>NC_134129.1:2050000-2650000 GCF_040939455.1 Microcebus murinus
CACGCCCCTTTATCATCCCCCAACTAGCTTTTGCCCCAAAGCCCTCGCAGCCTTTTCCAATTCAGTAGAGGGGGCCCATCCATATTCGCTAAGCTGCCCAGTTAAAGACCGAGACAGCACCCTTTTGTGCCTCTCTTTCCCTCGCACCCACATCAAATCCTTAGTGAGTCCTGATGACTCTACCTTGAAAACATGATCGCAATCCAACCACTTTCCACCACCTCCCCCAGATGTCACCTGAGTCACTACAGTCACTTGCCTAGATGATTGCAATAGTCCAGGTTGGGCTTCTGGCTCCCAGGTTTCCTCCCTTCTAGTCTGTTCTCCCATCTTCTACAGTGGTCAGTCAGATCCGTGTCATTCCACTGATCAAAACCCTCCAAAGGCATTCTCTGTCCCACTTAGAACAAAACCCCAAATTGCTTCTCTCTCCCATCCCATGTTCTCCTCATCATTCTGATGGGTCTCTACTCAAATATCACTCCCTCCCCAGAGAAGTCCAACTAAATCCTAACTAAAATCCTTGCTACTCCAGCCCCTTGGACATTTAAAAAAAATATTTTAAAATTTTTTTTATTGTGGTAAAATATATGTAATACTTACCATTTTAACCACTTTTAAGTGTATAGTTAAGTGGCATTAATTATATTCACATTGCTGTGCAACCGTCATCATTATCCACCTCCAGATTATTTTTATCTTCCCAAACTCAAACTGTGCCCATTAAACAACGAAATTCTTTTCCCCCCACCCTCCCTAACCCCTGGAAACCACCATTCTACATCCTATTGTCTCTATGACTTTGACTGTTCTAGGTAGGTATCTCATATAAGCAGAGTCAGACAATATTTGTCCTTTTATGACTGGCTTATTTCACTTAACACAATGTCTTTGAGTTTCATTCATGTAACAGCATGTGTCAGAATTTTCTTTCTTTTTAAGACTGAATAATATTCCATTGTATGTATAGATCACATTTTGTTTATTCATTTACCCATCCATGGATGCTTGGATTGTTTCCACCTTTTGGCTATTGTGAATAATGCTGCTATGAACATGGGTGCACACATATCTGCTTCAGTCCTTGTTTTCATTTTTTGGGGGGCATATTCCCAGAAGTGGAATTGCTGAATCATATGGTAATTCTATGTTTACATTTTTGAGGAAATGCCATTGCCTTTGCTCATTTTTGTTTTTTGTGATACTAATAGCATCTTCCTAAAATTCCATATTTATTTATTCACTTATTTGTTATCTCTCTTTTACCAGAATGGAAGCTCAACAACAGCACAGTTACCTAGTCTTATTCATTGCTGTTTCCTCTGAGTCTAGGACAGAGCTAGGTCATAGTAAGCACTCAGTAAGTATTTGGAGAAGGAAGGAAGGAAGAGTGGAAAAATGGTTTAACCTAATAACTTTATTCAAGAATACTCTCAACATTTCTCCACTTGCTTCTACATATCACGTAGTCATTGCCCTATCCGTCATGGCTTCCTCAGGTAGAGCTGGCTATCTGGTGTACTTGAGGGAAAAATCCTCACTTAAAGATCAGCTTTATTCTTTGTCATTCCAACACAACATATCCCTATGGCTGATGTCTTGTTAGGTCTTCGACTTTTTAACCCAGCCTACTGTGTGGAGATTTCCTTGGAGGTGGCACATAGGTAAAGGCCAACCATCGTCAACAGAAGGAATAGAACATGGGCTAGATGCCAGCTAGTACAGAGGAAGGGAGAAAAGACCAAAGGAAGGCATTCGGGTTACCTCACCATGCTGGCACACAACTGACTCAGGAGCTGACGGAAAGTTGTGCTATAGAGTTTATCCTGAATTTAACATTCAGATGCTCATCAAAATAATTGGTTTTATTTTATTTAAAAGGGATTGGCCAAGACAATAAACTAAGGAGAGTTACTTTCCTAGTAAACAGGAGGATAGACCGCCCCACTTAGGCCACATAATAATGCATACTCATGGTCTTTTGGCAGCTGTGAACTAGCAATAGTTTTGGGATGAATACAGATCAAGAAATCTTTGAAATATGACAAAACAAAAGTTGGTACAAATATTATTAAAATACTGGATCTTCATATGCAACCTTTGGAGCTCACTGGTTTTGCATTCTGACAGCTCCCATGACTGATTGAAGATTATTATTATTATTATTATTTTTTAGAGATGAGATCTTGCTATGTTACCCAGGTGAGATTCAAACTCTTGGGCTCAAGTGATCCTCCAACTTCAGCCTCCCAAGGAGCTGGGACTATAGGTGTGCACCACTGCATTGGGCCTCTTTAAAGATTCTAAGGGCAAAAATGACAATGTTTAACTATTGCTCATAGCATCATATAATAGATAGGCAGATGGAGGCATAAAATGCCTCAGTCTGATAGTCAAGTCAAAAAGTCTTTGGAAACCTGAGATAAATAAGGAATAAGTCATATACAAAGGAGCACCAATTCATGAATTCATTCAAGCATTTATTGAGTAGCTTCTCCATCAACAGCTTTGCCCTCAGAAAGTTAACTATCTAGTAAGACAGAAAGGATACCCAAATTCCTGTTATAGGATGAGATAACTGCTAGATGAAAGTAAAACCAAGTTTTAATGGGAGCTCTGAGAAAAGATTAATAAATTTTGTGTGGGGACCATGGAATGTAAAAACGCACAACTGTCGTTTTCAAATGACATTTACAAAAGTCAGAGAAGAGATGGCATTTGAGTTGGTTCTGAAAAGAATAAGAACCCACAAGATGCCACTTAAGATATACGATGTTCAGGGTGACACCTGCATTTTCATTTCCAGGGAGCTAAAAGCTGTGCCACGGAAGTCATTACAGTGCTGAAAGTGACATTATCTAGGAATTGATTTTATTGCTGGAGACATCCATTTTCTTGTTTAATTCTTACTAATGTACTTTTAAAACTCCTATCATACCTGCTTCCAAAGAGGACTGGAGGTGGTCATTCATTTCCCATCGCTATCTACTGAGTACTTATTTAAAGAACTTTACAGTCTAGTTCAAGCAATTTCTACTACTAACAAACTAACAGTGCATGAAATTGTGTGACAACCTTGCTTATCTTCACTTGAGCAAGGCATTAAAGCCTCTTTTTTGCCCTATTTGATGGTACATTCCATATTGCCCTGACTCACGGTGGGTATTTTTTTAGCACAAACATAGCCAAGGCTGAGGCGTCCTGACTCCTAGAGAATGCTTGCTGTTAGTCTACCTGGGCTGTCATAACTAAATGCCACAGACTGGGTGGCTTAAACAACAGAAACATATTTCTCTTAGTTTTGGAGGCTGGAAAATCCAAGATCAAGGTGCTGGCTGATTCAGTTTCTGGTGAGGGCTTTCTTCCTGGCTTGCAGATGGTCACCTTCTAGCTGTGTCCTCAAGTGGCCTTTCCTCAGATGGCATGTGAGTGAAGATAGTGAGCTCTCTGTGTTTCTTCTTATAAGGGCACAAATCCCATCACAAAGGCCCCACTCTCATGACTTCATCTAACCCTAATTATTAATATATCCTAATGCCCCATCCCCAAATACCATCACAGTGGGCGCTAGGACTTCAACATTCAGAATCACTGAGATAATCTGAGAAAATATGGCTTCTGCTTTCTCATAGGTAGGACTTGTATTTTCCCAGGAATATCAAACTGGTAAGAATGTGTATACTTCCTTGGGATTTCAAGGAAATTCTAGAGCTAGAGAGGACCTAAGTGATGAGTGAATACAACTCCTCATTTGATGAATGAGGGGACAGGCACGGGAGGGGAAGTGATGCAACTCACCGCACATGTCTAAGAGGAAGAAGTGGCTAGCGTCTGCCTGGAAAGCATATGCAGGGACAGAGTCACACCAGCGCTCCCACCGTCTGGCCCCACTGACACACAGTGCCCAACCTCAGAAAAGCTGGCAGGACTTCAGCAATCACCATGACAGAGCAAGCAAGGGGAGCCTACATGAGACTGGGCAGCTGGATAACTTTAAAACAATGCAGCCCCCTACATGCCTTCCCACCCAAGGGAGAATCAGTTTCCTTTGAAAAAAAATTAAGAGTTAATATTTTCTTGAGAAACTAGGATGAAGAAATTGACTCCATTAACTTCTCAGAGGTGAATGAGCATTGTCTCAAAACACAGTGACGTTCCAGGTACGGCGAGTCCCCTGGGCAGTGACACACCATAGTCACAAGACGCCGCAGGGAAGGGAATCTCTTCCACGTACCCCCGTGTGAAGTTGACAGGCACCATCGCCAACGTCATCTGAAATTCTTCCTTGCAAGTTTACAAACGGCAGTCCTTCCTGAAGTTTGGTCAGGTCCAAGCTTTTGTGTTGCAAGAATAGCTGACAGATTGTTGCTCTGAAGACCAGCAGATTCTTAGTTGGACAGAAAATTTAAATTTGTTTGCACATGTGTTGTCCTTTATTGGGGTAAAGGACCAGTATTACCATTTACATGTCTCTGGTATTTGAAAGAGCTTGTTTTGGGCTTGATCCCCGGTTTCTGGCCTTGCTAGGAAGAGGGATGTGGGCTGATGGTTGGGAAGGCAGGTGAGTTCTTCTGGCGCTGAGAGGTGTTCCCAGGCATCACAGGGCAGAGTCCGCCCTCTGTGCCTCCTGGCCTGACGGGGCAGCGGGAATATACAGGTCGGCGGGTGCCCTGAGCCCTGTTACCTTTCCCTGGATTCCATGAGCAGCAACGTGGGCCACTGCCAGAGCCCCAGACAGCCTGATTACCTGTGTCGCTCACCTATTTTTTTTTTTCCTCCCAGCCATGTCCTTCCCTGCTCTCGGCCTGTCAAACACCTGAGAAAACATGTGACAAAGCTTCGGCAAATCTGGTGAAACCTGATCAAAATGCAGTCAAGCCCTCTCGTGCCGCTCCCAAGTCACCTGTGGTCTCCTGGCAGAGGCCCTGTGGCTGCTGAAGTCTGCGTCGTGGCATGTGATTGCTAAGTTACTCTGACAGCTGCCACGGGGAGTTTCCGAAAAACCCAGTGGGGCCTTTTGTTGCATGTATCGGTACGAGTACTAAGCACTTTGCATGCATCATCTCAGTTCGTTGTAACAGGACCTCTCCGAGGTTGCCACTGTTGTCACTTTGGTTTCAAAAATGATGAAACAGAGGCTCAGAGAAGTCCAGTGATTTCCCTGAGGTCTCACAGCTAGTACCTGGTACGGCAGAGGCTTGGACCCGAAACTGCCCGGCTTTTAACCACTCACTACCTTTCAACCGCTCTATGGCAGCGAACTGGGAAGTGCGAGCGTGTTTTGGAAGTCTGGGCACCATGGTTGTGAGATACTCAATCCCCAGTTTGCTTCCATCTCCCCTAATAAATTCTCTAGCGTGGGCCACTAGCCTGATCTTAAAAACGTTACCTGACTGTAGAAACCCTTCCCTTTTCCTTTAACCCTAATGTCCTTGCGATAAATCCTGGACTCGTTGGCCCAAGGCATGACACCTTTTGTGGCCTCCCCAGTTCACCCCTCAGGAGTCCGGCAGTCTTGCCAATCTGAAATGTCTTGTGTTCCTGAAACAGCCCCTGCCTTTGGACCTGCTTTCCTTCTGACCCCAACTGCTTGCTCTGTGACTCCCCTCTCGCCGTCCCAGTTCTGAGAAGCCGAGCGCCTGGCCTTCCCGAGGAAACACTCTCCGACCCGAGGGAGCTTTTCCTCTGTGCGTGGCCACGGCGCTTCCCGCAGGCTCCAGCTCCAGCGCGGTACCCGGACCGCGGTTTCTCCCTGTGCTGTCTCCGTCATGCGGGGAGAGCTGATCATAGACACTGATCATAGACAGGCACTTGTCCTGCCTGTCTTGTGCCTGGCACAGAGAAAGTGCTCCGTGACATTCATTGAGTAACAGCATGGACTGTTTACTCTTTGAAAGCAGAAACGTCCTCCGGCTCATACGCTGGGTCATGAGAGCAGAAATGCAGCCTCCCTTTGATTTGTCTGTAAGTTCCATGAAAACGACCAGTCAATGTGAAATTTTGGATGGGTCTCTAAACAGACTTGTCATTTTTGTTTGCTTGTTTTCACTTTAGAGACTGCAAGGATTTCCTCCCTTCATGCACGACACAGACCAGAGTCAGCAGCCCTCGAAATGCCGACCACCTCTCGGTGGGCCCCAACACGGGGTGGTTTTAACACCCCCACATTGAATTTACTGAACTTCAGCTAGTGTTTAAGAGAATAAGAGAGAGAGAGTCTTAAAATGATATATATATATATTTTTTTATTTTTTTGAGACAGAGTCTCACTCTGTTGCCCAAGCTAGAGTGCCGTGGCGTCAGCCTAGCCCACAGCAACCTCAAACTCCTGGTCTCAAGAGATCCTCCTGCCTCAGCCTCCCAAGTAGGGGAGTGGGACTACAGGCATACGCCACCATACTTTTTAATATCCAAGCTAGGATTCAGTGTTCTTTAGGTAGAGTGGAGCCACTGTTTGGGACCCACACACCTACAAAGTTCCCCATGTTCTCTTTGGTTGGGGCCGCTAAGGGCACCGAGCACTCCAGAAGGCTCATCTAACATCTGCAAACCATCACTAATCAGAGTGTGGTCCCACCATTTGGCATTTGAAAGCCATCCTGTGTCAAGACAGAATGCGAATGGCCCCAATGCCATCAAACTGTGTCTGAGAAGATACCTGTTTGAAGTAGACAAGCCATATTCTCTTGAGTATTTAGTTTATGAAGATGAGGTCTAATTCAGTCCAAAAGGAGGAGAGAGCTTCTATTTTCTAGCTACCGAATCAGAACCTGTGGACCCGGTATATGACTCGATTTCTCCATCCATAAAATCCGTGCTAGCGATGTCACCGTGCTCCCTGCAGCTGCCGTGAATGCTGATGAGAGAATGGCATTTGTGAGGAGTGTTGTACTTACTGGGGGGAAAATATGCCATTTCCCCCTTTTTCTCATAAGTAACATCTGTCTTTGTCAGTCAAATGCCCCTCAAAACTCCCTGCCTCTAGTTTGGGAGGGACCCCTTCTCCCAGGAGACGCTATACTGAGCAAGGACCCCAAAAGGTGCCTGAAATTCCCAAGGGCCCATCTTGGGCTTCCTTAGGGTGGGGCAGTGCAGAAAGAGGCCAACGCAGGAGGGCAAGGAGCTTCCCTTCCATCCCTGCGTGGTTGGAGACAGACGCAGGCACAGGCTGTGGGAAGGGAGGAGGCCTCATGCCGTCAGCCAGGGATTTTCGGAAGAACAGCGTCAGGTTCTCTAGCACGCACCTTCCACAGGCCGAGTGCCAACATTTGTGGGGTTCAGGGTAAAAGTATATACAAAGGCCCACAAAGAGAATGTCTCAATATGTAAATTATAAATTAAGATGTGCCCACGGCCTGTTCTGAGCTCAACCCAGGGCCCTGGACCCACTCCCAGGGGATCCCTTTAGGGATTCCAGGCTAATGGGACCAGGGATCAGCAGATCAGCACTGGAGCCCAGGATGGAGACTGAGCAAAGCAACTTTGGCGGGCAGTCTCCCTTTGCCATGTCTTGCTCTTCTTGCAGGATTTTCAGACATTTCCAACCAGAGGGGAGAGAAGGAACACAGGGAGTACTTCGGGTGATTTGCGGGCAACCAGCTTCGAACAAGGGCAGCTGTTCTGTTCTGGCTCCAGAGCTGATGCTGGATTCCTTCCTCCCCCACACCCTCTCCCGTGCCTGCAGGACACCCCCTGTGGCCGGGTGTGACGGTCTACACACTGAGGATGATGAAGTGAGAGAGAGAAGGGCCTTTCTCCTTGATCGTTCTGCTGATCTTCCAAACCAGGCCTGGGATGCCTGTGGCTTCCTGTTAGGTACACGACACACACATTGTGGATTAGGGCGCAGTTGGTCCGCTTCTCTATTACTTGAAAGATAAACGACAGACGGCGCAAACAGCTCATCACAATGCCTGATGTAGAGTAAGAGCTCGGAAAGTAGTATTTTGTTGACCTGTGTCTAGTTGGAACCTGGGCCCCAAAGCCTGCACCTCCTTTAATCTGCGAACGATCCTCCACAGGCGCTCTTCAGGCACTCGGCGCACGCGATGACTCCCCCTGGCACCTGCTGTGACCCTGGGGAGGGCCTTCCCACACCCTTCGCCACAGCGAGAGGGACTGGGCCTGCCGGCGCCCAGAGGAGCTCTCTGCACTGGGGTCGCACACCCACAGAACACATGGGAAAGGGAGGAGAGAAAGACAAAAACCCAGCTAAACGCGGTTTGTATTTTTCCACCTTATTAAAAAAATCCCGAAACCTCCGGGGCAGCTTGGATCTGACACGCGTCAGGCTGAGTGGCCCCAGCAGGTGAGAGCAGCAGAGGAAACTGCACCGAGGACACCAGCGACGCTCACCTCGTGATTTTCAGACGAGCTGGCCTGCCGTCATCAGCGCTGTGAGGTAAGGCCAGAGCACACCCACCGGAGCGGCGTCCCGCTATTATTTTTAAATTGTGTGAATTGTTTAGGTTACTTTTTATATATTCCATTAGGCTTTTGTTTTGTGTAGGTCCAGTGCAACAACTACGTATGGAAGCCTGCTGTGACCAGGGCTCCAAGGTGTCTAAATGAAGTGGGGGAAGGCACACTGGAAGAGAGACACATTCATTTATATTTAATGAAGCCTTTTCATTTATTGCTGCGATTTGGCTCTCTTTTTCTCTACTATATGTTTTTCTTTTTTGT
This sequence comes from Microcebus murinus, assembly GCF_040939455.1. Lineage (NCBI taxonomy): Eukaryota > Metazoa > Chordata > Mammalia > Primates > Cheirogaleidae > Microcebus > Microcebus murinus. The sequence continues at coordinate 2,058,686 of NC_134129.1, forward strand.
GAGACAGAGTCTCACTCTGTTGCCCAGGCTAGAGTGAGTGCCGTGGCGTCAGCGTAGCTCACAGCAACCTCAGACTCCTGGGCTCAAGCGATCCTCCTGCCTCAGCCTCCCGAGTAGCTGGGACTACAGGCATGCGTCACCATGCCTGGCTAATTTTTTCTATATTTTTAGTTGGCTAATTAATTTCTTTCTATTTTTAGTAGAGACGGGGTCTCACTCTTGCTCAGGCTGGTTTTGAACTCCTGACCTTGAATGATCCTCCCGCCTTGGCCTCCCAGAGTGCTAGGATTACAGGCATGAGCCACCGCGCCTGCCTATTTTTCTCTCCTATATGTTAATGCTTAATGTCTCCTGCACCTGACCTCTCCAAATAAAGGCCTTCTGCTGTTGGAACAGTCATGTTTCATCTTCTGCTACCCTTTCTCTCCGCAGATCATCTGTTTTGTTAAGTATGCTGGAAGGAAGGGATCGGCAAGCAAACATGTAACTCACCAATGCAAGATTTTCATTAATTATGATTCCTGCCCTTCCCCTCTCTTTCTGTCTCTTAAACTGTCTTCTAAACTGCAGGTTTTAAAACTCACAGAGTCGGGATGTAGTTCCTAGAACCTGCAGATCACTGTCCTCTGTAGACATCCCAACAAAAATGAAGCTTGTGGCTCACTCTCGTGTTCGAGCCTGGAAGTGCTGAGGCTGAACTTGAAGATCTGAGGTCTCCCTCTGGCTTTGTGGGTCTCCACGTCTTAGATCTTTGGATAAACTGCTTTTCCTCTTGGACAGCCAGCTCCTCTGATTATTAACCCTCTTTCCCGTCAGGGCCTCTCAGCGCGGTACTTGGCATCTCTGCTGAGAGGGGTCATTTTCAAAGCTGGGACGGGGTGGAGGATGTGGATGTGACCGTGCTGTGTAGCAGGACCCCACCCGTCACCGGGACCCCAGGAAAGGACTGTGTGTTTTACTTTCTCATGGAATGTGTTCCGAGTCCTGCTCTGTTGCCAAAGACAGGCAGGCGGTCCTAGGGGAGCAGGAACCTTGCACCTGCTCTTTCCCTGAACGAGAAGGAGGCCGGGCAGTGGGAGCTCAGGTGGGAGGTCACCGCAGCGCACATGCTTCCAGCGCACACGGACACCGCCGGCATAGCGCTCAGGTGGGACAAGCTTTATTTCCAGTTTCCGTGTCGCTATGGCAACCTATTAATTTTGTAGGATTGAATCTTTCTGCAAAGATGTGCCTCCTAATGAACTAAATCAGTTGAAATCAATATGGAGAGCCATGCTTTATGTAGGAGATGTTGTGGGTAATGAATTTTAATCAAACACTTTAAAAGACAAGGGGAACTGGCTATTTGAAGAAACTCCACAGCAGATCCTCATTTCATGTGATTAATTACCTTTCCCATTTGTCTCTTGTGTAAAGAAGCTTTTGGATTTTTAATTTGCCTAAAAAATCTGGAGTGTCTTATGCTTTTGTTACCTAACGCAGCATTCACCCCTTCGGAAAGAGGAAGCTTGTTCTCCTTACTCGCAGCATTTGCATCTCTGCTGAAAATAATATAAATCACTACTTGGATATACACAGCCACACAAACACCATCTTCAGCATTTCATTTGCTAACCAGCCTCGACTGCTGCTCCCTCAGGAGCGCTCAGTGCCTGCAGCACAGCCACTGCGAAGAAAGCGTCTGCCGCGCCCACCGGAGGCGTCACTGGCGCTGTTACTGGGACACAGCATATTCTGATGAGCATCTTTGGGAACTCTTGAAATGCCACTCTGCAGCCTCTGCTGACAGATGCTACTAAACACATCAGTCTGGAAGGACAGAATGTGGCGACAGGAGCTAACAGGGGCGAATTGCGGAAGCTGTATGAAAATCGGCTCTGTTGGTAATGCAACTCAGAGAATAACATTGCTTTTGGTATACCTATCTAGAATAAATTTATGAAAGTGTTACTGCTTAGGAAAAATATTCAAAGTATACCTCTACCCATTTTAAACTTTATAAACCACTTCTTTAATATATTCCTATGTCCCTCTGGCAATGTTGGAATTACACGGTGACACCTGGAATGTGCACATGCTTGATTCGAGGCAGAGTAAGCTCTACCACGTGACTTTCTTACAAAGGTGAGCCCCAGATCTTCTATGCAGTCTTGATTCTCTCTAACATTCTAGCCCCGTGTGTCCTAATGCCTTTTGAGCTTTACACTCCAAGTCAGTGAGTCTCACATCTTTCCTCATCAAACCAGCTCCTCGGGCTTCCCTTATTTCTGCCGTCACCCCAGCCCCTTATCCAAGTTCTAATCCAAAATCACACAGCTAGCAAGAGGCAAAGCTGGGCTTTGGGCTTAGATAGGTCTGGCTATTCCAGTAATCCCTCAGGATCTTTTTGAAGGAGGATTCTATTCCTATAGGCATGGGATCTACTAAGGGAAGTACTTTGTTTGCAGTGGGGTGAAATATTATCCTACACACACACACACACACACAAACACACACACACACACCCCTTTCTAAGTGAGCTGCAGAGTAAAAGAAGCTTTCCTACCCAGCAAACATACAAATTCCTCATATAGCTACACAGTGAAAATGGGTGGGATGGGTGGGTCATTCTTTAGGCCGTAGGATAGATGCTCGCATGTCCTTTGGAAGGGACTACCTGATAGCTGGATCACTGATGTCCCTTCTCTCTAGCTCAGAGGCTGCTTTTAACTTGACAAATTCACATCTCAGCCTAAGAGCACTTAGTAACTGTTAGGTCTCTGCGGATGAAGCACAAGCACTTTGGCTCGGTATGGCCATGGGGCTGTGATTGCATTCACAAGTCTTCAGCCCCGCAAATCTACCTTTTACTAAATCCTTATCAAATAATGATGTATAGAAAAGCCTGAACTGTTCTTTGAAAGACCGGAAGTAGCATTTCTATTTGCTGTGTAATTGACTCAAAAGCATCTCAGCTTTGGCTCCTCTCTCTGAAACCCACTGTCTAAGCAAGCAACAGCACCATATAAAACTACAAGCAAACTTTCTGAAAGAGGCAGAGAAAATGAATTCTCCTTTCTACGTATAATTGTACACACAACCTAGAAAGGAGTATGTCTGATAATAATTTTGATTTGTTTCACTGTAATAAAATAATAGTCTAGGTAAAAAAAGAAAAACAAAAAACTACCAAACACAGGAAGGAAAGCAAAATTCTCTCAAAGTGGTAAAACCTCCAGGAATTAGCAAGCCTGAATCCCCAGCCTCATTACAAATGATCACAGACCCCACCTTCCGGCCGCACACAGTGCATGTCTTCTTGGATGACATTTTGTCACCTAACTCAACAGGGCAAGCTTCACTAAGCAACTCTCTGCCACTGACCTCCAAAACAATTTTCCTAACTGCTCCCTGATTCTGCCAGTGGAACTTGTCAGGTTGAATGCATTTGAAAACAGTTTTCTTTCTCACTTTGGTTTTCTATTTTGTGTCAAACTCAATCCTACTTATTTTTCAATTAAAAAAAATTATTTAGAGCCAACCAGGTGCTAGGTTCCATGCTGAGTGCTGGGAATAAAAGAACGAACCGAGTCACTGCTCCGAGTAGAGTGAGCCGCGAGGAAGCACTCGGTTGGAGCGAGAACAGTCAGCGAGGGCGCAAGGGACTACTGTCCAAGCCACCAGAGGCAGGTTTCAGGCAGTGGGCTCAGGGAGTTAGTGCAGGCTTCCTGGAGGAAGTGCCTGCTCGGACCGACGTGGGGCTAAGTCGGAGTCAGATGTGAAGGGCAGTGGGGTGGACGTAAGAGAGAACAGCATTTCCGACTCAAAGAGCATGTCCCAAATCCCAGACATGAGGGAACATCCAGCCTTATGTCTAGAATCCGGAATGCAAAATGAAGAGGGGTGAGAGACAGGGCTGAAGACATCACCCAAGACCAGATCATGCAGTGCCTTAAGAGACACAGATGGGCTTTGGACTTCATTCTGGTGATTTAGCACCGAGGGGTGACGTGGTCAGCTTGATGTGGAGTGAGCGGGGTCCCTTATGGGGGTGGAGGATGGGCTGGAGGAGGGCAGTCTGGAGATGCAGCGAGCGGCCAGGGACTGCTGCCGAGAGAAGACACTCCCTGGGCTGACAGAGTGGCCGCGGATAGAAGCAAATGCACTCAGGATCTCTCTTGAACTTGGCTCCTTCTATAATAGCACTCTGAGTGCCTGTCGTAGGACTCGTGTAGGGGGAATGAATGCGTGGGGGCTGCAGAGCACACAGGGAACTCGAGCCAGACTGCCCTGCCCAAACCTGACTCTGCCTCATTAAGCTCTCTCTTGGTGCCTTGGTTTCTCAACTGTACAATGGAGATAATAATATGAACAGTGCACATTCCAGAGTAAATACATAGTAAATGGATAGTTGATAAATGCAAACACCTAGGGCAGTGCCGGGCATGTAAGAAACGCTCAATAAATGGTGATCATTAATACTAAATGTACGGGGATGGTACTGTCATTTCCTTCATTCACAAACTCGTCACATTTTACTCCATCTACCCCATCATGGCATCTTAAATAGCCTTCCCACCTTACTTTTCCTCTGTCTAATTCTACTCTGCACATGACTTCTAGATTAATCTTCAAGACAGCTTTCAGATCATATAAGCTTCCCGATTAAGTCCAAAATCCTTAATCTAACATTTGAAACACTTCCTTAAGTTGGTCATATTTACTCTTCTCTAAGCTTATTTTACCTCCCCTCACCTGGTATATCAGTTAGATATTGCTGCATAACAAATGACTCCAAATCTCAGTAGCTCAAAACAGCATTTATTGTTTCAGAGTTTCTGTGGGTCAGGAATTTGGGTGCAGTTTAGCTGGGTCCTCTCTCGGGGACCCCCCCACCAGTGGACAAGGGAACGAGGGAGTGCACAAGTCAGCAGGGCAGAGCTCAGGACCCCAGAGAAGGAGACTTACGAACTTGACCAGCCCATCTGCTTCATTTTCAGATAAGCAAACTCAGCCCAGAAACACGACTGTATTTCACCAAACCTAAAAGGTACCAATTACCAGACACAGTTATTTTATGTGCCATCAGGACACACACAAATGCTGCTAATAAACTACAATATGCCACTGATTGTGAGATGCATCTCGGTTTCAGAGATGGTATTATAAAAGTGAAAACAAAAGAAAAAAAAGAATAGAAAAAAGGGTATCTTAGAAAAGAATGCCTTGAGGAGAGGTAGTTGAGCAACTTGCCCCCAAATGCTCAGTTCTCAGTCTTTAGGTCTCTTTTTGTTCCTCACCATACCATGTGGCTTCATTTCACAGACAGGAAACCCAAAATCCAGAGGTTGGGTGACTTCCTCAAAGTCACGGAGCTAATTAGGAACTAAGCCAGGACTCCGACGAGGCCCCTTCCTCCCTTGTGCTGGCTCCCAAACTCTCTGCTGCCTCTCACTCTAAGATATTTATCTCCGGTTCTGGAAAATAGAACTGAATTAGTTTGCAGGGCATTTGCCTCCTGATTAGGTTTTGCTTATAATAACATAAAAATTAAATTGCTGCCCTGAACACATGCAGGGTGGAAACAGCCTGGGTAGACATTTGCCAACGGGGAAAAAAGACAGAGTCTCCAGATTTGAAACATGCTCAGCAAAATCTGTAAAGTAGGCGATCCCTGTGCCAGGCAACTGCATAGCTGTTCATCACAGTTAGATCTGATGTTTTACTCGATCTAGACTTACTGGATTGTGGGAGGGGGTGAGAATAATTTTATTTTCCCACCGAGGGAAAACCCTTCCCTCTGCCAGGCAGCCGGGGCACTGAGATTCCCGTATCACGGCTGGAAGTTTGCCCGGCCTGAATCACGAGCCTGGTGGCTGCCGTGTGAACTCTCCAGCTGCACGAGGTCCTGGAGCCCCTCACATGTGAGAAGGGACAGGGCCACCTAAGAGGACAGCTCTTTCTGCAAGGCCTCCTCTGGCCAGCCTGGCATCAAGGCACACGTTGGGCTTGGAGGAGAATAATCTGACATGTCTCATCTGCTTGGCGCCCTAGGAACCCGCAGATACTGTGTACCTCCCGTCCACATGCTGTCACCTCTGAGTTTAGCTTAGGGAGGTAGATCCTCCAGTTCTTCACGTGGAGACAAGCGTCTTTTAACTCGGAGTGTTCCAACCTCTGCACTGGGACTGGATGCCATGGCAGTGGAGATATTGGCCCCCCGACCCCAGGCTGGATTTTCTGAATCTACCAGTGACTTAGACAATAACAAAAGCCTGCATCCAGACGCACCCCGCCCCTGTTAGGAGGCCTGGGAGCTCAGCCCACAGATCTCAAGGTGAGAGTGCAGTGCACCATCAATTTCTACAATCCGAAAAACAGTGAAAAACTAACCCCCACCCCCACCACCTCCCACTGCTCCCTGCCACTTGATTGCTGCTGCTGGCTGGCTGTTAGCAAGGTGTGAAGAGTACCCAAAAGGGAAGGAGCTGCCGAGTGGCCCATCCTGGGAAAGGGACACAGGTGTCTGTCCGCCTTCTCATGAGGTGTTGGGTTCCATCACACGAAAGCTCGGCCTTTCAACCTTTCTTTTCCTTTCCCTGCCCAGAGAAGGAAATAGTCTCAGAGCTAGCTATGCCTCCAGACCAGGTGCTCAGGAAGATTCGTCATTCCTCTGGTGACACTGGCTGTTTTTGCAGCAAGATGGGCACTTCAGCTCTGAAGATGAAACGTGAGACTGCACTGTCCTCTGGCTGCAGAGGACCACTGTGTGTGTCTGGAAGGCGGGACCCGTGCCGGCACCGGAGGAGATGGGCTGGCGACTGCACTCAGATTTGACACTGTTTTCTGCAACGTGGACGGTGCAGCGTTCTGGCTGCTGCACTGCATCCCTGGCATTTAAGTCCCTTCTCACATGTTGAGTAGGAGTTCTCTGGGTGCCTGCAAACCCCCTTTCAATGACATAGCACAGCCAGGAAGAGACCTGGGACCTGCCCCCCAACACAACCACAGGGGCTGGTGAGCTTGGCTCCCTCTGGGTTCTCCTGGAAGTGACAGGGGCAAGTGAGGGGTGCCAGCTGCTCTTCCCCACCCTGCCCTCATCATCAGGGGAAGCCCCAGGAACACGCCACGATGTGCCTTCACAGCATCCACTGGCGAGGAGAGGCTGAAGCCAAACACAGTTACTGCATGTCTGCTTCACTCCAGCCAGGTCTCTGTCGGGAAGGTTGTTGCTGGTTTTGAACACGAACCGTGGCAAACCAGCCCATAATCTGTTAATTGTCTTTCAAAGCATTTCTTAAATATGGGAAATCACCACTCCTCTCAGAATGACTAGATACCAAAAATCCAGTAGATTTACCTGTATTTCCAGGATTCAATTTTGACACCTCCCCAAACTCAAGCTCGTTTTTATCCTGTCCAGAGACGCAACATCATGTATTTTTTGCTCCCTTTGAGTAATAAGGAAACAGAAGGTAATGATCAAAAGGAAAGTTCTTTCTTTTGTTCTGAATGAATGAATAAAAATAACAAAGAAAGAAAAAAAAGAAAGAAGGAAAGAATGTTGTCAAAAGAAAGCACAATAAACAACTAAGACCAAACTGCCTTTTCTCTGGGGTTAACAGGATCATGACAGGGGGATTTGAGATTGGTTTCATAATTAATGACTATTTCAGTTAATTTAAGTGCCAGGATTATTTTCCTGCCTCTTTTTTCTTCTGTGTGCACTGAAAAATAATCAGGGCGTGACATGTAAAACTTTCAAATCTCTTTTGAAGTTGGGATGGCATAGAATTCAGGAGTGCTAACGTCTTATCATAGAATACAGTAGTCACCTAAATAGAAAGGCTTAAAACCTGAATAAATCAACCTTCTTATTTCCTGACCTATACAAATTTAATTCTGCAGACTTGATGTTTTAGTAATCTGATTTTCAAATGATACAATGTTCTTTTCTCTTAATTTTATCTTGAGACAAATGCTCTAATTTTATTTGTAGCAGTCGGGGGAAAGTAAAGTTCAGTGTCTAATTTCTCTGATATATTTAGAGCTCTTTTCCTCTGCTTTTCAGGAGACAAAATAGAGAAAACAGAAATGGGATCAAATGCTATAAATAAATTATGGTTGGCTTGTCCTTAAATATCATAAGCTGCTGAAAAGAAATGAAGTCAGAGACATATATTAATTTTATGGTAGAAGCTGGCTAAAAGATGGTGTTAAAATTAAAGAGTTTTGAAAGAGGGAAAATGAAACAGGGGATGACCTGCAAACACTTCCGAAATAATGAAACACCTATACTTTTTTGCCAGGGTCTTCCAAGACTGCAGAATTCTGTGTTTGCTGCGTTATCTACTGTACTCTGGTGGAATGCTTTAGTAACCCACCAGGGCACTGGGGAACTGACAGCTAGTCTACCCATGTCCTGCTTGTTAACAATGCCCAATATTTTAGCTGCTGTTTCACGTTCTCCATATAGTAAAATATCCCTAAGGAAAAACCACAAGTGAAATAACAGCAGAACAAGAGGACCTTACAGGTAGACATGTGTTTGGTTGGGTTTTATGACCTTCTTTCATGTCCCTTCAGAATTTATTTATGGACTTGGGAGAGTCAGAATGTCTTAGTCTATGAAATTTGTTTTTTGGAACTGAAACTAGAAATAATAATAATAAAAAACCCAACTTTGAACTTAAGTTTTTACCAGCTTAGTCCATGTGCCAACATCAGCCCCTGCTGGCCTCCGCCTTGGTTCTCCCCGTGGCATGGTCCCTCTGTCTGCAGACAGACAGAGCTCCAAAGCGTCTCCAGAGCCAAAGCCAGGTGGGGAAATGGGGCTATTGTGCAGATAATTTTAGGTCAGAACACAGGCCAAAAAACCAAAACTGGTTCTGTTTGAAATTGCCTGGCTGACCTCATTTTGTCACTTGGCTTTATGTGCAGAGACGCTGATCCCGGAATTACCCCAATGACAAACAACCATGACGCTCTGCGCTGAGAGCAACGCAAAGTGGAAGACTGAGCTTATCGATTTTTGCCAAGCCCTCCACATTTGGATACGTTAATGTGAATGAATGTGCTGGACTGGCACAGGGGAAAATGCAGTCCTTTGGTAGTTTGTCTTCATACCTGATCTGGCAGACTGATGGAATTCATGTTTGCACTGTATGTATCAGGTATCGAGTATAATGTCCCTTGTCTGAGTTTTTCTTATGATCAGACGGGGCTATGAGTGTTTAGAAAGAATACATGGAAGTGAAGTGTCCTTCTCATCACACAGCTATGTTTTTGCGATGACCTTTGATTATATATGCATATATCAGATGTGGTAGCCTTCGCTCACCAACCTTAGAGCAGGACTCATCATATTCCTTGCTGTCCAAAGTGAAACCCACTACTCAAGGCGTTAGTGAGGAATTTTACCAAACATTTCGTGCTAGAAGGACGGGGGAGGGGAAAGAGGAGGAAGTTTTGTGGCATATAACAGAGCACAACGAAAATCCCCCTGCTATCAGGTTTTCCCCTTTTTTGCAAAGGAAGGCCAACCCCTGTATCCTCAACTTGCCCAGGAATCCACCAGCTCCAACCCACCTGTACCCCAGATTCCCACCCTCTCCTCCTATACATCTCCACACCCGTCTAGTTAGCAAAGCACCTTCCGCGGACTATCTGCACAGAAGGTGGCTGGGGATAATAAATAAGAAATAGATTTTCAATCACAAATCACTCTTTTCCTTTATACAAAATAAAGTGTATTAAACACTTTCTACCCACTATTTAGCAGCAAGAAGTGACTTTAGGACAAAGGCCACTCATCCAAGATGAAGTGGAGAGTTAAGGCAATTAATTATCTTTCCCTGGACTATGGAGGGTGGGATGACTGAGTAGGAGCTTACTTTGCCCAAATGTTCAACAATTGACTTTCTTAATAGTCACATTCGCAAGGTACGACAAATTCACTAAATACTTTGCTTTAGTTGTTTACCTCTCATGCCCTCTCTGGTCCTAAATGGTCATTTGGCAAAACTATTCCCAAACTTCCCAGACAAGTAGAAATTAAACTAGAGTTCTCAGGAGGACAGGTAATTTATTCATTTACTCACTCAATAAAAAATTATTCTTTGTGTTTAGTTGCTAAAGCAGTTAGACACTATCCATCAATAGAGTTTTTCTCTTATTTATTTATGTTATAATTCAACAGATATTCACAGAGCTCCTACTACGTGTCTGGGACTGGGCTAGACCCTAAGGAGAGTATAGTAATTTAACACAACTTGCCATCCAATCCTTCCCCTGGAAGTTGTAATTATAATAGAATCCAGAGTTCTAAAATAGTTATATCAGACAGATTCTTCCAGTGCAGTTGTTGTCTCGATGGGCAGACAGATTCCTGATGCTTCCTACTCTGCCATATTCCGGGAGTGCCCTTGTCAACTCTTCTTAACCAATGACTCTGCTAACTGGTTTGATCACCTCAATTTTCTAATGATTTTGTTTTGTAAATTCTATAAGAAGATAGGTACTTTTGTTGACACAAGTTAAATACTCAGGCAAAGTAACAAAAACAACAACAACAACAACAAAATACTAGTTATGAAAACAATGGTGCTGGGCATTTTGTACCAAATGAGCTGCTGCTGATACATAATGTTCCTGTGAGCATCTGTCAAAACTAGGAACTAAAATTCCTGTCAGTGAGTTATGGATTACTTGGGATTTACTGGATGCAGCATGCATTTATTATGAATAAAGGAGTAGAAATGCTCACTGTGGGGGGAGTAGAGGTGGCTGAGAGGGACATCAGAACCCATGATACATAGGCAATAGGAACTTTCTGAAGTAGAAGGAATAATCCAACCAAACCTCAGGATAAACTTTGCCCAGGGTACCAGAAGAACTGCTGGGCTCTAGCACCAAGCCTGTCCTTCACTAATTGTGTGACCTTGTGCGAATCAATTTCCCTCTGAGAGCCACTTGTAAAATGGCCGCAGTGGCAGAGGATGAGGGCTTTGCATCAATCTCTAAGGCCTCTTATAAGAAAAATGTTTTACGGTTCCCTGCCTCTAGACCTCCCTGTCTAATATAATAGCCGCTTGGCATGCGTGGCTATTTAAATTGGATAAAATGAAAATTTCAGTTCCTTAACTGCACTAGCCACATTCCAAATGCTCGGTAGTCAGATGCAGCTAATGGCTACTGACATGGACAACACAGACAGAGAACATTTCCATCATCAAAAGGAAACAAAACCAAAAACCCTCTAAATCAATCAACCTAACAAACAACAAAATCAGAGCTATTACCAGAACAAAGTATAGGAAGAAAAATACTATTTATCCAAGTCCCCCTATATATTATGATTGTTCTGAGTAAATTAATCTCTTACAATCTAACAATCCTAAAAGGTAAGCTTAATGCCCAGACAAGAAGTGCCGAATAATAGAGCATGGATTTAACAGCAGAGAAATCTGAGTTCAAATTTGGGAGCTGGTAGCTTTGAGCATTAAATTTCTGTTTTCTTGTTTGAAAATGGAGACCAATAGTACCAACCTCCCAGGGCTGTAGTGGTGTCGAATACGAAAATGTCTGTAAAGTGCCTGACACAATGGCTGTCACCTTATCAGAGTTAATACATGGCAGCTTCTTCTTCTCTTGCCTGCTACATGGCACGGTAGGAATTCAAAAGTAGGGTCATGCGTCCCCAAGCCCCAGTTCTTTGCACATCTATTATGAGAACTGGTCTGAGCTGCCCCTCCCCCGCGTGCTGTGGCGATACAATCCAAGTGGCTGAACTTGAGTGATTCTTTCCTTTGTACTGGCAAACCACTCTCTATTAGTTTATATATTTATGCTCAGATGTAAATCTCTTGGAAGACAAAATCAAAATACATAAATCATGCATCTCCCAGTGCCTTCAGCACAGCCTGATCATAAAAATGTCTCTGCCAGCTACTTAATGTCATAGACCTACTTAGGAAAAAGGTTCAACATTGGCAAAAAATACTAGAATAATTACTGTGCTTCAGTTTCTATGGAATTTGCAAAAAGCCAGTAAGACTTAGGGAACACCAACAGCCTTTCCTGTCTTAAATCTTTCCTCACAGGTCCCCTGTTTTGAATCAGGCCACAGTTTCTTCTGGAAAGAAAAGAATGCAAGTCCACACAAAATGTTCTTATAGAAAGTTGTGGGCTACATTTACAACTAGGGAAGACTTCAGTCTCAGTTGTTTTCTTGCTGGTCATAGATATATTTGTCCTTTGTTTGCTTGGTAGGGAGAGAGATTCTGAACTTTTAGGGAAAAAAAAATTCAAATCTAGACTCCAGGAAATGCACTATCTAACCATGGAGTTTCTTCTGCAGACAGTTCCCTTTCTAGCACGAGTCTGTAAAAATGGTCTCACCTGGAAACATGTTCCCCAGCCTGTGCACCTCTCCCTTGCACCTCTCCCTTGCCCCTGTACCTAAGAATGGTACAGAGACAGGATCAATCTATACAAGGCAAGCTATGGCCCAGACAATCTTGAGCCAATACTGGACCATCTGTGATTTTTCAAAGAAAGATTCAATCATTTGATAGGCAAATTAATCAAAGAATAAATGTTAGATGTTCTTAACCTTATCAGGGGCACAGCGTTCGGGCACTGGATAAAATCTATGAATCACCCAAGGAAGAACAATGCACATGAGAACACATGCACAATGTTTGATAGAATTTCAGGTGTTTCCTGCAGTTCCTGATGCTCATTTATGGACCATCTAGGTTTTGGTAGACTGCAGGTTAAAAATCTGTTTTAAAGCATAAAGAGCAGCCACTAATAATCATCTCATTTAATCCTTTTAACAGATGATGAACGGAGGCATAGAGCTTATCAGTGAGCTTACCAAAATTGGGTTTTTCCCCCCTAGTTTTCAAATCCGCAACCTACATTATAGAAAGCTCAGTTATTTGCAATATGTTAGTCACTGGACATTTCATTTATCATCCTTGTGAAATCAAAACAAGCTTATGCAATCTTCTACATTTTCCACAATGTAAATTGAATTTATACCTTGAAATAATGCCGTATAGCAAGAAAGCATCCATTGAATTAATCCAGTTCTTCTTTTAAAGCCAAACCACATAACACTTTTAGAAGAAAACTTTACCCACTGTGGCTTAAGCCTAAATTTTCAGATGAATTATGATCTAATTGTTAATCAGGTTTCCTGAATTTACATAGCTCCCAGCTAATTGCCTAGGTTCTGCCAAATTCCTCATCAAAAAGCAAAATCAAGTGTTAAGTTTGATGCTAAGAAAAATGCATTTTTATAAAAATAAAATCAAGTGAACAGATAAACAATATAATCTGCACATTTAGAAGCCTTGAGGATGAGGGCCAACATTCCCATTGCAGATGGGATTCCAGACCTGTTATTTTTTCCACTGTCATCGCAACCAGCAGGTGCAGGAGTGCTTGGTGTTTTCTGAAAATGACGCTGGAACAGGCCATCAGCATCACAAATGAAAAGAAAACGAGCAGGTGGAATCATTGAGTGTATAGCAAGGTTCCAACTACACTTTGCTATCTGTGTAATTTCAAAACAGCAGCTTTTTTTGTGGGGCATTGATGAGTCAAACACGGGTCAAATTTAGGTTGCTAAAAACCCTGCAGGAAGTACTAAGCAAAGAACACAGGCACCCTTTCAAATCCAAGCTGCTACTGTGGGTAAAGCTGGACACAAATAGACAGGGCTCAAGAAAGAAGATCAAAGATGTCACTTTTACTAGCAAAGACTTAGTAGTGAAGTATCACCTGGCACATACCAAGGAGCCCTGCCTCTCTAGTTCAAGTATTCTGTGCCTTCCCAGAAACTCAAGACCCAATCCAGATTAAGTCATGGGAAAATTGGGCCTTTTTCCTAGAATTCCTGTCTCTTCACACACCATCTCCAAGGGCTTTTGGTTCTTTCCGGGTGGTTCTTGCTTGACTAGTGAGTCTCCTCTTTCCACTGACTCTGAGAAGAATTTATTGTGGATATTGAACCTTTGAATTCCAGAGGATATATTCCAGAAATACTCTTAGTTTTCCCCTCAGGCACCATGTACAGTCTTAAACTGCACCTTTGGGGAGGAAGTGGCGAGGTGGCCAGGCCAGCCGTGATAGAGCTGGTCACCTCCAAATCAGTCAGCTTGACCTGCCAAGAGAGATGAGCTGCTTCACCGGAAGTGACCCACTTCCTCTTCGCATCGGCCCCTCAGCGTGGGAGCCCAGCTAGCTCACCTGCCTGCCTCCGTCCGATGTCTCTGGCGAGGCCAGGACAGTCTCAGACGTTGGTGGTGACGGGGATCACTTTCCAAACTTTAATGTTTCTTGTCACTTCTTTTACTCTGGAAGAATTATCATAAGGTACAATCTTCATGGAAAAGTTTGGTCGTCCCCAGCGTGTGCCCCAAACCAGATATACGAGCTGGTTGACCTGTTCACCCCTTATATAACCTCAGATTTCCTGATTAACTCCTTTAATCTTAATTGTTTTGGAAAAAAATTCAAAGCTTCTAAAGCTCTTTCCTCCTAGTCTCCTGGGCACTGAGGCTGTCTCACCACACTGCTTTGGCAAAACAGTGACTCTCCTGGGATTTAAAAAATATAATGAGTCTGTTCTTTTGCTTTGTGACTTTTTATCTCAGCACAAACTGAGTTCTCATCAAGGAGCTTTGTGTATAGTATCAGAGCTTTAATTTTTTTTTTTCCTTAAAGAATAACTCCAATCAATAAAGGCTTTGGACAGCGGATCTCTCATGTTTCTTAGAATATTCCTCTCACCTATGTAAGCAAAACTACCTTCTTATCTATGTGAGTAAAACTATGTAAATAATTCAATCTCTTATAAGTGACATTATATTTTTTTCCCCAGGAAAGAGTTTCAAGTGCTGATTTTCACTCTGATTTATAAGGAAAGCTATGATTCCAAAAGAACATCAAATAGGTATCTACAGAACCAAATAAATGTTCATGTTTACCTAACAAATATCTTAGTTACTCATTAGAAGACATGGATCTACATGATTATGGCTCTTGAATGTATAGAATAGTCTACTTATTTATAGGGAGACAAAGTGAGTTTTAGATACTCCAGAAAATGGAGTGTCCATGGAATACTAACTTTCCCTAAAAAAGACATTCTTTCTAACACTATTTGATCTCCCCCTTTTGAAATCTTCTAATTATTTTTGTAAGGAAGAAAGGAGGCAAGGATGGAGGAAAACATACATTCCACTCACAAATATACATATACACACATTACACACACACACACACACACTTTTCACATTGGCAAACAGAAATCCACTTGTCCTAGTATTTTGCAATTTCTGCTTTTTTTCCATGAAAGATTCTTGTGATCTCTTATGTTCCTACATCCAATGATCCTTTCACAGAACTGAGAAAGAGATGCTGTTCAGAAGGGGGATCATGTCCTCCCTGCCAACAGAGGAAAGGTAACATTTCCACAGTGCAACGAGCTACCTTGGAAAAGAGTAGGAGGCTATTTTCATCTCCTGCAACCTGACTCTACCTTGAGCACAGGGCTGTAAACAACATAGTATTAAATGTGGCAGGGGAGAAGTGAAACGGGGCCTTTGAATTTGCCACATGCCTCCAAAATAGCACACATGCTACCAGCCCTGTCTAAGGCAGAATGTTCTTGAATCCTCTAGAGGCCCCCCACAGTCTGTAGGCTGGTGAGTGACCAGAACCACTACAGCTGAGAGCAACCCATTCCAAGTGGGATTCTAAGGAGGGACATTAAAAATCTCATTAGTTTAGGCTGTTGGTTTCAAAGAGCCTGATGGTTTGGAAATATGTGAAGGTATTTCCTTCCTTCCCCCTTTCTTTCTTTCCTGCCTTTCACTTGTTCCTAATTTTTCTTTCTTCTTGCTTGTCACAGTGCCTGCAGGTGCTACGACTATTAGTGGTCACAGCCCAGGGATGCCATCTCAACCTGTTGAAGAAATGTCCCCCTCTAGATGCCTACAGCACTCAGATTGATAAACATCTGATTCAAACAGTTGCAACCAGCCTTCCACCACCAAGAGTAACAAATAAATTAATACCTAAGTAAACAAATAAAAAATGCTTGAGGTGACAACAAATGCTATCTTGAATAAAAATGACTCATAATTGATTAAGTTAGTAACTTCTTTTTATCCGGTGGGGCACGAGAGGGGAGATCTTTCATGAACATGGTTTAGAAGTGAAAATAATATAACTTCTTTGGGTTGAACTGTGTCCTCCCAAAAAATATGTTGAGGTTCTAATCCCTACTATCTCTGAATGTGACTTCGTTTGGAAATCAGGTCTTTGCAGATATTATCATGTTAAGATGAGGGTGAGCCCTAATCCAATAAGACTGGATGACTGGTGTTTTTATAAGAGGCAAGAAAGCCACATGAGACAGAGGCAGAGACTGAGTGACTGATGCTGTACCAAGCCAAGTTACGCCTGGAGCTACACAAAGCTGGAAGAAGCAAGGGAGTAGCCTGCCGTGGAGCTCAGGAGGGAGCCCAGCTCTGCAGAAACCTTGATTTCAGACTTCTGGCTTCCAGAACTGTGAGAGAATAAGTTTCTGTTGTTCTCAGCCACCCAAGTTTGCGGTACTTTGTTTGACAATCCTAGGAAACTCAGACAACAGCTAACCTATATGTATCGCAGGTAAGGCAGGTGGACACACTTCAAGCGGCAGATAGCTCACAGCATTTTATGGGGAGTAGTGTCTGGGGACAGGCCACTGACTGGTACCCTCTGATTTTGGGGTACTTGAGAAGACAGAGAGTGTTTTCCCTTTCGGCAGAGGAGGCTGCACTTCTTTCCAAATTCCTCAAGTTTTGGTTGATGGCACAAGTGTAGATTTCTAGAGTACCAAGTCCAAAGGAAGAAAACTGTCCTTTTGGTGACATCAAAACCAAAAGAGGAAAACAAAATCTTCTTCTTTGTCACTCCTTTTCTCTTGCAGAAGCAGATTGTGTTGAAGAAGAAAAAGGGCCGGCCACAAGGAAGTCCCTTTATTTCATACCATCCTTCATTTCCTCAGGACATCATGAACTCATGTCATCATGAACTCATGTTTATTGGCCTCATGTACGCTCTGTCCTGACGGCACATTTCAAAGGTTAAACTGCAAATTACTATGTAAAATAAGAGAATCTACCTAGGCATGAATACAACTCATGTCTTCTTCTTACTGAGTATAAAAACAAATACACAGAGGTATTTTTCAGAGGACACATGCAGATTATCTCCTTCCTTCCAGAACTCTCCCCTGCGGGTAGCCCTGGCTAGCTCTACCTGTGGATCTTTCAAAAGACAATCCCTCCTGCATTCGTTTATCTAGAGTGAAATTTTATTTCATAAAGAGGTGCAGGTAAGGGTGCTTGCCCACATACTGAAAGCTTGTTGGGGAAGTGATTATAATTCCTTTTCAAATTTCACTTGTTGATGTGCAGTCACCTAGAGTAGGCCAACTGGATCTCCCAAAGCCTCCACCTCGTCCTTCTACTCTTTCGCTGGTGTCCAGAACATTCACGATGCTTCTCACCACGCGACTGATCCAAGTGGCATCACAGGTCCCAGGCCACTCTACCAAGATGTATTTGTCCTACAGGACATTCCTTTGGGGCTCTGTACTTTGCAACCTGCTAGTGCACAGCAATAGATAATAACTTTCAAATACTCTAAGTCAATGTGTTGCTTCTCTCTTGAAGACCACACAGCCTTTAAATCTGAACTCTCCAGGAGAGGAATGCTGGTGAACATGGCTGAAGGGGCCTTGTATGCAGGGGACTTAAGTTTACATGACATTTTTAGTCTAAGTTCAGCCACTAACTAGCTGTGAGACTCTGGTTGGGGGGGTGGATTCACATCTTTGAGCCTCAGTTTCTTCAGCTCATGGCGCTGAGAATAGGCGCTGAGCATCCGCCATGTATGTGCTCATACATGAGACGAACAGGCGTGAAGCTAAAACATGATCCCTGCTCTCCAAAAGTGGAAAGACTAGTGGGGCTGACATGTGCAAACAAGGAGAAATTTGAGCTTGCAAGATAAAGGGAATTTAGGTTGGCAGAGAATAAAGAAGTATGACATTCCAGAATGAGGCAACGACATGAGCAAAGCAGAGAGGCTAAAGGTGTGTGGCAGGTGCTTCCTTCTTGGGCAGGACTTTCTAAGCAAGAGCCACCTATTTGCTTTTCTGGCCTCCTGCACTGTGATCACCTGCACCTCCTTTCTTTTGTTCTGCTTCCAATTCAGATCCTAAGCCACTTGCTGAAGAGTGTGGATTAATTTCTAAAAGCAATGAGGAAGTCTGGAAGATTCCTTTTAAAAGTTTTTATACTGGAAAAATTTAATCGTCTACAAGGCAGGAGAGAAGAGTATAATGACCCCTCTGTTCTCTTCACTCAGTTTCAACAATTATTAACTCACAATCATTTTCTCCATATATCTCCACCTATTTTCCCTCTCCCATATTATCTTGAAGTAAATCTTAAGCATCCTACATTTCCTCTATCAGTATATTTGTATGTATTTCTAAAAATAAGGATTATTGAAAACATAAGGGCTGTATCATTATCATTCTTAAAATACTAATAATACCTTAGTATTGTAAAATATCTAGTCAATGTTCAAATTCACAATTGTCTCATAATTGTCATCATTTATTTTTAGTTTTGGTTTGATTCAGGATCCAAATAAGGTCCAGAATTGTGATTGGTTGCTATGTCTTTTAAGTGTCTCTTTAGTCTATAAATTCGACCCTCCTCTACCTATCTCTCTCTCTCAATCTCTCCCTTTTTTCCTTGTGATTTATTTATTGAGGAAACCAGGTTATTTATCCCATAGGGTTTTTTGTAGTCAAGAGTTTACTGATTTCATTCCCATGGTGCTATTTAACATCTGCTTCAGCCCTCTCTATTTCCTATCCCGCGATTGCTGGAGGCAGAGGCTTGGTGGGATGTAGGTTCCCTTTATTTGACAAGAACACTGTACAGGGGATGGCGTTTTCTGTGCCACACTCCGTGTGTTGGCAGTTGATGATGACCAGTGCCAAGGTCCACTAACCATTAGGTCAGGCAGTATGGTATATTCTATTTCCACTGTGCCTTCTTTGTTTATCATCTGGAATACAATCAGTCATCCAGTTATCTCTTATTTGGACACTCAAATGTATACTTCACAAAATAAGGGCAGAGTAAGACAAATCAATAAAGAATATGTGAGTATTTATAGTTATCTATTATTTTTCAAGATACTGTATTGGTTATTAGCATCCTCCAATGAAGATAAATGAAGTTTTGTGTTATCATTGTTTTGTTTTGGGTATCATTACAAACTCATGACTTTAAATATATGCAGTGTGTTTTAATCTATTGCAATTATTGTATCAATGTTCAAATTTTCCCAACTTTAGCCAACTTGTGCCTCATTGAGTCATTCTGAGTCCTTTTGACAGGACCCTAGTAGCCTCTGAGAACATCTTTGCTCTGTGGTCCAACAAGATTTCCAACTCCAGACCTGGAATCAGCTACTTCTCCAAGGATCCTTCTTTCCTTTTAGTAGAAATGTAATTCAGAAACCACAATCTGAGCACCTGGACAACTCTTAAGCAGATTTCAGTTTGCTTCTCCTTCTCTGCAGGACAACAGGCAATTTGGCCTGGCCCGAATGGGTCTCAAGAGACTGACTGGAGACTGTGGGAAGAAACAGGCTGACTATTTAGGAGTTACTGCTGTAGTCTAGGAGGAGACGATAAAGTTCTCAACCAAAGCCACAGTTGTGTGGTTGGAGAAGAGAATATGAGTCAGGAGACATTCTAGAGACTAGTTTTACAGAAGAGGATTCAATAACTGATTTGGCAGTTCAAGGCGGCGGGCGGGGGCAGAGATCAGTAAAGGATTAGAGGCCTGGGTTCAAAGCCCAGCGCTGTTACTTATCAACTGTGTGATCCATGGCTTATTACTTAACTTCTGAAACTCAGTGACCTGAACTGCAAAATGGGAATAGTACTGCCTACCACATAGGGTGTTGGGAGGATTAGATGAAGCTGTGGATGAAATGAATGTAGCATAATGCGTGATACATAGTAAATGTAAAAACTTAAAATGCGCCCCCAGAACATGTCCAGTTTTATCTGTAATGTGAGAGTGGACCTAGATCATGCCAAAGCTTCTTCAATCCTACCTGCTCCAGCCCCTCCCAGTCGCACCTGCACTGGCCTCTAGTAATGCTGTAGAGCTGTGGGGGCCACAGACCCGTGCCAGTCCCTGGCCTGTTGGGCGCTGGGCCACACAGCAGGAGGTGAGTGGCCAGGGAGCCAGCGGAGAAGCTTCGTCTGTATTTCCAGCGCTCCCCATCACTCATCCCCACCTGAGTGCCGCCCCCGTCAGATCAGCGGGGCGTTAGCTCCTCACAGGAGCGTGGCCCCCACTGTAAACCGCACGTGCGAGGGGTCTGGGCTGTGGCTCCTTCTGAGAATCTAATGCCTGATGTCTAGCGCTGGGGAGCGGCTGCAGATACAGACCGTCACTAGCAGAGAGGCTGGACTGCACAGTAACTGTAACGCGCTTGAATCGTCCTGAAAACATCCCCACCCCATCCGTGGAAAAACTGTCGTCTATGAAGTCAGTACTTGGTGCCAAAAAGGTTGGGGACCACTGTTCTAGAGTATTAATAATGGATCCTCCAGCATTTGCCTAAACCAAATGTTATTGAAAAGATGATATAACAAATTTAATGTTGCCAAAAGAAAACTAAATGGTATAGTCTTCCGAGGGCTGTTCTTCTTATTTAATATTTAAGTTGGCAACTTGCATTTTGGAAAAGCTTAGAATAATATTTTAAGACATTGTTCCCGTAAGTGGCAAATCCTGAAGAGATTTAAAAAACTAACAAAGGTCTTTAAATACTGATCAGTTAGCTCAGAGCCCTTTAAAATACCATTCAAGATGGGCATCCTGATCAATGATTTATGCAGCATTCTGGTTTTTAAAAATGTTGTGTTATGTTAAGTCAATGTCTTCCCAGAACCTTCCCTGTGCACTGCGTCAGTGATGCCCTGTAAACCCTTCTGAGGTTATTTGCTTCTTTAATGTCTTATTTTTGAAGGTTTTATCAGAATGAGTTTTGAAGCAAGATTTGAAGGCATGAAACAGCCACCTAGGAGTTAGTACAGCCACATTAGTTACTGCTAAAGAGGGACTAACAACTATTCATAATATCTCTAGTTTTTAATTGTAAAGGCAATACAAACTTTTTTTTTTTAATTTCAGGCAATGTGCGTGTGTTTGTGTGTGTATGTGAGTGAGAGAGTGAGAGAGAGACAGAGAGAGAGAAAGTGAAACTGATCCAAAGCTCACTTGCCAAAGATAACAACTATATCCTTCCAAACTCCTTCCTCCACAGCACACATACACGTAATGTGTTAAATGTTTCATCACAATGTACATTTTATTCTGTAGCTTGCTTTTTCAATATATTATGCAATATAAAGTTATAGTATATTTTACATGTCAATACATAATGAACCATGCCATTCTTTTAAGCAATTACTTAGTATTGCCCAGGATGAATGTAGAATGTTTGCTGGTTTATCTGACCAGCACTTGATTGTTAGACATTTACACTGTTTCCAATTTATTTTTAATAAAAATAGTTCTTAACCAAAACAAACAAGACTCTGAATCAGGTCTGGACAGGTGATAGGTACATTCTTGTCTATTTTTTCTATGTACCTTTATAGCTTGCATAACAATAAACAAATAAAAAAATCAGTACTTGAATGCAACTTTCTAAAACGGTTACAAGAAAGCTATCCCTTATGACTTTTTCTTTTTTTTTAACCAAAAATTTGGCGGTAACCTGGATGGAACTGGAGACCATTCTTCTACGTGAAGTATTACAATAATGGAAAAACGAACACCACATGTACTTACCATTTAATTGGAACTAATCGATCAACACTTATTTACACACACGGAAGTAAAACTCAACAGAAATCAAGCAGGTGGGAGGAGGAAAAGGGGAGGGGTAAATTCACACCTAGCAGGTCCAATGCACAGTATCTGGGTGATGGACACACTTAATTATAACTTTGATTCAAACTGTACAAAAGCAATTTATGTACCCAAAATGTTTGTACTTCCATAATGTTCTGAAATAATAATAAAAAAGTATGAAACACTAAAAAAAAACACAAGATAAATAAATAAATATAAACAACAACAAAAAAATTGGCAGTAAATTACTGCATCTCAAAACCCACACTTCCCCGTCTCTGTTAACTCTCCAAACTGAAATTCCAGTCTCAGTGACGTGGCCAATTTCACTCCCTCCGCAGCCACAGCGGCCTCTGGATTCTGGGCACCACAAGCCTTCTCCTGCTGATGTGACCCCTTTTCCTCCCAGTGAGAAATCAGGCTACGGTTTTCATTTCACTCAGGGAACCCGGCATCCCCCTGGGAGGAGAGGTGGGTGACGATCACCTGTCCTCCAGCACCACGCCCACGACGCCAGACACAGCTCCCTGCTGGCCGCGAGCAGGGGTCAGGGCCACTGTCCTCTGCCACTCCTCTGATGACAGCTGAGGCTGCTGCACTTCGAGATGGCTGACAGCCTGCCCCCCTCAAGAACGGACAAGTGGATCTTATGGAACAGCAAGGCAAATGTTTTTATCGTAAACTGTCATCTTTCGCCCTTCTTCGGTTTGTTTATAGGTTGCTCTCAAGCTGATACAATCTTAAATTTCACCATTGTCCCGAAGGATTCACAACAAGCATGCTTCTATTTTTTAAGCTCCTGCTCTTTTTGGCAGCCACTAAATAATTAAGCATTCCTATTTCGAGTGAGCCAGAACATACGAAGAGTATCTGTTGCGTGACGAAGCTGGGGAAGGCCAGTTTGGGGGACTTTGACACGAGCCCTGTTAGCGGGTGTCAGCCACCGGGTAGACCACAGTGCTTCCCCTCCCCCACGCGCCCAGGATACGGGCTCCATTTGAGTCAAGATTTCAGCATCTCTTCTATCTCTTGCTCAGGCTAAAGCATAATTCATATTTCAGAATCACCAGGGAAGGAAGAACACAGGGTCTCTAAAGCCAAGAAAACTCCTATTCTGTTCTTGAGTTTATTAGTGACTAACTTACACCTGCAACACTCCGCATCTGGATTTATTTAAATTTGTCTATGGCCATACCACCGAATGCGCCTGATCTCGTCTAAATTTACTTAAATTTCTCAGACTTTACCGGGTAACTCACAATTCTGCTTTTCCCTGAACTCAAATCACTTTTCGTCACCATGTTATTTTTAGTCATTTAGAAAAATTCTCAAAAATTTTCAAATAGTGGAAGTAACTTTATCTTCCCTAGCTGAGCTCAAAGGTGACATACTCTTAATTGGGCAGAGAGTTTATGAAGTTTCAGCTATTTTAAAATGATATCCATGGCAAAAAAAACAAAAAACAAAAAAAAAATAGGCTTGTGTTTTAAGAAGAATTTTGTATGTCCACTGCTCAAAAATAGCTGATTTTTAAAGTTTAGCTTTTGTAATCTTCAATGAAGACTAAAGGCCTGACCCATTTTTTTAAAGCAATTTGGAAACACTAGACATAATAAATATATGATAGTTAGCAAATTTGCCAAAGTCTCACTTTGGGGTCATCTAAGGCAAAACTTGAATTATTAATGCCTTCATTTTTCCAGTCCTCAAAAATGTATTTTAATCATCTAATTCAACAAATAGATATTGAGTACCCTCATGTGCCACACAGTATTCTAGCACTGCAGGATAAACACAGCAAACAAGAAAGACAAAATCTCTGTCCTCTTGGAGCTGTGTGCTTTGGCCAAGGGCAAGGGGGAGGGATGGAGTGAGAGAGAAACTAAAGAAAAAACAGAGCCAAGAGTCAGATAAGGGGCCACTGGGAACATGGTGTTGGCAGGTGGAACAGAATGAAATTTTAGGAGGTTGGCCAGGGTAAGTCTCATTGAGAAGGTGACATTCGAGCAAAAGCTTTAAGGAGGGGAGGGAATTATCCATGTGGGTATCTGGAGAAGGAATGTTCCAGACAGAGGAAGCAGCCATCGCCTGCTATAAGGAGGCCAGTGTGGCTGGGCAGAGTGAGCAAAGGACAGGGCAAAAGATCAGGCTCGAGACGAATGGGACACTGGCTCACGTAGGTCTTGATGGTCACTTTGAGGACTTTGGCTCTTACTCTGAGTACAATGGGAAGCCACTGCAGGGCTCTGGGTAGAGCAGTGACATTCTTGGTACAGTTCCAATGGATCCACGGTTGCTACGGAGAAAACTGACCTGGGAGGGCTTCAGGGAAAAGCTGGTAGATCTGAGAGAAGGCCACTGCAGTGATCCAGGAGAAAGATGGCAGTGGCTTGGACCAGAGAGAGAGAGCAAGTGAGGTGGCAGAAAGTGGTTAGATTCTGTATATATCTTAAAGACAGAGAAAACAGATTTTTCTAGAAGGATTGGGTGAAGGGTGTTGAGAGAAAAAGAAGACTCAAGGATAACTCATTTCAGTCTGAGCAACTAGAAAGTTGGAGTTGCCGTTCATTGAGATGGTAAATGCTCCACGTGGAGCCTCTTAGGGAAGGAACTCTAGCAGCTCAGATTTGGACATGTTGAATTTGAGAAGACTGTTAGATAGTCAACCATTGATTTTCCTTTTACAAAGTCAAAATTCAACATCCTCAAAGAATATAAACTCCCTAAGGGTAAATTTTGTCTATTTTGTTCATTACTGTATTTCAGGGGCCTTGGACAGTGTTTAGCATATGTAGATTCTCAATTAAAAATTAATTAAATAAGTATGTACTTAGCACACGCTGTGTGGCTCACTCTGTTCTACATGCTGGGGACACAGCAGTGGATGACACAGCCGAAATTCCTGATGCTGTACACCTTACAATCTTAGTAGTGGAGGCAGGTAAACAAATGAAATAAAATAAAGTAAATCCTTCATCTGTTGATGCACATGCTCAAGAGACACAAGTTGAATATTTACCCGCATGGCACTCTGGGTACACTATCATGACCCTCGAGGGGAGGCACTGAGACTGCAGAGAGGGCACTCCATGCCAGCCTGTCTTACTCCACACCACGCTGCTTCTCACATAAAATAACACGAACCTCAGCCTCGCCTGAGAAACATCAGGGCTGTGTTTCTCTTCATATAAGCATTTAAAAAAGAGTCTGCTCATAATAGGATGCCTTTAAAAGCGCAATCCTAGGAAGGATGCCTGCAAGAGAGCAACCTCAGGCCACTGCGCCCTCCTTGCAGCTGAGTGCATCTTGACAGGGCAGGGCATCTTCTTATTCATCATTTCGCACAATGCCAAAGGTTCCTTAATGGCCACTTTGTTTCATCTGAAAGGCTCGACTTGCAATCTTTCTCTGAAGTAAAAATGTGTACTAAAATAGGTTTTGTATTCATATAAATTTGATGAGGTATCCCTTATTCCCCCCAAAATGAAACCTGATGAATTTTTCATTCTCAGCAGCAGCATCAAATAGCGGTTTGGGCCGTTCACCACCAGTATAATGATGCCAGTATAATGGTAACCGTATGCCATCTATCTGTGGGATCATGCTATGATATGAATGTCTGCATTCTCCCCAAATTCATATGTTGAAATCCTACCCCCCAAGGTGACGATGGTATTAGAAGGTGGGGCCTTTAGGAGGTGATTAGACCTGAGGGTGGTGCCATCCTCTGTCCTGCCTCAGTGACCTACATTGCCCTTTCCACCATGGAGGACGCAGCTAGCAGGATCTGTCTTGAACCACAAAATAAACCCTCTCCAGACTCAGAACCTGCAGGAATCTTGACCTTGCACTTCCCAGTCTTTAGAACTGTGAGAAATAAATATTTTTATAAATCACCCAGTTAATGGTATTTTGTTACAGCAACCTGAATGGACTAAGATCACAAAAGCTTTTCCAACAAACTGAAACTACTTCGAAAAGGGCAGACAATTCCAGTAACTATCCATCTGGATAAAATTCTTGGTGAATAAACCCTGTCAGTAATGAGGTTATCCTTGTGGACTACAAAAAGCTAGTAAGAATCTCAGGATGTAATGAAAAAATGTTCAACATCTCTAATCATCAGGGAAATGCAAATCAAAACTACAATGAGATATCATTTATATTCAGTAAGGATGGCCTTTATCAAAAAGTCCTAAAACAAACAAATGTTGGCATGGATGCGGAGAGATAGGAACACTTCTACATCACTGGTAATATGGAGATACCTCAAAGAGCTACAAGTAGAACTACCATTTGATCCAGCAATCCCATTACTGGGCATCTACCCAAAAGAACAAAGAACATTCTATAAAAAAGACATCTGCACTTGAATGTTTATAGCAGCACAATTCATAATTGCAAAGATATGGAAACAACCCAAGGGCCCATCAATACATGAGTGGATTAATAAAATGTGGTATATGTATACCATGGAGTTCTACTCAGCCACAAAAAACAGTGGTGATCTAGCACTTCTTTTATTATCCTAGATAGAGCTGGAGCCCATTCTAAGTGAAGTATCCCAAGAATGGAAAAACAAGCACTACATATACTCAACCATCAAATTGGTATTAACTGATCAACACTTAAGTGCACATATAATAATAACATTCATTGGTGTCGGGCAGATAGGAGAGGGGAGAAGGGGATGGGTATATATACATATCTGGGGGATGGACATGCTTGAAGCTCTGACTTGGGTGGGGCAAGGGCAATA
Source organism: Microcebus murinus (assembly GCF_040939455.1). NCBI lineage: Eukaryota > Metazoa > Chordata > Mammalia > Primates > Cheirogaleidae > Microcebus > Microcebus murinus. The sequence goes on from NC_134129.1 coordinate 2,085,449, forward strand.
TATATTGCCTAAACATCTGTACCCTGTAATATGCTAAAATAAAAAATAATAATAGGCCGGGCGCGGTGGCTCACGCCTGTAATCCTAGCACTCTGGGAGGCCGAGGCGGGCGGATTGCTTATGGTCAGGAGTTGGAAACCAGCCTGAGCAAGAGTGAGACCCCGTCTCTACTATAAATAGAAAGAAAATTAATTGGCCAACTAATATATATATAAAAAAAAATTAGCCGGGCATAGTGGCGCATGCCTGTAGTCCCAGCTACTTGGGAGGCTGAGGCAGCAGGATTGCTTGAACCCAGGAGTTTGAGGTTGCTGTGAGCCAGGCTGACGCCATGGCACTCACTCTAGCCTGGGCAACAAAGTGAGACTCTGTCTCAAAAAAAAAAAAAATAATAATAATAAAAAAAGAATCTCATGATGTAAAATGGAACATATGTTTTATTAATTCCATTTCAGAAAAATAATGCGTTCTAACCCATGGGAAGTCTGAATGGTAGCTCTAAGTTTACAACCACGTCCAAAAAAATCAAATAAACAAAACCCTTTCTCATTTAATTCCTTTCATGTTCAACACCTGCACTACAGTTCCCATGTCCTTATTTCCTTGTTCATAGAAAAGAAAATCAGGTGTCAGAATTTGGAATATATAATAAGTGGAAGATATTATCATCAAAGGTATATTCCACCATTCATCTTATTTTATATTAAATAGACATGTTTTCTAAATATCATAGCTTGTAATTTCCCATAATTTTTCCACTTAATAGTTATTCACAGATTTTTGTCTTAGGTATTAAAGGTGCAAATTTCTACCAGAGTCTGATTGATTAAAAGTTTTTTTTTTTCTACATCTGCCTTAAAATTCTGTCTAATATGCTGCTTCAGGTCCTATGTAGCCATAGCTTTCAAGTGATACCAAGAGACATACAGCAGGAATTATGTAAAACATATATAATTAATATTTGTGAGATGTCTTAAGATCCTGGCATACAAAATAGTACTGAAATCCAAAGCATTCCGTTTTAATCATAACTTTCTTTTCTGATCAGCTGCCAGCTAGATTCTAGAAGGCATTTAGTGCCAGCTCCTATGCAAGAACATTGCTACCATTAAAAATATACTGTTTTTTAAAAAGGGTCAAAAGGGGTTAATGTAGTTCAGGGAGGCCACAGAAATCCCACCAATTGTTTAGAAACACACAGTTAATGGTTATATATTCACATTCAAAATATTCACTGGAGTGAGTACTGACTCCTGATCTATGTAGGTGCTAACACCAAGAAAGCTCTTCTTAAATCTCCATGTCTTCCCACAAATAGATTATTTTTAACGAAATGGTGCAGGGCACCTAAAAGCCCCAGGAGGCAGAACTCAAAATAAAGCTAATCCTATATCAAAACCACTGCATAGATGAACCATAGATGAAAGGTCAAAGGCAATGTTGCCAGATAACATACACCAGCCAAATTTGAATTCAAGATGAACAACAAAGGAAGATGTGGTCTAAGTGTATCCTAAGTATGGGACATACTTAGAATTCACTATTTGAAACCCAAGCTTGACTGGGCAACCTGTGCTTTCCTTTGCTAAATCTGACACCAGCCAAATAAAAATTAAGACAATATATTTTCAATTGACATACCATCCTGCTCCAGTGAAAAGCTCATGTGGAAAAAGTTCTGTAATTGTCGACTTTGTTTTAATTATTTCTATAATATTGCTTATAAAATGGTAAAGGTCTTAAGGTTTATAAACAAAGGTACAACAAGTGAAAGAAATGGGCCATGCTGGTATAAAGAGTTACGACGAACATCGAAAGATCCACACGTTGGAAAATTTGATCTTACATCAAAAGAAACATCGTGTACTACATACATAAATCAGTCTTGCTCTATAGTCAGCCTGCTTGCACATTAACTAGATGGCAATCTATTAGTCCTGCATTTCCAAGTAGAACGCAATCATGGGATAAAGCAGACAGTATCTGCCCACCTCTTTTCAGAACTGCCACCATCTTCTACATGAAAGATTAATTTTTCCAAGAAGCTGCTTCATTTGGTATCTTTTGAGCAAGGCAAATAAATTTGATTTCTGGACTAACATGCCCCATTTTAGTATCAGATATTTCCAAAAGGAAGCAAACTGTGGTTACTACTACTACAGTATTCCTTCATTTAGGTATTAAGATAGCCAATCCCTTTTTTTTCTATATTTAAATAAATAGTGAATTTTATTTACTTTTTAAATCGATTCATAATTGCATATATTTATGGGGTACATGTGATTTTTTTACATTTTTTTTTATTATTTCAAGAAAATATGAGAGTACAAACATTTTGGTTGCATTTTATATCTTTGCCTCTCCCTAGCTAGGGTTAGAGGTATTGAAAACACTTTTCAAATGTTGGTCTCTGTTGGTTCCAGTGGGGTGCTATAACCCCGCGAGGGGAAGTCATTGCTTAAGAAAGTGTGCTTAAATAGTATGAATACTTGGCCAATACTCCCCTCATAAAAACAAGCACAATTAGACCAGAGCCAAATGCTGAAGTTAAATTAGAGATCTGGCAGTGACCGGTGATTCTGGGTTCTGAAGAGTGCCACTCTGCAGCATTCAGATAAAACGACCTGCCTTTTCCTAAGTTGTTGATCTGAATTATCTCAGATTTGTGGCTCTGGGGACCTGACTTTTAAGATTTAGCTGAATTGAGTTTTTGAAACACACCAGTGTGCAAAAATATCTTTGTGGAAGAAATAAAGTCTTTGGTGAGACTTTACTTCTATTTGTTATTGAGCATTTTTTGGACTGTTGTGTTATCTGAGTTGACACATTATTAACCTTTTCAAACGAGACATTTAGTAGGCTCAGCTGAATATTTTCTTAATTTGCACATTGGGTTTGCTGCAATGGCTGGCACTACGCTGAAATATTAGTTGAGGTCTTTGATTTACATAGTCCAGTGCAATCATATAAACTCTGCTTTTGGAGAGGATGATCTAATCTGTGCAGAATATAGTAAACTTTGTCAATAAAAATAATAGCATCAACAGCTAGCATGTACTGAACATTCACTATGTCTCTGGCACTGTATACCTATAGGTATATTGAGTCATTTAACACTTTTAATACCCTCATGAGGTTTGAGTCTCCCAATTTTGTAGATAAGAAAACTCAGAGTGGTTAAGGAACTTGCCATAATTGCACAATTAGTAAGTAGTAAAGCTTAGATTTGTACCTGGGCAATCTAGCTGCAGAGTCTACACACCTGCCACCTTGGAACGCTGCCTCTGTCAGCGCATCGGATACAATGAAGAGTCCATCTACCTTCTTGGGCAGTTTTCACATGAAAGAGATGTCACATCTAGGACTATGACCACAGATTTCAGGAAACCGGAGTTAATCAGGCTAAAGGAATGCAAGCAACTCTTCATCACCACCACCCTCAACAAACCATTGGCAATCTTCCTGTTCCTGCAAATGTACGCGCATTTCTGGTTTATTTTACTATATCTGTGATGAGGCTACTGTGCTGACATATAGCAGGACCTGTAGTAGGGACAGAGCTGTAAATGTGTAGGGTGCGGTTTTCCTTCAAGGATAAGGACATTTTTTATGTTAGTTACCTGGAGAAGAGGTATCTGCCGGACCCAGAATACACACAGGGCCCCTAGCGGGGTGGCAGAGTGGGAATCTAGCTCTCCTGGCTTTGGTCAGCAAGGGACCGTAAGTCTACCCAGAGTGCCTGGGTAACGGGGTGCAGGGTCCTCTTCCTGAGTGGAGGCCAGGGGCAGACAGGGCCGGTCCAGGGCAGGAAAAACAAGATGACGATGTTTGTGCCTCTCTTACCTATACGTGTTTCCCTTTCGTCCTGCTCGTGTTTGGAAAAGGCTTTTTGAAAGTTGCAATGCATCTCAGAGATCTCAGTGGGGGACTTTTTAAATGAATTGGGCCATAGAACACCAGAGGGCAACAATGACCTGTTCGGAGTAAAGGAAGAGAATCCAGAAGGGATCAGGTGAGGAATAAATGTGGAAACTACCCAGTGGCCCCGCATCCTCTCTTTCTTCTTGGCTCTGAGGCCAAACTTTGGAGGTTCTGGCTTGTATTTGAATTTGGAGGCAGGACTTCTACATGCCTTGTAAAAAAAAAGAGGTGTTTGGGAATTGGTTTGTGAAACAGCCATGCTAGTTTTCTACTACAATCAACCTTGAGGGAACTGAAGGCCCTCTAAGGTTCCTCTCTTTCTCCTTTTTAAAATACAAGTGAATAAACTTAGAGACCTACCCTTACTGGATTGTTGACAATGCATGCATGTTTGCAGGTGCTGGAGAAAATGCTATGTATATACTGAAAGGATTTGTTAAACCCCCAAAACATAGGCCCTTGCTCAACCCTGTTCTGGTTCAAGAAAGTATCACCTTAAGGGTTTTACAGAAAGTTTTTTGAAGCCTCTAAAGCTAGAGGGAAAAAGCAGAAAGAAAACAGAAAGAGAAACAATGTCTGGCAGAGCAGAGCTTTGCTGGCTCAGCTCCAGAATGAGCTGCACAAATGCGCTGAGCCCCTCTCATTCCAAGAACCCTCATTGCTTTCTTCTTTACCGACACAACCACTTGCTCTTTGAGAATGATATTTCAGATTCCGAAAGCACCTCACTTTGGCATGCAAAGAAACTCATCAGTATTGATGCCAATTTTAAAAAAATATTATTTTTCGGACAATTTATTGCAAAGAGCTCTAACAAGACACTGCCCGAAAGAGATTTCTCAGGAGGAAGGAGGGAGCTCCCCTTGGCATCACTCTGGAATACGCACTTAGAAACAACCAGGGGAAAAGGCACGTATGTCTGTCTCCCTGAGGCTCCAGCGCCCTGGAACTGTGGGGCTGTGACCCAAGTGACTCTGGTCTGGAGACGCGTGTGGGGGCAGGGACAGGGCTGCTCTGCCAGTCCCCGACTCACCAGCCTCCCCACTCTGGCGGGGTCAGGGGCAGTATTTCTCCTTCCCAAATAGCATAGCGGAGCTAAGCAGTAAGACTGACCAAAACAACAAAAACAAAAACAAAAAGCCTGTGAGCTCCTTGGCTAGGGGGGCTGAGGGGCTAGAGAGGAAGGACGCTACAATTCATTGCTTTCATTGCTGATGAGGCTTAATCCTGGGGTTTTGCCAACTGCTGGAGCTGTTCAAACAATTAAATAAATAGATGCATAAATAAGACAAGCCACTAAATCAAATGAGCAAACAAACCCACGGCTCTCCTGGCTCACTCAAGCTGTTTTGAGCCTTATGAAAAGATTTTTCAGCGAGGAGAAAGTAAAGGTGTCTTCCCTGTCATTCCCTAAGCATCTCTTGCTCGGATTACTTAAGGAACTAATTGCCATCATCACAGTCCCCTGGCTCGGGCGTCGCACCTGAGCCATCCGGCTCCCTCAGCCGGCAAAGCTTCCGGAATCTTCTGCAGACGTGTCTCCAAACCATGCAAAAATACCAGGGCGAAGTGAGAGTTTTTTCAGATGTTGAGTGAGTGGAGATGATACCACACTACCGCCTTAAGTTGGGAAACTGTCCCTTAAAATGTGCTATCCTTTGCAAGCTGCCAGGAAACCACTAGCTTCTTCCCAAGGGACTGAAAGGACTTGTGTCCCTGATTCCGGGAACCCCAGGCACTCCCGGGGAGAATACCTGGATAAAACATGAATGGCTTGTGCTATGTGACTTTGGGTCATTCTTAACTCAACGTGCTAGTGGCGGCGCACTCGGGCCACTTTTTCCACCAGTGCCTTATCCACAGTCAGTTGTCCCTTGTCAGGCGACGGTTTCCTGGAAAGCTGGGTACCCAAGATCCAGACTCAAAGATTCATTCCGAATCTCTCCCCGGCCCCTACCGAGCCGAGCCAGTCGGCTGGCTCCCGAGTCCCCAGGTCCCCGCCAGGTCTTCCGCTGTCCGTGGTCCCAAGAGCCTGGGTCGCGGGTGGGGAAGCCGTCAGGGGAGCGGAGGAAGTGATACTAGTTTTGCCAAGTGACTAGTTTCTTCGGGAGGCTCTGGGTCACAAGGTACTCCTGCTAATCCCCAGTGGCGATCGCGATCTTGACGGAGGCTGGGGTCGCCGCCCGAAGTACTTTTAGGGTCGCATCATCCCACGCACAACCAGGGAGGGACGCGGGAGGCCCGAGACCGCCCCGTCGGGAACGCAAACCAGCCCTGCCAGGCGCAGCCACCGCGGAAGCCTTCCCGGGTGCGCCCCGCCCCCGCGCCCACTTTCCTGGGCTTTTGAACATCCCTCCCGGGGTGGGAGTCTGGCCCCAGACTCTGGCAGGGACCCCGACGAAGAACAAGAAGCCTGGAGGAGCAATCAGCGTCGCCCACTCCGGGGCTCGAACGCCCGGCGCAGCCACCTGTTCCGCGAAGCGGGAGTGTGCGCGGGAGCAGGCTGCGGCAGGAGGGGCGCCGCCGCGCCCCCGCCCGGCCGGCCCCGCACGGCCAGAGCGCCCACCGCGCGGGGCTGAGCCCTCTCCAGCCCCGGTCCCTGCCCCGGCGCTGGCCCCCCGGCCCGCCCGCGCCCGGCGCCTCCCGGGGCCCCGCGCCGCGTACCTGCCGCGAAGATGCAAAGGGCGAGGAGAGTCCCGCAGCCCATGGCCCCGGCGCTGGCGCTGGCGCCCGCCCGAGCGGCGGCGCGGAGTTCGCGGGGCGCGGGCGGCGAGGAGAGGCCGGCGCGGCGCGGCGCGGCCCGTCAGCTGCGTGCCCAGCGGAGCCCGGCGCGCCTCTGCTCCATCCCCGCGGCCCGCGCCCCGCCGCCTCCGCCGCCAAACCACTCCCCCGGCCCCGCGGCGCCGACGGGCCGCCGCCCGGCCGCGCCCTGCCGCGCGCGGGTCCCGAGCCCGGCCCAGGGCGGCCTCTGCTGGACACTCGGGGCGCGGCGGGCTGTGCGCTCCGCGGGCTCGCCCGGCTCGCGCGGCGCTGCGGCTGCGAGGCAGGGCGCGCGGGTCTCCGCCTCGGGATCCGCGCGGCTTTCCCGGCAGGAGCTCGCAGCCTTGCAGGAGGTGACCACTTGCTATTTTCATCGTCGCCTCGGAGAGACAGACATGCCCTTCCAAGCACCAGGACCCTTTCCTTCATTTGTCAGAACATTGCTGCGTGTGCCTTAAACTCTCGGCTTCTTGCCAGAAGAAACAGTACTAATGTAAGTGGCGTTGCTTAACATGGATCGTGGGATGACCGAGGCAGGCGCCATCCTAGGCGTCGTGTTGACTCCTTTTAACAACACTGTGACAGAAGCATGGCTATTATTCCATTTTACAGATGAGAAAACAAAGGCACAGGGAAGGTAATGTGCTGCAGGTCACACGGCTGGTAAGAACAGTTTGTGCACAGGCCCATAATAGCAAAGGCTGACATTTCCTGAGGATTCGCTGTGTGCCAGGCACTGGGCAGCATGCTGTCCCGGAGTAAACCGAGGCCTTCCGTACTCACAACAGCCTGTCGAGGTGGGCACTGATATATCCTCATTTTCAGGTGGAGGAAATGGAAGCAGAGAGAGGGTTGAGCGTTTGGCCGAGGTCATACAGCTAGCAATGGTGACAAGATGACTCCCCAGTACCTGGCGCGTTTCTCTGCACTCTGCCTTCCCTCTCCAGACCACGAAGCCTCTCCCAAGCTGGCGCATCGAAAAGAAACTGACCTTCCGCTAATTCCCTCCCCCTCCACTTTAGATTTGTTTAGCTCCCACACCTCGGTCAACCCAGTGCCAGACTATCCCCCAATTCCCGTTATTGTGAGCCTGGCGGTCCCCCAGCCGGGAGCCACAGGAGTTAACGAACCTGCTTAAGAAATTGATTTGCTTGGTATAGTTAGTAGCTCCGGAAAACAGCTTTTTTTTTTTTTTGCCCCTGTGACTTCTTTTTCATATCCCAGGGGCTCTTTTCTCACTTCTTCCTGGTACCCCAGAAGCTGGCCTAGGCGCTTGCCCGCCGAGAGCCCAGTCCCCGGCCGGTCCACCGTCACCGCTGGTAGATTCTGCTCGCGCTTCTACGACCAGATTAAACCGCGCTCATATTGTTTTTATTTTGTCTTGGTAAATCTATTAATTCCTATTGGAATGATTTAAAAATTTTTTTATAAAAACAATACAACAAACAAGTGCCCATCCCCTTTCTGTCCTCCCTGGCCAGAGAAACTGCAAATGCAATTTGTTAAACATGTTCTCAGAATGCTTTTGACTTGAAGGTCCTTCCGGTTTCCAGTGTATTATGAAGAATTTCTGCATCTGGGTATTGGTTGTCATGGAGGCAGGGACCGCACGCAGATGGAGTATAGCAGGGACATTCCAGAAGGCAACGGTGCCTTTAAGTGGGGAGATTTAAGTAAGTGGCTCTATGGTAGAAATAAAAGTTTTTGAAGACCCCTTCACAGAAAAATTTATTCAATTGAAATCAACAGAACTTTAATGGAATCTCTCTGGAGTGCAAACCATGTGCAACTTGAACTTTGATATCTAAGATGATGGTTTGGTACTCAAAGGATTGTGATCCCTACATACTAATGAGTTAAACTGCCAAGACTTTTTACTGTGCACAGGATCAAGCTGAAATTATTTCTTTAATTAAAATAATTCATTTTAATTGCTGATTAGAGCTTTTAAATTTATTAATTTAGTCAAAACATATTCAATCACTTATTATAGATACCAGATCACATACTAAGCTATAGGATGATAATGGTGGTACTAGCCAAGGTAGACTAGTTGTGCTGCTGTAATAAACTGGCCCAAAGTCTCCAAAGCTTAAGCAATAACAGTTTATTTCCTGCTTATCAAAGTCTGCTATGGATCAAGGTTACCCTCCAGCACAGCTGTCCTCTGGGTCAGGACTCATGTTGTACTGTACCATCAAAACCCACTTCCACATTCACTGAGTTAGGGGAAAAGAGAAGTGAAGAGTTCAGTGCAGTATTCAAATCTTCCACCCGAAAGGGACACTTCTAGTCATATTACATTGGCTAAAGCAAGTCGATGACCATGCCCAACTTCAAGAAAGCAAGGAAGCACAGTCTCTTCATGTGCTCAGATAGAGGGGAGAACTGGAGAGCAGGTGCGAAAAAGAAAAGAACTTTTGTCTCAGAAAGGTGGGTCCTTTAAATTATCGGGCCCAGAGAGACATCAAAATGATAAAGCAATGATATCCACCTTCCTCCTTTGAGCTATGTATTAATTTGTTGAAACTGCTTGCTAGTGCCACAGGCAGCTATAAATTAACCTAGTAATGCCACACTGTATACTATAATCCACTTCCCATAGCTCAGCAATGTATAGTCAATCACTAATCAATGGTCTTTTTGTAAACCAATGAGATTTCCTGACAAACAACTTTGTATTGGCCCACTGCCTGCCCTCCTGTTTTGCATTGTAATGAAGAACAAAAGGAGCTCTTGTCCGAGATTGTTTGTTGCCCAGTCTTCCATATAGCTGTCCTCACTATGGCTCAAGTAAACTCTTTAAATTATGTTTTGTGCCTCAATGTCTTCATTTTGGGTTGGCACAAGGAGGAGGTGTGATGTGTACCAGAGTGGTTAATTGTCTCTGCCACCAGGAAGCTTTTATTCTAGTAGTGGAGAGTCAAACATTGGATGCATAATCACAAAAATATATGCAATGACTTTATGTTAAATGCTGCAAATAATAATGTACATTAACATTTATGAATTGTTCTGAGCATTTTCTGTATATTCATAGGTTTAAACTTTGCACTTTATGAGTTAGGTACTATAAGAGACCAGAACATGCCACCCCAGAATAGGCCTTTTTGGTATAATGATTATTTTGAGAAACAGAAGCTATAGGAGAAGCTTTGAGAACAGAGTACAAGTTACCTTTTTGTAGGGGGAATTTAAATCTATAAAGGAAATATCCATTTGTAAGGGTGTGTCCCTCTCGGTACTAGAAAGAGAATAACTCTACCTTACTAGAGACCCATAAGTGGAGAGGGCACTGACTTAAATATGTCTAACAAGCTTTACTTCCTCTGACCATGTTTTCTGGTCACTTCCTCATAACTGGCCACCCCACCACCACCCAAGAACCTTCTTTGTTTCAGCTGAGATGGCATTTAAGTGTTGGGGACTAACATTATACTTTCCTAGTTTAAGAATTAAGTTTAGTGAGTAATGTACATGCTCTGCCCAGACCATTTGAAAGTAATGTGTTCCTGACAGGGTCCTTGTGATAAACAAGGTTGCTGCCTAGAGGCATAACAAAGGACCTGAGTTTCTGCACTAAGCAAGAGCTGCCCAGCCCCAGGAGGTCACACGATAAACACATTGTTCCTGTGATTGCTGCTCAGCCCTGTAAGATGGCTGGTTAGTCAATGACGGGTAAGACCCCTCAAGGGAGGGGCGACCTAAGACATGCACAGCTGCAGGGGATCAGCCTAAGAGGAACTGGGGACAAAAAATGCCCCCTGTGGCTGCCTTGCCCATCCTTGTTAATTTTGGTCTGTGATCTATGCCTGGTGCCTAGAGCAACCACCTAAAAACCTTGAGTCAGGGGACATCTGTGTCCTTAAGGCTATGTGTTCCTGAATTTATGGCCATTGCTGCAATGCCTGGGTGGTTACATATAAGGAACTAACTTTAATTTTTTAGAGTATAAAAATAAACTGAACCAGTGTATTAACACTTGAGTCTTTATGTGTGTCCGTGTTTTTCTTTTGTGTTCTGTGTTCATCCTCCATCTTGTAAACGGGCCACGGTATTTAGGCTTGAACTCAAAGCCACCTCTTAGAGAATGACTCATTCACTGGGTATCTTCTATGTCTATTTGAAATATACATGTTAATAAACTTGTGTTTGTTTTCTCTTGCTAATCTGTCTTTTGTTATGGGGAAACCCAGGTAAGAACCCATAAAGGGTAGAGAGAAAATTATCTTTTCTTCCCTAAAATACTACTATTATCCAAATTTTTCAGATTAAGAACTGAGAGATGCTGACACAGAGTTTTACTATGAAGGAAATGAAAATATGCTGTGTAACATAACAGCAGGGGGATTTTCACTCCTCTGTGAGGTCAGGGACAGAATTTGCATGTAACTCTTTTGTTATGCCCTTTAGCAAAGCCATTTTTTCCATAGCATTCTCTTGGTTCTTTTATAATACTTTCACTGGGATGAAATCTAAGATAAATCTGCCTTTTACTGACTTACACTCTTTTTTTTATCATTGTTAAAATGAATTTCTAGTGTTGTGGACTTTTAACATCTTACAAAAAATTGCCTTTGGCTGACCTAGTTTTTGACATCCTGAATTTACTATACTTTATATGTAATTTTAGATAATATATGCTACATAATATAGAAGTGTTATCTCTGGACTTGGTTTCATCACAGCTTAGGAGATAGAGAAAAATTTGGCTGGCAGAGCTGGGTAAGGCAGTATGTGCAGTAGTTAGAGGTTGCTGCGTCCTCATCCCCTTTTGCTATCTACTAACTGAGTGGCTCTAAATCGAGTGGCACCTCTATTCCTCAGTTTCTGTATTCGTACGCTAGGGCTGCCATAATGCAACAGAATTTTTTTTTTTCAAAGTTCTGGAGGCTGCATATCTAAGACCAAGGTGCCAGTAATATTGGTTTCTGGTAATACTTCTCTCCTTGTCTTGCAGATGGACGTCTTCTTGCTGTGTTCTCAGATGGCCTTTTCCATGTGTGTGCATGCTCCTGGTGTCTCTTCTTCTTATAAGGATACCAGTCCTGTTGGATTAGGGTCCCATCCATATGACTTTATTGAATCTTAATTACCTCCGTTAAAGGCCCTATCTTCAAATATAGTTACATTGGGGGTTAGGGCTTCAACATATGACTTTGAAAGGCGCACAATCAGTCCCTAACATTTCACCCTCTGATCCCCTGCCCCACCCCACCCCTCCCTCTTCCCCAAAGGCTGCAATGCAGCTGCCTTGCTTTCCCTAAGCCTGCCTTGAAAAATATTTCCTTTGGGTCTGCTACACTTTTCCCAACTACTTTGCTTTTCTCTTCTTAACTCCAGTTCCCTTATTTTTAATATTAATGGCAAAAATGATTAAAGGCATTTATGCAATATGTGCAAAAGAGTACATTTGAAACTTATCTGAGAAATATTTGCTTGAACTTGAGCAACCTAGGCTTTTTAGGTAAGTAACATTTTCAATTCAGCTATTTCGGTTTCGCTTGCTGGGACTTGGCAATTCAGCTTCAGCCTGAGCTTCCTGGCTTGGGAATCCATGGTGTGATTGATTTGGATTTGTTTTTGGATTTCTCGCTAGTGGCTTAGGTGGACTAGTCTCACCACAGAACTTGGAGACAAGACTCCTGGTCACTGCCTGAGTTGGCCTCCTGCCCATCATCCCTGACCCTTCAGCCTCAATCCCCCCTGCTCTGGGCTTGCTGGTGAGTGTGAGCAGGTTGGCAAAATAGAAAGACAGAGATTTTGCAGTCAAGGTGCTTAATCTTTCCAGAATTCTACTTCATATTTATAAAAAAGAGAATGATAATACCCAGTTTACCAAGTTATTTTTAGGATGAAAGAGGCAATAATTTACAATGGGTCCAGCACAAAGCAGGCACTCAATAAACAACTTATTGTTAGAATCACATTAGTTTACATTTTTAGAATGCTTAGAACTGAGTCTGGCACATAATAAACTTTACACAGAGGAGATCTATCAATCAAACTTTGGGGCCAAAAATATTCTTTAAGTTAACCAAGTTCAACTTTTATTTTATTATGCCAGGAAATATTCTTTATGTAAATCCACCTATACCCTTTATTTCCCTGTTTTTCATTAGTAGTTACAGTAAGAAAATATCAGTACTATTGCATATTGTACAATTTTTAGGGAAAAAATCATATGGCTGATGGCATTTCTACCTGCACATACATGGACAACTGACCTTAAAAAAATCAACCTGTGACTTTGCCACATTTCTCTCTCCCAGAAAAGGGACCAATTATTATAATTTACTGATTATCAGGTTATTTAGGTTATTTTAAATTTTAATTTAACAACTTTCATAAGTTGGTGGGCCAAATACTTGCTACCTATGCAACTAATAGAGGCCAAAATGTATAACACAATTAGTGTATAGCCTTGGTTCTGATCTCATGTAAAGAATGACCCATTTTCCCTGGCATTCCATGTGCCCCCTACTCGATCCCACAGCTTTGTGCCCAAGACACCTGGTCCTGTTTGCTTCAGACTATCACCTCGTACACTGTAGGAACAGTATTCTGAGACTTGTCAGTGCATACAGACCCTGAATCTATAAATTACCAACACTGGAAATTCTGATTCAGACACATGCTCCCAAACAATGCCACCTTTGATTATGTAGGTATTCTACCTGGGGAAATTATTGACTCATTGTTTATGTAAACAATCAGTGTAGTGTTTCCACCTGTGGGAATCACGCAAATAGAAAAGACTATAAAAACTTATTACTGACTTTGGCAGAAATTATTAATGATATCACCTTTGCTTTAGATGAAACAGATCTAGCTCAACTCACTGGCATGAGTTGTGATAGACAATCGCATTTCTCTAGCTTTCTTGTTGGCTGGTTGGTGGCATCTGTGCTATTGCTAGCTTGTGCTTTGCTTTTACCCGTGACACAGACAAGGTGGAACAGGCTTTCTTTACCATGATGAAAAAGCTACTTGCTTCTCCAAGGTTGATTCTCACGGTCTATGAAATTTGTTCGTGGCCTGGGTTGGACAACTGGGCAAAGTTCCTGGTTCCATATACCTTACAAGAACTATTAACTGCTCTTGTTTTTGCAATAACAGCTATCATATTGGTTTGTTGCATTCTGCCCGGAATAGCCGCTTTCCTGTTACATGATTGCCATGATGATATATTAAAAAAAAGGTCCAGACAATCTTGCCATGCAGTTGATCAAGGAGGTAGGTGAACAATCCCTGACAATGAAAATGTGGATCTCCAGCCTTCTGTGAATTGGCCAGCCTCTCACAAGGGAGATACTGACCAAAGATAGAGACTGAGAAATGGACCGTACCAACAGGCGATGGCCGGACTGCATATGACAACAGAACTCGAACCCACAGGCCTGTGGAAAACAGGCAGGGAAGCCAAACCACAACTCTGCAGAAACTGACCCACGTGGTCAACTACTGTTAGCTTCCCTATGTTTTGCCTTTGCTTCCAACTCAGAATCACCCAGACAAAGCCAAATACTGTATATTCCCCAAACCATATGAGGCATAACACACCTATGATGCCCTGATTTTAGCTATTCCTCCTGCAGCTTGCCACTGCCAGCAATCTCCAGCCCGATAGTACACGGAACCTTTCCTCTTATTCACTGTCCAGCTTCCTCACTTCCATCTCTGCCAAATGCAAGTGCTGGTGGCTGCCTTCCTCGCTATAGCAAACTCTGAATGAGTTGCCACTGTTGGTTCTCATTGCAGTAGTCTTTGTTTATTTCTACAGCTTCCAATCGGTGACTTAGCTCTGTGGGCATAAAGGTAGAGAAATTATAAAGTCAGTGTCAGACATGAAAGGTCACTGTGAGGGGACAGTGAGGAAAGGGTCTTTTGTTTAAAATGAAGGAAAAGTAGTTTCTGGAAAATCACCTAGAAATCTTCTGGAAAATATGAAGGCGAGGAAAATAAGTAGTTTGCTTGGCTTTGAAAAATGACTTGATGGGCTGGATGGAGTCCTTGTTTTTTACAGTAAGAAAAGAAAGAAAAAAAAATGTTCAGTGCTTTGTGTCTGAAAGCAATCTTCCTACCCAGGTTCTAAAAGCACTTTGCAAAAATCATCTGGTGTCAAATATTGTAAATCCTTTTTCAAAAATGAGAAACAGGAGCACTGTTGATTTTTTCCAGGAGAGTAGAATAAAGATTTGTTTTTTCCCATTAAATGTTCTAATAATTATTCTGGTTTAATCATACGCCAGCCTGTATGGCAGGCTTTTATATATTATGTATGCTTGACACAATAAAATACTCCTAACAATAAAAAAAGCCAATAATAGTCGTCGACTTTTAAATTTAGTCTGTTTCTCCTTACAAAGTAAAGAAAGCTGATACTGCGGTTACATATTTATATGGAATAATTTTATGGCTTGAAGTAATCCTCACACCCCACCCCTGTGCTGTTGACAACACTTTCTATCATTTTGAATTTACTTTCCTTGCCTTGATTCTATAAACAAAAAAAAACTTGCCATAATCTTTATTTTTCTGCTTTAGTCTGGATGAGTGCTTTAGTATTATAAATGGGGTCATAAATCTAATCTTTTGAGGCCAGGTTTATTGCTTAGATTCCATTATTTCCCCTCACTTCGGAAAAATGACTTAGGTGTATGAAGTTCAAATTGCTATGCATTATTTTAAAATCACAATTTACCTCTAATAAAGTGATTCTTAACTTTCTAAAATGCCATCAGTGTTATTTGAAGGTTTCAAAAGATTATTATTAAAAACAACAGCAAGTGTATGTGAGGTGCTGCACTTTTAGCAGAGAGATGGGTAGGGAAATAAAATTCCATCGGAACTTTGCAATTCCAGGAAGGCTGGCAGAGAATCTTCTTATTTTTGAGAGTGGTCTTTTCTTTGGGGTCTTGGTTTCCTCACCGCCAACAAGAGAACAGGAAATGGCTTTGAGCACTACCAGTGACTCACTGAGTGTTATAGACGTCTTCAAGCCTTTTATTTTTTTGCCTCTGGTTTCCTATTGGTGGAAGTGTTGCTGCTGTCGGCTTGCAGAGATGATGTAAGAATTTATTACCTAAGTAACACCGTGCTGTTGAGACTAAGCTTGTCAGCCTACGATAGCCTATTTCTTTCCTATCATCTTTGCATACCTCTATGTTCTTTCACGAGGACCTTGTTTCCCTGCATTTCACCTTGTCTCCTTAATAAAGGCAGCTGTTCCGCCTCCAGCCTTATCATTCACACTTGCCAAGAGCAGAACATGCACACAGATGTCCTATGACAGGTCTTTGAACATGAAATTTAAGATTTGCTCTCCGGTTTCCACAGTCCTGTTTTCTTTTTGATACTTTCCTCACACCACCAAGAAACTATCTGATCTTCTTTTCCTAATAAACAAAGAGTTGCTTTTTTATACACAAATTTTAATCCATTTATTTAACAAATACTTAGTAGTCACTTACTACATGCCATGTGCTCCGCTAGGCGCCGAGGTGCAAAGATGCTCAAGTCCATTTCCTTCCCTGAAGGGGCTCATTCTCCAAAGGGGAAGCCACAGCAGCTGGTGGAGACTGATGGGTATAGTCCAGGTGGCAGCTCGAATCCCCTGTCCTTGGACATTTAAGAAAAATCTCTCCAATACTTATTGTTCATCCTGGGAAAGCCCATTGCTCTTGACAAGGTTTCGTTGTTATTGTTGTTTGAGATTCTTTGGGCCTCTAGTCTCGTGGTCATCTCACTCTAGTGGTTTCCTGATGACTCCACTCACTTGATTTCACGTGTGTTTCACCTTCCACAGCTATTCTGTTTTCTACACTCCACACAGACCCGGGTGTGGACGTCGTCTCCTTTCCTTGATTTCCTGCAAAACACAAGGCCTTAGTACATGGCAAAGCGTATTAAAGTGCAGTAGCAGAGGTCAGAGCCATGCGATGACAAAGAACCACACAGGAAATAATTGAATGTGTATGCTGCCACTGTCTTTTCAGGATTTCCCAGGCCACCTGTACTGCCAGGAGATGGCCATGGAGTCCATTCTTCCCTAAAGAGACACGAAACGAGCTCCAACACCAGTTTCAGTGCAGAACAATTTTTATCTTCTCCACAGGTGTCTGTAGCTCCTGGGGTGGTCGCCTCACTTCCCATTCCTCATTCTCTTTCTTACTCACCTTCTGCCATTTGCCCCTGAAATGAAAGTGTCCCACAGATTACCTTTTCTTTTTATTCTTTCTTCGAGGCCAACCTCACTCAGTTCATCACTTCAACACATGATCTTTGTGCAGATAATTTTACTCAGCAGCTTTCCTAGTTCTAACCACATATGAATTTCAGGCATATAATTGTGATAAGAATGAGCCTTATAATCAATACAACTAACGATGTGCCCCTCTCCTCCCAGATCTGCTGCTTATCCTGTTGTTTCCATCTCATTAATGACCATCTGAATGATTATTCCATAACAGGGAAGACAAAGAACAAAAAATAATAACTTAAAAAGAAATATCTAGTTGTGGTAGGGTTCGTGGTTAAGCAGAGCTCTATTTTTTTTCCTCAGCAAATGTAAAATGAATTCACTAGGATATTTGCTCTACCATTCAAATGTGCAAAGAAAATTTGGATCAGAAGAAATGAGAGCTAACAGTTAGAGGTGTGTGTCTAAACCTCATCATGAAATTTAAAAGCTGACTTGCTCCTTTTTGCAAATCGCAGATGTCTATAAGTCTTCTTCTTACACATTCTCTTCTTCAGTCTTTCTGCTGACGATGTGAAAGAGAGCCACAAGAGATTAAAATGCTAACCCTGCCCAGGAAGACGCACCACCCAGCCTCCTGGTAGGTGAGGAGGAGGAGAGGCACTAGTCTTGCGCGGCTCCTTAGCCTTCCACTGCAAATGGCAACTTTGGCGGATGAGTAAATCAGGCGGCAGAGAACCCAGGTTGGAAAGTTATTGAGACTGGTTTCTTGGCTGGAGAGCTTGACGGGGGAGAGTTATGTCTCAACGCAATGGTGGCGCGAAGGCTGTGTCGCGCAGCACGGAGTCTAGGTTCTGTCTTGGTGCTCCCTGCTGCACGAGAGCCAAAGGCTTTGGCGTGCTGGCTTAGATTATTCCTTTAGCTCTTTAAATATGCTGTGCTATCATTTTCACTCTGCTGCGTTGCTGTTATGTTATCTTGGGGCCACACTCCACATAGGTCTTCTTCAGAATTTCAAACAGAACATGGCCCCAGGCACAAGAATCCTTTAATGCTCACCTTAACTGCTGAATTACAGACCATTGCAGACGGGTTTTCTGCTTGGGGTGGTGTAAGGTCGCCACAAAACATGCAAGGCTGACTCCTGCTTGCGCTCTGTCTCTGCCATTCTCCTTGGCACGTCCCCCTGGCCTGGGACCGGACGGGCTTTCCCTTACATCCCTTCTCATCCTTTGTCTGCTCCGGGAGGGACTCCTTCACGTCACACCGGACTCATTTTCAAAGTAGACTGTCCTCCTCCCACCTATCCCCAAAGGAACAACAGTAGAGTGGTTACCAGAAACATGCTTTATGGGGGAAGCAAAGTCCACGTCAGTTTAACTCATTCCGAGTATTTTCCATGCTACCACAGAAGCTATTGATACAGGGAAGTTTTCTGGGCAGGGTACTGGCAAATTTGTGAAAAGATCCCAGGGGTATTCTAGCGGGGTATTCTAGCAGGATATTCTAGCGGGGAATTCTAGCAGGATATTCTAGCGGGGTATTCTAGCAGGATAGTCTAGCGGGGTATTCTAGCAGGATAGTCTAGCGGGGTATTCTAGCAGGATATTCTAGCAGGGAATTCTAGCAGGATATTCTAGCGGGGTACTCTAGCAGGATATTCTAGCGGGGTATTCTAGCAGGATAGTCTAGCGGGGAATTCTAGCAGGATATTCTAGCGGGGAATTCTAGCAGGATATTCTAGCGGGGTATTCTAGCAGAATATTCTAGAGGGGTATTCTAGCAGGATATTCTAGCGGGGAATTCTAGCAGGATATTCTAGAGGGGTATTCTAGCAGGATATTCTAGCGGGGTATTCTAGCAGGATATTCTAGCGGGGTATTCTAGCAGGATATTCTAGCGGGGAATTCTAGCAGGATATTCTAGCGGGGTATTCTAGCAGGATAGTCTAGCGGGGTATTCTAGCAGGATATTCTAGCGGGGTATTCTAGCAGGATATTCTAGAGGGGTATTCTAGCAGGATATTCTAGCGGGGAATTCTAGCAGGATATTCTAGCGGGGTATTCTAGCAGGATAGTCTAGCGGGGTATTCTAGCAGGATATTCTAGCGGGGTATTCTAGCAGGATAGTCTAGCGGGGAATTCTAGCAGGATAGTCTAGCGGGGTATTCTAGCAGGATATTCTAGCGGGGAATTCTAGCAGGATAGTCTAGCGGGGTATTCTAGCAGGATAGTCTAGCGGGGAATTCTAGCAGGATATTCTAGCGGGGTATTCTAGCAGGATAGTCTAGCGGGGAATTCTAGCAGGATAGTCTAGCGGGGTATTCTAGCAGGATATTCTAGCGGGGAATTCTAGCAGGATAGTCTAGCGGGGTATTCTAGCAGGATAGTCTAGCGGGGTATTCTAGCAGGATATTCTAGCGGGGTATTCTAGCGGAGAAAGGACTGAGACCCAATCTTTTCCACTTGAATTCAAAGTCATAGATAACCGTCGGGGTGGAAGGGGCGTCTCTGACTGAGGCTCGGTGGCGGGCGCGCAGGGACTCGGGCTGGCGGCGGGTGGGGACGGCTCCTCGCGGAGACTCAACCCAGGAGGGAGGCGAGATGGTGCATGACTGCAGAGGGGACCAGACCCAGAGGAAAGGGACATAAACCAGCTTGCTTTGCTGTCACTCTTTACCTCACCCAGACAGTTTCTTTAGGAGTTTCAATAGCTGTGAAATACATTTTTATCATTTGTTGCTTTCAAAGTCTAATAAAACTGATCTGTTCAGTTAGGGTTACGGTTAGTTTTTTTGGCCATCTGTCACTGTCAGTCTATTCCTCTGGTTTAAAGAAACCTCCGTGGCCCAGACATTCTCTGCCCCTCTGTCCCACCCTGTTTCCGGAGCCTGGGGACATGAGGCTGGTGCTGACACTTGGGTTCTCAGACAGCGACACCAGCAAAATCAGTGATAGGGTTTGGGGAATCTGCCAGGCTCCCAAGCCTTTCCTGTTGGACAGCTTGGTCAATCACAAGTTTGTCACCTCCTCTGATGACCGTCTGCCTGCTACTACAGGGATTTTAGAAATGTGGTGTAGCCCAAATAGGGATTGAAAGGTCACTGTTCCTTGGTCAAGCTGTCAGGTTTCATTGTAAAAATATGGTTTATACAGTTTCTGACATGGCGGTGGGAATGGAAAGCTAATGGACTATCGCATCTTCTCTGCATCACCACATTTATTTTATTCTAATGTTCACTATCAACTTAGAAATATACTTTCAGAAAGAAAAAAAATTACACTGTTTCCATAATGTTAAATGTGTTTATTGATTGCAAGGTGTATGTCCTGGTTCCAGAAACATTTAACTGGCAGGGAACACCTTCATTTAACAATCAGGGAAATATGAAGACCTCATGAATATGTAATGGTTATATTGTACAAGCAGGAGAACTCATGGAGTGTGATGAGCAAACCACTTTATTTACCTCCTATTCAACCCATTCTAGTTCTCTTTAAAGTTTGTAGGAACAGCTCTTTCCCATGCGCTTAAATGAAACTTAAAACAAGGCCCATAAATTTTCTGGTTAGCCTGGAATGTTCCACAATGTAGTCTCAGTTCAAAACTTAATATGTCCAAGCCAAGCAAGGAGACTGAAAAATTAGGTGATGCCCTTACTAAGATCTTTTATCTGAACTCAATTTGCCACAAGGGAAGGTGACTGTTCCGTCTGACTGTTATGACTCCTTCCTTTATCCCCAAGCACCCAGTGGAATCCTTCTAGGTTCTTTCTGCTGAGGTCTCCTTGGACCTTCAGGTAGTTTTCTTAGGCAGAATCTTAGTAAATTTTATACCAGCTTTTTTGTATACAATCCACAGAAAATATCCATGCTTTTCTCACCCTAAAATCTCTGGGAACACGGGGCAATCCAGTAGCAGAAATCACACCTTCTCTTCTGTATCAGTAAGTGATGCCCTTATATTCCACAGCTGTGATTCAGAGAGCTAGCCACACACTGAGCTTCCTGACTTCAAGTCAGAAAAAGGCAGCTCCTACTTATTTACCATGAGATGGGGGCTCTTAGCACAGTGACAATATCCCATATAGCACAGTCTTCTAACATCCTATGCTATTTCTAAGCTTCTCCCACTTCTTTTTTATAGGATAGAGCCAATGGTGAGCTAGGGGGGTCACAAAACTGGTTGTTAGAAATACTTTTTAGCGCTAATAATGATACATTGTAGCAGTGGTACACAGCATGTATTGTTTTGGGGACCTCAGCTGAAATTAAGACTAAAAAAATTCTCTTTAACATGTAATCCTATATTTTTCAGGTCTTACCAGTCTATGTAGTCAGTTTAGAAGAAAACTACATTTTCTTAACTATAGAGCTTGCATTATTTATCATCACTGTTATGGATACAAGAGATAGAAACCCTGTTCACACTAACTTACTAAGAAGTGGAATACATTAACTCAAAGGATAGCACAGTTCATAAGCAGGGCTAGCAGGATCTAGGTACTGAAATGAAGTAGTCAGGGCTTATTCTCTATTTCCTTTCTTTCTCTTTATCTCATTTTAGAGTATACTTTTTAAAAAATCATGACTCTCAGGCAAATATAAAATGAACCCATTTCAAAGATTTCAGTCAACTCACAAATTGACGAGAGAATTATAAGATATTAAAACTGTTTCAAAAATCATTTGGGAAGCTAGGCAGGTATAAGAAACTTAAAGCATACTGAAATAAGATTGCTGGTTGGGGCCGGGCGCGGTGGCTCACGCCTGTAATCCTAGCTCTCTGGGAGGCCGAGGCGGGCGGATTGCTCGAGGTCAGGAGTTCGAAACCAGCCTGAGCAAGAGCGAGACCCCGTCTCTACTATAAATAGAAAGAAACTAATTGGCCAACTGATATATATATAAAAAATTAGCCGGGCATGGTGGCGCATGCCTGTAGTCCCAGCTACTCGGGAGGCTGAGACAGAAGGATCGCTCAAGCCCAGGAGTTTGAGGTTGCTGTGAGCTAGGCTGACGCCACGGCACTCACACTAGCCTGGGCAACAAAGCGAGACTCTGTCTCAAAAAAAAAAAAAAAAAAAAAAAAAAAGATTGCTGGTTGGATACAGAAACTAGCTAACATTCAACAGGGCAATAAACTGTAATGATTGGGATGATCTATTCCTCTGGACAGAGATTATTTCCATTTCCACCAGAGAAATATCTACAGGTTAACATGGGACCTCACTACCCCTGGATTTTTAATCAATGATGAAGAGTGAGTCAAACTAAATTTACTTTCCTAGATAATCCTTAGTTGTTCTTCACCCCTATGTGACACTAAAAGGACATGCGACCTACTTTTTGCCTTATCCCCAAGTCTTGCATAATTTTTCACAACACTTGGGTCTACTTTTCTGTATATTACTTTCTTTCTCAGGCAAGTTCTTCCATGCATGAATATCTGGCCGTTCTAGGCTTCTGTTTTCCTTCTTATTTGCAATCCTAGTGAAAGGAACCTGTCTCTTATACAAAAGTTCCATAAAAGCCCTATACTTTCATATCACAGCTTGGCTTTGGTTATTTATACAGTCACAGTGCCCACAAGAGTAGAAGGCATCAAATAGCCTTTCCTGGGATTTGCCCCCACTTCCCTCCTAGAGTTGGAAAATGGGTCAGTTGCATCCAAACTACAAAGATTAAAAGTGAAGGAGGGGTGGTTTCCTGAAGAAAAATTAGCATTCTATTTCTAGAAGAAGGGGGGAAAATGTTGTATAGTTGAAAGCAGTATTCCTACACTATCTTTATGTTCACGCAGGCCCTCTGGCCTCTGTCAAAGTCTTTGAGAGATTAATGGGAGTCCTTGGAGATATCTCATAAGAACTCATGAATGACCGTGCTCAGGCCAGGTATTGTCAAGTTCTGGTGGCCATTTACTGGACACTGCCCTGCCTTACCTGGTGCAGATTTGCTCTGTGGGCATCTCAGCCTCTGTGTGTGAGTCGCCTTCACCAACCACCAGTGCAAACACACGGGAGGCCTCTCAGTCCCAGGATTGTGCTACGACTGCGGCAAAATGAAGAAGTGCCCACTTTCTTTTTGTGTCACAGTTTGTTAGAACAGTCACAAACACTGCTTTGACCCCGTATTTTGGGGGGGGAATTTTTTCCATGAACCCCGTCTTTCAGTTTTTGCTAATTGATTTGCTTTCCACTGAACTTTGGCATGAAGTTAGGAGACAAATAAGAGTAACACACACTGTAATGCATTCAAACAAACTACCTTTCTGTCAACAACCGAGGCTTTGTTGCCATGGCAGGCTCCTGAAGTCTGCCTTCCTCTTCCTCAGGGATGAGTTCTCACAAAGCATCTGGCTCCTTCTGCAAAGGCTGGCTTCCACAGCACTTGGCCAAACATGCCCAGGCACGTCTGCATACTCAAGCTGGGAGGCACACTTTTAGTGGTAGAGTCATCAAGTGTCAAAACAAAAAAGTTGCTTGTGTATTCAGATCTCAATCATTTGGCAGATGGCCAAGATCACCTACTAGTTAGTGACAGAACTAAGACAAAGCCCAGATCTCCTGACATCCTGACAAGGGCTCTTCCTATTTCCTAGTTCCATCTGTCCTTACTGGATAATGATAAGCTCAAATTATATACAGCAAGTTTTATGTCCAGAAACTACTTTCTGCTTTCAGAATCAAGTAACATTATATATCCCATGCATTAAAAAAAAAGGTGCCAAAATTTAATTCCAGACAATCCTGTATGTATGTGAAATGTCTGCAAGTCCTAGATGCTAATGTTTTCAATTGAAAAAACATGCCAGAAGAGAAGAAAATAATTGTTCTCTTTTTCACCCCCCTTCCTTTCTTATCTCTGCTCCAATTACATTACAGGATTTTTCAGTAGTTCTCTTCAGGTCTGAGGGAAAGCATGGCAGATTTGGGATGATTGCTTCCTTTATTACTAGTCCAGATGAGTAGGAGCCCCTGGTAAATTATGGAAGATTTTTGAATAAAAGGGATCACTATGTTAGTTTTCCAAAATGTAGCCAAAGAGAATGCTAGTCTTAATGAGAAGTTCAGATGGGGGTGGGGGGGAATGGCGGACTAAAGGTAACACTCCGGACTCCTGCTCCCAGAGAAGGAGACATAGATCTTGGTCTCCTACATGTGAGTGGATCTCCCCACTATAAGAACAGCATCGAGAATCCACAGAGGTTCAGTGTGGGACTCTCATAAAAGGAAAAACAAGGAGATACCCCAGCTCTCAAGAAACGGAGACTGAACAAACCCAAAACACTAAAACGACAGAAGAATTCCAAAATTGGATTGCAAGAAAGCTCGATGATATGTAAGAAAAAATGGATAACCAACACAAAGAAACTACAAAGAAGATACAGGATTTGGAACAAAGATTCACTAAGGAGATCGAGATCTCAAAGAAGAATCAATCCAATATCCTGGAAATGAAGGATTTATTCAGGGAAATTCAAAACACAGTGGAAAGCCTCAAAAATAGGGTGGACTAAACAGAAGAAAGAATCTCAGAGGTAGAAGACAACACATTCATATCAAATAAGTTAATTACAGAGTTAGAGCAGAAAAATAAAAGACATGAGCAAAGCTTACAAGAATTATAGGATTATATGAAGGAAAATAACCTGCAGATCCACTGGATTCCTGAGAAGGAGGAAGGAAAACCCAAGGGTTGGAGAAGCTATTTGAAGAAATAATTGAGGAAAACTTCACAGGTCTAACCAGTAACCTAGAATTAGAAATACAAGAAGCCAAAAGGACTCCTGGGAGATACAATGCAAACAGGAAAACATCATGGCATGTAGTCATCAGACTGACCAAAATATCAACAAAAGAGACCCTCCTACAAGCTGTAAGGCAAAAGAAGCAAGTTATATACAAAGGAAAACCAATCCAAATAATGCCAGATTCTCAACTGAAACAATACAAGCAAGGAGAGACTGGGGCCCCATTCTCACTCTTCTGAAACAAAACAATGCCCAGCCTAGAATCTTGTACCCTGCAAAACTAAGCTTTATATATGAATGAGAAATTAAGACATTCTCAGATAAGCAAAGTCTCAGAGAATTCACCAAGACAAGACCAGCCCTACAAGAAGTACTCAAAACAGTGTTACACACGGAACACCATAATAAAATCTCATGAATATAAAAACAACCAAAACCCAAAGATTAAAGGCCAGGTATTACAATGGCTCAAGAGAGAAATCAAAGCAACAACATCCAACCCAACAGAATGAAGAGTAATCTACCTCACCTATCAGTTCTCTCAATAAATGTGAATGGCTTACACTCTCCACTCAAGAGACATAAGCTGGCTGAATGGATAGGAAAATACAGGCCAAGTATCTGCTGTCTTCAGGAAACACATCTAACCTGCAAGGATGCATATAGACTAAAAGTAAAGAGGTGGAGATCAGTATTCCAAGCAAGTGGAAGCCAAAAAAGGCTGGCGTGGCAGTTCTAATCTCAGATGATTTAGTTTTTAAACCAATAAAAGTAGTGAAAGACAAAGATGGTCATTATATAATGATGAAGGGCACACTTCAACAAGAAGAGATAACAATTTTAAATATATATGCACCCAACTTAGGTGTACCCAGATTCATAAAGCAAACCTTACTGGATCTAAGCAAATTGATTAACAGAAACTCCATAATCACCGGAGATTTCAACACCCCACTGATGGCACAGGACAGATCCTCCAAACAGAAAATTAATAAAGAAATAATGGACTTAACAAAACTCTAGAACAATTGGATCTGGCTGACATTTACAGGACTTTCTACCCCAAATCCACTGAATATACATTCTTCTCATCAGCTCATGGGACATTCTCTAAGATTGACCATATCCTAAGACACAAAGTAAGCCTCAAGAAATTTAAAAAAATAGAAATCATACCATGTATCTTCTAAGATCACAGTGGAATAAAAGTAGAAATCAACCCTAACAGAAATTTACATTTCTACACAAAAATGTGGAAATTAAACAACCGCCTACTAAATGATTACTTCATAAATGAAGAAATCAAGGTGGAAATAAAAAAAAATTCTATAAACAAAATGATAATGGAGAGACAAGTTATCAAATCCTCTAGGATACAGCTAAAGCAGTACTGAGAGGAAAGTTTATTTCCATAAATGCATATAACCAAAAGTCAAAAAGATCACAAATAGAAAATCTAATGAAATGACTCAGAGAGCTGGAAAAAGAACAGACCAACCCCAAACCCAGCAGAAGAAGTGAAATCAACAAGATCAAATCAGAACTAAATGAAATTGACAACAGGGAAGCTATACAGGAGATTAATAAAACAAAAAGTTGGTTCTTTGAAAAAATAAGCAAAATTGACACACCATTGGTTAAGCTAACAAAAAGCAGAAAAGAGAAATCCCTAATAAGCTCCATCAGGAACAAAAAAGGAGATATCACAACTGATCCCAAGGAGATACAAGATATAATATACCAATACTACAAAAACCTTTATGCACACAAACTGGAAAATGTGGAGGAAATAGACAAATTTCTAGAAACACACAGCTCCCTGGGCTCAACCAGGAAGAAATAGAATTCCTGAACAGACCAATCTCAAGAGCTGAAATAGAAACAACAATTAAAAATCTCCCTAAAAAGAAAAGTCCTGGTCCAGATGGTTTCACACCAGAATTTTACCACACTTACAAAGAAGAACTAGTGCCTATCTTACAGAAATTATTCCACAACACTGAGAAGAATGGAAACCTCCCTGACACCTTTTATGAAGTGAATGTTACTCTGATACCAAAACCAGGAAAGGATGCAACAAAAAAAGAAAACTACAGACCAATATCCCTAATGAATATAGATGCAAAAATTTTCAACAAAATCCTAGCTAACTGAATCCAGATGCTTATCAAAAAAATGATCCATCACGATCAAGTGGGCTTCATCCCAGGAATTCAGGGATGGTTCAACATACGTAAATCTATAAATGCAATTCACCACATAAACAGAAGCAAAAACAAAGACCACATGATTCTTTCAATAGATGCAGAAAAAGCGTTTGAATTCAACACCCTTTCATGATACAAACACTTAATAAAATAGGCATAGAAGGGACATACCCTAAAATGATACAAGTCATATATGACAGACCCATAGCCAACATCATACTGAATGGGGAAAAATTGTAAGCATTCCCACTTAGAACTGGAACCAGGCAAGGCTGCCCACTATCTCCACTTCTGTTCAACATAGTGCTGGAAGTCTTGGCTACAGCAATCAGACAGGAAAGTGGAATTAAAGGTATCCAAATAGGGGCAGAAGAGATCAAACTTTCACTGTTTGCTGATGATATGATATTTAGAAAACCCCAAAGATTCAACCAAGAAACTCCTGGAACTGATAAATGAATTGAGTAAAGTCTCAGGATACAAAATCAATACACAGAAATCAGAGGCATTCATATACGCCAACAACAATCAAATAGATAACCAAATAAATGGCTCTATTCCCTTCACAGGGAATTAAAGTACCTAGGAATACCACAAAGAAATTAAAGTACCTAGGAATATACTTAACCAAGGAGGTAAAAGACCTCTACAGGGAGAACTATGAAACACTGAGGAAGGAAATAGCAGAGGATGCAAACAGATGGAAATCCATACCATGCTTGTGGGTCGGCAGACTCAACATCATTAAAATGTCTATACTACCCAAACTGATCTACAGATTCAATGCAATAGCTATTAAAATCCCATCATCATTCTTCACAGATATAGAAAAAATAATTTTACGCTTCATTTGGAACCAAAGAAGACCCCGCATATCAAAAAAAATTCTAGGCAACAAAAACAAAATGGGAAGTATTAATATGCCAGATATCAAACTATACTGCAAAGCTGTAGTAATTAAATCAATATGGTATTGGCACAAAAATAGGAATATTGACCAGTGGGACATATATGAGAATCCTGATATAAAACCATCCTCATATAGTCATCTAATCTTTGACAAAGCAGAAAAAAACATACGCTGGGGAAAAGAATCCCTTTTCAATAAATGGTGCTGGGTAAACTGGATAGCCACTTGTAGAAGGCTGAAGCAGGACCCACACCTTTCACCTCTCACAAAAATCAACTCACGCTGGATAACAGATTTAAACCTAAGGTATGAAACTATTAGAATTCTAGAGGAAAATGTTGGAAATACTCTTCTAGACATTGGCCTAGGCAAAGAATTTATGAAGAAGACCCCAAAGGCAATCACAACAGCAACAAAAATAAACAAATGGGACCTGATCAAATTTAAAAGCTTCTGCACAGCCAAAGAAACTGTCAAGAGAGCAAACAGACAACCCACAGAATGAGAGAAAATTTTTGCATCCTACACATCTGATAAGGGGCTGATAACTAGAATATACTTAGAACTCATGAAAATTAGCAAGAAAAAATCAAACAACCCTATCAAAAAGTGGGCAAAGGACCTGAACAGAAACTTCCCTAAAGAAGACAGAAGAATGGCCAACAAACATATGAAAAAATGCTCAACATCTCTAATCATCAGGGAAATGCAAATCAAAACCACAATGAGATATCACTTAACTCTCGTAAGAATGGCCTTTATCAAAAAGTCCCCAAACAAGGAATGCTGGCATGGATGTGGAGAGATAGGAACACTCCTACACTACTGGTGGGACTGCAAACTAGTTCAACCTCTTTGGAAAGCAATATGGAGATACCTTAAAGCGATACAAGTGGATCTACGATTTGATCCAGCAATCTCATTACTGGGCATCTACCCAAAAGATCCAATGACACTCTACAAAAAAGACACCTGCACTCGAATGTTTATAGCAGCACAATTCATAATTGCAAGGCTGTGGAAACAGCCCAAGTGCCCATCAATCCAAGAATGAATTAATAGAATGTGGTATATGTATACCATGGAGTACTATTCAGCTCTAAGAAACAACGGTGATATAGCACATCTTGTATTTTCCTGGTTAGAGCTGGAACTCATACTACTAAGTGAAGTATCCCAAGAATGGAAAAACAAGCACCACATGTACTCACCAGTAAACTGGTATTAACTGAGCATCACCTAAGTGTACACATAGGAAATACAGTAATAGGGTATTGGGCAGGGGCAAGGGGGGAGTGGGGCAGGTATATACATACATAATGAGTGAGATGTGCACCATCTGGGGGATGGTCATGCTGGAAACTCAGACTTGTGGGGGGAGGGAGGAAAGAGCATTATTTGAAACTTTAAAATTTGTACCCCCATAATATGCTGAAATAAAAAAAAACAAACAAAAAGCCCCCCAAAACCAAAAAGATAAGTTCAAAGACTTTCCTGTGGTAGAGCCACACAGGTGCTGGGAGGTGTCTAGGTGGATGGTATTGAAGGCATCCCCACAGGCTCCTCTGCACCCCAGTATAATGCGGCGATGCAGACTAGAGTCCTGCAGCCTCTAAGGGAGGCAAGTGGCTAATCAGGAAAGACCTCAGCAGTGGAATTCAAAGGGCAGGGAATGGGGGGACTGAGAGGTGGGGGGCCAGGTGGGCTGAGGTCTCAGTGCAGCTTGGCAAGGACTGACAGACTCCCTCCTTGCCCAAACTTCAGTCAGCCTCCTCTGAGCTCTCTTTCTGACTAGACTTTGACCTTGGCAGCATCCTGTCTTTGGTCTGCCCAATCCAATCTTGGCAAAGAATCCTGCTAAGTCATTTCCCCACCCTTGACATCTGATCATCCTTGAAATCCAGTTGAATTCCTCATCCCCCACCTTTGATGTGTAAGTCCTTGGCCTGCCTTCAGGAAGAATCCTGTTCAGTCAGTTTAGCAAGAATCCTCCACCCTTGATGTTTTTCCTCTTAGTACTTTCCCACCCAATGGCCCCTCACTCTGCTCCTTGCTATAGTTGGAGTTGAGCCCTGCATTCTCCACTGCAAATCTCTGTTGTAATGGTCTCGAGTGACGTCTTCTTCACTGTTTTAACAGATGTCCGAACAGGACAGAGGAGAGCACAGAACCAGTGCATCGTACCCACCTACCAACTGGGGCGGGGATGTTCCGTAAGCTTCCCTCAAGTCCAAATGCCACCTGAAAGTAAGGGAGGGAGAAAACCCTGAACTGAAGAGAAATTAACCAAAAAAACCCAACGTAGCAAACCATTAAGAACTAAGTTATCTTGAAATGGTACAATGAAGCATTTTTGTTTGCAATGAAAATTGGGGCTGGTAAACCATGTTCAGGTATAGAAAAGAAAGGAAAGTTGCATGGCTTTGTATATCTCAGCTGCTTTCCTGGATTTGAGAACCATGTATTTCTGAAAAATGTCACCTCCAAGATAATTTAATTTTTTTTATTCCAGAAAAATAAAATGCATCTTTTGCAGAGACTGATTAATGTCTATTAAGAGAGATATTCACCTTGTCACATTAACCTCTATGCTTTAAGGGAAGTCATGGGGACTGCTCAAATTTAGTTATTTCTTGGAGTCTTTCACTGTGAGAATTTCTCCCATTTAATAAAAAAATAAAGCCTTTATAGCCTCAGGTATGCCTCTCCACCACATAATTTGCATATAATTAATCAGGACCTTATTTTTCATTTTTCAAAAAATCCAATCTAGATGAATGCCTGTGTTATGAGCTCTCCAACTAATAGCCAGAGAGCTCTGTCCACTCAGTCTAGCTCTCTGTAAAAGTTAGCGTGCTGCTGTTCATCAGGCATTAAATGTCAGGGTGACAAAGTGCCAAATCCAGAGCAGCTTCTACTCCCAGCAGTGAGCACTTTTCAGATCATTTTGCTTTTAAGTTTTTTTTTTTTCCATGTTTCTAATGGAAGAGAGCAGGAGAAGATAGTAATGCACTTTGTTCAGTCACTTAGTTATAAGTCAATAGTTTTCCCCAATGCAAACAGATACTATTCCCTTTTCAGCCCTAGGGCTGGTAGATTTCTGAGAGGTCAGGGAGCACATTATGGAATCATGCCTCAATTTGAAGGTGTGATTTTTTTTTCTTTCTTTTTCTCCTGAAGAAGGATGGTAACATTTCAAAAAGTTAAGGGGTAAAATGATGCAGTAAACAGATACTTATTACTGTCTTTTGCAAATTGTGCAATGCTAGCTCTAATATTCTGACCTGTTTGCTGAGATATTCTGTATGCAATTTGTCAGTACCTATTTGTAGTTATAAGAGCTTTTTATTTAGAAAAAGATTCCTTCATACTGGAATCTGAAGGAAAAAATAGGAGTATAAGTTGGGTGTACTTAAAAATAAGCTGCTGAATCAAAATGCTTGGAGTGATATGTCATCAACTATTCTTTCTCTCATTCTGTTCTCTCACATACAGTCATATGATCAAGGGAAACTCTGAGGCCAGGGGTATATATACCTGCAACTGGAGATGAAAACTTAAGGGCGAGTACCCTTGCACTGATACGAGACTGAACTAAATACTTACAGAATCCTGTCCAAATTTGAGAGTCACTCAGATAATTCAAGCTCCTAAATTGTCTTTGTAGAAGCATCACTCTGGTCCCCCCAGCATTCCCCTAGTGCGTGTGTGGCCTCAATTTCCACCTTTTTGCAAGGACACCAGTCAGGTTGGGTCAGGGCTCACCTGCTACTTTGCTGTAACTTGATTACTGCTGTAATGTCCTTCCCTTGCTTTGTGAGGCTCTAGGGCTTAGGGCTTCAACACAGAAATTTTGAAGGGGACACAATTCAACCCATCGCGTGCTCCCAGATGCCATCCTGGGCCCAGGCACTGTCTGCCTTGTTTCCTCACCACCCTGGGCCTGCTGGTTTTGACTCTTATAGTTCCTGCCTCAGGCATAACCGACGGCCGCTGCATCTTGGGGATTGCTCCGTGCTCCAGAGACGAGGCAGGAAGAAGCAAAAGGAGGCCATACTGTCCACACAGGCTCCTTGTTAGGAAGCAGGACCTGGCATGGGGTTTTAGATCATTGGCCAGAACTATGTCACCTACAGCTGAGATGAAAACTAGGAAATAGGGTATTTAGCTTTCCAGCTTCCACAGGAGAAGACAAGAGAGGAGGGTGGACATGGGTATTGCCCACATTGTCTGCCACCCCTGCTCAGCCACCTGCTTACCAGGCCCCTAGTGTCCTCCCCGCATTTCCATTTGCTGCATCTACTTCACTTACCCTCGAGCTTGGACTATGCAATCATCTGCCGTCTCTATGACATCCAGCACTGGTGAGCGCTCCTGGGGAAATCATACATTCTCTGAATTAGAATCACTGCTAAGTCATGGTCTCCAATCAAAAGGTCCCTAGTATTAATATTATTTAGAAATACTTCTACACACCTCTGATTAGCTCTCTCTCCTGTCCACCATGGCTCTTCCAGACGTTCACTGTCTTCTTCACTTGCTCCCTAGCTACTCACTCCCTTTCACTGCAAAATTAGTGGTTATTAATTTTGAACGGCCTATCCTTTAATTCACTGGTCTCCAATTTCCTTATAGTCCCCTTTTATCTGTTTAAACTTGATTCCCTAATGTAGGCTCTTCATCTTGTTTCCTCCTACCTCACCTGGGACTCTGCTGCATGGAGCACTCCCTCTGGTGCCCAACTTTCATCCTTTCCTTTCTACGGTCTTCTTCTTTAGCTATAAGCATGTCTAAATCTTTTCCATCAAAAAAATAAACAAATAAATAAATCCTTTCATCAATACATCCATCCTTCTCTGGCTACCACTCTTATCTTTCTTCCTATCTTCATGATAAACTTCTTACATGAATAGTCTTTATGTTTTGTCTTCATCTCTTCCCCTTTTGATCACTCTTAAATTTACTGTAGTCAACACCTTGCTAATCTACTGAAATTGCTCTGATAATTTCCAGTGACCTTCAAAGCGCCAAGTCCAGCAAACTTCTTAAGTCTTGTTTGACTTCTTTGAGGCATTGAACATTGAAAATTTCTAATACCAAAGCTTCTGAGATGTCTCCCTCCTGGATCTCTGCCCCTATGACTTTTGCTCCTTTCTCTCATTTGTTGGCTTCTACTCTTTTACATGTATCTTGAACGCCATGTTTCTCCTACAGTCTTGTTCTTGGTCTCCCTCTGTTTGTTCTCTTCTCTCTCTCTGGACATAAACCTCAATGTTTTCCACACAGCTCAAATCTCTACCCACCCCTCTCCTGGCTGCTGATTATTATGTCAAAGCACCTACTGGAGGCTGATTCCTGATATTCCACATGCATCTTAAACTCAACTGAATTTGTTGTCTATTTTTCTTCCTTTCTTTTCTGCATTGGTAAATGAATCCTACATCATCCTAGGTAATGTTCATTGTATTCCCACCACTGAATGCTCACCATGTTTTGAAAATTTCTTCTACCTGAATTTTTTTCATTTTTTCTCACTGCTTTTTGTGGTGCAGATCATTATCTTTTTCCTGGTCTAGAAGAAGAGGCTGGACTGGTGTCTTACACCCATATAATCCATCCATCGATCCTCCCATCACAATGCCTATCAACTCATGTATATCCACGCTTGGGAAAACTATTAACAGGACACAGTCTGCAGTTTGGGGCTTGCTGTGAGGGCCAAATGTAGCTCAGCCCCTGTTTCCTCTTCAAGTCTTATCTCTTGCCACCTCTCCCATCTCCAAAAACCCTGTGCTCTAGCTGTATGGAAGTATTTGCAGTGTGCCCTGAGCATTCAGTCTTTCCACACATGCAAGACATAGGTTGGTGACATACCAACCTTGGCCAGAAATGTCCTTGGCCATCATGTGATGGCTACGTACCTGTCTGAAGCACTTTTTTAGTAGAGATGTTCCTCCCTCCTTCGCTGTTGGCTTGGGAGAAATGTCTACTCTCTTTTGTGTTCCTTTCGTATTCTCAGGTCAAATTTTCATGACGCCTTATTACACTTTCTTATTTATATGTCTGTCTCTTTGTCTGGACTCTAACAGGATTGAGGGCAGAGACTAAACCTTGCACATCTGTGTGTGCAAAACATCTGCAAAGCTTGGCATACAATTGTAGAGATGTATGAATGAATTGTTTACCAGAAGGCAAAAACACTAAGTTTAAATGTAAAGGATGAGGTCAGGTGTTAGCTCTACCATTTATCAGCTGTGTGACTTTGGGAAAATCATTTAACCTTTCTGACTCCCAATTTTGTATGAATATTTTTTAATTCTTCTCTTGTACTAACCTGTGCGTTTAGCCGGAGGGCTTACCTGTCCTACTCGTCTATCCAAGCCTCAGGAGGCACAAGGTATGAGAATGCACTCTGTGAGCTGTTAAAATGCATTCAAATGTCAGCTTGGATTATTGCTGCTGTGGTCAATGCTGAGATATTAGCTAGCATTGATGGAAAAAGAGCACCGATGAGTAACTTTTGTCAACAATATGTATTTGCTACTAGCAGGAATAATGACATGCATTTATTTTCATTAGCTGTGTATTGTTTGTAACTTAAGATTAATAAATAAAAAGGACTTATTTTCTATTTATGCCTGAGTAGGCAGGCGCATTTGATCACTTTTCTGTTTAGAATATCAACAGTTTAAAAGAGATGAAAGTACCCCTGAAGCACTAAATTACATTTAGATTCTCTTTCTTTGGAAATAAGCAAAATTCTTTCTTCTGTCTTCTTAACTCTTTTGCATAGACATGTTTCATCAAAGTCAACATTTATACCGGCCATACGAATATGCATTTTTTACAGAAAGATATAAAGGTGCTAAAATGTTAAAAAATTTTAAAAAATGAAACAAAACAAAAAGGAAACCAGTATAGGAATGACAGAAATAAAAGACTGAAAGAGGTATTAAACTGAATGATGTTATGGGGAAAAAAAGAGCATGCAGTTTTGTGTTTTGCGTGGTGTTTTGTTGTTCACGTCTCAGGCTTGGGGCCATGTTATTAACATTCTGGCCCATGTTCCACAATCCCGTCCTAGTGGGAAATGCTGCTTCCCTGCATTTTTTATGTTCTAATGTTTCATTTGTTCATGAGATTGCGATATTCTTTCTTCATACCTTTTTCTGCAATTGAAAGCAGAAACCATTCTTTCCTGAATAAATGCTTTTAGCAAGCATGTGAGGTAGGCGGTATTCACCTGGGGTCTAGTCACCTTCATTCCTCCTCCTGCTGGTGTTTCCTCCCCTCCCCTGCCCCCCACTCCCCTCCCCTGCCCCCCACTCCCCTCCCCCGCCCCCTGTCCCCCCCCAAGCTCTCTGCATCCTTACTCTCTGCCCTCTTTGGCAAAGCCTCGGTCTGGCAGAGAAGACAGTAAGTGTGAGGGTCATTGTGATGAGTGTGTCTCCCCCAAATTCGTATATTGAGGCCCTAACCGCCAGTACCTCAGAATGTGACTGTATTTGGAGATGAGATATTTAAAGAGGTGACTGAGTTAAAATGAAACTATTTAGAGTCGGCCTGAATTCAATCTGACAAGTGTCCTTATAGGAAGAGGAAATTTGAGCACAAAAAGAGACGCCAGGAATACGACCACGTGAGGACAGCAGAGAAGACAGCCATTTACAAGCCACAGAGAGAGGCCTGAGGAGAAACCAAACCTGCCGACATCTTGATTTTGGACTTCAGCCTCCAGAACTGTGAGAAAATAAATTTGTGTTGTTCAAGCCATCCGGTCTGCGGCATCTTGTTACACGGCCCTAGCGAACAACCAGCGTTGTGAGGCGGGAAACTTCCGGCCTCTGTGGGACTGGAGAGCGGCAGATGAGGGAGCTGGTGAAGGAGGTGACAGCCAGGCCCTGTTGGACCTTTCTAGACATTTTGAGCTATGTACTAAGAGGAGCCAGCAAGGAATGGGTTGGATCAGATTTATGCTTCAGAGTTATTAATATTACTCAGGCTTTCGTGGATTGGATGGAGGGGGGCAAAAACAAGTGGGGAGGCCACTCGGGGGCTTGCTGCTGCCCTGAGATGACTGTGGTTTGACCAGGGAGGTATCTGTAGAGATGGAGAAAAGTGGATGCATTTGGGTTGTGTTACGGAGATAGATCATGTATTAGTTAGCTACATCATGACAAATTAGCCCCAAACTTAATGACTTAATGCAACAAACATTTGTCACTGCAGTGGTACCTGTGGGTCAGAGAGTCATGAGCAGCTAATTCAGGTGGGTCTAGTTCAGGGCCTCTCGGGAGTTGCAGCCAAGATGTTGGTGGACTGCAGCTGCAGCCACTTAAACCTTAACTGGAGCTGGGGGATCCATTTCCCAGGAGACTCATGTGGTCTCTGGAAGCCTCAGGTCCTTGCTGACTATTAGCCAGAGACTTTAATTCCTTGCCGTTTGGACCAATCCAGCTCGAGGGCTTTTCCAGCGTAGTGACCGACTGCAGAGCGGGGAATCTAAGAGAGTAATGATGCCCCAATGACCTGGTCATGCGCTGTTGCTTCCGCTGCTTTCTGTTCAATAGAAACAAGTCACAAGTCCCGTCCACATCTGAAGGCAGTGGAATTGTTTCCACCTCTTGCAGGGAGAAGTGGGAAGGATTTGTGGACAGATTTTTAAAACTACCACAGACAGAATGCTGTTGCTGCAGTACGGGCTGGAAGCAAGGATGCTCGCGGCAGTACCTTAGCGGCAAGATACAAGTGGGGGAGGATAAAATAAATCTGATAAATTTAGGGACTGTAATAGAATCCCTGGCACTGGACCAGTGGATATAGGAGATGAGAGAGGTGGAGAAACATTAGGATATTTGGGTTTCTGTCTTGAGCAGTTAGTTAAATTCTGGGGTCCTTAATGGGAGTGGTCACTACAAAAAGAAGAGCAATGTAATAGTGCAGTGTAGGGAAGAACATCATGCCTTTCTTTGGGGACATGGTGACTTTTGCAGGGCCGAAGGGACATCGCAGTGGAGCTGTCCAGCAGGTGTGTTTCTATCAGTCTGGTCTGGGGATTTAGATTTGGGAAGTTGCCACCATTCAAAGGTTAGTGACACTTAAGAGCAGTTTCTTCACCCAAGGGTTCCTTGGGGAAGAGGAAGAGCCAT
Organism: Microcebus murinus; assembly: GCF_040939455.1. Classification (NCBI taxonomy): domain Eukaryota; kingdom Metazoa; phylum Chordata; class Mammalia; order Primates; family Cheirogaleidae; genus Microcebus; species Microcebus murinus. Next base: position 2,122,346 of record NC_134129.1, read on the forward strand.
AGAAGATGAACCTTAGCCGAATACCAGCATTTAAGGAATGACCATGGATAGTAGCCTAGGAAAGAGGTAGAGAGCAACGGTCAGAGAGCTGGGGAAGTGCACAATCATGAAAAGGAAGTGGAAAAAGCAGGTTTCAGGTTGAAGATAGTGTTTCTCTTTCTAAAAGTTTCAATTACTGAAATGCAAGCATCCTACAGCTATTTAAAGAGGCATTTGTTATGCATGTGGCTTTCCCCAGTGTTTCCAAAATTACATTGTGGAGATGGCTTGGTATCTTCCTTCATTCTCGGCTCTTAAAATCGAATTCTACTTGACTGCAGCATGGCGCTCCCTCCCTCTAAGAAAGTCAATTGACGCTCTCTTCACCAAGCTGCGAGGGGTTCCCATCCTCATTCTCCTCTCGAAGTTCTAGTGCCGGGGTCCTCAAACTTTTTAAACAAGGGGCAGTTCACTGTCCCTCAGACTATTGGAGGGCTGGACTATAGTTTAAAAAAAAAACTATGAACAAATTCCTATGCACACTGCACATATCTTATTTTGAAGTAAAAAACAAATGGGCAAAAGCACCCACGTAGTTTGAGGACGCCTGTTCTATTGGCTTAAGCTTTGGTCTTAACATTGGGAATTCACGGACCTGCTATCTTAACCTAAGCCAGTGCAATAGTGGTATTTTCCCTACAGCTATTTTCTTAAAACTTCATTAAAAAATCTTCCCTTGGATATGTTAGCTTATTCTTATAATTCCTGGTTGGTTTCTGGGTTTTAAGGAGTTACAGAATCTTAGAGTTGGAAGAACTTTCATGGATCACCTGCCTCCTAAAGATCCCTTTTATAATATTCTCACCAAAATGACTATTCAGGATGCTTGAAGACTTTAGTGAGCTCATTGCATTTCAGGCAACCCTTCCATTGTTTATTGGATTGTACGGTAATTTTTGAACATGGTCTTGACTAGCTCACAATGTGCCTATGCGGGAATTGGAAACCAGTGCTCCCTGTAGGTGTCTGCAAGGCATGGCAAGCCAGAGGCACCCATTTGAGGGACTGGTAGCAGATTGCCCGTTGTGGGCTGACTCAGGCTGTGGGTGCAGGGCTTGCTGCACTGTTGGCATCTTTTTGCAAAGATGAGGGTGGATTGAGTGAGATGGTATGGCCCTCTCAGCCCACACCCAGCTGCAGTGCACAGACTTGCTAGACTCCTGAGCTGGGAGCTCTAACTTTGTCTCCGAATCTATCTCCTTATAACTTTCACTCATTGATTCTAGTTCTGTGAACTACAGAGGATGGGATAGATTCCATTTTCTTTCTTTCTTTCTCTCTCTTTCTTTCTTTCTTTCTTTCTTTCTTTCTTTCTTTCTTTCTTTCTTTCTTTCTTTCTTTCTTTCTTTCTTTCTCTCTCTCTCTCTCTCTCTCTCTCTCTCTCTCTCTCTCTCTCTCTCTCTCTCTCTCTCTCTTTCTTTCTTTCTTTCTTTCTTTCTTTCTTTCTTTCTTTCTTTCTTTCTTTCTTTTTGCATAAGTCATTCAATATACGAAGAGAGGTATCACATTGTTACCAAGGTCTTCTCTTCAGGGACACCTTCATTCTTTGTTGAAAGGACATGATTTTGATACTCTACTGTTCTGTTCTCCCCCTTCTAGATAGAGTTGAGTTTGTCGTTGCCTTCTCTGAGTCTAGCAAAATACTCTAGATCTGTTGCAGTTGTGAGGTATACATTTTCTATAACTGGACACTCACTGTATTTCCATGAATTAGGCTGAAAGTCATTCACTGATTTTATTTTGCCAGCTGCATTACCCAATCATTTAAAGGGAAACTTGAAGTCCTCTAAAATACTTGACTTAACATGCATCATATTTCATACAATTTAATTTTTGAATATAGGTTCAGGACTTTTCCTTGACCTCTGGATTTATTTTTTTAACACCTCTTTTCACTGTAAGGAGGATTTACTACTTAGCAGATGTTAATATCTTTATCCTTGAACAGCAAACTGCTCATTCTTTGTTTCCATTTTTGGTATACATATAGATGTTTTTATAAGAACACTAATATTTATAAAAAGCCCTTTTAATTGGCCTTTGCCTATTCTAGACTAAAGTCTCAGTTCCATTTCATAGTGGTGACACAAGTGTAAGGGACCCTTGTATTTTTTCTTATTTCCTTTTTATCCGTCTTTTGCTCAGGTAGCTGCACTAGTCCAGTGTCCTGGGGCCAGCAGGGGTATCACTGTGTCATCTGTAGCGACGCTTTCTGCATATACAGAGCATCCTGAGAATAGCTCTTACCATATCTTTGCCAACTCCAAGTGCATTTGAGTTTGGACCGTCCTTTCCTCAGAGACAGAAACAGGAAGCAAGGAAGTATCTTATCCATAAACGCCAGAAGAAATAAAGATGACTGTGCCAGGGCAAAGTGGAGGGGTTTCTCATAGCAACCCTTCTTCCTGTCTTCATGACTCTCTGTTTAGCTACAAAATAGAAAGACCCAAAGACATCTAATCCAAGTGTTTCATTTTACTGCAGACTTTGTCTCATCGTGAGCTAATGAACAAGTGCATGGTTTTGCATGAGATGTTTGGTTGCTTCCAAGGAAATCAAAACCTGCTTTGGAAAGGAGTCAGCTGTGAAGCCAGTGTATTAAGAGAATTTGGGGAAAATAGAAAACAAAACAGATTAGCGGCCCTAAACCCAGGTTCAATGAAAGACAAGAACTTTTCTCCAGTGTCCTGTGTTTGATCCAATTGATGGTGTTTATATTTGTTTGTCTGTTTGTTTATTTGATAAGGCCCATTCTTCCAAGTGTCTTAAGGAAAAACCGAGTGGCTGAGTATTAACATGCAAGGCTGAGAGTGGATTCCCTTCCACTCTTCCTCCCAGCTGGGTCTAGCTTGGTTTGCTGTGGTTTACACTGCCACCTGGTGGTCAAGAACAATCAACCACCACCTTTGCAGTGAAGAATTCTATAAAAGCAAAGGCTTAGCCATTTTGTGTTCAGTTCCTGTCAGTAAATCCTCCATGGCACGATTATTTATGTTCCTTTTCTGTTGTGCATAGATCAGAGTGTCTGTCTGAACTTAACCATGCTTATCAAAATATTTAAAAATATTTAAAACACTTTGACCTAACACTTCCACTTTTCTAAATGTATCTCAAAGAAACACATGCAGACAGATTTATGTATCAGTATGTTTCTCAAAGTATTATTTATAACAGCAAATTTGGAACTATCCCAAATGTTCAAAAATAGAGATTGTTAAAATTAGAATGTTCTGTAACACTGTTCGCTCATGCTTTAGAAGAGCAGGTTAATGACATGGAAAAATGTTTGTGATATCTTACAAAGGGAACAAAACCAATTAAAAAGCAAGTAAAACTTCACAATCTCAGTTTTTGTTTTCTGTATATCTCATCCTTTCAAAGGCATAGGCATGTATAATAATATTTTTGGAACCAGAAAGAAACAACATCATAAATATTTTTTATGTATGGTTACCTGCATAGTGGAGTATCGGTACCAATTTTTTTTTTCAAAGTAACAAGTGCTTTAAGATATCTCACCTGGAACTTTGTCAAATAAACATGCTCTTATGGAATATTGGTGCAAAGGGCTATGAACAATTGCTTCACTGTTCTTAGGATCAGGAATAATCCAGGAAGCTTGAGTATGCAGTTGCCACTTCAGGTTTGCTAATGAGTCTTGTGGCTGAGACAAAAAGCATGTCATTTCTTGCATGACCCTAAAAGCTCATTAGTTTGTTTTGAGGCTCATATTTTGCTTCTAAGAACTGTTAATGGGGAAGTCGAAGAAGATGCAATTCAAATCACTGTGCAGTGTGTGCAGTAATCAGAGCTCTATTTCATGGTTGGACGTAGTCCATTTCTTAAAGTATTTTCAAGATGTGGCTTTGTAATTTTTTCTTTACACAATGCAAAGGTGTAAATTGACTTCTTTGCTTGCTTCAGTGATAATGAGTCAGCCCAGAAAGAGAGGGTCAAGGTGATCTCACAGGTTTCCTTAAATAAGAATTAGGAACAGCTTCCCTGGGGGCCTGGCAGCAGCTTTGTGGTAGCCAAACCTACACCTGGAAGGTGTTCCTTGTATGGAGATTTCTGTTTCCATTTGTTTGCTTAGTATTGTTAATACATTAGGACGGGATTTCCATATGCCTGGTTAATGTGCCACTTTTGTCTATCCTAAAGGCTTTCAGAAGAGGAAATCATTTTCAGAGCTCCCTGATGGCTTAATCAACTATTATACTTTTTAGTTCTCCTAATGAGATGTTTAACCTCTTTTTTCATTTATCCATTTGGTTAACAAAACTTTGATGACTGTTGCCAAGTAGTTTATGATTTTCACACTTACAGGCATTAACACCATTGCTATTAGACTGACAAGCAGGAACTCAACTAATCCTCCAGCTCTGGCTGGAAATATATCTACTTATAGATCTTTCCCTGAATTAATTCTGCTAAATTCATGGCTTGAACATAGTCAATGTTGCTACTTAGAAAGAAATAGAATACACTCTGACTGGAACCTGTGTGTACTTCTTAAATAAATATGCACAGACAAATTGACTCAATCCTTCATCTATTATCCTACCAGATTTTTAAAACACACAGAAAAAAAAAATCTTTACATAAGTGTCTTAAGCCTAAATTGTTAACCTAGAACTTCAGAGATTAGTAGTCCTTGGATTTGAAAGTAAAAAATAAGCTGTGTTTAAATGGGTTCCCAAGCTTTATAAATTGAGGAACAAGTAGGAAAAAAGTAGGTAGACACTCACAAGACATGTTAACATAATAATAGTTCCAATATATTGAGTCCCACTATGTTTTGTTTTCTGCATCAAACAGCTGCTTATGTGTATTAATACCATCTACAGTATTCTCTTGATCTAGCCTCTCTTTATCACTCTAGTCAATGGTACTGTCCAATAGAACTTTCTGTGATGATAGAAAATTGCTATATCTGAGCTGTCCAATACGGTAGCTCCTAGCCACGTGTGGGCATCAATGACTTAAAATGTGATACTGCAACTGAGGAACTGAATTTTCAGTTTTATTTAGTTTTAACAAATTTCAACTTAAGCAGCCACATGTGGCTAGTGGTGCAGCTCTAGTGCATTAACTGGCTTAATGATTGTCACAGTATTAGTATGAACTGCAATTATCTTTTTGATTTACTTGTTTCCTGTTAATTGTCTTCTTAGGAGGGTGCAAGCTTGCTGAGAAACCTGGTCTGTCTTTTTCATGGTCGTGTCTTTATTACTTAGAACACAGCTTGGTATGTGGCAAGTACTCACATTATCTATTTAAAATGTGCAAGAATGCTGTTATTATGCATTATGGATGATGAGGAGCAAAGAGGGAACAGGACTTGAGAAAGCTGGCAGGGATTTGAACCCAGAACTATCTAACTCCAACTCTGAGTCCTTCCATTCCATGCTACGCTTGAGACTTGTGATGGTCGAGCCCCAAGGATGGAAATTGTTTTGGTGGAGTTAACACCCAAAACTGAGTAGAAGGTCCTTGATCTACTTTGGTTGTTAGCATGCTGGGCAGCAATCTTGCAAGCATTTGAGTTAAGACACCCTCTGCCAGAAGTCTGAATGTACACATGTTACTGCTGAGGTTAATACTTTAACCTGGATTTTCCCAGATGGTTCATACCACTCAAGAATTCTAGTGCTGTTTGAGATATTATGAATTGCTCTTCTGGGCAGGAGGAGGTCTGGAAATGTTTTTCCTAAAATGTGTCTATAATATCTATGAAAGAAACAAACAAATTATATATATTTTCTTGGCTGTTCTCATTAGTTTGAGACAATCTGCTTTAAGAAAGAAAAGTGTGCTGGCCAGACGTTCTTCGAGAGTCGCCGCGGTTTCCTGCTTCAACAGCGCTTGGACGACCGGCGCTCAGAGCCGGCCCTCCGCGCCCACCGCACCGTCGCCGCCCAAGGCCACCGCCAGGACGACCGCGCCACCTCGCAGGGGCCAGAGCCACCAGCAGGACTTGGAGGCCGCCGTCACCCGCCAGGTCAACCTGGAGCTCTACGCCTCCCACGTCTGCCTGTCCATGTCTTACTTTGACCGCGAGGATGTGGCTTTGAAGAAATTTGCCAGATACTTTCTTCACCAATCTCCTGAGGAGAGGGAACATGCGGAAAAACTGATGGAGCTGCAGAACCAACGAGGTGGCCGAATCTTCCTTCAGGACATCCAGAAACCAGACCGTGACGATTGGGAGAGCAAGCGGTATGCAATGGAGTGTGCATTACACTTGGAAAAAAGTGTGAATCAGTCACTGCTGGAACTGCACAAACTGGCCACTGGTGTGAGGGGTCGAGACATTGCACACCTGCAAGGCCCACACTCCCAGTGAAGCCAGAACCAACATCCGGCTTCTGGAAACTGTTGCTTGCTTGCCATGGAAACCGTTGCTTGCTTGCTTGTTTGCGCCAACTTTGCATTGTTCGAACCCCTGTATAGTGGGGCTGCCAGCCAGCCAATCATGTTAAAGGTCAATGCATGATCCACGCGTGATCAGCCACTGCATAGCGTGTGCACCATAGGGATGAAAGGCACGCTGCGACCCCGGTCAGGGTCCTTGCCTACCAGAGTGGCCACTGCGTTGGTGCTCAAGGCTTGGATCCTGGCTAGCCAGAAAATAAACTCCTCTTGTGTGTTTGCATCCTCGGTGTCTCTGTCTCTCTGTGGGTAGGGTGGTGAGAGGTAGTCGACTCCCAACACTGGCAAAAATGACCCCCACTTGTGTGACTTCCTTGAGACGCATTACGTGAATGAGCAGGTGAAATCCATCAAAGAATTGGGTGACCACGTAACCAACCTGCGCAAGATGGGAGCCCCGAATCTGGCATGGCGGAGTGTCTCTTTGACAAGCACACCCTGGGAGACAGCGATAACAGCTAAGCCTTAGGCTAACTTCCCCGTAGCCACCGGGTGACTTGCATGGTCACCCAGGCAGTGTGTGCATGTCGGGGTTTCCTTTACCTTTTCTGTAAGTTGTACCAAACATCCACTAAGTTCTTTCATTTGTACCATTCCTTCAAATAAAGAAATTTGGTACCAAAAAAAAAAAAAAAGTGTGCCAAGAGTTCTAAGAAGCTACAGAATCCCTGAGGTTGCTTGTGCATTGAAGCAGAGTGAGGACTTACAAATACAAATTATGGTAATGCAGGCAGTCTAATCATGACGGCTTGTCTGTGTTATCTGGAGTGGTGATCTTGCAACACATTTGAGATACCATCACAATGTAATGAGTTGAAGACTCACGCTGCACAAATGTACTCTTTATAGTGTCCATGCCTGAGAGAAGCCTTAAATAAAAAGTATTCAAATTGATTTAAATAAACAAATCAAATCTCTCAAAAAAGAAGTGAACAATGTAGCCTTCGCTTTCTTACAAATCGAGGAGTGTGCTTTTCAATGGGAAATAAAGACTTTTTCAATGGCAAAATGTAGGACCGCCTAAATATTGGGAAACCTCAGTGTTATGTTCTTATCCAAAGCAGGGTTTTCATAGGCTGCTGTAATGAAATTAAAATATGGGGTAGACACAGGGCTATGTCTGGTAGATGCTCTGACTTGACAACAGCATTTCTAATTCTAAGCAGTAGATATGACTAAAATAAACTACTATTTTCATTGAAAAAATAAAAATTTAGAGTTAAGGATGTACATTTTGACCCGATGTACATTGTATTTGACATTTCTCAGTGAGGGTCTGGGATGCTAAAGCCCATGCTAGAAGAAGGTTCAGCCTGGCTCAGGTCCTAATCTTTCTTGAGAGGTGGCAAGGACCAGATCCAGGGTTGGGGCCCGTGGATGCTGAAGTGGAATCTCTTGCACATGTCATCAGCAGGTCTTTACATTGGGCAGGTTGAGCATCAGCCAAAGTTCTTAGAGTGCACGAAGAATCAAGCAAGAAAACCCAAATTTGGTAACATCAGAGATAAGAGCAGTCTCAAAAATTGGAGAAAGCCGAATGTGTGAGACAATTTAATGACATGAGAGCCAGCCTAGCAATAAAGTAGCTTGAAGCTACTTGGTCAATACAGGAGCTGGGGGTGTTTTATTTTATTTGAAATAAAGATGTAGAAGGTGGCAGTATTGGGAAAATGAACCAAGAACTCAATTTCTTTCTCTTCTCTCTAGGTGACTCAAACCATCCTTCCATTTCTCACTACGGGAATCATACTGAGGTTCACTTTCCTTTTGTATATGATGCTGTATATAATACTAGCAGTCTTCATCGCATAGAATGACTGTGAAGATTAAATTATTACAATGCCTTACATCATTTAGACTAGCACCTGTTACAGGTTGGTGCTCCATGAGTACTGGCTGCTAGGCGAGGAAGATTCTGGGCTGCAATCCTGGACAGAGCCAAATGAAGGTAGGATGATATAGTAGTTATGCATGTGCTTTGGAATCAGACATATCTTGGAAAAGTTACTCAACTCTTTATTAGTGAAGCAGAGATAATAATTACCTTATTGGTTTGCTGAGAAGGTGAAATTAAATAATGTATATAAAGCGCTTAGAACTTTGTTGCCTGGTATAGATTGAAAGCTGCATAAACAGAAAGCCTTTGGCCAGAGTTCACTGGCTGTCAGCCGTAGGGTGGATGGGTTTAAATGTGGAGGAAAGATTGACACTTTACAACTTGACAACAGCCAACATGGGTGTTGATCCACGGCTTGGAAAACCTCATTTTCAAAGTCCTTCACACTGATATGCCAGTGCTATACACACGTACAAGGTACTTATGGGATTGCTAGGGCTATAATAGCCTCTCATTATTGGACCTGTTTCTCCTACTGCCCCACCTAATGCAGTCTTGACATTCATTTGAGCCGCATGGAAACAACAGAGACGCTGATATTGTCAAGGTTGTAATGAGGGAGGCTTTCCGGAAGTGCCAATAGTTTATTTCAAGTTCCACAAAAGAAGTTGATTTTTGTAGAAGATCTCTGGTGGAGACATAGGTGTCTCCTTTTTCGATAGTTGCTATTTTTTACTTGTATGTATTTTTAAAAGTTCATGACTCAAAAGGGTAGAATTAGTTGGAAAGGAATCCTGCGAAAAGGTAACGAGCAGTTTTCTCATTGGTGGATGAAGAGGAAAGAGGTGTTATGTTAGACATGACACTCCAGAACTTCTCCATCCCTGGAAGGGACACAGAACCTCCTATTCGAGTGTGAAGTAGTGCGGAGCACAGCAAAGGGCAGAGCCATTTCTATACCACCCTTCAGTGGAGAAAACTCACCCTATCCTTCAAACGTTCTCAAACATCCAGTTTGTATATATTTTTTTTTGATTTTTGATTGTTGATCTAAATCGTTGCCTTGAATGTTATCAGTGCCCTAACAGCCTTAATAATAAATTATTGATTATTCTGTTCATGTGACATAGTTTCTGGTTTAGATTTAATTTCTTTTTTAAAACTTAAAATAACTTTTCCTTCCCCCAAATTTTAATAATCTAAGTTAAAGCCCTCGTGGTGGCTTTGTAATGTGTGACATTTGTAATGTGAGTAGGCTGAATCACATTTCCCAGAATTTGCTTTCCTCTGTTTCTACTTCTATTAATAGCTGTGCTTGTAGGTCCCAGCTGGTTCTTACTCTTCCCCACTTACGTCCATTCCCAACTGCCAGGTCACATTCTAGTAAAAAAAGTTAATTATATATGTGTGTGTGTGCGTGTGTTTGTACACATATGTAGAATATTTCTATGCATATTTTATTTTTTCTCTAGTGCTCTGCTATTCTGGTTGAATACTAACTGATAAAGTCCTCCTTGATCATTTCTAGGCCTTTCTCCCAAGAGATCTACTGCTACTCATGTTGTGTGATTATCTAGCTTTTGTTCTGTGCATGTACCTGAATATTACCCAACATGTTTCTCACTGTGCCAGGTGCTTTCTTGTGATTTAGAAGAGGGAATGAAGGTGAAGATTGCTTATGCCATCTCTTTTGAAGTGTCACTTCATTGATATCAGTCTAGACTTACATTTGTCAGTTTTTTGCAGAGCTGACAGTGACTGTTCTTCTTTTTGTTAGCAGTTAGTCTGGTTAGAATGTTCTCTTAGTAACTTGAGGTTTCTCCTCCATTGCTTAGGGATTGTGTATTCAATTATCTCTGGATTATCAGATGAGTAGTCAAAACCTCCTTTTTGCTAAGTGATTTATAGTACTCCTATTCACATTCGGGTTTTCTATTTCCCATTGCACTGTTTAGGTCAAGGGTGAACATTTGTAATTTTAGACCAGAAAAAAAAGTCATCTATTTATTTCTTACTTTCTTTGATTTATCTTGTTTCCAGTCTTGTTAGCCTCAGTGGAATTTCATGGTTGGGATATAACATAAATTCGAATTCTTGAAAATCTAATTTGTGTAAGACACAGTAGTAGATCTTGTGGTAAAATGTAAGAAATTATAAAAAATAATCTTTGCTCTCTAGTTTATGATCTAGTTAGGGAGATAAAGCATAAATATGTAAAAACCTAATTCATAACAAGACTTCAATCACAGCTCAGAAATTAATGAGATATTACAAAATGGTGTATTGGATGAATTGCCACATGACAGCAAAAGATCTAGAGAGGTTGTCTTTAGTTGGTGTTGGGATGGGGCTGTGAAAATGGGGGGGGTAATATAGGAGAATAAGCTGAGAAGCTTCCTCAAACTCTTCACTGCCAGTGTTCTACCCTCTCAACCTGACTGAGAAGCACTGGTTGAAAGAAAAGTGCATCAATCTTTTTTTTAGCAAAACTGAATTTCTCCTTTTTAATTATGTCTCATATTTGCTTCATCATCTCTCAATAGCCCTCTCCTGCATCTTGAGTTTCTTCTCAATCGTCTAAATCCCAAAGAGCACAAGTTTCAAAACCTCTTTCACTTATAGTCAGCAGTAGAATATCAATTTACTTGCTGTCTTATAATGATATTTTTCTCTTCATGAATATTTATATTTACTATTCATGCTTAAAATATTCATATGCTCCCAAACTTGATTTAATTATCTCTGGGATATAGCTGTGGCATTTATATTATTACAAGTTCCTGGGTTATTTTCAGGTGCAGCAAGAATTGAGAATCATTGTATTAAAAATGCTTTAAAAAAAGTTGACCTGATTGTAATTAATTGTTTACATACCTCTTACCCTACCCTCACAATTAGATTGCAAGCTTGCCAAGGGAGAGATCCAGGTCTTTTTCATCTTTGGGATGAATGAATATAATTTGGGTAAGGGAGCTAGTTGATTGACGCAGGTCTATAATCTATTACCCACCATTGCAAAACCTCAACGCTCTGAAAATGGAAAATTGTCTCTTAACTCATTTGGAAACAAAACCTGACGCCAACTGGGATAAGATTATTTATAGCCTTTATCCCACTTAGTATGGATGCTTGTTTTACTGCAGAATGTTAATGTGCTTGATTACGGGGTGCTGCCCCAGACTCTTTGAGAGTGTTACATGTTTTAATACACACTCACTGAGTATAAAAAAAAAGTCTGAATTCTGAAACACATCTGACGCCAGGGCTTCACAGAAGATATTGCAGAGCAGTATAATATTATCGGTAGAGATTTAAGAAAACTGAGGTCTTAGGGGATAGGGTAGAATTTAAAATTTAGGTTAGTCCTTCTCAAACCTGATAGAATCACTTGCAGAGCTCTTAAAACTTAGCAATGCCCTGTACCACCTTTAAGACTGTGATTCAGTTGATCTTGGTTTGGGACTGGGCACCAGAATTTTTTTTTTCTAACTATGTTACCCTGCTGTGAAGCGGAGTTGAGAAGCAATGGCATAGACTAAGGATTCTCAGTTGGGAGCTTGCCTGCCCTTCCCCCAGTCTGGGGAAATGTCTCAAATGACGCGTGGCCCTTTGGAGGCATGCCTCCAACCCTTCACACTGCTAATGGAGCCAGCATCATCTGCCACGAGTGTGTCGCAGCCCTTAGTTGTGTTTGTGTGGAGAAGACTGAGAACCCCTGATTAAGATATTGGGATGGAGGAAGGCAGTTCTAGGTTGTGAAACCAGCTTGAGGAAGGTGGCCAAGACTGGAAAACACAGAGACAAAAAGAGAAGAGAAAGCACTTTGGATTGACTGAGGGGTCAGGCTGGAGAGGAAGTTAGGCACCTGACATTAGAACAGTTAAGCTTATTTTATTGTCACTAGAATAATTTTGTTTGCGTATTTAGACACTTTAAACTTTTCTATATTTACTGAAATAATTTTTTTTTCATCCTTCTCTTTTTCAGCAGTAAACAGGCTCAATTTTTCAAAATTCATTTAGCAATGCTTTGTTTCCATGGTGGTCTCACCAAACATCTCCAGTAGCAGGGATGGGGTCTGATAAAATGCTATGAGAATTCACAACAGAAGAGAGAAAATCAGCCCCTGGAGAGTCTGGAAGAGATGTCTATGCTGTGAAATAAATCTACCGGGTGCCAAGGAATGCGAGAAGTTACACACATGAGGTTTTGCATGTCGTGCTGGCTGCGTTCCATGTTTGAGCATTTGTGCTTCCTGGGTGGACCATCATTCCTGCGAGCTGTATTAGACTCCCACCCTGTTTTAATTTATAGTGCCATGTCAGAGCCATAAATCATAAGCTTTAAAAACCAGCCTCAGGAATGACAAACGAACTGGGTCATGCAATGTGCATTATTTGCATATTCAGGCTGCATATGTCTCTTTAAGGTATGCAAAAGAACATCTAAAGGGAATTTTTTTCTCTTTGGAATCTTAAAACAATGAACAAATGCTTATAAAATGTAACAAAAGTGCTTGGCACAGAGTAAGTGTTCAAAAATGTTAACTGTTGTCGTTGTTAATGGTATTGTTGCATTTTTGGCGGTGTCGGGAGGTTGGTGGCCGGCACGGTGTATATTTTATAAGGTGACTTGCAGAATGGGTCACGTGCACTTTGCAAATGAGACAGCTCCCTCCCCACCCACAGCTGACACCTTGCTTAGCTTAAGTTTGCCATGTCATTCTCATTAATCTTTGAAATGGGACCAACCACGTGGTCGAGCCTGGCTTAGGGAAGCACACTTGAGTATTTCAACTTGAGCAGGTTGGTTATTGGAGAAGAAGGAACCTGGAAGAGGCGGCTGGTATAGAGGAGTCAGAGCCTGGAAGCCTGCGCAGGTTCTGCTGTGGATGAGCTGCAGGACCACGGGCAGGTGGCTTCCCAGCCCTGGGTCGTCGTTTCCTTGCGAGTAAAATGGAAAAGTCAAACTAGACGACTGCTAGAGTCTTAAACATCTCTAAGGGTATTTGACTGTGAGTTTGAAGAAAACCAAGATTGGGCTTTAATGTGTGAACTAAAATCCTCAACCCCTACCGGCTGACTGAATGGACCCCCCTCGTGGCCAGAGGAATATTCAAGGGCAAAGTTGCCTGCCAGGAGGAGAGAGGTCAGACAGGCCTTATCATGCCCCCCTTCCTTCTTGGAGACTTCCTTTGTAACCCATTAACAGGCCTGAGGGTATACAAGACAAACCTGCAGGCCTTCTATTTGCAACAAATGGTGGCTTACCTCTGGTAAACAGTTTATGTTAAAACATTCCACCTCTTTAGACAAAGCTTCCTGTCTTTAGCCAATTACAATCTAAAGAATCTTTAAACCCACCTATAACCTGTAAGCCCCCCCCTCCCCCCCTTCAAGATGGCCCTCCTTTTTGGGCCAAACCAATGTATACCTCCCACACATTGATTGATGGCTTTACCCATAACCCTTGTCTCTAAAATGTATAAAAACCAAACTGTAACCCAGCCACAGCGAGTCCACTTGCCCAAAGCCTCTTGGCAGTGGCTCCGGGTCATGGTCCTCAAATTTGGCTCAAAATAAATCTCTTTAAAATTATTTTGCAAATTTGGCTTTTTTTCCGTCGACAATTTTGGCGTAGCCGGCAGGATCTCAGAGAAGACTCAGGGCCGCCTAAGGAGCAGCGCGGACTGGGCGCCAGGCACCGGCATGGCCCTTTTAGGCCTCCGACTCCGAGCTTCTCCTTCAGCGGGACTGGTAAGTCCTCCTGAGATCCGGACCTCCCGTTTTTTGTTAATGGTCTTGGTTTATTCTGAGCTGGTTCTTTTCCTAAGAATTGTTGTTTAAAATCCTAATTTAAGTTTAGAGGTGCATTCTAAAGGGCTTTCTCCGTTGCCTTTTTTCCTCTCATAACTAGTTTCAATTGGCTTGTCTATAAAAGACAAAATCTTTAAGAGTGAGAAAGGGCAAAGAAAATGACTCCTGTTGGGGCACCCCAGTTGGTTTGTGGCGTCTCTACTTGCAAGTATTTTTATAAATAAAAAGATTCAAAAGCATGCCAGGTTTTCTAGGGCTCCAGCTGGTTATAGCTAATTCTTGTGCACAAGTTTTTTAAAAAGGGCAAAATTACATCAAAAAAAATTCAGAGCTAAAATGGTCGACCCCCCCACTATTAAAATGTCTCAAGCTATCTCTCTCTTCCTCTCTGGCTACTCTAAAATCTGCTAACTTTTTCTAGTAATGTTAAGATAACTCATTATTTATGGTATTTACAATTAAAAGGCTACCTAGAGACCTTGCAGCCAGTTCTAGCTAAAATGCTAACATAAAAAACTCATTTTGCACTAAAAAAAAAAAAAAATCAAACTGCCGTAGAAACTGCTTTACCCAAAACTTTAATCCACAGGCCTAATTAAGTTACCTATCAGGTCAACTAAAATTTGCCAAGTAAACAAGTTCCAGTCTCATCAAAAGAAATTTAAATCCAGCTTTCTTTTACAGACTGGTGAGTTTGTGTTACATTTCATGGGTAACATTCTAGGGTAAAATTTATCAGAACTTTGTGTGTATGTATGTGTCTGAGAGAGTGTATATGTTTGGGTATGTTTTATGTCTGTCCATGTATCACGTTTATACTTATAGGTTTCAGACTGTTTTAAAATTAAAAAAGCGCTCATAAATTAAACCCAAATGCTTCATGTGAATTTAGTAACCGTTGGTAAATAAGCTGTGTTATTATTAATAAATAAGAAAGTGTTATTAGTAAAGTAATAGTAAAAATGCTTTCAAACTGTCAGCATACATTTGTTTTTGCCTGGGTTTTACTAGACATTTTTAAGTTCTTGAGGTGTAAAGGTTTAATAAAAATGTAAACTCAGCCAAAGACAAAGTAATGGGTGATTTTTAATAAGTAAAGTAAATTTAATATTTAGTCAAATAATATTAACTAAATCTGAGTTACCAACAAAAATACTTATGTGTTTAACTTTAAAGTAAAAAATGCAAATGTGCCTGAGTCAGCAAATTAAAATAAATAAAACAACAAATAAAAAAAAACAAAAACAAATTTAATCGTTAAAGGTGTATAAAAAAATCATTTTGGTTTTAATCTTTTAATCCTAACTGCAGAAATAGTTTACCTCCACTCATTCAATGCCTGTAGAGAGGTGCACAAGGTGTGTTCAACTTATTTAACAGTACTGTTAGGGATTCAAAGTTGTCCTAAAAGTTATAAAAAACTTAAATTAAAAGCTTTAGTTTTACCTTGGTCTTGTCCACTTTTGTCCTACTCTTTACAATCTAGCTAGTTATAATTACACTGTATTACTGTAATAGAGTTTTTGCCTAAAAAAAAATTCTAAATTATTAATTTTTATATAGCAATCTATTTTAAAATAAAAAGTAAATAATGGTTAAAATCCATGAGAATCTCAAAGTAATCTTACTCTATAAATGTGCTCAAGTTTATACACTAAACATTGTTTTGAGACCATTTAAATAGTTTTTTTAAAAAACAGCTTAATCTTAAGTCTCATGTAAAAAGCATGTTAACCACTTTATATCATTGTTTAAAGTGCTAATAATTAATGCTAAAAGTTTTCTTTTCCTCAGTCTACAGCCAGGAAATCTTATGTTAATGAGATTTAAAAAAAAAACTAGCTTAAAATAAAGGCTTTTAAAAAAATCTAATTAGCTAATAACCTTTAAGCAAAATATTCTAAAATAACTACTATATTTATAAAATTTAAAAGTAATGTTATATTTGTTTAAAATAACAAGTCTTATTAAAATGCTTATTTTTAATAAGATTTAAATTTATATTTTAATCCATGTTCTGTTATATATATCTAATTTACAGGGTATAAAAATGGTTAATAAAAAAAGTAACTTAAACTTTTAATAGCAAAAATCTAAATAAGCTGCTAATATAAATAAATTAAGTAAATACACATGCAATAAATACAAATAAAGTTTTCATATAATTTAAAATCTTAGTCATTATGTTAAGTTAAAAAAAAAATCCTAAAATGTCATTATATGTCCCTTATAAATAAGTCATTTATAAGGTAAAATACTAAAACATCAGTTCTTAAATATAAGTTTATATACCTTCATAGCTTTATATTTAAAAATGCTAATAAAATTAGTGACTAACAGTTCAAAGTTTAACTTCCTAAATTTTTCTAAAAGTTGACATTATAATTAACACGTGTAATTAAAACTTCTAAATAAAAAAAAAACAACCCTATACAAAAATTCTTTTAATAAAAATGTTATACAACATAAGTATTAGTTTTGTTAAAAAATAATTTTGTTTATAGGCATTTATAAAAATAAACTTTCCTCCCACAAGTTTTAATAACTTGTGTTTAATAACTTGTGTTGTCATTTAGTTAAAAAAAAATCTTTTAGTTTCCATCTTAATTTCCTCATTTATAAAGTGATCATTTAGTAAAAGGTTATTTAGTTTCCATGATTTTGTGTAAAAATGAGAGTTCCTGTTAGGGTTGATTTCTACATTTACTCCATTATAATCTAAAAAAAGACATAGTATAATTTCTATTTTTTTTTTTAAATTGTTTAAGACATACTTTGTGTCCTAAAATATGGTCAATCTTAAAAAATGACCCATGAGCTAACGAGAAAAATGTGTATTCAGTGGTTTTAAGGTAAAATGTCCTATAAATGTCAGTCAGGCCCATTTGTTCTAGAGTTCTGTTTAAATCCATTATTTTGTTTAATTTATTCATTTTTTAAACTACTTATTCAATATATAAATAATCATTAAAAATTAAGTAAATATAAAAGTTAAAAGTTATAAAAGGTTTATAAAAGTCTTATAGTCTTATAGGTTAAAATTAAATAAATTTGTTTATAAAATTTTATTAAAATTAACTTTAATCATTAATACACTAATACAATAAAATTTAGTTTTCTCTTTTAAACTAAATTGTCATATAATAATAAAAATAACAAAAATTTTTTTATTCACCTTTTAATAAACTGCAAAAAAAAGACACAAATTCAGCTTCCTTATTAACTTGTACTGCAGTCTGTCTATTAAGTCTTATACTTGTTGAGACACTAAGTCTCCTTTCTCAAAAAATAAGATTTTAGCACTTAAAAATATATATATATTTAAATTATTAATTTAGCTATAATTTTACAATAACCTACAATCTTATTTCATGACAAGTGTCTTATAATAAACAATTCATGACTTCCTACTTTTTAAAGTTTTCACTAAAATTTAAAGTTACTAAAAATAAGAATTCTAGTCATTATATGTAATTCTACATATAAAGTATACCAAAGAATAAGATTTTTTAATAAAAAAATTATAAAACAAAATGTTCTTATTAAAATATATAACTTTGTCTAATAAGAGCTAAATAAATTTAAAAAAATAAAAACAAAATTCCACTTGTATAAAAAAAGTAAAGAGAAATAAATATAAAAATATGTTTTTAATAAAAAAGGTTAATATAAGACAAAAAAAGGTTAACAAAAAATAATATAAAAAAAATCTTGCATAAAATTTTTGTCCTAAAATAAATGGTTATTTAAAAAAAAATGTTAAGACAAAATCAAAAGTTTTAAGGTATGTTTTGTAAATAGTATATGGTATGTGCAAATAAAAATAAAGTTTATAAAAAAAATTTATTTAAAAATTTTGACTAAAACAAAAATTTCTGTCAATATTAATTTACTCTTAATAAAATAACATAATATATATTCATTTTAATTTTATAACATTTTTTTCCTTTTAATATAAAAAATAATATAGTACAAAAAGTTTTTGTTTAATTTTAGTAATTGGCATTTTATGCTTTAATAAAACATTTTATACTTTGTCAAATAATCCCTGTGCTCTCTTTATTAAGTTCTGACTAACTAAAAAAAAAAAGGGTTAAAATTTATATCCATATAACTTTATCACCTTTACATTTATTTAATGTCTTTCTTTCTTTGTTAAATTATTTTATAGTGGTTTATAATTATATATAAACAAATGCTTTAAGCCTTTAATATTTAATGACCTTTCCAAAAGTTAAATTCTAAATCCAGCCTTTTGACCTTAAACTAGCTTTTTATACATTAAAATCACTAAAAGTCTAAAAAAGACATTAGATTTATTTAATGTGTCAAAACCATCCAAAAAACATTGTCAAATATAAAATGGTGTTTAATTTTCTTTGGGCTATACTTATATGTTATTAATATACTAGTTTTGTAAAATATTAGCATGTCTTAATATGTGTATCAATAATAATTATAGATATATAAATTGCTATATGTCACATAATAACCAATTTAGTTTGTCAACTGTCTATAACCATAGCTGGTCGAGTTTTATCATCTTTTAAGTTATTATTTTACTTTAATTCATTTCAGAGAGTGGTTCTTTCTGGCTGAGTCTAAAATTAGCTTCTTCAAATAAAAGCCATAAAAAAGACTGACAAATCCACTTAAATACTGGTTTCTAATAACTTTAAAAATTATATATACCACTAGACTAAAACAAAACAAAGTTCCAAGACTTTAATTAAAAATCTAATATGACCATAAGTATAGCTAACTCAAACCTCATAAGACAAAACTAAATTTTCATATAAAGATTCTTTATTTAAAACATTACTAATTCTTTTGTTTTATTTTCCAGAGTCCTGACAAATTTTAAATAATTAGCAAGTTTACCTGATCTCTGGGACCTTAAAACCATAAAATCTGCCAAAGCCTTGTTCAAATATCCTCCCTCTGAGCTCAAAAAATATCGCAGAACAGGGGTCGTGCCAGATTGTAAGGGCCAATTCTGAGAAATAAAATTAGTTACCCTCCAAATATAAGAGAGACACGCAAAAGCCTAAAAAAATACTAAAAAAAAATACTTTGTCTTTTCAGGCCACATGCTACAAATATCCATCCCAATCATAACAGTTCTTTTTTCCTGCTTTTTATAAACTTAAAACTTACTAAGTGTAATTTTTATCAGTTATAAATTATACAAAAAAATATAATAAGTAATTTATCAGCCACCTTAGTATAAATTACTAAACTCCCTTAGCTTAAATGTTAATTAATAATGCTTATATTTTTGCTACAAGTCTACCACTAAACCCAAAAATATAGTATATCTCAATACTTATAAATAAATTAGTTTTATAGCCTTGCCTTTAATATTTTGCATTTTACTCTTATGTCATCTAAAAAATTTTAGCATATTAATGAGTGCCTGTCTGCCTCCCATCCTATATGGCTTATTTAATTGGCTATAAGCCCCAGTTTGGCTCTTCGGTCCTCTTGACCACAAGGGTCCCACCGAGAGACTAAATAGACCCAGGGCAGGTAGCCACACCACCCTAGCAACAAATAAGACAAAATAAAAGTTTGGCCATAGATGCTGCCTATGACAAATCGTGGCCAGAGGAATATTCAAGGGCAAAGTTGCCTGCCAGGAGGAGAGAGGTCAGACAGGCCTTATCATGCCCCCCTCCCTTCTTAGAGACTTCCTTTGTAACCCATTAACAGGCCTGAGGGTATACAAGACAACCCTGCAGGCCTTCTATTTGCAACAAATGGTGGCTTACCTCTGGTAAACAGTTTATGTTAAAACATTCCACCTCTTTAGACAAAGCTTCCTGTCTTTAGCCAATTACAATCTAAAGAATCTTTAAACCCACCTATAACCTGTAAGCCTCCCCCTCCCCCCCGCTTCAAGATGGCCCTCCTTTTTGGGCCAAACCAATGTATACCTCCCACACATTGATTAATGGCTTTACCCATAACCCTTGTCTCTAAAATGTATAAAAACCAAACTGTAACCCAGCCACAGCGAGTCCACTTGCCACAAAGCCTCTTGGCAGTGGCTCCGGGTCATGGTCCTCAAATTTGGCTCAAAATAAATCTCTTTAAAATTATTTTGCAAATTTGGCTTTTTTTCCGTCGACAAATGGGAGACTTTGAAGGTTTTCTGCCTGAAGGTCTACACCAGAGGTTGGCCACCTATAACCTTACAGAGCCAACCCAGCCTGGCATCATGTTTTTTTCAACGATCCACAAGCTAAGGATATTTTTTCTCTTTATAGTTTTAAGTAATAATATTTAAAATGACTATCTAAATACCTGCATACTATCATTCATTTTGCCTCTTTTTGACCACAAAGCCTAAATATTTACTATATGACCTTCCATAGGAAAAGTTTGCCAAACCCTGTGCTGCTAACGCTCTGCCTGGGAGCTCAAATAAAAGTTTCACCGCGACTTTCGTCCTACTCTTCTTTCCAAGATGAATGGCTTTCTTAAATTTTCTCCTCAGTGAAACTAATCGTTTCCTCTGTGTTCTTCTTAATTCTTTCTTTAAAAAATCTTTTTTTATTGGAAGAATGACTCACTTTTAACAAATAGCTATTGAAAAATTCTTAGTCTTAAAATTTCTGTTTAACTCTTTAGATTGGCAATGGGCTCAGCCTTTTGTATTCCTTTTTAGCTATCTAAGGAATGCTTTTTTTTTTTTTTTTTTTTAAGATTTATACAGCACGGCTCTCTTTTTGAGGGGGGGAAGAAGCCAACACAGTCTGCTCCGTTCTGCCCTGGGCTTTTCTGTGCTGGCGTTGGGTGACGTGCTTTTTCCCTTTCTGACCGTGAAGAAGGGAGAACAGGAGGCTCGTGCTGTGGTGGCCCTGTCGCCGGCGTGTGCGGTGGCCGGTCTGCAGGTAGAGGAATGACGCGGATGGAGAGAGGAGTCGGGACAAATGAGCAACAGAGCAGGGGAAACAGTGGCCATACCGGGCCGCTGCCCTTTCTGCTCGTGCGAGCCCCAGATTCCCCCTCGGCCAGGTTAGCTGGAGCCGGTTTCTCTCACCTGCCACCAGAGCTGTTCCTAAGAAGGCCATCCACCGTCTCAGAACGTGAGCCTCCGAGCTAGAGTCTCAGAACTGGAGTGTGATCTTGCTTGGAAACGGAGTCTCTGCAGATACAACTAGTTCAGGATTTCAAGAAGAAATCATCCCGGACTTTGGGTAGACCTAGTCATCCAGCGACTGATTTTTTATAAGAAAAGGAGGGGCAGGCCTGGAGAAGAAGGCTGTGTGAGACAGAGGCAGAGACTGGAGTGACGTCGCCACAAGCCAGAGAGCACCAGGACCAGAAGCGGGAAGAAGCAAGGGTTCTCCTTTAGAGCCTCGCCAGGTTAAGTGGCCTTGTTGACACTTCGATTTCAGACTTCTGTCCCCTGAACTGTGACACAATAAATTCCTGTTGTCGCAAGCTGCCCGGTGTGTAGTCATTGTATGATGTCAGTCCTGGGAGGTTAACACACTCTTCTAGTGTCTGGGCATAGAGAGCGTGGCGTTTCTTGCTTTTCCGAGCACATGCAGGCGAGGGTCACAGCACTGCGCCTGCATGCGGTGGCCACCGCAGCGCACAGTGCCGGTGAGAGCACGCGTCCGCACAAGCGGAGACCCCAGATTGTGCCTTGGGCCTGCCGCCCTCCTAGCACAGCGGCTGGCCTGTCGCTGGAGCCCAGTAAACATCCGTGCGTGCTCGTGCTCGTCCTCGAATGAACGGGCGAGCCGCGGACGTGCAGCACGGCGCCGAGCCTTGAGGGAGAACAAATCGGAGTGCGAAGTTGCGTTTAAAGCCCGGATGGAGCGGCAAGGCAAACCAGAAGCAGGTAGCGAGTCTGGAGCCGTCCTAACAAAAACCAACCTAATGTGACTGAAGGAGAGGCCAAAAATGCATTCACCATTTATCTGGTCATGAAACTTGGTACCCTTCCCCCTCTCCCCCCACCCCCGCCTCTGGGGCAGGCCCTGCAGCCCTGCGCTGCCCCTTGGAAGCCGTAGTGTGTCTGTCCGAGGCAGGGTTTCCTCGCTGGGACCTAGGATAAATCAGACAACACATGTAAAATGCGTAGGCGCTGCTTGGCAACTAGAGAGGGCTCACAAACTTCCAGCCAGTGGTGACTGTCTTCGTTTCTGTGTTCTCAGTGTCTAGGATATCGCTGGGCCCGTCGAGTTGGCGCTTAATAAATATTGGTTAGGTTAAGTAAATTGCTTTAATACTGACGATTACTTTTCTTGGAAGGAAGATTAATGGAATGGATAAAATTACAGTTAGAACTTCTCATGCCAGGAAGACTATAAAAGTTTTTCTTCGTCTTTAAGGCTCTGTGTGTGTCTGCGGGTGGTCACGCGCACGCTCTCCACTTTATCTGAAGGTGACTTGAATGCATTCTAAATTCGCAAGCAGGCCTCGCCACCTTCAGCTTTAGATGTGCCCAAGTAGAAGAACATTTTAAATATCATAAGTCTTAAAGACACTTTATAATCTTTTCCCTCAAAATTTGTCTTCTCTCCAGATTTCTCACATTTTCCTCAAGTGAGACTTATGGTCTTCTAGACTTAGAACTTTAGAATTACATTTGACATTTTAATTTTCTCTTTTCCTCCTCATTTAATTAACATCTGGCCATGTAGACTCATTCCCCTACATCTCTCACACATTGTTTCCTTTTTTTCTATTTCTGTTTCTCTCTCTGAGTTTCAGAACTCTGCCCTTCCCTGAACAACAAAAACATCTTACCTGGGTTTGCTTATCCCTATCTGCTGTGCACACAACATAGCAGGACTCTTGCCCTAAAGTGAAGTTCTGATTATATGATTCCCATATTTAAAACATTCAGGGGGATGGACAAGCTAGAAGCTCTGACTCGGGGGTGGGGGAGAGGCAAGGGCAATATATGTAACCTTAACAATATTTATACCCCATAATATGATGAAATAAAAAAATAAAATAAAATAAAAACATTCAGTTCTTTCCAGTTGCAGGCATGTTAAGAAAAAAAAAGTTTATGTATAAACTGTGAGTTTGCTGCTGCCTTAAGATACGGTCTTTCCTCTTTCCCTAATACAACTATAGGGAATTATTTGCTTTGGGTCAAAACAAAAATCAGTGATAAATGTGCCAAAAAAGCTAAAAAAAATTTGTTGTTTATCTGAAATTCAAATTTACCTGGGTGTCCTTTTTTACAGAGGAGGGAATTGAATTAAAAATGAGAGTCATATAGTTAAAAGGTCACTTGAATAGAGGCCTATGTTAGTATGTTAGTTTGTTAAGAAAATGCAATTAAGTGACGAACACTAATTTCCTTGAGGCTGATGAAACCTCTCCCCCTATAGGATACTAGCGATGCAACGTCAGTGCCGGATGCAAAATGTCCAACTTTTTAATTTGCCAACTAGGAGTAACTGAGAAAATTGTGCTGACCTAGTTTTTAACAGTATGATCATTCAGATACAACTAATAATGACACTGGGGCCCATTTTTAAACACTGCTGTGTAGTGGACACTTCTTCATAACTTCAGGCATACCTGGGAAATACTCAGGGCTCCCTTCCCAACCACAGGAGTATTGCAATAAAGACAGACACATGAATTTTTTGGTTTTCAGTGCATATGAAAGTTATGTTTGCACTATACTGAAGTCTATTAAGTGTGCAATAGCATTATGTCTAGAAAAGCAATGCACATACCTTAACTAAAATACTTCATTGCTGAAATATGCTCACGATCATCTGTGCATTTAGCAAATAGCACTCTTGGCGGTGATAGAGGGTCTTGCCTGGATGTTGATGGCTGCTGACTGGGCGGGTGAGGTGCTGAAGGCAGGGGTGGTTGTGGGTTGTGGGGATTTCTTAAAATAAGACAACCGTGAAGTTTGCTGCATTGATTGACTCTTCTTTTCGCGAAAGCTTTCTCTGTGGTATGTAATGCTGCTGGATAGCATTTTATCTACAGCAGAACTTCACTGAAATTTGAGTCAAAGCTCTCAAAACCTGCCACTGCTTTATCAACGAAGTTTATGTAACATTCTAAATCCTTTGTTGTTTCAACACTGTCCGTCAGAATCTTCACCAGGAGCAGATTCTATCTCAAGAAACCACTTTCTTTGCTCATCCATAAGAAGCAGCTCCTCATCTGTTGGAATTTGATCATGAGGTTGTGGCAATTCAGTCCCATCTTCAGGCTCCACTTTTAATTCTTGTTCTCGTGCTATTTCCGACACATCCGTGGTGACTTAACCTCTACTGAAGTCTTGAGTCCCCTCAAAGCCATCCATAAGGGTTGGAATCAAACTCTTGTTAATGTCCGTATTCTGACTCTTCCTGTGAACCACAAATGTTCTTAATGGCACCTAGGATGGTGAATCATTTCTAGATGGTTTTCAATTTACTTTGTCCAGGTTCATCAGAGGAATCACTGTCTAGGGTAGCTATAGCCCTAAGAAGTGTATTTCTTAATATAAGACTTGAACGTCAAAATTGCTCTTTGATCTGTGGGATGCAGAATGGATGTTGTGTTAGCAAGCATGAAAACAACATTAATCTCCGTGTACATCTCTATCAGAGCTCTTGGGTGACCAGGTGCATCGTCAATAAGCAGTAATATTTGAAAGGAATCTTTGTTTCTGAGCAGTAGGACTCAACAGCAAGCTTAAAACATTCAGTAAACCATGCTATAAACAGATGAGCTGTCATTTAGGCTTTGTTATTCCATTTATAGAGCACAGACAGAGTAGATTTACCATAATTCTTAAGGGCCCTAGGATTTTCAGAATGATCAATGAGCATTGGCTTCAACTTAAAGTCATGGCTGCATCAGTTCTAACAAGAGAGCCAGCCTGTCCTTTGAAGCTTTGAAGCCAGGCATTGACTTCCCCTTTCTACCTCTGAAAGTCCTAGTGGCATCTTCTTCCAATAGAAGGCTGTTTTGTCTACATTGAAAATCTGTTGTTTAGTGTATTCACCTTAATCAATGATCTTAGCTAGATCTTCTGGATAACTTGCTACAGCTTCTACATATGTCCTTGATGTTTCACTTTGCTCTTTTATGTTATGAAGATGACTTCTTTCCTTAAACTCATAAACCAACCTCTGCTAGCTTCTAACTTTTCTTATGCAACTTTCTTGCCTCTCTCAGCCTTCATAGAATTGAAGGGAGTTGGGGCCTTGCTCTGGATTAGACTTTTTCTTAAAGGAATGTTGTGGCTGGTTTGATCTTTTTTTCCAGACCAATAAAACTTTCTTCATATCAGCAATAAAGGTGTTTTGCTCTCTTGTTATTCATGTGTTCACTGGAGCAGCACTTTTAATTTCTTCAAGAGCTTTTCCTTTGCGTTCACAACTTGGCTAACTGTTTGGTGCAAGAGGCCTAGCCGTTGGCTTACCTTGGCTTTCAGTAAGCCTTCCTCACTAAGCTTCATCATTTCTAGCTTTTGATTTAAAGTGACAGATGTGTGACTCTTCCTTTCACTTGGACACTTATTCTGTGAAGGCTGAGAGAGGTGAGGAAGCTACACAAGAAAAGTTAGAAGCCAGCAGAGGTTGGTTCATTAGGTTTAAGGAAAGAAGTCATCTCCATACCATGAAAGCACAAGGTGAAGCAGCAAGTACTGATGTAGAAGCTGCAGCAAGTTATCCAGAAGACCTAGCTAAGCCGTGGTAGGGTTAGTAATTGGCCTCATTTCAATATAGTTGTGTCTCAGGGAACAGGGAGGTCAAGGAGAGAGACAGAGACAGAGGAACCGCTAGTCGGTGGAGCAGTCAGAACATACACATTGAAGGATGGAATTTACCGCCTTTTATGGGCACAGTTTGTGGTTTCTTACCAAGCCTTCCCTTTCTTTCTTCTTAGGGATCCATTGCAATTCCATCCTCAGAACTTCATTTCTTGGAGTTTCCTTCCTGATGTTGCACTTTAGGATATCTGGTTTCTGTCTTTTTCTTTAAAAATCTTTGACCATGCTGACCCCTGCCTGCTAAAGCCCCAACAAGCTGCAGCCTGGCTGCAGGCACATGCACCCACTCTCTGGGTGACTCACAGAGTCCCAGGCACCGAGAGACAGCAGAGAAGCTTGCACACTTCCCCTGCAATGCTGGTGGGATGCCTGGGCCAGGCTGCATGGTGCTAGGGCAGGAATGAGGACTCTAAGAATAGTGGACAAGAAGGGCAAGAGATGTGACTTTAGGGAGCACCGAGAGTGAGCTCATGTTAGAGTACAGCCCTGCACATACGTGTGTGCTACTGAGGGGTACATGCATGCCCCCCAGTTGTATACATGACCACATAGGCCAGTACAAGTTTATACAGAGGGGGCACTTGCTTGCTGATTCAGGACTTGTTGGACAGGCTAAATCTCTACATTGGCCATGTGCTCTCTAATGTTAATATGTGTTATGATGTGAATGGTGCCCTTTTAGATGTGGCATACTTATGCAGTACACAACCTGAACATGTGTACTGGAAGGAGTGGCTGGTTTTTCAACATATCCAGGTAGGGGGTCTTAACAAGTAAGCTTGTGTGTACACTAGGTCTCATACTTCGAGGATCACTACTAGTACCTGATAAATGAAAACTGTCCTAACATCCGCTTTTTCAGTGATGACAGATCATAGCACGGATTAGAGTTGGCAGTCTGGAGAAAGTGTATGTGGGCTCTTTTTCTCCACTTGGAGATATTAAGTAATAGCCTGCAGTACTTAATTCAAGGCTAAGCAATCAGAAAAGACTTATGACTCCCAACAAAAAGCGTGGTTAGTGACCTGGCACCTTGGGGATTGGCCTAGCTTCCTTGGCCGACCCAATCCGTCTTGGACATCATTGCTGAGTGCATTTTCCTCTGGGCCACTCGGAGGAGCCACACCTCTCAGGTGCACTCAGCTGCCTTCTGCAATGACTGTCACTCTAGAACTATAAAACAGCTAATGACATATACTGCTGTCCTATATGCTACTCGAGTCAGTGTGACTTTAATTATTTCTTCTGGGATGAATTCAAGGGCTCAGAGATCCTCAGAAAACTCGGAATAGGGCTGTGACTTAATCTGCAGCCAGACAGGGTGTGACGGATCCCCAGTAGGGCTTAGCAGCTGTGGCCCATCGGCACTGGAGCAGTGACGTGCACAGATGTTGCCATGGTGACCTCCATAACTCAGAGGGTGTGGGAATTTAGGGATTCCCAAGGGAACACTGCATTTCCTTGCACCAGGCCCCCATAACCTGGCATTCACAAGCTTTCAAATACAAGCTGGACCAATTAAGATCTCCAAAAACCATGAATCCACATGCAACCACCACATGAATTTACGTGGAAGAGCTTGTGTGTGTGTGTGCATGTGTGTGATGGGAACTTTTCTGGTCTTTGTGTTCATGTCTTGCAAAGCAGAACATGACCCATGCACTCCATCTCATTTGCATGTCCTAGAACTATAGCAGTTTCCTTGGTATCAGATTTATCACCAGAAATCCAAAGTTTTCTTTTCTTTACACTCTGCTGTTATTCCTTTGCAATAATCTCAACTTTAGTGTTTAAATTTTAACAATAATTTAACTAGTTTGTTTAATAAGAATTATTGAATATGCCATGTATAGAATTGTACTTTATGGTTGTACCTCATTTATGAACAAATGGTATGAAAGGAGAAGGATTAATTTCTACTGAAGCTGTGATATCTAGTGTTTCCTTGTGTAGTTTCATCTCTTAAAATCTCTGACTACCTTGAAAAATCAGTCTGATTTAATAATGGAAATGTGCAGGAGCAATGTACATCAATTTATAATGTCTGAAAATGAAGAAAATTCTTTATCTGGTTGATAATAAATCATCCCTCAGACCTAGACATTCCACAAAAAAACCTCATTCATTCGTTCAACATGTATTTACTGAACGTGCATTCTGTGCAGGGTGCAGGCCCTGGGCATACGGCAATGAGTGGAACAGTCAGAACCGCTGTTTTCATGAGCTTACTGTCTAGTGGAGGTGAGAGACAGCAAATACATAAAGTAAAATCAATGCATAATTGCAACTTGAAAAATACTTGCATATGTTTCAGTATGTATGTTTCACATGAACAAAACTTTTATATTAAAAAGTTTTATTACCAAACAACATTACATAATTTTCAAATATACATATTGGTGTGAGTAACCATTGCATAGTTAGAGAATCAGAAAATACTGATACTCTCCAAAGATGTTGGGTAGCAAATCTTGTGAGGAGTGGGAGGAATTCAGGTAGGGGTAGGGAAGAAACTGTGCATGTGAAAAGTGAACGGAACACACTAAAGAAAGGCGTGGCGTGGGCCAATCCTGATAGTGCACCATGAGCGCAGGGAAAAGAGTGACCCAATTGTGTGTACCTGAGTCTGAAGGAAGACAACTGTATTTATCAAAACCCTTTGAGTCCCAGCCTCTGAAATATAGCAAAAAACTAAGAAAACTCAGCTCCTTTCCTCAAAGATTTAGTAGTCTTGTGAGAAGACAGACATTTAACAAATAAGTGCCCAAATAAGAATGAATTAAAACTCTGATAATGGCCGGGCGCTGTGGCTCACGCCTGTAATCCTAGCTCTTGGGAGGCCGAGGCGGGCGGATTGCTCAAGGTCAGGAGTTCAAAACCAGCCTGAGCAAGAGTGAGACCCCGTCTCTACTATAAATAGAAAGAAATTAATTGGCCAACTGATATATATATATAAAAAATCAGCCGGGCATGGTGGCTCGTGCCTGTAGTCCCAGCTACTAGGGAGGCTGAGGCAGGAGGATCGCTTGAGCCCAGGAGTTTGAGGTTGCTGTGAGCTAGGCTGACGCCACGGCACTCACTCTAGCCTGGACAACAAAGTGAGACTCTGTCTCAAAAAAAAAAAAAAAAAAAAAAAACCTCTGATAAATGCTATAGCAAGAAGACAAAGGTTACAAAGGAATAAGAGGGAGCAGAAAAAAGTGTCAGACTATGACAGCTTCTTCAGTAGACCCGGACTAGGTGGGTTTACAGGACAGGAGTGTCAGGTAGGTGATTTGGCAAATGGCCTGAAATAAAGTACTATGCCTGGGAGTGTTATTTACAGAGCAGAGGAGGCTAAATGACTCTGACTACAGGATATTAAAACTTGAGACATTGCTGGCCAACTGGGATTTCTACCTGCCTATTTGATACAATATTTGGTATCTGCCTATTGGTTTTGCTAATATGGCAGCAATTATTTGGGCTTGGGAGTGGGCGAGGAGGGTGTGAGAGTAGAAGTATCACCTTATTAAAATGGAAACTGTCTCTCCCTTCTCTGCCTCCTGAGCCTGATAAAATCTGTTAACGGGACAATCATTGGAAATCATTCTCAATATCTACTAATTAATTCTTTGTGTAGCATGAGAAATACAGGTCACTGCTCACCTAAAAGCAGCTATGAGGTTTAGAAGTTTCTAGGAAATAGCACACGTGAGGACTGATTTTAAAGTTAAACATTTTCCCATCCCCTTTGTGTATAACTTATGGACTTCTGGTATAAAATATACATGACCCATGGCCATAATCTCAAAGTGGAGTCACACACAAAGACATATAAGGCACCAACATTCTTCTTAGGAGCACAGAATTTTCTATTAAGTTTTGAAAACATGAAACCTGTGAAAGCTAGGAGACCTCGGCCAGAGAGAACCCTTGAAAGAATTTTATCTTGACATCTGTGGATCTATTTCAGTTGCAGCAACATTCATGGACTGAAAATCCAAAGCCATTAAAAATGTCAGGTGTAGTAAAAGGTGTGACATGTGTGAGTAACACTTAATATGCTACTTCTGGAGTGGTTTCATGGGTTGTTAATCTCACGTTGATAAAAACGGCACCTGAAACAAGTACTTAGCTTTTCGTGTTTAGGAATAATTTCTATCCGGGTACGCGAGGGTCGTGGATCTACTGTGTGTTGACGCTTCTTAAGGAGGATGAGTATTTACTAATAGGATGGACCAGGCTCTTCCCTAATTCCCTCATTCTGTGACTGTAGGCAAGTGACTTAACCTTGCTGTGGCCTGGCTCTGTCACATGTACCATCAGGAAGTGACCGCTCTACTGCCGTGATGGTCTGTTGTTAATCTCGGTGAGCGACCTCTTTCCCTGGTGGCCGTTGCGCTGTGAGTCGGCTTTCTTGATGACATCTGTTTTCAGCACTGGGGCTCCTCCTAAACAAAATGAGCCCTCTGAGCGCTGCTTGCTGAACATGAACCCAGGACGAAGGAAGGGCAGGTATTTGGAGACACTACCTCGACTGCAGCAGATCCTGCCAAAGAGCTCGTACTCCTTGCAAAAGGCACTTCCGAGGCAGCGGCGGGCTGGGCCGCCTGGATGCAGAGTGTGCATTGCAGCTGCGGTAGCCTCGGGAGCCCCCAAAGCTTTTGAGCTGAGGCCAAGCTCTTTCTGCAACTCCCAGTCAATGAATGGGCAGAGTGGGGTTCGCAGGGCCCGGATGCCATCGGGTCGGCACAGACCTGTCAGATCTCCATCCCAGTCCGATTCTGCTTCCTCCTTTCCTTCCCACAGCGGCCTGCGCGGCATCGGGGCCGAAAGGCTTTCCTGCCAGTCCTGCTTCTTTCCATTTTATCTTTCAAGGGTGTCCTCTCCCTCCGGCAGCCTTCCAGGCAACAGTTTGCATTTCCAAACCTGTCTCAGGGTCTGCTACCTGGAAAACCTAAGCTGGCCTCCTTTCTAGTGACTGACCGTGTGTCTGCTGGGCTTTGTGTCCTCCTTTCCCGCCTAGCGCGCGGCTGCTGCCGCTTCACCAGTTACAGCCTTGGCCTTGCTCCAGGCTCCCCTGTCTCTGGTTAAGGT
This sequence comes from Microcebus murinus, assembly GCF_040939455.1. NCBI lineage: Eukaryota > Metazoa > Chordata > Mammalia > Primates > Cheirogaleidae > Microcebus > Microcebus murinus. The sequence goes on from NC_134129.1 coordinate 2,153,310, forward strand.
TTAAGAGACTCAGTCATGGATTTACAGCCACTGGCTGACAACACCCCATCCAGATCAAAGCCCCGTTTCCTTAAACTCCCCTCTAGGGCTTCCTAACCAACACAAAGCCCAGATCCTGCACTGCGCCCTTTCTAACACTCTCCCTGGGAAGACCCGCAGCTCCTCACGGGGACGTTCTTCCTGGATGTGGAGGTAAGAAAGTTACTTTGTTCGGCTACAGGTGTGTTCTTGGTGGGCTCTGGCTAGAGAACATGGATAGCGCTATTCTAGCAGACAATTTAGCAAAGAGATCACTGCATTCCCCATGTCCATTCATTTGCTCATTCTACACAGATATTTTGAGGACCTCCTTTGTGCCGGGGCTGCTGGACACGGAGGAATCCTGCCCTGGCTGCTGGCCAAGGAAGGGCCAAGGAAGCCTTGCCTAGCCGTGAGCCACCGCAGACTGCGCCCCGCTGCGCCGGGCCCTGTGCTCCGCGGCTCCGGCTCCACACGGATCATCTCTGGTGTCTACCGCATCCTCCGAGGTAAAGCTCACTGTTTGGATTCTGCAGACGAGAACAGTCAGGGTCAGAGAGGTTAAGCAAACACAGCTGGAAAGTGGCAGAAGTCGGATTTGCTCGGCTCCAAAGTCCGTGAGTTCTTCCAGGGAGGCCGAACTCGCTGAAATCAGGCCGGCGCGAAACTGCCTCGCTTCACTCCAAATGAGGCTGGCCGTACATGGAATGTGACAAAAATGATACCTAAAATCTGTCATTTAAAAGCCAGCTTTTTTAAAATTAAGGGGCGGCACTTATGTATGTTCAGATTTATGAAATCTTGTGATAAAGCTTGCTTTGGTAACACATCTCCTTTCTGTTTAGCTAAGAATGATACTTTCATCATTGTTTGTTATTATATTAATATTAATATAATTAGTATACAGTTATTCATATTAGTCAGCTTGGACTTCCATAACAAAATATCAGAGTGGATGGCTTAAACACCAGGAATTTATATTCTTACAGTTCTGGAGGCTGGAAAGTCCAAGATCAAGGTCCCCCGTAGGTTTGGTTTCTGGCGAGAGCTCTCTTCTTAACTTACAGTTATTTGCTTTCTGCTATGTGCTCACCTGGCCTTTTCTTGATGCATGTACCTGGAGAGAGAGAGCGAGAGAGAATGTAAGCGCATTCCTCTAATAAGGGCATTAATTCCTCTAATCATGGGGGATTGCTGGAAATAGCAAGAGAAATGGAGTTAGAAGTGGAGCCTGACTGAATTGCTGCCATCTCATGATCAAAATCATGAGCAGATAAGGAGCTGCCTCTTCTGGATGAACAGAGTAAGTGGTTTCTCGAGCTGGAATCTACTCCTGGTGAAGATGCTGTGAACATCATTGAAATGACAATAGAGGATTTAGAAAATCACATAAACTTAGTTGATAAAGCAACAGCAGAGTTTGAGACGATTGACTTTGGTTTCGAAAGAAGTTCTGCAGTGAAGGAAATGTTATCCTACAGCATTGCCTGCTGCAGAGAAATCTCTCTTGAAAGGAAGCATCAATTGATGCAGTAAACTTCATTGTTATCTTATTTTAAGCAATTGCCTCAGCCGTCTCAATCTTTAGTAACTACCAACCTGATCAGTCAGCAGCCATCATCACTGAGGCAAAGCCCTCCATCAGCAAAAAGATTATGACTTGCTGAAGGCTTAAACGATCTTTAGCATTTTTTAGCAATAAAGTCTTTTTAAAGTAAGGTATGTGCATTTTTTAGACACACTGCTATTGAATACTTAATGGATTCCAGTATACTATAACCATAACTTTTACCTTTTTTAAATTTTAATTTTAATTTTATTTTAGCATATTATGGGGGTACAAGTGTCAAGGCCACTCATACTGCCCATGCCCCTCCTCCCCCCTCAAGTAAGAGCCTCAAGCATGTCCATCCCCCAAACGTTGCACTCTTACTCATTGTGGTTGTATATACCCATCCCCTGCTCCCCTCTCCTACCCTCCTGACACCCAATAAATGTTACTCCTATATGTCCACTTAGGTGTTGATCCGTTCATACCAATTTGCTGGTGAGTACATGTGGTGCTGGTTTTTCCATTCTTGAGATACTTCACTTAGTAGAATGGGTTCCAGCTCTATCCAGGAATATACAAGAGGTGCTATATTACCATTGTTTCTTAAAGCTGAGTAGTACTCCATGGTATACATATACCACATTTCATTGATCCACTCATGAATTGATGGGCACTTGGTTTGCTTCCATAGCTTTGCAATTGTGAATTGTGCTGCTACAAACATTCGAGTGCAGGTGTCCCTTTCATAAAGTGACTTTTGATCTTTTGGGTAGATGCCCAGTAGTGGAATTGCTGGATCAAATGGTAGCTCCACCTGCATCGCTTTGAGGTATCTCCACATTGCTTTCCACAGAGGCGGAACCAGTCTGCAGTCCCACCAGCAGTGTAGGAGTGCTCCTCTCTCTCCGCATCCATGCCAGCATTCGTTGTTTGGGGACTTTTTGATAAAGGCCATTCTCACTGGAGTTAAGTGATATCTCATTGTGGTTTTGATTTGCATTTCCCTGATGATTAGAGATGTTGAACATTTTGTCATATGTTTGTTGGCCATTATTCTGTCTTCTTTTGAGAAGTTTCTATTCATGTCCTTTGCCCATTTTTTGATAGGGTTGTTTGATTTTTTCTTGCTGATTTTCCTGAGTTCTTAATAGATTCTAGTTATCAGCCCTTTATCAGATGTGTAGCTTGCAAAATTTTTCTCCCATTCTGTGGGTTGTCTGTTTGCTCTCTTGACAGTTTCTTTGGCTGTGCAGAAGCTTTTTAATTTCATTAGGTCCCATTTGTTTATTTTTGTTGCTGTTGTGATTGCTTTTGGGGTCTTCTTCATAAATTCTTTGCCTAGGCCAATGTCCTTGCAGGTTAGATGTTTTTCCTGAAGGCAGCAGATACTTCCATTCAGCCAGCCTATGTCTCTTGAATGGGGAGTTCAAGCCATTCACATTTATTGAGATAACTGATAGGTGGGGAAGATTTCTGTTCATTATGTTGGATTGAACTTTGTTGCTTTGTTTTCTCTCTTGAGCCATTGTAGTGTCTGGGCTTTGATCTTTAGCTTTGAGTAGATTTATATTCATGAGTGTTATTGTGCTGATCCATGGGTAACACTGTTTTGAGTACTTCTTGAAGGGCTGGTCTTGTCTTGGTGAATTCCCTCAGTCTTTGCTTATCTGAGAATGTCTTGATTTTTCCTTCATATACAAAACTTAGTTTTGCAAGGAATAAGATTCTAGGCTGGGCATTGTTCTGTTTCAGAAGAGTGAGAATGGGGCCCAGTCTCTCCTTGCTTGTAAAGTTTCAGTAGATAAGTCTGGTGTTATTTAAATTGGCTTTCCCTTGTATGTTACTTGCTTCTTTCGTCTTACAGCTCTTAGAAGGGCCTCTTTAATTGATATTTTGGTCAGTGTGATGACTGCATGTCGTGACGTCTTCCTGTTTGCATTGAATCTCCCAGGGGTCCTCTGAGCTTCTTGAACTTCTATATTGAGATTTTTAGCAAGGCCTGGGTATTTTCCTCTATTATATCTTCAAATAGCTTGTCCAACCCTTGAGTATTGTCTTCTTCCCCTTCTGGTAACCCTATGACCCTCACATTAGATTTCTTCACATAATCCCACATATCTTGTAGGCTTTGCTCTTTTCTCTTGTTTCTCTGCTCTATCGCTCTGACTGCTTTATTTAATTGGAAGGTGTTATCTTCAATCTCTGAGATTCTTTCTTCTGTTTGATCTACCCTGTTCTTGAGACTTTCCACTGTATTTTGTAGTTCCCTGAATTGATTCTTCATTTCCAGGAGTTCGGTTAAACTTTTCTTCATTGTATCGATTTCTTTAGTGAACTTTTGTTCTAGGTCCTGGAGGCTTTTTGTGGTTTGTTTGTGTTGGTTATTGAGTTGTTCTTGCAGGGTGTTGAATTTTCTTATGATCCACATTCAGAATTCCTCTTCTGTCATTTTGGTTGCTTGATTTTGGTTGGTGTCCGTTTCTAAGGGGCTGGTACTTCTCTTTGGGGGTGTGGTTTCTGTTTGGTTCTTCATATTTCCGGAGTTCCTTCGCTGATTTCTTCCCATGTTGATCAGTTGTTGTTTCTTTCCTTTAGATTTTCGTTTGGGTATTCACATGCCTTGTTTAGTTTCTGAGCTGGTAGGTGGTGTCTGTAGGTGAGGTTAGACCACTCCCTGTATGATGAGTCAATAGGTGCTGTGAAGAGGGTGTGCAGGGTGTCCTCCCTGTCAGTAGGTGGCGCTTGCTTGGAGGAACAGGCTGTGCTGTTGTTTTTGTGACCTGTGACCAGTTCTTATTCCCCTGGAGAGGCACATTTAGTGCCTCAGGTGGTTGGTGGGGCCCTCGGACTTACAGGTGTGTCCTTTTCTCCCCCTCAGTGAGGACTGGTCTAGGAGAAAGTCTGGGCAGAGCTGGGTTGGGTAAGCCTGCCCTCAGGCACCACAAATGCTGTTAGTAGGGGTCAAAGTTCTGTTTTCTGCTTCCGGGAATAGCTGCCAAGGAGGGGCTGGAATGGCTCTGCTCAGCCAGAGAGTCTTCGGGGTTGGGGCTGTCTGAGACCTGCAGTCTGGAGCGGGCCTCGCTTCTTTCCACCCTCCCCAACTCCACAGCTATTCCTGGGCCTCTGCCAGCAGGCCAGACCTCATGTCACCAGGCCTTCCTTGGCTGTGATGCCGGTGGGGAGGTTCCCTGTGCCAGAATGCCACCTGGGCTGGGTGCACAGCCAACTTTTGGGAGGAGGGTTTCCCTCTAGGATGCTGATGTGGCCCTGAAGGCACACACACCTCAGTAGGCTGTTTGCATATATCCCTTCTGTGTCCCGGGCAATGCAAGACCTTGGTGCACGGGATCTGGTCTGCAGGTCTGACCTCTGGGTCTCAGAGTTCAAACTATATCCCCACCAGGGAGAGCAGTGCCAGTCCCAATTCACCCACAGGGAGCCCACGCTGGGTCTATGTCTCTCAACCTCAGGGTCTGCCCCATTCTCCTGGGATCACTGGGCCAGCAGCTCCTGGGAGGGCTGGCGGGTGGGAAGCTCACCGTCTGAGTTCCCCTCAGTCAGCTGTAGGGCCCCAAAAAGGAAGGTCCTGTTCCCTGGAGGTGCCTCCGGCTGTCCCTCTCAGCAGCCACGGGTAGGGTCGGGGGAGGGGAGAAGGAGGCAATATGGCGCCTGCCCCTTGGCTCGGGTCTGTGCACAGGGAAGTGCTCTGCAGGAGTTGGGAGCCTGGTACCACGTCCGATACAGGCTCACCGCTTACTGGTGGTGGCCGTCTCTGGGCTGGTGTCGTAGGTCTCTCCACCCGCTGGGGCGCCCACTAGCAGTCCGAGATGCAGGGGAGGGGGGAGTTAACCGCTCTACCTCCCTTGCTGCTGGTCTCCAGGCTGCCCCGGAGGTCTCTGCTTCCAGTTCTCCTCCTGTGGAGTCTCCCGTGGTCTCAGGTACCCCTCTTTCCGACCCTCATCTGATGTAGGCTCGTCTGCTTGCTTCTTTCTTCTAATTTCTGCTAGAATCTGTCTTTTCTGCAGAGACACTCTGTCTGGCGGTGTTTCTCGTCCCCCATCTTGATTCAGATCTCCATAACTTTTACTTTAATATGCAGTGGGAAACCAGAACGCTTGCCTGTCTTGCTTTACTGTGATACTAGTTTTATTGTGATGCTCTGGATCTGAACCCACCATATATTTGAGTTGTGATTATGTATGTACAGGGTGTCCCAAAAGTCACCCTCTTACATAGGGAAAATGGGAATAAATATAATAAATATAATATAATATAAAATATAATATGAGTTTGTTAATCTTTCCTATGTATGGAGACTTCTGGAATATCCTGTATATCTCTACCTATCTATCTACCTATCTGCTATTTATCTGTATGGAGAGAGGGGAAGAGAGAGAGACAGAAGAAGGAAGAGAGAGAGAAAGAGAACTTTATTATAAGAAGTTTGCTTAAATCATTATCAAAGCTGAGGAGTATCTGTTTTCTGCAAGCTGAACACCCAGGAAAGCCATTGGTGTAGTTCCAATCCCAGTCTGAATGCCTGAGAACCAGGAGAAGTGATAGTGTGAGTTCCAGTGCGATGTCTCAGCTCAAAAACAGGCAGACAGGCAGAGGGAGAATCCTTCCTTACCTTCTTCTGTTCTGCTCAGACTTCCAACAGATGAAGGGACTGTCAAGGCCCACTCATGCTGGAGAGCACAGCCTACTTTACTTGGTCTGTGGATTCAAATGTTAATGCCATCCAGAAACACCGTCATGGGCACACCCAGAATAAATGTTTAACCAAATATCTGGGCACTCTGTGGCCTAGTCAAATTGACCCACAAAATTAACCATCATGCAGATTATGAAGTATACTTCTTAAGGTAAATTTTGAGGATGATTTTGAAAGATGAGGAAATTGCCCAAAGAAAAGTGATGCCCTGAATGTCTTCCCAGAAGTCCTCTGGCTTCTGGTTAGGCAAACTGCTCCCATGCGGTGTCCACTGTCATCCTTATCATGGACAACATGCCCACTGCCTCCCTGGTGCTTCTTCTGTACCTATCAATGGCTTTCGTCATAGGCTAAGTGTGCCATCTTACTATCCCATCTTATGTGGCTCTCTGATCCCCTTAAACTGGGAGTGTTTTGGGCAAGCTTTGGGTGCAGCATACAGTAAGAGCTCAATGTGTGCATGGGCGTGTTTGCCAACAGGAGTAGAGATTGAAAGGGAGATATGTGAATCTAGGGTAGAGTTATGGAAGGGGGTCCTGGGCCACTCATTCTGATTTAAATGTCCAGGGTACCGGTGAGATTGTTGGGGCTCCAATCAGGGCTTGAGTTAGCAGGGAGAAGGCATGTGTGGCTGGTATGTAGTAGGAATTCAATAGATCTCAGCTACTCTTCTTATTCTTGTTATCATGACTATCATTCTTCGATTTACTTTTCTGTCCCTAAATTATGCTGTACGTTGTGAGAGCAGAGACTGGTCTTATTTTGTATGATAGCCCAGAGCCCTGCAATGTACCTCACACATACTAGAATGCTTTCCCCCGGCCCCTGAATAAATTAATTGAATGTATCTGAGTGTGAAGGGGGTACCCTGGCAGGAGAGGGAGACATCTCCCCTGCTGTCTCTGTGCCGCAGACGTGTTTTGTGCTGACAGAGTTGGGTTAGGAGGAGCAGAGCTACCGCAGGTAGGTGATAACGCAGGTAGGTGATAACGTGTCTCGCAAGGTAAACTGAGGGTACAAGAGGACCACGTTTGGGAGGAATCTTCTAGCAGTAGTGATGCAGGCTTCTCTTATTCCTTGTCTCTTGCATACAATCTGAAGTTCCACTGACCTTCATACAGAATTCTGGTAATGAATTCAACTCATCTTTGAAGGCAATAAAAGTGATACGGCGCATCAAGAGAGTAGAGGAATTAATGAAGTAATTAACCTTAGTCAGCATGTTATGTGACCCAGACCCAAGGAACTGATAACAAAACAGGGAAAAATGCTTGATCTAAGAGTAGAGTTTACAATCACCAAGGAAAGGGAAGGGTATTTGAAAGCCGTGCTAAAAGGGCAGTGACAGAAAAAAAAAAAGCATTATGGAACTAGTTTGCAGAGACTGTCCCCAAAGAAAGGAATGGGCTGAAATTTGGACTAATGACAACCAGGACATTGCAAGGGTAGTTCTGGCGGAGGAAAAAAAAAGGTGCAATTCTTTTTTTCTTTCCTGTTTTTCCCTTCCCTTCCCTTCTCTTTCCTCCCTTCTCTTCTCTCTCCCTTCCTGACCTGTTCCAACTTCAACATTATATTTAGCATCCATTGTTGGCAGCTCTCTGGAGTTTTTCTGGGGCTTCCCCATTTTTGTTGTCAGGAATCAAGAGAGACTTCCTGGCATGAATGTAAGTCAGGAAAGATCCAGAAATCCAGGTGGTCCCGATATGACCCTCCCTTGAATTCCACACCTCTGTCTACAGGTCTGAAGACGGTGGCCCCAGGATCTGTGAGCTCCCGGCAAGACCCCGGCCCTTCTCCACGTTCTGTCCTTTCTGCCTCATCTCCGTTGTCTTCCCTGGAGCATCAGCACTAGTCTTAAGTTCATTTCAACCACATGGGCAGAATCTTTGACCTGGAGGAGCTTTAACTTCCTAACTTTCCTCCTGTTATTAGGCAGGGTTGGAGCCAGCATATCTGATGGACATTTTTCATTCATTCCTATGACTGTTCAGCAATGTCGACTGAGGGTCTGTAATTCCTAAGACCCTTTTGCACTGTGCACAATGTTAGGTGCATGAGTTGCTGCCCATCATCTGGTTAAGGAAGAAAGGCATGGAAACAAACAAATCAATGCAGTGACTTCACTGCTGAACTAGAAGCTTCTTCAGGATATAGCAGGGGCACAGAGGAGGTACAAATACCTTCTAACAGGATTTGGAAGCTCAAGAAAAGGATGCATCCTGAAAGGTGGGAGGTGTTTGCCAGGTAGGTAAGAGAGCACAGGCATTCCGGACAGTCAGCAGGAGATGTTTAGCTCCATGGCCAGGAAGCTGTAGGTAGCTCAGATAGTTCGGTGTGTCTGAGAGTGAGCTGTGTGGGGCGCAGGGTCAGGGATCAGGGATGAGGGAGGGGCAGGGGCTGGATCATTACAGCCTTTATATACCTGGCTAAGGAGTCTGAACCTACCTCTGGCAGTAGGGAGATAGTGAAGGACATTCATCAGACAGGCGACATGCTTATTCACTTATCCATACATTGCTTTATAGGATAAACATGTGTTAAACATGGTAGGTACATGCCAGGCATTCTAGGCATTAGGAGCATGTGAATAAACAGACAAAAACTGTGTTCCTATGGAGTTTACTTTGTACTGAGGGAGACAGTACATATTATCAACAAGTAAATTATAAAGTATGTCAAAAGGCCATATATGCTATGGAAAAATACAGAGCAGGTCAAGGGGGAAAGAGTGGTCTGGGATGAAGGAAGAGTTGCAGCTGTACATCAGGTATCAGAGACTGGACGGAGAAGAAGAAGGATGCAGATTGCAGGGAGGGAGGGAGGGTGGGAGGAAGAGGGTGTGCAGGGAAGTGATGTAATCTCCCTTAAAGGTTGAAAGGATCACTAAGCCACGAGTTAAGAGACCAGTTAGGAGATGATGTTGGTTTGGACCAGAATGGTAGCAGCAGAAGAGACAAGGAAACAGTGGATTCTGGATCTATCCAGATTTTTACTGCAGGATGATCAGCCTTGGAGAAGCATAGAGAATATTTTATATGGGGGTTAACATTTATTAAGTTCTTACTGTGTGCCAGGCACCGGTCTAAACACTTTCTGTGCATGCACTCATTTATTTCTCATAGCAATCCAATAAAGATGGTGCCATTAAGATTCTCCACTTGACATGCGAAGCAACTGAAGCAGAGAAGTAATACCGGAGTCAGGAAAATCAGTTAGAAGGCGGTTCCAGGCACGGGATGATAAGGGCTGAGTGAGTGCCGCAGCGTTGGGAATGGCATTGGAAATGAAGCGGGAAATCAGGCTAGGAAGGGGTGGGAGTGAGGCGATAACACTTTCCATCTTTAGTTATTTCCTTCTTTCTGAGCAGGGCGGTTTATAAGTGCCTATTAAGATGGTGCAGACAGCTTGAAGCTCTTCCCTGGACAGAAGTACTTTGGGAAACATTTTCTCTGTAAAGCATGAAAGACATTTATTGTTGGCAGAGCTATCATTTTGATTCACAGGGAAAAGTATTTTAGCCGTTAATAAAGGAGATAGTTGAAAATAACTGCATTGTAAATATATCCTTAAACTGAGAAAGATGTTGGAAGTATAAAAATTGAGAGAGTTGAAGGAAGGTTTTTACAATAAATGTTTTAATTTCTTTACCATACTATCTCCTGCTAAGTAAATTTTTAAAGAAGGGCATAATTTCTTTCTTGCCCTGTGATGACAGGCAATGACAATTTTCAAGACTGGATCCAGGCGAAGGGTTTTCTTAATGAAGTTGTCAGCATTAAAGGGGCAGAAGATTATAGTGTGCTAGATTATGAGCTGGATTCAGTTGTAAAAGCCCACGATTCTGGTTTTAATGCTGAGACTTAGGCTATAAAACTTATTTGTACCTTATTTATAAAACAAAGGCCAGAGACAGCAATAGAAACAAATGCTCCCAAGGCTTATTGAGGCAGAAGAAGATGTGAAATGAATGAAAGGTTCATAACAAAAAACTAAAATCTCAAATTGTGAATATTAGAAGAAAGAGAATTAAGATTATTTAGTAGCTGGAGGGGATTTTCTGTTGAATTTACCATTTTAACAGTTTGCCCAAAGAAAGGGACATGGCAGTCAGAGGCCATTAAGATTTATAGATGCCATTTGTCATCGCAGCCGGAAGTCTCGCTCAATAACGGCTCTTCAGCACAGACCGTACCTAAAATCTCAGCCTCGTCTTCTCGGGGCACTGACTGAAGCTAGAAACCCCCCTTTAGGTTCCTTGTTCACGGGGAAATTTACTCTGCTTAAATGTAATCTTATGTTCGTATTACTGTGTCAAATCTCCATTTTGTGCCTTCAGCCAGGCATTTAAAAATACATTTCAGATAGCTTAAAGATGTTGATTTGGGCTATATCAAAGTTCAACATTATGTAACTTGATGATTGACATTAGCTTGCACTTGATAGATATGCAAAAATTGTGAAATTGTGTCATTTATGAGACCAATAGAACATGATTTGTAATAAATACACTTTAGTATTTATTTTTTATTTCTATGGGAGAAGATAAGTATATGAGTATTATCAGCCATAAACCAAAAGTTCTAGTTTTTTTTATTTTTTTTTTATTTTTTGAGACAAGCTCTCATTCTGTTGCCCTAGGTAGAGTGCTGTGGCATCATCAATGCTCACTGCAGCCTCAAACTCCTGGGCTCAAGTGACCTCCTGCCTCAGCCTCCTGAGCAGCTGGGACTACAGGTGCACACCACCATTTTTTTCTATTTTTTGGTAGAGACGGGGTCTCAGAGTCTCACTTTTGCTCAGGTTGGTCCTGAACTCCGGACCTCAAGCCATCTTTCCCCCTCGGCCTCCCAGAGTGCTAGGATTACAGGTGTGAGCCACCACACCTGGCCCAAAACTTCTAGTGTTAAATTGAGTCACAATTTGAAAATAGTCTAGAATATAGAGAATTCTCAGCCATTTGTAGGTTAATTAGCTTTTAAAATTATTCTTTAAATGTCTGGTTTCATGGCAGATTTAAGCAGAAATGGTTTCTTAGGGACTGTTTTGTCACTTTAACACTTCATTGAAGGAAGAAATCTTAACATGTCCGCATTTTAGGGCTGAAAAAGTCTGTTTGAGGGTATCTAGTCTTAGAATCTCCTAATCTCCAGGTTAGGAGGGAGATGAAATTATTTTTATTTCCTCCACAACACCCAGCATGTGCACTGCCAGTGCCAGAGAACTTATTATTTCCCAAGGGGGTCTATTCTCTCATTAAAATTTTAGACAGATCTTTTTCATATTGAATCCAAACTCATCTGCCTCTAACCGTTAAGTCCTTGTCGTGACCACTGGGACCAAGCAGTATTAACATAATTAATTTTCCATGTGACTACTCCCCAAATATCTGAAGACATCTACCGTGCAAGCCACTTCCCTCCCTCCTGGCTCCTGTCCTCTCTGCTGAAGGCTGAGCAGCCCAGAAAGAGCTGTCCCCTGTGAAAGAGAAACAAGAAGCCTCCCCAGTCTGGCTAGTGCAGCAGCCTGTCGTCTGTAAAATGCATGTTCTTCCCTTTTGGGATCACTAAAAACATCTCTTTGTCTTTAGTTTTTTGGGACCGATTTCACGTAGATGCTTCCCTTCCACTCTCCCTCACCTTCACTGCCCAGTGTGTCTCGGAAAGTGATCCATATGAATCGAAATACTCGAATTCATCAAAGGAGCTGGGGATGCTCTTAAAATCTCTCCACTCATCTTGTGTTTTCATTCCTCTTCAGGTGCTTTTTCTGCCTGTTTTGTTGTTCTTGATGGGAAAAAAGAAATAACAATATGCTTGAAAATTTTTAAAATGTGTGTGTGTGTGATTCATGTATATTGCAACATTGGCACCAAGCAGTAGGCCAAACCTTTTGGGATTTTCGTGATGAACATAATTATGGCAACTCTTCTGTCGTCCCAAGTCGCTTGCTCACACACCTCAGCCCCTTCAGTGCTGTCTTTGCAGGTCTGGGACAACTGCCCTCATTTGCACTTGAGTGTGTGACTTCCTCTTCTGCTGGCTTTTCTGTAATTCCTAACTGAAATTGTTAATCATTATGTAACTGGAATCGCTTTTTTTGAGTGTTTTTAATTCTCTTGAAACAATCACCCATTTTTTAGGTTCATGAGCTCTGTTAGTGTAACATGCCTGTTTTTCTCTGATAGAAAAATCTGTCTTTCACTTGAGGCTGTGGAGTGGACCCCAGTCTTCCCTATGTGGCCGTCACTAACTAATTCTAGGGTTGCATAGCCATTTCTCTGCTATGTTTTCTTTTGCTTTAATTTAAAACCAATTCCTCCTGTGAGTTAGAATTACATTCAAAATAGTAATTCCCCCCCTCTTTTTCTCTCTATTTTGAGGAGATAATGATTTTTCAGGAAGGCAAGTGAAGAACTCATTAGTCATACTGTTTTCCCAAAGGAGACTTCCAGCAGGTGGTTAGAGGACTGACCTCACCCCCTGCTACTATTGGAGCTCCTCAAAGTCAGAGTCAAAGATTTACTACTAGGTCGTGGATTTGAAGAGCTTGCTCAGCATCCAGACCTTGGGCAGACACAGCAGATGTAGCATAGCTCTGCTACGTATTAGCCATGTGATCTTGGGCAAGTTATTCAATTTCTGTGTTTTAGTTTCCTCAGCTGCGAAATGAGAATACAGTAGCATCTATTTAATAATTCACAAGATATTTGGTGAGGATTTAAAAAATTAATCCTTTGCACTCGGATGTCAAGTGTGACTCAACACAGTTAGCAAAAATTATAGAGATTAAAATTACTCTTTGAATGTATCAATAATTTGAAATACAAAAAAATCCAAGTAAATAAGTTTGTATGAAAAGAAACTCCAGTTTTTTATTCTACTGCTGCACTTTGTAAAATCTGGGGTATTTAAAAAATTAAATCCCGAGTAGATTAAAGGAATCGAGAAAAAAACAAGTGAGTGCAAAGGGTTAAAGCACTTAGAACAGTGCCTGGTACGCAGTAAGCATCAGTAAGTGTTTGTTGTTGCTATTATTCTAGCAGAGGAACGAGGTGCTCATGTACCCTTCACTGAAGAAACTCTTCCCCTACCTGTGAAGGTGACCTCTGCAATAGTCAGTGTGGACAGGAGCATTCACTTTGTCCGGAACGGTGTGTCTACAGTCTGGCGAAGGCTGCTATAGGCAGAGTACCCTCAGGTATGATGTGTTCGTTTGGGTAATACCAGCACCCCCTAGCATGATGCGTGGTACAAGGTAGATATTCAGTATATATTTGATATGCTGGAATATGGGGGCAGGATCAGGGAAAAAAACTTTTTTATTCAAACAATTTTGCCATTATATGGGTTAGAAACGTATTCTCTATCTGGCTAAACAATTTTGCAACATATTCTTATAATAGCGTTACTTCTATTTCTCTATCTCCACCCACACCCCCATTTTTATTTATCTTAACGCTGATACTTTCCACAGTGCTTTATAAGGTCCGCTTCCGGGAGCTGAGCGTCCCACAGAGGTGTGACTCTCTACCTCTTCCTCTAACAAGTCCGCTTCTTTCTAGCGTCCTGTTCCAGTGATTGCCACAAGTGCACGGAATCTAGGGATAACTCTGAGGCTATCTTGAATATTATCATAGCAGTTAATATTGACTACTTACTATGTGTCCGGCGCCCTGCTACAAGCCCTTAAATCTCCCATTTAAACTTTCAAATAATCTTATAAATAAGTTCTGCTATAATTTTCAATTTAGGGATGTGAAGTCTGGGTTTGGGAAAGTTCAGTAACTTGCCTGTGGTCGCATAGCTGGCAAGGAACAGTGCTAAGATTTGAACCAACGTTATGTCTTTACTTAAGATTTAAATTTCAAGAGAGCTTATACTGTCCCCCTTACTTAACTTTCTTTTCTTACTTATGATATTAGCAGACATAAGACGTTATTTAAAAACTCCTCCCAATTATTGTTTTTCTCTTGAGATTTATTATAATTCTCATGGATCAATTGTTGGTCATTACATTGCTCTCTAGGGAGTGCTCTAGACATCCCTCCTTACTTCATGGCAAAGGAGGAATGTTGCCATGAGTCAAAGACATAATGGCATCTTCAGAGATCCACAACGGGGCCACTGTGCTAAGAGGCGAAGCTTGTAGATGGAGGAGCACAGAAGTCAGTGGGCCTGTTTTCTCCCTAGCCCTGTGCTTGTATGGAGAAGGTTCTGAGGCACCACAGGACCAGAATGTGGTACAGGGTAAAGGGGCAGACAGGGCAGCCCAGCTTTACCCTCTGTCTAGGGAAAATGGCGCTCTTGTCCTAGGAGTTACATCCTTACTCCTCTTGAAATCTGTCTGATAAAATCCAGAGGGCAGGATCAGGACGTGGCCTATGGGGAAGGCTCCAGAGGAAGACATGACATCCTTTAGTGTCACTCTGCTCCTCTCATTGTAGGTTCTCCAAGAAAATTTACCCAATAGAGTAATAAAATGATAAACTAATTGTTTATCATTTTAAACAATTTAAACAGTTTATCATTTCTAACAATCAGTTGACCAGGAGTTTGTTATTAGTGTTTTTCCTTTTGTTTCTACATTTAAATGTTTAAAATACATTTCTTTTTCTTGGGAACCAATCTGGAAGCTGGGAGGTATAATAAACTTGTTAATTTTTTTATAGGCTTTCAGTCCTTAATGGAGAGATAGTCATTGTGATTCTTCTTGGTAGGTTCTCTGGATTTTAGTTATGTGGATTTAGAACATCCCAAGTTCAGACTCACGCAGTTTTGCAGAGTTCTAGCCTTTTTGCTGCAGTCTGTAAAGTTGGTCTAAGATTTCGAAGGGGGTTAAATTCTTTTCTATTGTGGCCACGGTGGTCGATGCCACGCCAGCAGTGAAGACAGCCTGCACTCAGGCTCAGGTGAGGAGGAAAGTGCATTGAGGGTCTGGAGGATTCCATTGTCAGAATGCACTTCAGTGCCCTCCGGAATGCAGACCGGCCAGGGCCCGCGTGCACTCACCTGTATCGCAGCCCCTGTGGTTTTATTCCACCTCTAGCCCAGAAGAGAGGCCTACTCTTACGTTAGAAAACTCTAGAGTAACAAATCACAGGATCTGAGAGTGACGCCTAGTTATACCATGTCCTACCTATGTGTCTTTAAGCAAGTGATTTAACCTACTGTAGCCTAAGTTTTTCATCTTTAAGATGCAGGCAAATAACACTGTCCAGAGTTATGATGAAAATTAAATGAGCAAATGTAGAAATAGATCATTTATATGTTATTTCCATAGAGGGGCTTTGTAAAATTAGTAGACCATATGAGCACCGTGGCAGTGCTTACTTAAATGGGATTTGTAGCTGTGTAAATATAAGCCAGAGAAGAAGGGCAGGTTCTGCTCTCCTGAAGTTCAGTTCTACCCTAGGTCCTCAGCCCAGATGCTTAGTTCCAATAAAATTGTATCTGTTTTTTGGCTAGAGTGCAGGGACAGGAGGAAAGGTTACACTGCAAGCCAAAAAGACCATAAGCAAAATGGAGGGTGAGCAGGAATTGTCTCGGCTCCCTTCCTCAGCCTTCTCCCGTGGTCCTTCCCTCCTCCTACTCAGCACGCTTGCGCGTGGCAGGCTGACCCAGCCGTGAGCCTGGCATCGCAGCCAGCAGTCTGGAACAACGCTTTGTGCAGCCACCAGAAATTACCTGTCGTATCTCGCGAAGTAACTGCCTGCCTCTTGTACTAAATTAGTTCATCTTCTAATCAGAGAGTGATAATGTCTTAATCAATTAGCTCTCTGGAAAACAACTTTGCATTTTTTATGAGCAGCTCTCGGAACTTGACTCAAGGGAGAAAAGAATTATAATGAGTGCGAATTTTAGCAAACCAGAGAAGGGGATTTGAGCGCGTCTTTTGCGACATGACTGGTGTTTGCTCCTGAAACCACGTAGCGGAGGTGCTAGCCTGCCCAGCCTGGAGAGTGCTGGTCCGGGCGAGGGAATATCAAGGAGTTTATAATTTTGAGTCACAAATACCATATTTTATCTAACATGAAATGCCATTGATTATAAGATGCAACATTATTTTATGGAAATTAAGAAAATTAATTTCTTTAATTGAAAATTACCACCAATACTTTCTTATTACTTAGAATTTTAATTTTATCCTAATTGAAAGAAATGTTTTAGAATTACTTAGACATAGGTTTTTATTCTATATTTGTTTTAAGTGTGCATAAAAGGAGTAAACAAGCAAATAAATTGGTTAATAGTTTAAAATATTTTTAATTCCAAGTCCTAAATTTCCTAACCACTTCCAACTTTGAATCATTGCTATTTTTGTTTTCACACAATATTTTTATTTATACCTTTAAAAGTGCTGGTGATAGAGCAGTACTTAAAAGGATGTTCTGCTTTGGTCTACAGGATTTCCTTCTAAGCCTTTGAGACTATGCACAAGCCATAGCAGCTTCGTTACAGCGGCCGCCTGACAACAATGGAGAGATGTTAAGTATGAGCAAGTGTGCATCTTAGAATCGACACGTTCTCAATCGGTTACAACTGTTAGGGCTGTTACTTTTTCAATATGTATTTTTTCAGTGAGAAACAATCATAACACTTCATGCTTGTATACAACTTTACAGCTTCCAAAGCATTTTCCTACACGTTATCTGATTGAAATTTCAGCTTAAAACCAACATTGGCAGGAATATCATTTTCTCTGGTGGTAGATGACGTTTCAAAAACCAGTAAGTCAGTATTATTATCTGGCAAATAATTTTCATTCTTTTGATTTTTGTCTAATGTATGCTACTTCATGATGATGTAATATGGTACCTTGATGGGATATTGGAACAGAAAAAGGGCATTCAACAAAAATCAAGGACATTTAAATATAATATGGACTTTAGTTGACAGCAACTCACTGATGTTGGTTCCTTAATTGCGACAAATGTGCCAATTAAATGAAGTCTTGGGGGGGGTCCTAATCTGACAGGATTGGTGGCCTTGTGAGAAGAAGAGAAAGGCCTCTTTCTGAAGGGAAGATCTCTCTCTGTCTCTCTCTCTCTCTCCCCACGCACACGCTAAAAGGAAGGCCATGTGAGCACGCAGTAAGAAGGTAGTTGTCGGCAAGCCAGGAATAGAGACCTTCCCAGGAACTGAATCACCTTGACCTTGGATTTACCAGCCTCCAAAACTGTGGAAAATAAATTTTCGTTGTGTAAGCCTCCAGTCTAAGGTATTTTGTTATGGCAGCCGAGGACACTAAGACACTCCATTTGTTGAACTCCGATCCCTTTAGATCTGGGTTCTGGGGGCTACTCTGGCACTTGGACCAGTCCCTTGACGATGTAGACCTCTATTTCCTTTTGTCAAAATTGCATGACACGGCCGGGCGCGGTGGCTCACGCCTGTAATCCTAGCTCTCTGGGAGGCCGAGGCGGGCGATTGCTCAAGGTCAGGAGTTCAAAACCAGCCTGAGCAAGAGCGAGACCCCGTCTCTACTATAAATAGAAAGAAATTAATTGGCCAACTGATATGTATATAAAAAAAATTAGCCGGGCATGGTGGCGCATGCCTGTAGTCCCAGCTACTCGGGAGGCTGAGGCAGCAGGATCGCTCGAGCCCAGGAGTCTGAGGTTGCTGTGAGCTAGGCTGACGCCATGGCACTCACTCTAGCCTGGGCAACAAAGCGAGACTCTGTCTCAAAAAAAAAAAAAAAAAAAAAAAAATTGCATGACAATGCTGCCTGCCTGCCTATCTCAGCAGCTGTTTTAGCGTCGAATAGTTTATATGTGGGAAAGTACTGTACAAATGTAGATGATGAAATATTATTAAATTAAATGGAAATTGTTTTTCCTTATCTCCCCAAACCTAAAAATAGCCAATTTAGAGAGCAATGCTGACTTCATTTTATATGGCTTGGACTTCTTTGCATTTGTGCATTATACTTCTTGAATTTCAAAAACAACTATTTATGTGGACCATTATTGGTGGTAGTGCTGCTGATGAAATTATTAAAGGCCTCTTATAGCCATTAATAGGGACAATGATAAGAACTTTCAACATACTGGAGGACAAAAGACAATAATACTAGAACATTCTGCAGGCATGCTATCATATTTTATGCTGCCATTTCTGAACATTTTACATCCATTTCCGCATTTTAAAAATATTGTATTTACAGACACATGTCAGGCACACAGCACAGGGCTAAAGAAACATTTCAGAAAAAAAATTACACTATGAGAAATGTGAAAGCAATTTAAAAGTGTCATTAAAGGAAGACTTGTGATTATCTCCAGAAAAAGCGTAAATTCCAAGGATTGTTAAGCTAAAGACATTATGTTGAGGTTAATGACAAGTGTTGTTGTCACTTAAAACAAAAGAAGGGTGAGGAATGCGCAGGATACAAAGGTAAATATCCCCTTCCTTACTGCCCTGTGGATGTCATTCTGCTCTCCTGCTCTTCGTAAGTTGCTATTTCAGGTTCAAGCCTCTGCTCCTCTCCTACTTTGCTGCTTCCTGCTTCTTACCCTCTCCTTTCACTATTTCTCTTTCCTGTGACATTGGAGTAAGAAGAGAGAACAACCATCCACAGCTTTGGGGATTCCTATTCTGCTTATTTGTAAGCTCATCAAACATCAATTTCTTTGCCTTAAAGGACGAATTTATTTCTTTGGGCTTTGAAAAACTAGATTGCTCATTTATTTAGGCCTTCAAAACAATAAACGTCTTTCTGTTTACTGTTTGAGAAGTTATCGTATGCTGGGTTATGCACCATTTTGTCCTCTAAAGATTTGGAGGAGGCAGGAGGAGTAAAAAGGATGGAGAAGGAAGTCAGAGTGGTCAAAGGGGGGATGCAGGGGCAAAGGTCATCCCAAATCCACGGGATTGCAGCTCATGTTGCCTTCTCACCAGAGCCTTGCTCTGTGCTGTTTCCTTCCCTCCGTCTCAACTCTCAATAAGGAAGCCAGTTCTGGTTCCTTCTGGTTCTTTCTATGTGCTCTGTAAAATTTAATAATGATATAATTACTATAATTTATTGAATGATTTCTAAAATGTTAGATTTTTTTCCTTGGAGATAAATATATTATTGTGAATCATAAAATCTGTGCAAGTCATGACCATCACATTTTATAGGTGAGGAAACTGAGGCTCAGAGAAGTAATTAATTAGTGATTCAGCCATTCAGTGACACAGCTACAATTTGAACAGACTAAGTAGATGTCAAAACCAGTTGTGCATAATAGTCCAGCACTGTCCCACCCAAGGGGGTGACTGTGCCGATGGGAGTCAGGAGGAGAAGGGAGAGAAGATGAAGCCACTGTGTTAAGTGTATTAAAGAGCGGTGTTTAGGGGCTTGCCATACCATAGCATTAAAGTTATGCCACTTGGGTGCTTGTCTACTTAGCCTGCAATGAGTGCCACCAAAAAAGCCCAGATTTTTTTTTAATCAGAAGTTTCTTTTTGAAGTATGTATGAATATAGCCAAAGAAAAAAGATCATAATGGTGAACTAAAACTAATAGCCAAAGAAAAAAGATCATAATGGTGAACTAAAACTAACAGTTATAATATCATAGAGATGATTATGTTTGAAATGTATTAAACTTGTCTTAATCTGTCATTTAAAAAAGATAGCCCATCAAATAGATCTAGGCACACATATAAAAAACAGATCTCCTAAAGACTGGAGAGGAAGGTATAATAAAGTAGGCAAGAAAAAGAAGAAATAACGATAACTCCCTCCTCACATAAATTTGATTAAAGAACCAAATTACCTGCTTACAGCTTTTGAGCAGTGATTTTTTTCATTCTTATTTCCTTAGAGACTAATTCAATAGTTTCATATAGAATATTTGAAAGTTCTCTCTATATACCATACAACTAATCTTTAATAATCCACAATGCATGAGTTTATCATTACTATAAAACACTATAATTTTTTAAGCCTTGCATTATTTTCATTCACGCACTCTTATTAAATTAAATAATATTAGGGGCCACTAGGAAATCTTCCTAGACTACTGAATGTCTTCAAGTCATAATTTTGAGACTACATGTTGACCTAGAATGAATGCATTCCATGATCACATGTCGTGTCTGTATATGTGTTATGTTCTAAAAGTAGCTACAAGTTTGTTTTGTCCTATTTAGAGGAGGAGGGGAAGGAATCTCCCTGCTGGAGGTTGCTCTGTGTGGGAAGAGAAAAAGGCTGAAGCTTAAAGGCCATTGAAAGGAATCTACTAAAGCCTCATACCAGATTTGGGAGAACCTGTTATACCTGCCTGCACCTGGCACAGGAAAGACACCATTCAATTTCTGGGGATACTAGTTCTACCTTGTGACTCTGATATAACTTTGATCAATTCTTCCTTTAGTAAGAGCTCAGCTTACAGTCTAAAGCATGGAGACACAGCTCAGTTATGTGAATGAGAACTCAGGAAGATCAATTCTTACCTCTTACCATTCCAACTTAACGGTTAGATTCCAAATGTACCTTCCCCCACAAGCGAGAGAGAGAGAGAGAGAGAGAGAGAGAGAAGAAAAAGAAGGAGAAGGAGGAGGAAGAAGAGAGGGAGGAGGGGAAGAAGGAAGAGGAAGGAAGGAGAGGGAGAAAGAAAAGAAAGGAGAGAAAGAAAGAAAAGAAAGAAAGGAAAGAAAGAAGGAAGGAGGGGAAGGAAGGAGAGAGAGAGAAAGAAAGAAAATGAGAAAGAAAAAATGAAAGAAAGAAAAGAAAAAACAAAGAAAGGAAAGAAAGAAGGAAAGAAGAAAGAAAGAGAGAAAGAAAAGAAAAGGAAAAGAAGGGAGGGAGGAAGGGAGGAAGGAAGGATGGGAGGACAGAAGGAAAGAAGGGGAAATTCTCCTGACCTTGATGGGATTGGCCCTCTGGTGCCAGAAAGTTTGGAAGACATATTTTAGGACTACTTATTTTATTTGTGGCAGCAAATAAAGCCCTCAGGGAAGGTTATTAATTTATCTGGCCTAGTTAGTATATTAAATTACACTATTTCATACTCTAGGAGGGCCTGAAAAAATTAATTTACCCTTTTAATGGCATGCATGATGAATACTTACACCAAGTCCTGGCACTTTACAATACTCAACAGAGTATTTTTTGTTTAGATGTGCTTTATTTTTTATTAGTATTTATGGAAAGGGAAAACAAAGTTGTAGCATTCTGCTGGGGCTAACAGGACAGATGGGCTAGGCTAGGGTGTCATCTCAGAATGAGAGATGCCAAACTTAGGGCACTGGTCCTGAGACAGGGAGAGACTATCAGAAAGGAAAGGGGGCAGAAGTGCCGAGAGTCCACCCCTTGGCTCCCTGTGCTTCTGCTCTTTTCACCTGGGGCTCGGTGGCTTTCTAGCCATCAACCGTGGGCTTCTTTAAACTCCCTGGCCACCCTCTCCACTGATGCCAAATGAGTTGTCATGGGCTAGAATGGGATTCTGAAAATTAAGAGCTGGTTTTTATTCCTCTGGATGTATCAGTTGCCTGGGGCACTAAAATAATTTGAATCGGTTTCGAAATGACATGTCAGTTATAGAAGAAAAGCGCTTAACAATTTGTTTAACTTAATGGGATGTCGAGAGGCAGACACTCGAACTGCGTTTCGTACGTATGTGAAATAATGCTTATCGGACTTTCGGATGCTACAGAAATACAACTTCTGATTGGAGGGACATAATTACTCATATCACTCTTATAAGAGGAACATATATTAGCACAGAAACATCTCTTCTCTTCAGTGAGTTTGGAGGCAAATATGTTAATCACATAGGGTAAAACTGAATGCTGCTTTCTTTCTATCTTTGAAAGTTGTGGGGATGTCTTCGTGTTCTAGAAATTGCTTGGCACAGACGGCTGTATTCTGCCTTTCCATGAAGAGGAGGTGTGATGAGGTGGAGCTAGGGCTTGGCAAGCCACAAGCAAAAAAAAGTTCTCCTTATTTTTATAAATCCAACTAATATTCAGAGAATAGTAGAGTCAATGAATCAAATAAATGAAAATACAATGAATAAATAAGCAGGTGGATAAATGAAATTTCTAAAGTAGATCCTAGTGAACCCAAGCCTCCAGATATTCCAGAAATTATTAGGAGACAACGCACACTGAAAACTAAGGCACTCGTTTTAAGACTTTTGAAGACAGCAATGACTTTCCAAGGCCTGCGTGTCACAGAAAGGCTTGTAAACTATCAAATGCCTGAGGTCACCGCAGTGAGTGGTGGCTCTGGTCTCTCGGTGACACTAACGACCCGCTGCAGTCAGGGAAGCTGGAGTTGCAGTGGGGCGGGGGCCGGGCCCCCGTGCAGGCGGTGGGGCACACCTGCGCTCCTCCAGCGGGCTCTCGTGCTCCCTGCCTTGTTGACTGCTCCCCGGGGGGAGGACCTGAACAGCCAGGTCCGACCCAGCAGGGGGAGCGGGTGAGCCGGCCCGGGGCGGCCCGAATCTGTCCCTGGGTGTGGGTCTGGGTGTGGGGCAATTGGGTGGGAGCGGCGCAGGGCGGCCACGACCGAGTCCCGCGCCCTGGCTGGGGTGTGAGGCGCGGGATAAATAGGAGGCGCCTCCGCCCCGCGACACCCGCGACACCCGCGGAGCCCGCGCGTCCCTGCCCGCGGCGGCAAGGGTGCCGCCAGCCCAGTGGTTTCGTTTCCTCCTGGCTCCGGGACAGGTTTCCAGGCACCGGCTCGGGCGCGCGGGGCCCGGGAAGGGGGCGCGGGAGGCGCGGGGACACTCGGCCCGGGCTGCCCGGCCCTGCAGAGCCGGGTGGATGGACCGGGCCGCCCCGGGCAGCGGCGCTGGCTCCCGGCCGCTGCTGCTGGCCCTGGCCCTGGGTAAGTGGCGCGCTGGGCTCGGAGCCGGAGGAAAGTGTGGGCTGGAGTGGCGGGAAGGCGACCCCTGCACCGCGCCGGCTCCGGACACCTGGCGCGCGTTGCTGGCAGGTGCAGCCGGAGAACTGTGACGACCTGGAGGGCGCCCCGGTAGGGATCGGGCAACCGGGCGGCTGGCTGCACCTGTCGCAGGCTGTCCCTGTGCACGGGGAGGCCCGAGGGCGGAAGGGAGCCCGGGCCGTGGCGGGGGCAGAGCCGAGGGCCAGGCGGAGCCGGCCAGGTGCCACCGCGGCCGGGGGCGCTGCCCTGCGGGTGGGACGCCCACGTGGGAGTACAGACCCAGCAAGACACCCAGCAGGACGCAGAGGAAAGGGGACTCCGTGAGTTCAGATACTGGCAGGGAGTGAGGAGAAGCAGGACAGCAATTTGCTTGGTGTGCGAGAGACAGGTGGGGGACGCAGAGCTGGCGGGAGCAGGCAAGAGAAGCAGGACAAGAAAAGGAGACTCACTTCTGGGCCCTGAGTCTCCTGTTGCTCACAGGGAAGCCAAGGGCAACGGATGGCATGCTTTATTGGCCACGCTGTGGATGGACACATAAATGCGTGGAATCCATTATTTCCTATTTAAGGAGAAATGGTGGAAGGAAAACTTTTCTTTACATCAAAGGTTAAATCCTGGGTTGTGAATTTAAGGACCACTGGATGTGATCACCTGGTGCAAGCGCAGAGTGGATAGTGGGAGGGGTAGCAGGGGTGCCTGGAACCCTCTAGAAGCTCCCACCCCTGCCCCTCCTTGGGGGTCAGTGCTCACACGGGAGACTTGGAGCTTCAGATGCAGCTGGAAAGTAGCAAGAAGGCTTCCAGGGGGAAGACGCCAGGGGTGGAGGTGTCCCCTCTGCATCGTGGCCATTGGGGGAGGGGAGGGAGAGGAAGCCAGTGATATTTTCTAGTCTTGGGTGGGGTGCGGTGACATGTAGGCTGGGGGCATTTAATGTGGGAAGAGGAGTGTCTACACAGGCGAAGTGTCGCCATGATATCGCTCTGACCTTCAAGCCTAGGAAGAGGGCACCGCAAATGAAAAGGATGGGGATTTCTCTTATGGGGAAAAAGGAGGTGGAACCTAAAGCAAAGCTTGTATTTGGCTGTGTGCTTGGAGTAAGAGAGGTGGCTAAAACGGGATCGTGAACTTGGTTGGCGGTGATCAGATTTAGGACTGAGGTTAAAGAAAAGGGACTCATGTAACAAACCCCACAGAGGAAGAAGTCAGTAACAATTTAGAGTCAGTGATGTAATGGAAAGGAGCAATAGGGTGGAGACATAGGTCTAGAAAGGGCACCGGTGCTTTTGCCAGCGTCACTTGGATGTAGCTGGCATCTTCTTCCTCCAGCTCGTCTGGACTGTTCGACAGTCAAGGTCTTCACGGAGACTCTGCCACGGTGGGCAAGATGCTGGAGTATGTAGAAATGGGAATGTGAAGAGGACTCAAGAGATTCCTAAGACAGGATTATTGCCCTAAAAAAATTTATGTTGAATTTGGGAATGCAAGGCCAACAATATGAAACAATTAGAGAAAAATTCATGGAACCATAAAGGGACAACTCAAGAATGGGTGGAGTAGAGTAGGGTAGAGTAGTGGAGAGAGGATGCGTGGAGGCCATGTAGGTGCCTTGGGGCTTGGCTAGGACTTGAAATAATAGAGAAGAAAGGGGGAAGAGACAAGAAAAAAAGCAGTTAGTGGAGGGTTGGTGATTGGGCTGAGGGTGCTTTACTGGAAAGACAGGCGATCAGCCTGCCAGAAAGTAGAATTTCTAAGAGGCACACAGATTATCAAGAACCAAAAAAAGCCAGATTAACCTACTTGGACATGAATAAACAGTTAAACACACACCATCACGTGACTTGAGTAAGGGAGTGATATGATGCAAACCACGTTTTAAAGGAGAGAGTCCGGCAGTGGGCGCAGCGTGGGAAGAGGGGAGAGGGCTTGCAGCCCAGAGGACCCGGTTGTCTCATTGGTGAAATCCAGGCACCAGTGAACTGGAGCCTGGGTTAGGGAATGTTCCCGGAAAACTGTCATGGTAGAAATGACTATTCGAGGTAGATGAACACTCTTCCCCTTTACTATCACATAGTGCTTTATTCTTTTCTCATAAATTGTCAAAAGAGAGAAATGAAAACAAGACTCTAATTCAGTGCTCTTGTACTCAGGGGAACCTAAATGTACAACCACCTTGCTGAATGATGGAGTTAGGAACTTGGATCCAGTCTCTAGATTCCCTTAAAGCTCTAATTCATGCAAAATACCAAAGAATGTAATTTGTTGGCATCACTATTGCCATTAAGGTGTCCTATTTCTGTCATACACACTTTACTTTCAAGTCCCATTCCTAATTTACCATGTGTTGTTTTATTTACTTTTTGAACAGACTATGAGCAATATGACGCGTGTGTGCATCTGTGTGTGTGTGAGAGAGAGAGAGACAGTGGAGAGTTCCCTGAGTACCATTGAGCAGACGTGAGCCCTGGTGCCAGCTCTGCCATTCTGTGACTCTGAGACGTCTGTAGGTGACAACTTTCTGGACATTGTTTCTGGACATTTGTAAAACTCGATGGGGTTCCACTAGATTATGATGCACTTTCCACTGTCAAATTCTTTTCAAAAAGTATACGAAATAACATATGACTTAAATTAGGAGTGGCTTATATGTATTATAAATGCGGATGTTCCTTATATGTATTATAAACGTAGATGGCATTTAGCAGATGGATCTACACATGGTAATTTTCATTCTAACATATGCAAATTATGTACTCCTCCCTTTGGAAAATTTTGCAAAGAGAAGTGAGGTTGGAGATGGAAAAAGAAGGTATACCATAAGAAGACTAAATTTATATAATACACTTATATATATTATTTGATGTTCTTTATATAAATTGATTTGGTTTTATTATACTAAAAGCATTTTCACAGAGTCAGTAAATATCTTGGTCCATTTAATCCTGTTTTTCTAAAAATGGGATTTTCCAAAAAGGGTTTACATCTCTGTCAACTATAGTCTCTTATTTGTTAACAATTCCATTATTAACAGGAATCTAATTTCAGTGATTGCAAGGGAACTACTGGAGAAGAGATGCTTGAATACAGTCTTGTCAGCTTGGTTATATGCATGAGAAATGATCCCATTAGAGTGATTCCCATTTCTGCACATTATGAGTAATGGGATATATCTTTAATTTGTATCTGGTTATGATTCTTTAAATGCTGAAGCAGCCAATCCATAACTTCTTTCTTGCCAAAAGAAGGGAACACCCTGCAGTGACTTCATTCTGAGCCGTGTTTGCATTTGCTTGCTTTCTAAAGACAAGCATAGAAACCTAAGCCTGGTCCCAGTAGCTCTGCCATCCTGTTAGCTTCAGCGAGGGCACTTTCTGACTTCCCAACAGTTTAGGTTCCGAAAGTTAATGTTATGTTGGATCATTTGAACTTATATCACAAAATGTCCCACTCAAACAGTGATTGGTGATTGCATTCTCAGGTCAGTTCACAGTGCACTTGGAAGATAGAACTAATAGTAATAATCTTAGGTTAAAGTTTATGAGTAAACATCAGCTTAGCAGAAAATACACTTGGTTTCATCATCATATCTTTATAGCAGTGAGTTTCTCTTCATCTGCAAATGCTTTATAGGCTAGGAGTGAGGTAATGTTTCTAGTGCATTCTTAATCTTTCATTCATTCAGCAGATATTAATTGGGCATCTGTTGTGAGCAAAGACACTATGTAAAATTCGATGACTGTGCTTGGATGCTACTGCATGGCAGAAGACACCTTCCAACTCAGGCTGTTCATTCCTCAGATAGGGAACAATATGCAAGAGGCTGTATGGGGGGGCCCAGGATTTGACTTATGCCTCTAAAGTTTGCAGGTCAGATGCTGTCTGATCTGGCATGCATTTAACACTAACATCCATTAACACAAATTAACAATATTCTTAAGTCACCTACTCTGTGACAAGTGCAACATACCTCAAATGACGTACTGCCTGACATCCCCTTTTGAGTCACAAGGAATTTTCCTTATTTATATGCAGAACTTAAGACACAGCCAAGTTGTGCAGTCACTAAAGTTATACAGTGATTTAATCATCATATAGAGACTCAATTTCCTAGTTCTTTTATGCTGTTCTTACAGCTAAAATCACCCTCTGTATAATAATAGCGGTCATTTGTTTAGAGTTTACCACAAACCATGCACTGTTGATGCCCGAAGCTTTTTCAACCTGTGTTCCACGAGAGTTTTAAACAATTGACCTATATTTTAGTGACTCTTTTCTCAATTGTCCCAAGAAGGATACAGAGCTAGCACTATGTTAGATGCATAGGGGAGCAGTTAAGTCATTAGATGTAATGAATGTTTTAAGACGTTAAGAATTGATTCTCTCATAGGGAACTGGGTAGAGAAAGGCTGAATCTTTTTCAATACTTGCTGCATCTCCAGGAGATAAATGCTATTATTAACGAGCCAGCTTTACACATGTGGAGGAAACGAACACTGTGAGAGATCAAGTAACTTCCCAAATCATAGCGTATGGCTGGCACTCAACCTCTGGTCTGTGTGACTCCAAACACTGTGCTCTCAACCCCACCCTGTACTGCCTTTACGCTCCATTTACTATCACTTGATTATGAGTTATGACAGACCCTGGCTGATACCGGATCCACAAAGAATCCGTTGATCAGCTGATCAAGAATGCTCTCAAGCCAAATATAAGAGGAAAGCAATCTGATTACGATGGATATGCTCTATACTGCTAATGATAGCCAGCCTTTGCAGGCTTATTTGTATTTTTGAAAAAAAGCAGTCTTGGTAGCTCAAATGAATCTCTGATTGCTGGAATTTAAAGAAATAATGAGAGTTTTTTTAGATGGTTGGAGAGAGATGAAGTATTTAATCTTAATTCTCATCAATTAAGCAATTGATTACTCTGATTATCAGCAAGGTCAAGGAGCCATGAAATACTTTCATTCATTCTTTACATTTTTTCTGAGAGTATGTGCTATATTATTTACCTGACCTGTAAACTAGAGGCATTAATTACAAAGAGGCCATGGGAAGGGTAACAATGTTCATATTAAGCCTTTCTGTTTCAAAGTGCTGAGTCAGTTGTATAACAGGGTGAGTTACCAATACAACAATTTCCTCTTTGCAGAATTGTGGATTTCTTAATTTGTTTAGCCTTATTTCCTTTTGAGGGGTTGTATAAAGAGTGCCTGGCACATAGTAGGAGCTCAAAACTTATTGAATGAATGAATGAATGAATGAATGCAAGTGGCTGTTGGTGAAAGTGCGCAGCCATTAAAAAGACAGCAGAATCAGTAAAACAAATTCTATTTCTTACTGGCAAAACACCAGCATGCGGTTTAGAGATGTTGTAGAAGGACATGTTTCTTCATCTTTTGTTACGGGGACTTGCTCCTGGCAGTACTAGAGATTCTTTTACAAAAGAATTTTTCAAGTAGTGAGATAATTTCTTCTATTTTTTATGTTATGTTCTGAGGATTCAGATTGCTACATGCTTCTCACATGTTTGGTTCAAGGGCAAATTCTTCAGTTGGAATATCGCTTTTTAAAATAAGTGTTTAGGTTGGGGATGGACTCGGGGCACTTCCAATGGTTCATTAAAAATGCCCTCGAGGCTGGACATGGAGTCTCAGGCCTGTAATCCTAGCCCTTTGGTAGGCCTAGGCGGAAGGGTCCTTTGAGCCCAGGAACTCAAGGTTGCAGCGAGCTATGGTAACGCCACTGTACTCCAACTTGGGTGACAAAGCAAAACCCATCTCTAAAAGAAAAATAAACATTAAAAATGTTCTTGAATTTTGTGAGTTGCTAGATGAGTTTCTTTTTTGTTTGATTAGAATTTTTTCTAATATACATGTTTTTCCATTAGTGATGAGTAATAAAGTTGCTATGTTCATGGGTTTCTGTTTAGTATTAAGCAGAAAAGATAAACTTCTGGTGGCTCCTAGAGAAGTTGAGATACATTTGCTTTGGAGGCTGACAGCAGCCTGGCGTGTTAGTGTTAAGGGATTCCTAATTTATTCAACATTGTACATAAAGATTTCATAGCCAGCGATTGCCTGGATTCTCAGTGGTCAGATCAAGCACGTGGCACACGGATCTTGTTCTCTACTCTTCGGAGAGAGCCGCGTGGTCCAGGCCTTTCTGGAGTAGGAGAGGACCACTTACTTCTCTCTGCCTTCTAGTGCAAAAAGCACAGTAGCAAGGCCAAAAAATTGTCATCAGAGCTGAATGAAACACTTTCAGGAGACCCAGCCTTGACTTATGACCATTTTCCTTTTGAAATGTCATCTGGCTTGCTGACGCTGGGCTGGTCTCAGTTCCGAGGGGGACTGACACAGGGTGCTGCTGTGTACTCACCTATCTGACATTAGCTACTGACTCACAACATAGTATAGACACTCTTTATATTTTGGGGGACCTTTATAATTGTAAAAGCACTTTCATACCCATTGTCTCATTTGATCTTCACAGCAAAAATAAGAGAGCAATTATGTAGTGTGTGCGCCAGTCACTGTTCTAAGAGCCTAATAACGCCCTTCAGCATTTCTACCTAGCACGGGAGCTAGATATCAGTATTATTCCCGTTTAGAAAGGAGGATATGAAGCACAGAGGGATTAATGCTGGACAAGCTCCTGGCTTTAGGAATATGAACTGCAAGTGTGAGTTGCCGAATGCAGTAGAGAGAGAGAGAGAGAATGCTCAGGTGTAAGGATGTTACGTTGCATTTACGTGGAAAGACCAACAGTGGAAGCCAGTTCTTCTGACTTACTGGACAAACATTTAAGTTCCTCCTAGCTGGCTCTCCCACGTTTGCCTTCCCTACTGCCTACCTGTGCGTCTATGGGGTGCCTGGCTCTGATGAGACTTCAGCTTCTTGGACTCCTGAGTCTTCATCCCATCCAGGAAGCCCTGCCTGCTCATAGCCCAGGCTCAGGCCATCCTGGCTGCTAGTGTTCAGTGGGTATTGGGCAGACCAGGTGTTACACTTTGGTCTGTGCCTAGCCTCTCTCTGGGCACCCTCATGTGACCCTATCCTTATAAATAAATCTGAACCTGCGGGTGACTCCTGCACCTTCCCTGAGCTGCTTATGGCACTATGACAACTAGGGGATGCTCCTTAGGGCAGATGGAAAGGAGTTGACATTGCTTTCTAGTCTTCCTGGTTGGACCCACATGCCTGTTACTGAGAATGGGTGGAAAGAGCATATCCCGAGGTGGGCTAACGTGGTGTGTTCTTACTCATGTGTGGGAGCTAAAAAAACACTTGACCTGATGGAATAGAGAGTAGAATGATGGTTACTAGACTGGGAAGGGCGGTAGGGAGAGGAAGATAAAGAAAGGATGGTTGTTGGGTACGAAACTAGTTAGATAGAATGAATGAGATCTTGTAGTTGACAGCACAATAGGGTGACTATAGTTAACAATTTATTGTATATTTTAAAGTAACAAAAAGTAGAATTAGAATGTTGCTAACACAAAGAAATGATAAATGCTTGAGGTGATGGATACCCCTATTACCCTGATTTGATTACTACACACCATATGCCTATATCAACATATCACATATACCCCATAAATATATACAATTATTATGTAGCCATAATAATTAAAAATTAAAAATTTTAAAAATTAAAAAAATTTCAAAAAAGGAACACACATGTGAAAAATAAAGCTTCAAAACTAAAATTCGTATATACTTTCTAAAAAAAGTGCCTCTTACAGATTTTTCTTAACCTGCCAATTTTGATCTTAATTTTATGCAACGAAGAGTTCTATAGCACTTGCCTGACATCGATAATCAGATACAAAAGTCAGCCTGAACTGGCAGAGTAAAATGTAATATTTAGAAGGTAATTTTAATATTTTAGATAATCTTGTCAAAATGAGGTTGTCAGATTTGTTTGAATTATATAAATAATTACCTTAATTAAAAAGAAATAACACTGTCATTTTGGAAGAATTGATGATGATGCAATGGCAAAATTCATTTCTAAATATCAGAAAACTGTGAAATAAATGATTTTAAAAAATTTTCTTAGGATGAAATAATTTTTTTCAGATGTTTAAGAGCAGGTAGCCATGCATATATATTAAGTTGTTCCATAATAATGGCCTTGCAACATTGAGAAAGTTACTTACCTTCCGTTTGTCTCATTCCTTCACCCATAGAATGACAATGATAACAGTGACTGTCATCTAGGAACAGGGGATCATCGTGAGGATAAAATGAGGTGATGAACTGCATGCTTAAAAATGGTTAAGATAATACATTTTATATGTATTTGAATACAGTAAAAAATGAGAAAAGATAAGAGGAGGGAAGTAGGGTATTGGTGGCACCACATCTATTGTGTGGGAGCTGGGAGAAGAGCAGGCAGAGCTGCGTGAAGAGCCGAGACTCACTGAGAGGCCACTGGAGGGCGAGCTGTGAGGAAATCATTGGCGCTCTTTTTTTTTTTTTTTTTTTTTTGAGACAGAGTCTCACCCTGTTGCTGGGGCTAGAGTGCCGTGGCGTCAGCCTCGCTCACAGCAACCTCAGACTCCTGGGCTCAAGCGATCCTCCTGCCTCAGCCTCCCAAGTAGCTGGGACTACAGGCATACGCCACCATGCCCGGCTAATTTTTTCTATATATTTTTAGTTGGCCAATTAATATCTTTCTATTTTTAGTAGAGACGGGGTCTCGCTCATGCTCAGGCTGATTTCGAACTCCTGACCTTGAGTGATTCGGCCACCTCAGCCTCCAGAGTGCTTGAATTATAGGTGTGAGCCACCACGCCCGGCCTCGTTGGCACTCTTGAAAGACTAGGGGCAAGGGATTGGTGGTAACTGAAGAAGCCAAACACACACACACACACACACACACACACACACACACGGGACTGAGAGGATTGGAATTGGGGTGACCGATGGAAAAGAGAAGGTTTTAGTTTATGAGACCCAGCCTCAAATATTTGAAAAGTTGCTTCTAGAAAAGTTTCCTCTGCATAGTTGAGAGAGCACATCTTGCATCAATGAACAAAAATCCCGGGAGGGCGGTGCTCACCATACTTTGGGGGAATTCTTTCCCAAGTGGAGTTTTGGCAAAAATGGACTGAGCTGCCTTGAGCCGCGGTGAGCTCCCCTGCCTGGGCGCGCTGGTGTCTGGGTGGCGCTTGCAGGGAGTTGCCTGGGGGTTCCTGAGGCGGGGTAGGAGCTGGGCCAGGTGGTCTCCAAGGCTCCGTGTGTCTCTGTGAGTTCAAGGTGATGTATTGCACTTTGGGAATGTTTTCAAGGTTGGAAGACAAGAGTTTCAAAATGAGAAACTCTCAGCAGAGTTCTCCGGGAGAAGTAGAAGAGGTAGGGTACTTGGAGACCTGGGAAGCCAATAGCGAAGAACTTTGAAAAAGAAGATTACTTGAATTTCCCCTCGCCCCACTCCCCACCAAAAAAACCCTGAATTCAGCGACTGTGTCTTTTCGTAACCCTCATCTTGTGATATAGCACCAATCCCTGCCGCAGGCTCAGTTTTTGCTTTAAAGCCTCTGCACATTTTATATTTTACCATCTATTAAGATAATAATAATCAACGGGGATCTTACTGTGAAGGGGAATAACGGAGCACAACTATAATAGGTAAATGATGTTGACAAAAATTTCAAATATTGTTATGTCAGGAGACACTTATTTCTAACGTGGCCATCCAGTGACAGAAGACTTGGTGGGAAAAATCCCTGCTTATTTTTAGCTAAATGACAAGCACCCTGTAATGTGGGGTCAGAAAAGAGATTAAGTGTGACAGAGATGTGACAGGAGAAAGCACGCAGAATAACATACCTCCCTTTCTTGCTGATTTCTACCTAGCGGTAGTCACCACTATTAAATTTTTATTGAGTGCTTTTCTAGGCGAGTTAGATTCTTAACTGGGACTCTGTCTCTCAGGATGTGGTGAGCAGGCATCGCAAAGCTTCAGTTGGCAACGTGTGGTGTGACTATTTCTTAACAAGTCTTACTTTCGTAGGTCACACAAGAAAATCAGTGCAATCATTTCCCAGTCACACCACACACATCAAGAAGGCCCTTGTTTATTAAATGCCGCTTTGTGTAATTCCTCACTCCAGTTCAACAGCTTTACTCATCGTCTCCCAAATACACTAAGCTCATGTCTATGCTGCCTGTGGTCTAGTCCAGCTCCCAACTTCTTTCTTCTGTGAAACTTTTCTTTATGATTTCTCCAGCTTAACACATTGCCCCTTTTTGGAATCCCAGTAGAATTTATTATCTACATATCTGGCACTTGAAATATGCTGCCTAATCTTTATTCCTTTCTTCCTTCCCTTCCTTCTCTCTCTCTCTTTCTTTCTTTCATCTCTGAAAGTGATCTTACTTATGAAGATAGTAATGGATTAATGCTGAGTTGGGTTGGTTTACTCAAACTCTTTTAAAGGGCCTAAATTCTGAGGCTTTTTCAGGTTGGGTAAGCATCTTCTTTGAAACCTTATGTTCTTTTCTTGACCATTATTAAAGTTTGATGACTGTTTCCTCATGGGTCAGAGGGTATGTTATCACTGGATCCAGAGGCCAACCCCACAATTCCTCCTCACTTTGCACTCAGATAATCCACCTTGAAAACAAATTGTCCTCTTTACTTTTCTTTTCTTTTCTTTCTTTTCTTTTCTTTTCTTTTTTTTTTTTTACCTCCTCTCTTTGAACTATTATTGAAATTCAGGGAGCTCAAAACTTTTTCTTGAAAGTCATGCAATATCTAATTGTCTGTTCTGGTCTTATTGTAAAGGAATGGGACTCAAAACATCAAGTTTTGACAAGTGGTGATTTCTAAGAAACTAGCTCTAGATTACTATGGGATTCCTATTCAATTTAGCCATTGTTGTCAAAGATTTAATAATAGTAATAGTAAAAAAAATGTTGATTTATTGGCAAAGGCATTATTGTGGTGTTGACAGTTTTCAGAGATATGAGTTAGTTTACATATGACGGATTGTTAAATTACTTCACCTTCTGTGCTTGAAAAATATGGTTGTGAAGTACGTTTGTGAGTTTAAAAAATAGTGTTATCTATCATTCCTAGCTTTGCTTAAACCCCAAGATATTGTTCCTACCATTTGAAATGGTAGGAGTTTCACATTGGAGGAAGAAAGGGTTCATATTTTGCTCTCCTGATTTTGAATGAACAGACACTATTTGTGAAGATCCTCTTATTTTTTCTCTCTGCTCTTGTCTCTGCTTCCCCTGCTGGCCCTGAAAATCTAGAAGCCTGTCTTTCCGTTCTGCAGGTGACTCGACTTGAGAGAACTTGGAAAATCCCTCTCTGTCTTGGACCATTGCTCCCCGGGAGACATCCTGATGCCCAAATCCCTCACTGAGTTGGGACACACGGCGCACTTCCGAAGGCCCTTCTGTTACCTCCTTGGCCTCTTGGTCAGCTCCCCACCCACACCAGCTTGCCCCAGTTTGCAACCTGAATAAAACACCATGCCATGGGACGTGAATTCTGGCCTCTCACTCACCAGGAGGCCAAAATGGAAGGCTTTAGCACGCCGTGGGATGAATTTGTCCAGTGGGAAATTGGCGATGAGCGTGACTGGGTCTGATGCATTCTTCCTCCTTTCATTCTTCTGTGAACTACTTCAAGATACAGGTGTTTGTTTTGGAACAATTTATGTGGCCCGTGCACAAGTGAACATGCCGTCTCAGCACATTTTGGTGTCTCTTTGCAGCTCACGTTGAAGCTGCATCCGGTATAATGGGGCACACATTTTATTGCTCTGTCCCTGCCTTTGCTTCATTCCTCTTCTCCTCATTCTCGTGACCCCAAGCTTGCACTTCCCAAATACATGGATAACCCCTTAATCTATATCTCAGGCTTTGCTTTCTAGAAGCCCCTGGTTGAGACTCTCTAGAATAGATTCCAGAGTATTTAATTTGAATTAAACATTTTCTCTCCTTTCAGATCAGCTTTGGAAGCAAATACATTTAGAAAGGAAAATATGTTCAAGAATTATGTTCTCTTTGGGGTAATGTTGAAGCACTATGAAGATGATGGTTGATAGGTGGGCAAAGGAAAACAACTAAAAGGTAGAGTAGAAGTTAACAAAAAAGAAGAACACTAATGTCAAACTTCATCCATTTCACAGTTTTGGTCTCAGCCGACCACAAGCCAAGGGCTAAACATCATTTCTACTCCCTAATTTTTTTCCAGCTCCAAGTTAGATGTGGCCTCTTTTCTGACTTAGAAAATCCTCTTTGCAATAGCATGTGTATTCAAGATTTTGTTTTTCTTCTGGACAATGAAGATGCAATGAGAACATTTTCCAAATGCTTACAGTTTTTATTCCTAGTGTTGATTAAAACTGTATTAACTGTACTTTTCAGAAATTAGAAATGTGATTTATAATTCACTTGGTTGTTAGATATTACTAAGACCTGACTTTATCAGCTGTATTTGTATCACTGAATCACTTAAGCAACCCACGGAATCAGTAATCGTGACTGACATAGTGGCTGAATCATGGGCAGAGCTGAGCTGAGGATACAAAGAACCACACATGAAGGAGATGTCATATTTCTATTAATCAGCTGAGGCACTTTAACTTCAAATCTTTCTAAACCACAATAGAAAGAAACAGAATATGGAGAGACCAATACAGAGTTTTGTTCTAAGTACATAGATAAAAACACACTGCAGAACTGTAATATATATGCATATGTATGAATATTTATCTTTTGTAATTTGTATCACAAACATTTATATATAGTCAAATCATGCCATAAATGTAGAAAATTTTCAATATCCACTTGGGAGAATGAGAATCTAGTTTTTTACCAGAGTAATAGGAATTCTTCTTTTATTTCTGGTCTCTTATAGCTACTAGTTTTTGAGAGCCTACTCTGTGTAGGCATTACCTAGGTTAAAAATTCATAGTTTTTCCTCTTTCTTTACAAACATAGCTAAATGTTTGTAAACTTTACGAACATAGCTAAAATGTTCGTAACTTGAACAGCCATGCAAGTTAAATATTATGGCTTCAGTTTACAGACAGGACTCTGAAGCTCAGTGGTTGAGTAGCTTAGTCATAATCACAAATGCAGTGACTAAAAAGGTAGATTCAGGATTCAAATCCAGCTCCATTTGACTCGAAAGCTGTCCTTTCCCCATTAATCTTCACTTTCCTTTAATATAAATAAAATTCCAGGGATTCGACTATGAATGATTCTTCTAATTTCTGCTTATATTTATAGGTTGATAAATTCTCCTTTGTTTTAAAGCTGGATTTTCTAATGGAACATCGGGGCGTGGCCCAAATTGTAAAATCGAGCTGATATGATACGGTAGGAAATCACTGGATTTAGTGTACACAGGTAGAGTTTACAATGTGTCCAAGAAGATACCCTCAATCATCAGAATAGAGATGAATGGGCATTTTGTGATATAGTTATATTTGTTTTTAAAATACAAAATGCATTTGGCTCTGAGAATGGAAAATTCAGCTCAGAGATGAGGCAGATACAACATACATGACTCTTTAAGTTGGTCACAGATGATCTTGTTAAATAGTTGACCCAGCTGGTGTGCGGCTTACCTCAGCGTCCGCGGTGACTTTGAGACAGCGTGTCATGTCCTTGTCGGGCTGCCTCTTTTTGAATGCGCATATTGTTCCCACTGACTTCATTCCTCAGGCTGACTGATGGGGACAGGACTCGAATGCATTCTGTGACTTTTAACTTGAGAATCTGAAAGTGTATAAAAGTAAATGGACTTTGACTCGCTGAAGTAGTCCTGGATTTCTTTTCCGTTTTTCTTTCATTTTACGAGTTGAGTTGATTTTTAAAAACTATCCCCAGAAAATAGAGACTCAATTTCTAATAAAGTATAAGTGATAGTGGGAAGGAGTGGAACTAGATTATAAATTGTGTGGTATGTGCTGAGCCTTTTTTTTAAAAGTAAACTTAATTTAACTTTTACAATAACCTCAAGAAGGAGCTATTGCCATCCCAGGTTGCAAATGTTGAATCTCTGTGAGGTTAAGAGATTTTAGAGAAAACCTGTTAGAGCAGATTATCTCTAGAATGAAGGCCTCTTGATTCTGTCCCATGGAGAAAGCCCATGTATAGGATTTTAGAAATGAATTAAACATGTTTTATTATTTTCTAGTAAGAATTGCTACTGGGATTTTTGCACTTGCAGAATTTTTTAAATTTGTTTATAGATTGATTCATTTATTCTTTCAACATTTGTTGAATGTCCACTATATTCTTTATTATATACCAGGATTGCAAAGATGAGTAATACAGAATTCCTCTGCTTGAGAAGCTCTCAGTGATTGTGTTTCTGTTTGTTCTAAGTGTGAAGGGAGGGGCAGGTGTTGGGGAAAAAGTATAAATAGTCTGGAAATTTGATGGGAAAATTGTGATTTTAGAAAGAAAAATTGAGTCACTCATTTTTCTTGTTGCAACAAACAAAATATGCTTTCAGGAAAATTAGAAAGTAGAAATAAGCAAAATTAACAAAAATAGTCTCCTCCTAACCAGCGTGAGTAACTCTGTTTACCTACTCACTTCTTTGACTATTTATATGAATAGTTTTTTATGTTTCTCTCTCTCTCTCTCTCTCTCTCACACACACACACACACACACACACACATACACACAGATCATGCTATTTTGCTATTTTATGGTCTGCTTTCTTATGTAGGAACACACAGAGATGTTCTATTGATGTTTAAACATTATTTTTACTGGCTGAATAGCATTTTATCGCATGAAGATAGTTCAATGTATTCAATTAATCCTATGTTGTAAGTTATTTAGGTAATTTCTAATTTTTATAACTCATGCCATTTTGTAGCTAAATCTTTTTATATAGTCTAAATTATTTTTTAGAAAAAATTGCTAGCAATGTAGTTATTGGATTTAAGGATTTGTACTTTTTTTTTAGGTTTTTTTTTCCTTTTATCTTCTGTATGGTACTAAATTATCCTCCAAAAGACCAGTACTAATTTACCCATAATCAGTGGATTTGAGTTTCCATTTCTCTTCCATGTTTCCAATACTAGGTACCATCTCCTCCTTTAAGAAAAATCTTCTGCAATCCAATAGGTGGGAAAGAGTCTCCTTTTTGAAAGACCCTTATGAAAACTCTTGGCTTTTGAACTTGCTAGCTACTATTGTCTTTTGGTATAGTGCTGTCACTGTGTGTGATGGTTAATTAGTGGGCTGATTATCTGCCTTAGTAGCTTGGGAGCACCTGGAGGGTCCAGCCTGTCCTATTCACTTGTCTGTTCCTGGATGCTCATGAACGTTTATTGAACTGAATTGAACTGGAGAATGTGCCTAGTTTAGAAACAATTGGCCAGCTGTGTCCATTTCAATACAACCTGTGGGCAGGTTATTTTATTCCTGTCAGTTGCATAATAATGAGTAACTTTTATTGAGCATTGATCACATGCCAATCCTGTGTTAGGTGCTTTGCACACTGATCTGGCGAAAACAGGCTTGAACTCAAGACCAGCTAATTCCCAAGGCATCTTTCTTTTTTTCCTCTCTCCTCCCCTTTCCTATTTTCTCTCTCATATCTTCTTTTTATTATAGACATTTTAAATATACACAGACTAGAGAGAACAGCACAATGAACCTTGATACACCCACCACCCAACTTCAGCAATTGCCACCATGTATCCATTTATGTTTCATCTAAGCCTGTCCCTCACTACCTGGATCCTCCTTGCATTATTTTAAAGCAATTCTCAGATACATCAATTTTCTTCATAATTATTTACTATATCTCTAAAATTCTTTTTTATATCTCTTAGAGATATGGGCTTGTTTTTGAACCTAAATCACAGTATTATTGTCATTCTTTAAAATATTTATAACAATTCCTTAATGTCGTCTAATGTCCAGTCAGTGTCAAATTTTCCCAATTATCTCAGAATTGACTTATTGCAGTTGGTTCGTTTGATTTAGGAACCACGCAAGGACCATCCACTGTAACCGGAACCATTCTAACCACAACACAGTGTTTCTCTGTCTCCTGGACAGCACGAGGACTGCCCTTCTCAGGGCAGATAGCACGAGGAACATAAACATTTTTAAAGAATTCCTATGGATCAAATATGGCCAATAATTCACATCATCCTGGAAAGAAGCCCGCTCAGTAGTTAATACCTGGGAAGCACTGGGTCTGTGTGGAATGGAAAATGTGCTTTGCCACGAGGGTTCGTCCTCCCCTCTCCCTGGAAATCCATCAGTGTAATTATTTGAGCACATGCTAATGTACCAGGCACTGTGCTGCCTTCTCCCTGGAAATCCATCAGTGTGTCCGTCCAGTGCCTGGCAGCTCAGTTGCTCACTTTCCTGCTTTCCTGCTTCACAAGCTCTTGCCAAGTCTCTTCCCAGAAGATGCATAGTGAGATATAAGTGACAGTGGCTTTAAAGTTCTGTCTTTAGCACTGGGCTGAAAAAAACGAGACATGCTGGCTTTTGTACCCCTTCCTGGCTGGGAGAGAATGATTTGGAAATGGAAGCCACAGGCTTGTTGTTGTCATAAATGGGTCATGACATTGATAAAGTATTTCACAGTAAGCAATAGTTCAAGTTTTCATGTCTGTTTTTGCCTCTGTTTTGAACTTGAAGGTCTAGTGATCCTCCACTGTGTTGCAGCGGGTGGGAATTCGACAAGAAGTCCTGAAATTAACGGCCTCCTCTGCGGAGATCCTGAGAACTGTGCAGGTATGTTTAGCAAACTTCATAGTCAGTCTTGGAAAGTTGAGTTCCCTGAATTTTAATCTTCTGATTATCATAGTAATCATAATACGAGGTAGTTATTTGAGCACATGCTAATGTACCAGGCACTGTGCTAAGTGCTTTACATACAGTAACTCATTCACTCCTCACAAGAGCCCTCTGAGCTAGATTTCAAGGTGAAGCCTACAAAGATTAAGTAAGTTGCCAAAGGTCACACAACTGGTGGCATAGCAAATCTGGGGTTTCAGCTCTTGTCTTTCTGATTCCAGTGCCTCCACTGTGCCAGCTCAGCATCACAGATGTGTGCTCCAGACTCTAGCCTGTGCTATCTTGGACTGGATTCATGGAGAGTTGGCATATGCTATTCAAATTTTAATTCTTTTTTTATTCCAAACTTAAAAGAAGGGAAGAAGGCAAGGATTTGTATACATTTTGCCGTGGAGAAGCTTGAGTTAGTGTTCTCTAAGTTACTAGTCTAGGGCAGAGATTTGCCTTAGCAGGGTCAGACACAAGTGGCTCGTGGGGCATGAGGTCTGTGTCACAGGCACTCAGCCCTGCCGTCGTGCTGCCAGCGCAGCTGTAGTTGCGCACAAGTGAATGAGCCCGGCTGTGTTCCAACTGGACTTCCCTTAGGGAAACAGGCCGTGGCCAGATCTGGCCCTTGGGCCCAGTGTGCCAAGTCCTCTTTGTTCTGTGCGGATGATATGGTCTGCTCTCCTACAGGGGGTGCTTCTGATTCGGAAAACAAAAACAGAACACAAGCCAATCCCAAAAGAAGTGTGGGATGAACAAGAGCCTCCTGTTTTCCCTGGAAACTTCTCCCAGCTGGGAGTGGGGTGACATGGTGTGAAGTTTTCCTTTCCTCGCACCCTGGGGAAGTTGTCACTGAGCCAGGAGCGTGCTGAGCAAGTCTTCCTGATGTGAGTCACCGGTTCCAGCCCAGGCTTCCTCTGCCACCCCTCACAGCAGT
This sequence comes from Microcebus murinus, assembly GCF_040939455.1. NCBI lineage: Eukaryota > Metazoa > Chordata > Mammalia > Primates > Cheirogaleidae > Microcebus > Microcebus murinus. Next base: position 2,194,204 of record NC_134129.1, read on the forward strand.
GGGTGGTCTGGAAGGTGCTCATCGGCTTCGGAATGTGATGGTGTCTGAGGTCGTGCTTGCGTGGGTCTTGTCACCATGAAGGGAGAAGGACAAAGCCAACTTTATGTGTTCATGTGTTTTTCTTCAGGCCAGTCTCCAATGTCTTAAATGATGACATTTTTCACATTTCCTTGGGAAATATTTGCGTAATCTGATGACTGACAAATGTTCCAAAATCTTCCTCATCATCATCCTAAATGTGTTTTCTAATTTTATTGTTATCTTAAAGTGGACAATACAGTACTGTTAAGTATAGGCATGATGTTGTGGAGTAGATGTCTCTAATTTATTCATTTTGTATAACTGAAACTTGGAACCTGTTGAAGAGCAATTCCCCACTGCCCCTCCCCCAGCCCCTGGCCTCTACCGTTCTACTATCTGCTTCTGTGTATTTGGCTACATTAGATACCTCACATAACTGGACTCACATATTTGTCTTCTGGTAGCTGTCTTATTTCACTAAGTACAATGCCTTCCAAGTTCATCCATGTTGTCACAAATGGCAGGATTTCCTTCATTTTTAAAGATGGATAGTATTTTATTTATATATATGCAACATTTTCTTTATCCATTCATCTGTCAATAGACACTTGGGTTGCTTCCACCTTTTGGCTCTTGTGGAATGATGGTGCAATGAATATAAGAGTGCAGATATTTTTTTGAGATCCTGATTTTAATTCTTTTGGATAGATACTCAGGAGTGGGATTGCTGGATCATATGGTAGTTCTATATTTAATTTTTTGAGGGACATCTATACTGGTTTCCATAATAACTGCAGTATTTTATCACTTGTTATCTTTTGTCTTTGTGATAATTGCAATCCTATCAGGTATGAGGTGATATCTTAGGTGGTTTTGATTTGCATTTGCCTGATTACTTATGATGTTGAGCATCTTTTCATATGCCTTTTGGCCATCTGTAAGTTTCCTTTGAAAAATGTCTATTTAAGTCCTTAGCCCATTTTTTGAATGGGTTACTGAGTTGTAAGGGTTCCTTATATATTTTGGATATCAATCTCTTATCAGAAGTACAGTGTGAAAACATTTTCTCCCATTCCATAGGTTGCCTTTTACCCTGTTAGTTGTTTCCTTGGCAGTGCAGAAGCCTTTTCAGTCGATATAATGCCACTTATTTCTGTTCTGCTTTTGTTGTCTGTGCTTTTGGCAACACATCTAAGAAATCATTGCCAAGACCATTGTCAAGAAGTTTTCTCTTACATTTTCTTGTAGGAATTTTACAGTTCCAGATCTTACGTTTAAGTCTTCAATCAATTTTGAATTTACTTTTGTCAATTTACCATTATAGTAAAAGTGTCTGATAGCATTCTTTTGCATGTGGATATCCAGTTTTCAAATATTGAAGAGACTACCCTTTCTTCATTGTGTATTCTTAGCACCCTTGCTGAATATCAATCAGTTCACTGTATGTGCATGGGTTTCTTTCTGAGCTGTCTATTTTGTTCTATTGGTCTATCTGTCTGTCTTTATACCAACACTACACTGTTTTAATTACTGTAGCTGTAGAGTGTATTTTGAAATCAGGAAATGTAATACCTCCAGCTTTGTCCTTATTCAAGATTGTTTTAGCTGTTGGGAATTTTTGGGGGGTTGCAGATGAATTTTAGAATTGTTTTCCCATTTTTGTAAAAAAAAGTAATTGGAAGTTTAATAAGGATCGCATTGAATCTATAGATAACTTTTGGTAGTATGGACATTTTAACAATATTAAACTTTTCAATCCATTAACATGGGATATTTTTCCATTTATTTTTGTCTTCTTTAATTTTCTCCATCAATGTTTTATAGTTTTCGGTTGTGCAACTATTTCACTTCCTTAGTTAAGTTTATTCCTAAGTATTTTATTCTCTTTGATGCTATTATAAATGGGCTTGTTTTCCTTTTTGGATGGTTTGAAGCTATAGTATAGAAATGCAACTGATATTGGCATGTTGATTTTGTATTTGGCAACTTTGCTAAATTCATAAATTAGCTGTATTAATAACATATAGTGTGTGTGTGTTTGTGTATTTCTCTGTGTGTACACGTGTGCAGTCTTTAGGATTTTCTGTGTATAAGATTATGTCATCTTCAAACAGATAATTTTACTTTTCATGGTTTGGATTCCTTTTATTTCTTTTTCTTTCCTAATTGTTTTGTCTAGTACATTCAGTACTTTGTTGAATAGAAGAAGTAAGAGTATGCATCCTTGCCTTGTTCTTGATCTTAGGAAAAAGCTTTCAGTTTTTCACCATTAAGTACGATATAAACTGTGCTTTTCATATATGGCCTTCTTATGTTAGAATAATTTTCTTCTATTTCTAATTTGTTGAGAGTTTTTATCATGAAAAGGTGTTGAATTTTGTCAAATGCCTTTTTTTGCATCTATTGAGATGATCATGCTATTGTTATCCTTTGTGTGTTAATGTGATGTATCACATTGACTGAGTTTTGCATGTTGAATCATCCTACATTCCAGGGATAAATCCCACTTGGTCACGGGGTATAATCCTTTTATTTTGCTGTTGGATTGGATTTGCTGGCGTTTTGTCAAGGATGTTTGCATCTGTGTTCATTAGGGATATTGTCCTGTAGTTTTCTTTTCTTGTTATGTCTTTGTTTAGCTTTGGTATCAAGGTAATATGGCTTTGTAAAATGAGTTTGAGTGTGTTTCCTCCTCTTCAATGTTCTGGAATAGTGTAAGAAGTATTGGCATTAAGTATTTAAAGGTTTGGTATAATTCATCAGGGAAGCCATCTTGTCCTGGGCTTTTATTTGTGAAGATTTTTGATTACTAATTCAATCTTCTTATTAGCTACACTTCTGTTCAGATTTTCTATTTCTTTGTGATTCAGTCATGGTATTTGCATGTCTATTTTTGTGAATAGAATAGTCATGGTAGTTTTCATGTTTCTAGGAATTTATCCATTTCATCTAGGTTATTCAATTTTTTTGGTGTATAATTGTTCCTAGTAATCTCATATGATCCTTTTTATTTCTATAGCAGCAGTTGTAATGTCTCCCCTTTCATTCCTGATTTTATTATTTAAGCTTTCTCCTTTTTTCCTTAGTAAGTCTAGCTATAGTTTTGTCAATTTTGTTTATCTATGTTTTCAAAAAACAAATTCTTAGTTTTGTTGGGTTTCTTTCTATTTTCTATTTCATTTACTTTAATCTTGATTATTTCTATCCTTCTATTGATTTTGTGCTTATTTTGTTCTTCTATCCTGGAGAATGCTCTGTGCACGCTTGAGAAGAATGTATATTCTGCTGGTGTTGGGTAGAGTGTTTTGTTTATGTCTGTTAGCTGTCTTTTAACAAGTCGCTTAAGTTTTCGAGGACCGAGTTTGGAACGTATAAAATAAAGAGGTGAATCCGATGATCCTTGGGGGGGTCCTTCCTGTTTCTAACTGATTATGATTTTATTTTTTTCAAACAACCTCAATCCTTAAGCACTCCATTTTTAGTGTGTCACTTCTAACTTGACTGAGGCATCCACTCATCCCGCTAACACTTACGAGCACGTGCCACGCAGCAGCCCTATTCCGGGTACTGAGAATGCAACAGCGAACACGACGGCCAAAGGCAAGGTCACAAACATAATGGAGAAAGAGAGGTGACCGGTAATGTCATGCAGAGCCTTGCCAAAGACGAGGGCCTTCAGCTGTTACTCTGAGAGTTTCAGTGGCAGTACTCTGGCTTCCGAGTGCAGCCTTGACAGTTCAGAGGGCACAGGCGGAAGCAGGGAGACTAGGCAGGGGTGTCGTTATGGAGACTGCCCCCAGCTTGGAGATGCTGCTGGGCTTAGACCAGGCTACCAGAGTGGTGGAATGATTCTGCATATATTTTAAAGACAGCCTAATGGGACTTGCTAACGAGTTGGTTGAATGTATAGTAAGAGAGAAGGAAATCAAGATGACTCCAAAGGCTTTTGGCCTAAAAAGCAGAAAGAATGGATATTATAGTATTTTCTGAAATAAGGAAAGATGAGGTTTGAAGGGGAAAAATCAAATATTCTATTTTGGAAAGGTTATGTCAAAATGCCAGATGGATCCTATTCAAGGGGAGATGTTAGTTGGACATTTGACACTGAGGGAAGATATCTGGGATGGGAACTAAATTTAGAAATTGTTATCCAAAGATGTGTTTAGAGACAGGAGACTTGAGATCATGTGGGGAAAATGTGGAGATGAGACAGCACCGAGCCCTCATGCATTGCAGAATTTTAGAGGTTGAGGAAGATGAGGAAGAACCAACCAAGGAGAATTAGCAAAGAAGGCATCATTCACGTAAGAATTCTACTGCGTGCGTTCTTGAAAATCAAAAGGAAATGAAAGTTTTCTTCCTGTTCATTGGTCTTTGTTTGCCCTCAGCCAGCCATGAATAATTTAAAACTCATTCAAGTATGCTTACAGTTTAACATTGATTCTTTTTCTTTCCTCTAAAAGGATAGAATTAAAAAAGGCAGCTCTAAGTGAAGGCTCAGAATTGGTAAGCTCAGAAATGTTCTGCAGGGCCCTCCTGGCTAAAAGGCATCCTCCCCCACCCCAGATATAAGTAAATCCTACTAGCTCGGAAATTTCAACAAGTACATCTGTGAGATGCGACTTCCGCTTTCACTTATCTATGTCACCTTTCCAAATGTCACTGGAGGTAAGACAAGTGGGAATCCTCGATTATAATACATTTCCAAATTTTTATTTCAAGGGCACTGTGAATTTACATTGCCTTGAGTCATCGAGGCAGCTGGTAAGATAAGAAGAAAAATTAACTTAAAAAATATATAACTTTCTTCCTCATATTTTGGCTTAAGAAAGTTGTAAAATGAGGACCCCTCTATTGGGAAGAGTCCCAGAATCCAAGGAACAGAATCATAAAGCCTGAGGCTCTGCTTCCTAGACGAGGAAGAAACTTTCCCCCAGACTCTTCCGTGACCATGGACACTGTCTTGTGTGCTCTATTCCTTCCTGTGTGCTCATATTCCTTTTTTAGGTCAGTTATATGTGTGGGAGGAGGAGTTTATATTTATTTGTTTTCCTTCCTCTTTCTCCTTGTTAACACCTGTGGGACATCTATTTCTCTGTTTGGCATTCTCCTTAAAATCTGTCACAGAGAGGTTTAACTATGTCTAACTAAGGGGCTAGAGATACTATGCGGTTATAACCGTTGTAATAAGTATTGTAAAAAGGCATTGTAATAATATAATTGTAGTACTGATGGCCCTTAAAGCTGACTTCAGAATAAAGTTGCTAATGTTAATGTCTTTTACAAAATTGTTAAATAGATTTGTAATGGGCACTGTTAAATAAGTGAAAGTTTTTTGAAAAATAATCCTAATGTATCCATTCTGAAGAGTTTTAGCCACAAAGGCATCACAACGCCTCGTTTGTCCTGAGAATTGGAATCATATATTAATAGACAGAGACTAAGCAACCAGGGTATGTTTAATCAAAGCATTCATCACATTGAGGAAAAGCGCATATTGAAACTAACTCCTTTAGTTTCAATTGTATTTCAGTTGTAGTCCTCCACTTTGTCTTAGCCTGAGGGAATCTGTTACATCTCATCTAACTATCCTCCTGACCCAAGTTGGATGCCCACTTCTTATCTAATTGCCCGTATGAACTAAGAAAGATGTCCTTGCTTTCGATTCCTTTTGCAAACTCTTAGAAAATCAGTTTTTTACATACACTGACCTGCAGTAACCCTAATGGTTTCTCATTTATTTGGCTTTTAGAATATTTGGAGTATAGTGTCCTGTGAAGAGATTGAGATGTTACCTGTGGTGCCCATCCATTCGTGATCCACCCCGAAGTGGGTGTTGTTCCCTAGTGAAATGATGTGGGGCAGGCTCATTCCCAGGAGACTGCTCTGGTTTGGGGAATGTGGGTTGGAAGAGGGTAAGGTGGGAGAAAAAGATCAATTCAGTTCCACCACTCCCAGGATCAGGGCAACCTTCCTGGTTGCTACATTTTCAGGACTGTGTCATTCACTTCTCAGCAGAGAAACACAACCCTTGGAACCTGATCATTCTTTGTCACACAGTTAATTTGTCCTTCTTCTTGGTAAACATCTCTGCAATGGAAGGTTGAAGTTTGCCCTTGCTTGCTCTACATCATCCGGACTCAGGACATGCAGAAAATGTTAGGCTCCACAGTTGTTCAACTTGCAGATAACGTGGACCTTGACGAATACTGGATGAAAGGAACCGTGCATTCTAAAGAGAGAATGCTGATGAGCTTTCTCATTTCCATGAGAGAGGAAGAAACAATCCCATCTGCTTTTTTTTTTCTTTTCTTTTTGTGGCAATATGTGTGATTTATTTTGCATTCATATTTTAAAGTTCCATGGAGAAATCACTGGACATTTTCTGCCTGGTGGTGTGGAAAGGTTTTTAAATCTAAATAATGCTGGGAATACTTAAGAGCATGCCTATTTGGCAAAGCAGGGAGCTCTGCGAGCCATCAAAACAGTACCTGGCACCCATTTCGCTGGCATGGATTTGTGCTTTTTGGATGAGCTGAGGCTGATCAAATCACTGCTTCCAGCAGCTGCTGGTTAATTGCTTTTTGGTATCATACTCTGTATGGTGTTCATTAAAATTTGGGTGCATTTAAAGGGGCACAGCAGCTAGAGGAATTAGTAAAGTTTAGGACACATAGCCAAATGACTTATATTTAAAGGCAGGTATGCCTTGCAAAACAGGAAGGGCCTTCCTGGCTCATGCCAGATCTGTCATTAAGTCTTGCTGCCTCCTGGATTCATAGCCTTGCCCTCCATTGCCCTGGCCCAGGCCCACGACACACGTGTCTGCATGGCTCAGGCATGCCCTGGTTTTCTCATTCCCCTTGGCATTTTCCTGCTCTAATCCAGTCTGTGCTCTCCTATCTAATACATTGATAGAATGCTTTATAGTTCAAAGTATTTTTTTTTTTGAGACAAAGTCTCATTCTGTTGCCCGGGCTAGAGTGCCGTGGCATCAGCCTAGCTCACAGCAACCTCAAACTCTTGGGCTGAAGCGATCCTGCTGCCTCAGCCTCCCGAGTAGCTGGGACTACAGGCATGTGTCACCATGCCCAGCTAATTTTTTCTATATATTTTTAGTCAGCCAATTAATTTCTTTTTATTTTTAGTAAAGATGGGGTCTCGCTCTTGCTCAGGCTGGTTTCGAACTCCTGACCTTGAGCGATCTGCTGCCTCGGCCTGCCAGAATGCTAGGATTACAGGCGTGAGCCACTGCGTCCGACCCTAAAGTACTTTCTTATATACCATTTAATGTCATCTGTAAGAACCATCTTCAGTTCTTGCTTGCCTTGCACTTCAGTCAACTGACCTTGCAGGTTTCTAACTTCCACACACAGCCATCCTCGACCGCGTTCTTCCTGACCCTGCAATTCAGTTAAATCGCCTCCCACCCCTGCGCTGGACCTGCGTACTCCTGACTGGTGCCCTGTTCTTGACCTTCTCCATAACCTAATTGCTTTCTCACCTCCTTCTAACATCTACATTTTCCAGAAATTTTTCTTTGATTAGGTAAGCATTCTTCATGCTTAAACAAGGTGACTTCTAGGATTGCCGAGATTTTTAAAGTTCTAGAATTAACCCATTTACTGGGAACTTTACTATCCCAGGAACTCCACTAAAAACTTCCACATGTATGTTGTATTTGCACATGTCAACAGCCCTTCAAGGTAGATGCTATCATCTTCAAGTTACAGTTGAGGAAGCTAAGGTTCAGATAGCTTAATGGCTTGCCAGACTCCTACAGCTGAAAACAGAAAGGCAAAGCTGAAAATTTTTATTTTTTTTCTTTTTTTTCCAGGAAAAGGCAGTGAGAGTGAAAATTAAACACACATTTTCTTCCTCCTAATCCAGTGTTCTTTCCACTGTTCCCAGTGCACTGCAACTGTTATCTGGTTACTATGGTTGTTTTTACAGGCTGATTGCTTATTATTGTTTTAAATTTTTTCTATTACACCAATTTAGATAGATAGGGGTATTTTTTATTTTGTTGACACTTCCCAGTGTCTACACTACAGGGCTCTGGGAATAGAAAACACTCAGCAAATGGGAGTTGACTTAATTTATTTGTCAAAATACACAGATCTTTGCCTTTGACACACTTAGCAGTTATTTCTGCTAAAAGTTTCAATGCTTCTGACCAGAGTCCCATTGAGTGGCGTGCATGGGAACACAATACCTGGCTTGTGATATCAGCAGCCAGCAAGGGTGGTGATCATGTCACCAACCAAAATCAGGTCAGCCAGTCCCTCAGTGACATTCTGCAATGCCCTGAAACTCTGCACCGTGACCTGGTGTCACGGGAATTTGTAGTGTATAGATCGTCCCAAGTACTTTGGGATTCCTCTCTCTGGTGGCCCTGAGCAATTATAAGCACTCATTTCATAATATTAATTAGGAAGCGTAGTAGTCATTGCTATTAATAAAAGGACCATTTAATGTGATTAGGATACCAGGTGCCACACCAAACCTGGTGTGAAACACTCTTCTACAGAAAACACTGTAAGGTCGTCCTGGCTCCACGGGTGTTGGGATCCCGCAAGCTGTCGGTTGTTCCACATACATGGGAAGTCTGACCCCAAGCTGGAGCTGGCTTGTTTGTTGCTTTCTCTGGGTGTGGACATATGTCAGTTGTAAATCAACACATGAAACAGCTAGTTAGTATATCTGTACTGTGTCTTTTGACAATTGTTATTTATTAAAACTTTTTACATGTGAGTAATGGGGAAATTGTTTTATATTGCTGTCCTTAGTTGAATATTAGGCAATCGAGGCTCTGAAAAGGTAGGAAGACAAGGGAGTCAGTTCAGGGTTGGAATCCAGTCCAGGACACTTCCAGTATTTTCCTCCTTTAAAGCAAGTGAAAGAAAGCATCCATGGGCCAGAAGAGAGGCACAGTTTCCCACTGCGGCAAGTGGATGACTTCCAGACACGCCAGGCTGAGAGTGGATGGCAGGCACCCGCTGGCCAGCTGGCGGGACAGAATGCCACAGCTTGTAGCCTTCAAGAGCCTGAACTCGGGGCAGATCACCTGGGTTCGAGTTCCAGTTCTGCCACTTCCTAGCTGTGTGATCTTGGAAGGTGACTTAACTTCCACGTGTTGTGCTTTGCTTATCCATAAACTGGAGATAGAATGGTGCTTACCTCGCAAGGCTGTTACGAGCATTAAATGAGATAATATATGAAAAGCAAATAGACCAGCATCTAGCACTCAGTCAACGTTACGTAAGTGTTTAAGTTTAACGACAACAAGAATGGAAATCAAAAACCAAAAACCAAACGAGAAAAACCTTCCTTTCCCCAACATGGCTCTGATAACCTTCATGGAATGAAAGCGTCTCTCTTATCATAGCCACGTTTTACTCTTTAAATGACATAAAAGTTTCTGGAACTTTTGTGTCTGCTACAAATCTTCATTAAAGTATGAAACATTCCCACCACCATTCCCATTACCCAGTCAGTCTCTAGAGCTATGCCTGATTTTTATCCCCGGGTGGAAGGAAGGACAAATGAGAGATTGGAGCATATTCTACAGAAAAACTGGCAGCAAGATATGAATATGATCCTATTTACCAATGAATATTGAAACAAGTTGATTTGTCGAACTTCTTCTCATTTTCCAGCTACCACCACACAGCCAAAGCGGAAGGGCCACTTTTCCCGGTGCCCCAGGCAGTTCAAGCACTATTGCATCAAAGGGAGATGCCGGTTCGTGGTGGCCGAGCAGACGCCCTCCTGCGTGTAAGTGGAGACCCCGAGCCGCAGGCAGAGGGGTGCAGGGTCGTGCCCGCCTGGTGCTCGATGGGACGGGAAGGTCTGAGCTCACCCTGCCATCTGTGCAGACAGCGCCCTGCCACTTGTGTCCAGGCCCGCTGGGCAGCGGCTCGCGGAGAAAGTGACGCACACTTTCCTCCTGAAACACGAGCATGTGACAGTCCAGCCCCACTTGCAGGCTGGGCCGCGTCCTCTGCCTCCTTGCGCAAGCAAGGCTGATTTTGCCCAGCGTGAAGGGTGCTTTGCAGCTCCAATAATCTCCTGGGTGGTTCCCGTGGAGAGGAATTCTGCTGGCCCGTGTTAGGTGGATTGCAGTTAATGCATAGATGAAGGGGATTCCTGCCAAAGAGTGAGCCACTTCTGCAGGTGCCAGTTAAGTGTGAGGAAATAGTCTAATTTATAAACAGAGACTAATAAAGCCTGCTTGGTACAGGAGAGAATTGGGAGAAAAGTTCTCTTTCCAACTCTTTGCAGTTAAGAGTACAAGTTTAACTTTACACAGGCACATGCAAGGCATTTTTGCACGTTTTTAATATTCATTTTCTCTAAAGAGATGCACCTCTTAAGTTCTGCCTGGTATTTTTACTCTTAGAAGAGCAAGGAGAAGTGCAATTTTGACCTGAAGTTCACAGAAGGTTTGTGTTCTTCTGATCAGTTCCCCAGTACACATTTATTTTTCTATAAGCATGTCAGGACTGTGATTCCAAACTCTAATTTTCTGGAAACTTTAAGTCATGGACCTTTTCCAAATTTAATTATAATTTAATTTAAAAAAGAAATATGCATGAATAGTACTTGGAGTAAGAATTGCTAATGTAAGAAAATAAGGAGATGGGTATGTGTGTGGGTTGGGAAGGATAGAGCTGATTTTTATTTTTAATTCATTTAATTGCTCACTGGCTTGGGAGCACATATTTAGTTTTAAAAATATTAATGTTCTTTAACTCAGTAGTACATTTTTCCCCACTGGTCCTTATATCTGTAGATCTAGTGTTCTTTAATATTGCTGCTTTCTAAAATGAAAACCAGTGTGTAATCTATCTGCCTAAGATCAGCACACAGCTCGTCCCTTTCAGTTTGAGGTTAAAATTAATTTTCTTGGCCTCCATGGCATTTCTGATTCTGGCTTAACTTTCTAGCTATGTCTCTCATCCTATTCCCAAATGTCCCTCTAAAGTCCTACGTCCTTTTCATGGTGCATCATATAAGCTCTTCTCAGAGCTGGAAGCTCATTCCTACTGACGGTTTAGGATGGACTGCACACGTCAGCTCCTCCTGGCCCTGAGTTGGCTTCCTCCTTCTGAGGCTGCCACCTGGGTCTGAGTTAGATGTCCTCCTCGTGCCACCTAGGCACACCTCCGTGAACGCTCCCGTCCACCAGAGCATGAATGTTGGTTTCTTTGGATGTGCTTCTGTGACCGTGAGCTCCTAGAAGAAGGCCAGGCTGGTGGTTTATTTATGCTTGTGTCCTGGTGCCAAACACAGCGCCTAGGATTTACTAATTATGCAAGAAATGACTGAGGAATGAATGAATAAGCACCCCTATTATAGTTCATCTAAATGCTATATTAAATTTCAAAACCAAGGCCTTCATCTGAACCAGGGACAGCTTTTGAGTAGCAGAACAATACCCCAAAAATGGGAGACAGGCGATCATGGGAACTAGGACATGGATTTTGGAGTCAGATAGAACTAAGGTAAAATTTTGTTTTTACCAATTGTAAGCAGCGTTAATAACGAGTCAGTGACCTACCTTGAGCCTCAGTTTTAACATCTAAAAAAGGGAGTCGTGGTACTTTCCTCTCAAGTGTCAAAGATTAAGCAAAATAATAAATGCAAAAATGCTTATGGTACCCAGCACAGAGTAAGTGTTTCATACTAGCACTGGTGAGATAAGTGGTAGACATTCAGACTCGGACTGGCCTCGTAGGTGGCTCAGTGTAGTACGGACTCAGGCAGAACTGTCTTGCCACTGGTGACTATGCCATCTTGAGAAACCAGAAATATCGCCTTTTGCTTCGGATCATAGGAGTTCGTGGGCTCCTGTTTTTATGTGAAAAACATTTGTGAAAAAACATTATGTGAAAAATTATTTGTGTTTCAAATAATTCAAATCCCCTGTTAGTCTTCTCAGTACTTTCTTGGAATAGCGATAAATTATTTTCAGATACATAATTTTTATTTGTATATGCAGCCCAATTTATTTATATGCTCTGAAGAGCGTGAACTTGGGGGCCAGACTGCCTATGTTTAAATCCCAGCTCTGTTCACATGACTTCTCCGTACCTCAGTTTGTTTCTTCATCTCTTAAATAGCACCTGCCTCAAAGGCTGTTATACTGACCTAGTGAATACTTATACACCTCCTAGAACAGTGTCTGTGGTTATTTCAGAAAAGCGATCCCAATGCCTGATTTTGGAGTGTCTTCAAGGGTCATGGAGACCTTTAAAAATCATTTTTTGTTTTTAAATCTTATTTTATATGATGTTTATTAAATAAAACCTATTTATTCACCATTTAATAAACAGTTGTTAGAATCTTGCTCCTTCTGCCTGTTCCTCTCCTACACGGGAGATACATTCACTGAAAATGACCGTCTGCTGATATGTTATTGGTTTGCTGAAGAGCTAAATCACGTGTGAGCCTCTGTCACTGGCTATGCTAAGGTTTGACCTTCTAGCATGGCTTTGTTAGGTTACAACTTGCAGGAAGTACTGCTTGCTGAGAAATTCAATTAAAGCATTTTGAAGTTACTGAACCCAGAGCTCATAATTAGAAAAACATTCTAAAAGAGCAGCATATAATTGCCATGCATTTTGTAGGTCAAGCTATTGTTTAAAAATGCCATATTTAGTAAATTTGTTAGAGAAATATTTAAGCTAATTGGAAGAGACCACATTTGTAAGATTTAATTATGACCTTATAAACACTCTTTAAAAAATCTCTCTCTCATATATGCGATTAAAAGGGACCCTCTCCCCACCCCAGTTTCAGTCCTACATTCCACAGATTTTTGATATTTCAAGATATTTCTGAGCTCTCTTCCTGTTATTTTGACCTTGGAATGAAGTAACTGGCTCTCTTGTGGGAGCTATTCTCTTTTCATCCTGTGCTCTTGTGACTGTAGATGACATTCGGTGTCATTTCTACGTTGCTTGCCTTGTGCCTCACCTTGGTGGATAGTTGTTACTAACTTGTTTTTTGTGTGTTTGTTTGTTGAAGCCTTGTATCAGCCACAATACTGGCATTAGGGGACCTCCTTACTTGAGAAATGCAGGCTTTGCGGGAATTAACTGCCTTGGCTCTTGTCAAGCATAAACTATAAAACAGCCTGGCAGTAAATCCTTTCTTAAAGAAAAATGGGATTGAGTAGAAATCTTTCCAAGGAGCAGAATTTAATCTTTTTGACATTTCAACAGTTATGTATATGACCGGTGTCTCCTTGTGCTCTGAATCGCTCTGAGGGCAATAAAGAGAAAACATTCATTCACACCAAGGTAGTAACGTTAAACCGGTAATTTGGGTTAAAACATCCTCAGACAAACTTTTGACAACTTCTGAGACAATTGAGAGAATTCTGTAGGAGTCCTAAAATCATTGAACCCTTAGTCACTGGGTGTGGCTCCGACAAGTCCCAGCTTGGTCAAGCGACTGTGACCTCAGAGATACAGGGCATCTGCTGAACTGAGGCACATCCTAAGACAACATTGACAGGGAACTGAGAGAATGAGGGAAGTGACAGCTTCACTGATGGAGCTTGCTGCCTTCCACTTAAAGAGGACCAGGGGGGAAAGAGAGGCCACTGAGATAGCGAGAGCGCAGGGACAGTTTTGGGAATCAGAAAGGAACTGGAGGGGACAAGACCTATTGTGTTCGGGGACGTTGGGTAGGTAGGTGGTGAATAGAAGAAGAACAGCAGGGGGTACCTAATGTGTGACCCCTCGTTCCCCACCCCGCCACACACCCTTTGCGAGAAGTAGAACTAGAACGGATGGATGGGTCGAATTTACTGAGAGAGAGCGAGAAAGCCAGATTCTGTAGAAATAACATTTATGTACCTTTTTGTGGGTTGGATGCTAGGTTATGAACTTTCACATACATTGCCATGTTCGATCCTATAAAACAATGTAATTTTTATGTAATTTATAAGAGAGCTTGCCCACATCGAAATCATTCTCATTATCCTACCATGACATGGGGACTCCTGGGGATTTTTAAATTCCTTGTCGTGGAGGCCTAAATTTAAGCACTGGAAATACTATGGCTGGAAGTTAGCATCTCTCTCTTTTAAACTCAGGGCCTAAAATTTTAAAATAAGTTGTAGTCAATTGTCATCATTCTTGTGTATTTGTATTAGACACATTGATAATGTTCGAGTGACGACAGGTTGTCAGCAAAACAAAGGAAATAAAATTACTCATGAGCAAAGTGGTGTTCAGCTTCTTTTTAAAATAAAGAAACTATGTTCTATATTGATTTCAAGTAATGAAACCAGTGTTAATTTCTTCAAAAAGGAAATAGAGATTGTTAAAAGCCTTGCATTTCTTTACTTCACCGTCCTCTTCTTGTTTTATTTTTGTAGCTGTGATGACGGCTACACCGGGGCAAGGTGTGAGAGAGTAGACTTGTTCTACCTAAGAGGAGACAGAAGACAGATTTTGGTGATTTGCTTGATCGCGGTTATGGTGATTTTTATCATCTTGGTCATTGGTGTCTGCACCTGCTGTCAGTGAGTATTTTTGAACTTAATTTTAAATACATCTAATAAATTGTCTCTTGCTCGTTATTTTCTTTCCTGTCTTCTTTTTTCGTTCCTGTCTATGCTTTCTCTTTTCCTTTGATTTAAATAAATCTATTAATACTTTTTGGGCGTTGCCATCATCGACACTGAAGTATTTATAATAAAACACGTGACACATGATTTATCATTCTACTAAACACCATGATAACTTAAAACAGAATTTGTATACATCTAGTTATAAAAAGGCAATCATTTAGTTCTAAAGTCAATTCCATTTTGAGTTTGTTTATAGGCTAAATAAACTTTTATTTTCTAAAAAGATACTATGACAAAATGATTGAAGGATAGAAAGAAAAAAACCTTTCTTTTTTTGCTTGGTCATGCTACAATAATAAATTTTATGTGCAAACCATGATTATGCTTTTTTTGTTCTTTTACTTTCATTGTATACACTAATTTTGGAAGTCAAGAAACACCTTGCTTTTTTCTGAGGCTGAGAGTCTTGGCACGGTTCTAGTTAAGTTAGTTTCTTTTGAAAACCTACCAAATTTTGTTTTCTTTTTTCTTTTTGTCAGAGCAGGACTACCACTTGGCATGCTAAAGGTGTATTTTATTAAAGTGCTGTCTTCTCTTGAAAACCTTGCCCAGCTTCCTAAACTTTTGTATCTACTTCTGCCCTGTGGTCCACACCAAAAGACGGTGTCTCTTGATTCTTTGTTTCAACAATGCGGCGTTAAGGAGAAAAACGCTAGCCCAGAGGGAGTCTTCAGCTTTTGTCCCAGCTCTGCCATTATGTACCTTGGAAAGTCTGAATACGTTTCTTAGTGTCTTTAAACTTTAATTTTATTGTTTGTGAAACAGGAGTATTAAACAAGATAATCTGTAGGATTCCTTCTAGCAATAAAATTGAAAAATATTTCTTATTTTGCTTACTTCGTGGTAGAAAGGAATATTTATCATGTCAGATCTGGGGCAGAGAATCAGCTGGGCGAATTTGGGAAATGACCCATTTTGTTACATTAACTTTGAACTCCACCTTAAGAAAACTGGACTGTCATCCAGAATATCTAATACATTTTTTAATTACTGCATCTAGAAGCTTAATTAATGTATCCAGTGGCTACTATCACGCTTGGTTTTCTTATGCCTGTTTCCAGTTTGTTTACACACTAAATAATACTCATCTGTCTTTTTGTAACATCAGTTGGCCTGAAACATTTTCTTGGCTAACAAAGTTCCATCAAAGATCAGGTTGTTTGTTTCTATTTCGATAACTAAATTCTAGCCACACTGTTGGTTATTGTAGTTATTATTTGAGCCTAGAGAAAGAGATGGGTTAAAAGAGAACCCAAAATATTTAAGAAAAAAAAGGGAGCTGTGCGTTTTTAACAGCCTGGAAATAAAATTATAGATTTTTCTTGATGAATAATTTTGTGTTCACATGAACTAACAGGCCCATACTAATTTCTAACCCATTATTTTCTAAGTCCTCTTCGGAAACGTCGTAAAAGAAGGAAGAAGGAAGAAGAAATGGAAACTCTGGGTAAAGATATAACTCCTATAAATGAAGATGTTCAGGAAACTAATATTGCTTAGTGGTAAGTAGGAGAACGTTGGTAAATGAGAAACTATTCAGGTGACATTTTACCGGTGAGATGGGGCTGAATTGTACCCAATAAATCATTGATTGGAATTTGATTACGTTCAAAAACATCTAAAAATAAATTGATGTTTTTTCACAGAATCTGAAGCCAAATAAAAGACTTTCTCATCTCTTTCTTCTGCATGTTACCACAGAGATAGGCATTTTTTTTCTGTTTGGTTATGATGGTTATTTTATAATTTTTTTCTTTCTTATTTTTGGGCACAGAGAAGAGATATTTTAACTCAGTCATCTTACATTGAAGGAAAATGACAGTAGCAATGTTTTAACAATAACTACATTTATTGAATATTTACCATATGCCAAGCTCTGTTCTGAGCTCTTTATTTTTTTTTTATTATTTTATTTTATTTTTTTAGTGAAAAACAATTCTAAATTTTATTTCCGCATATTATGAGGGTACAGATTTTAAGGTTTCAATGCATGCCCTTTCCTCCCCTCCCCCCCACAAGTCTGAGTTTCCAGCACGACCATCCCCCAGATGGTGCACGTATCACTCGTTATGTATGTATATACCCGTGTTCTGAGCTCTTTAAATGCTATTAACATATCAGGCTCCCAGCAGGAATCACAAATCCTCTTAGATGATTAAATAAAGAGATTTTGACGAGGGGACTGCAGGGGGGCTGGTTGAAGGGAACCCACGAGGAATGTCGAGGGTCCCTGAGCCTGACCATGGTGGGAGCTGCTCCCCTTCCTGTGCTCGGAAGGGCCAGGGGCGAGCACTACCGGGCACTGGGCGGAGCGCTAAGGGAGAGCTCCCCAGGCAGGAGGGAGTAGCCTCTGCTAGAACCTAAACAAGGATGGAGAGAGAAAATGGGGGGGAAACACCCCAAACTCTGTCTCTTCCTGCCTTCAGGTCTTTGGCAAGTGTCTCCTGCTAGCTAAAACCAACCAGAAGCCAGAGGGCAGTGGAGCCCTGGTGATGGAATCTTTGGTGATCAGCCCCCTAGAGACAGAGCAGGGCAGAAAAAGGTTTCAAGGGGTAACACGGGCCGTAACTGGCACAACCAAGCAGGATAGTTTTGGTTACAATAACATCAAACCCAACTCAAACTGCCTTAAAGCTAAGGCAACGTCCCATGAATGGCAGGCAGTCCAGAGATAAGGTGGCTTTCGCACATGGTCAACCCAGAGGCTCACACTTAAGGAAACAGATTATTTCTTTTTCTTCTCACTGTTCAAAGAGTTGGCTTCACCCTCAGTCAGTTTCTCTCACGCCATAGGCGAGGCCAGCAGCGATCGGGCTGCGAACTTTCTTGTTCGCACATCCAGCGTGGGAGAGCAGTGACTTTCTGTGGCTCTCTCAGCTGTACAAAGATCCTCCTTTTCCAGAAAATCCCAGCAACTTAATGGGTACTGTAAATGCTTGTCAAAAAATTATAATGCTCTCCTATCTTATTATGAGGACAACACTAATGAATTGAAAACAAAAATGCTGGCTCTGGATTTTATTATTATTGTTGTTTCATAATACACTTCTTTTAAATGATCTGATGTTATTTTCTTCATTCCCACAGCTACGAAGGTACCTCCAGGACGGTGGCAGCCTGCAAAATGCCTTGCTCATTCGAAAAGGACAGAGCATGTCTCAGGAAAACAGCTAGTAGCAATGAATTTTAAATAATGTATTTACTTTTTATTTGTAACTTCTGTTTGTGTTATTATTGTTTTTAATAATAATAATATTAATTTTATTATTGTTTAGTAACTGGGGAAAAAACACCTGTTGAGGTAGCAAAAGTAAGAAGGGGAATTTCAATAAATTTCCACTAAAGTTTTGTCACCAGCATTCCTAGTCAAACAAAAAACAGTGGGAAGGAGTTTAGGTCTTTGGAATTGAATTAATAATAAACTGTCATTTATCAAATGTTCACCATGTGCTAAGAGTGTGAAATAGATTATTGCATTGAATCCTTTCAACAACCAGTGGGATACATATTATGATCCTTGTTTCCCAGATATAGAGATAGGGCCAAAGAAATCAAATAATCTAATCCAGATATAGAGAGTTAGGAGTGGGTGGGGCTGGAATTAGAATCAAGATTTGTCCAAATGAAAGTCTGTGCTCTTAGCCATCATTTTTGTTAATCTGAGTTGGTGCAACCTAACCCAATAATCCAGGATTTTATACCGAACTGAGTTTCGCTATGATTCTGAGAAGTCACAGCCATTTTCCTGCAAGAACACAGATGCAGAGTCTTGGCTTGTGTCACTGTTACCACGGTATTTGCTGTAGAATTGATTTTTATCATGTTTCTGTGCTCCTTTATAAATTATCATTGACATCAATAAATTATTACATTATCAAAGCAAATGCATTGGCCCTATAGCTAGGGAAATGAATAGAGATGGCAAAGTAAATGCCTGACATTCTTTAAGCCCTGGGTAAGTGTTTATGCTCAATAAAGTATAAATAACAACACCAGAAGAGGTGGCTGTGTCAGCGTCGTGGTCAGTGAGAGAGCCCAGGCAGAGACTGGTTGTGACCATCTCTGCATTTTTGTTCTTCTCAACAACAGTGCTTATGATCATTCTCAGGTAAATTTTGGTGTGGTGAAATTGTAACCATAGCATCCGTTACCTGGTCAATCTTACCAAATGCTCCTTCTCTCCATAGCTTATTTAATAAAGACTACTTTAAGTCTGAAAAAGTGAAATCTACAGTTAGCCAATATGCCATAGAATATGGAACTGTCTACATTGACTAGGTGGGTCACTTACAAAAATAAATGCAGTGTGTCCTCACATTGTTGTACTTTGTGCCTGTCAACAAAGCAACTTCTTTTTTTTGAATTTCTGTAAATGTTACTTTGCAATATAGATTCCATAGCCAAAATGAAGTGGAAAATTCAGACAAAAGCTGAAATTTTATATCTCCTTCTAGCATCCATAGTGTTTTGAGGGAGGCAGGGGCCGTTCTTATACATAATACAGAAATAGTTCACCTATCTATAAAAGCTAACTTAAAAAACTGATAATTCTCAAAATCTTTATTTTCCCTTGACTTAATGGTCATCCTTGAGACAGGATTATTATATCCAACCGATTCGTGTTGTCTGTGCCTTATTTTCAAGAGTTTCCTTCAGGATTACTCGTGCCCTTTCTCTTCCTTAGTCTTCTTTGATACTAAAAAGGCTTAGAACAAATGCCCATTAGAGCCTTTACAAACACAAAACCATAATATAAATGTTTCTTCTTCCCTGAACTGAGGTTGGCTGGCCAATGGAATCCCTCAAGCCAATACAGGCTTGGGAATTTTGCTTCAATCCTAAAACGTTAATGATGGCTTTTGAAGTTTGGTGGGGCTGATATCAAGAAAGAATTTCAAAAATTTTCATAGTTTTAAAAAAATGTATTTTATAATTGTTTTGCATATACTATTGTTTATGTAAACTATCAATATTTTCATGTAATAAAATAAATTTATTTTTAAAACAAAGCAAACATAGTTTTACTTGGGAATTTTCTGTTGGTGCCATGAATTATTAATAGAAATAGACTTGGACACTCTTGCTTTTAAACACTTTATACTTTGCCGAACCTGTTCATTAATGCGTTTGACCATGTGTTTCCTTTAGAAACTAGAGCATTTGGAAGTGTGGTGGGCATCTGTAGAGCTGACTGCCCAATACCCTGGCTGTATTTTTGAAATCCACCTCCAACTGCGTGTGGTTGGATTAAGATGGGCACTTGGTAAATTGGGTGAATTGAAGTCATTCTCGGGGAAATTGGAAACTTGAACTGAAATCAGTCTTCTTTGGGTTATAAAAATGTGCACTTTGAAGCTATTGGCAGTTATATTTTCCTTCCTGTGGACCCCCCCAAAAAAGGAAGCTGACCAGCAGATAGAAAGAGAAGCTTTGAGAAAACACTGAGTAAAATACAGAGACGAAACAGAGTTTCCTGGCAGCGTGAATCCCAGTTACAGGTGTTCTCAAAGTGTAGCCTCATTCCTGTCTATGGGCTCTATGAGACATGTTGGTACCTTTATAATAAAATTCTCATTTGGCTTCAACTAGTTCTGTTTGGGTTTCAGTAACCTGTAGGCAAGCTCCCGACCAGCTCAGGTGCATCCTGAGATTGTGGACCGTTGTTTCTTAATGTGGAAATGACTGTCCTTTGCGAAATGAAACACCAAACTATTGTTTTCGTGTCTTTTACCATATAAAATTACACCGACAGTTGTAGCACCAGCATTTCATTTTCACCATGTAGACATGCAGAGGGAGCAGGGAGTAGTTCAGCAGCATTGATGGGGCGCCACTGTATCTCAGGGACTGTGCTACCCAAGGCGACAATGCAGGAATGGCACGGGTCTGTAACAAGCTTAGGGTTCAGTAAGGAGTCAGCTACTCACCGACAGCGTCAATATGGTTTAGTGCCCTGAGCAAAGCTCATGATGTTATGGGAGCAGAGGGGAGTGAGGCAGCCCAGCGCAGTAAGAATCAGGGGGCGCTCCTGGGGAAAATGACCACGTGGACTGATGGCTCTGAGCAATGCAGCTCTCTGCCCCAAATCCTCAGCAAGCTCAAATATTTAAGTCCTTGACAAATGCTACAGAATTCTTCTGGAAGCTCCAGCACTGGAGGGACCACTGTGCGGTGCTACAAGGGAACAAGTGAAAAGACGGAATCGGGGCTTTGCGCCCTGTTCCAGGCGGCCTGGGCAGGGCCGGGGAAGCACCTGGCACGTGGGCTGTGAGGCAGGTGTATCGGCCCCAGTGGTGCTTTACGATTAAGTGATGGGCTGAGTTGGGGGAGAGATTTTTATTTCTTTCCTGTAGTGTGTTATTTAGCCCTTTCCCATTTTGCACTCTATTTCATTGCCCATGGTGCAGGCAAGTTACCTAGCGAGTGGAGTAAGATGTTCTGGGTCTAAACTTCCTCTTTAGATAAGACCCTGTTTGTGCAAAATTTCATAAAGGAAATTAAGAATGTCTTTTAGTTCCCATGACTTTAAGACTATTGCCTTAATGAGACCTTCATTTTATTATACTCTGTATATACTTTGTTCTGAAAGCATAAACATACTGGGGCATTGCTTTCATTCATTCATTCAAAACTGTTTATTAAATACCTATGAAGTGCCAAGTACCTCAGGTGCTAGGGCTAGACCAGTTACATAAAACAGTTAAAAAAGTCTCTGACCTCACGAAGCTTATTTTCCAGTGGGTATGATCTTTCACAAGACTTACCCCAAATGTTATGCGATCCAGAGGACATTGTCATTAGACTTTTAACCTAGACAACTGTCTTAGAGCATGAACCTCAAGAAGAACTCACAGAAGAACTCAGTATATGATAGGTTTCGCATAATTCCCCTGACCCTGAATAATTTACATATTTTAATAATGACTACCAAAGGCAAAAGAAAAAAGTGTAACTATATTTTCTAGGTGAAAATCTTGGCTTATACATTTTGTTTTTGCTATGTCTGATTTTGGTGCTACATTTGGGCATCTGCTTTTCTTCAAAATGTGCTTTATGTTTCAAAGCATTTTTCTGCCAAGGAAACTGTTCCCATGCGATCGTCTCTGGCAGCCGAGCGCCGTGACAGAACAGAACGTGCAAATAGTCTGCCCTTGCCGGCTGGCTATAGTTATCGGATCCTAGGAATCTGTATCTTACAACAACAACCAGTTGGCTCTTCTATAAGGTTCTCATTCTTCCCAGCTATTGGTGTCCGAAGTAGCCTGAAATTCCATATTAGGAAGCTATATAAACTATATAACTCCAAAACTATACCAGCAGTTATCTTTAAGAGAGAATTACTAAGATGGTTTCTGGAAAATTTCAAAATGTGGATTTCAGGGTATTTAATGCACAATTATAGTCACTACTGGTATTTCAAAAGAAATTTTAACCAAACACATTGTCACAAAGGGCTTTTCCCTTCATGTTTTATAATTGTGACTCAGGTTTAAACTACAAAAAAGAATGTGCAGCAGAGGTAATCTTCTTTTTTTTATTCCTCTTCAGTTTATTTAAAAGAAATTAAACAAACAAAAGTCTTCACAAATTTATAGAACTCCTTAATGCTGCTTGCTACAGCAAGTGTAAATATTCTTGAAAGATGTATGCAGAATAATAAAATATCTTGAAATTCTGTGATCCAAGCTAGATAATGATTTGCAGTGTTCTGGGTTTTAGTAAGTGAGAGAAAAACTTGCATCTCTGACTTGCTCTTTAAAACTGTTTTAGAAATACTAATTAAAATAAAGTTGTTTCTAGCACATTCTTTTTTAACACCTTAAGAATAGTTTGGTTGACTGAATCAACCAGAACTAGCAATTCTAAAAAATCACTTATACAGTGTTTTTTGTTTGGTTGGTTTTTATTTACTTCACTCCAAAGGAAAGATAATCTAGTCTGTACCAACACCCTTCTGCCTCCTAACTCCACTGGGCTTCAATATATCTAAACTCTTGACCAAACTAGTGCCCTGACAATTCTAAAAATGCCATGGGGATGGGGCGTGGAGTTGCTCTTGATTATGCAAATGTTATGAGCATAGAGCTTTATCGATCTGTTCTTCAGTTCTAGGTCTGCCCTAACTGTGAGACCTAGAGCAAGTCACTTAACCCCAATAATGTTTTCATAAGCAAAGTCAAATTAAATACTAAACAGAGTGGATTGAGAGGACTGAATTAGATAACACCAGTGAAATGCTTAGCTCGGCACTGGAATATTTTAAGTACTCGCTAGGTACAGGTCCAATTAATGTTAACTATTATTTCTAAGGCCAATAATAATAGTGATGGTGATAATGGTGACAATGATGTCCTCTAATCACTCCTATGGAAAACAAGACATTCTTTTCTGAAGTTGAGTTATTGCACAGATGCGGTGAAAGTTGTCTATTTTTAAGGACTCATTATCTGTGTGGGAAGGAATGTCTTTCTCTTCCTATTGGAACAAACCATGTTTAGGTGAAGAATTCCACCTCAGTGTCTAGTCCTCATTCATCTCTCTACATTTTTTCTTTCTCCCTTCTCTACTCCTTCCTTAAAAGCACCTGATGAGAAAAATTATTATAATGCTATTGAAAATAATGAAAGGCCCTATAGTTGTAAAAATTATGCTGAGGTAGAGATAAGTTAGATATTTTGGAAGGAGGAGTTGTTCTTTGTATTACTTGTATGCTCAGAATCAAGGATCAAGGAAATTTTAAAAATAACTTGGGCGAGGGGCTGAAAATAACCTCTCATATTTGCTACTCACAGGGGCCCGCAGGGCCCGTGAGGGCCCGTGACGTATAATAAATGTTATCATATGTCACCATTTCCTAGACGATAAACCTTAGGCTCAGGAAGTTGTAAGTGCCCTGTTGAAGGTCATTCTACTTGTAAATCATATTCATCTGCCTCTTGACTTTGATACGTACAACTTTGAAATAAGAGTACACCAAAATTATCAACCTTCTAGATGGAAAGAAAAAAAGTGTATCCTTCTGGATTCTGCCAATTGGCTAAATAAATGATTATTAAGACTATGTAGTTGACAAATCTTTGAAACATCTTTAAAAATGAAAAACTGGACAAAAATAAAATCTGAGGATTCTGTAGCAACTAGCTCATTTTTTTTGTTTGTTTTTTAATTTCAAAAATTCAACATTTCAACCAGGTTTAACAGGCTTGGCTATCTTTTCTTAACCGTTTAAAAATCTGAAAATGTGAAAAAAGGACATTGAGTATAACGTACAGACTGAGCAGTTGGTAGGTATGACGACTCAAGTTATGCTCTTATTGGAGAGTAGCATGGCCTGGTTGAATCAAACTATTTTTTGGTCAACCAACACGTGATATGAAGAAATAAACCTCTGAGACAGTATTTGGCTGTTGCTGAAGCTTTTACAAATAGTAAAGTTTTATACAAATTGATGTAATTTTAAAAATATGTTTATTGATAACCAAAATTAATTTCACATTTCTTGAGTCTCTTAAAATCCAGGCCACAGCCTCATCCAAGCTCAAGGCTTCTTACTTTTCCAGGAACAACATGTGGACCCCACCCCCAACCCCTCACATGCCATCGTCCCTGCTGGTCAAGTGTTCAGTTAGCAGGCTTTTGAGCAAACAGAGTATTTTTATAAACTCTGAGACAATCTGAATAGTCATGCTCTCCAAGCAGGTAGATTACAAGAATGCAGTTCTATTATTTAATACAACATGCAAGAATTTAAGACCTGTTTCCATTCATTCCACCCAGATAAGCAGAATTCTACTGAGAAAACAGTATAAATTGCTTTTCTGATTACATAAATGTAATAGTAGTTGTATTTTATTTAGAGAGCATAGAAAAGCAAAATAAGTAGATGGATATATAGGTAAGTAGATAGATAAAAATATTCACAAGGCATAATAGTAGTTATATATTGTCTATGTAACCTGTTATTTTTAACTTAGCAAAAAGTCATTATTTCCCATGTTATTGGTATTTTACACATCAGAATTTCCCAAACTTTAGCAAAACTAGTGCATTGAATTGGATAGTGCAATAAGTGTGGCAAACGCAGCACACTGTGCTTCCTTAAATAAAGTAAGCTGTTTAATCTGCTTTTACTTGGTGATTCTTAAGCCATTGACCATAAGACTGATTTTTTTATTAAACTCTATCAACATACTTTGATAAATTCTCCCCTTTCTATAACATGTATTTTAGTGGCTATAGAGCATGCAATCACATTATATCGGTTAAGAATTAATTCATATCCAAATGGCAGAAGATTCAGTCGCAGTAGTTCCACAGACAGGAGGTTATTTTTCCATATAGTAAGGAGCAAGGCTCTGGAGCAGCTGCTTGGTGACGCCATAGGAACTCTTTCTGTCCTGGTCCCCACACTGAGTCTCACCTGGCTGTTGTCAATGGCTGCCTCTCCTCCAGGAGTTGCGCACCCCGAGAAAGGACGGGGTCAGGAAGAAAGATGGAAGGGCCAAAGGGATGGCAGCCAAGTCTGCTCTTTAAACACCGATCATATTGCTTAGAATCGTCACCTGGAACATCTGCTTCTGCCTCACTGGCCAGCTCCAGGTCACTTGGTCACCCTGAGCTGCAAGCACGTCTGGGAAGGTGGGACTACAGCTTCCCAGCCTCCGTGAGGTGGGGGCCGACGCGGTGTACGGCCTCTGGATAGACAAACCAGACCCCTTCCCCCGGCCACCTGTCGTCCCCGGAGGCACTTCTTCCTTGTCATGGCACGCGCTCTCCCCTTTCCCAGTGGAGACCACACCAGAGTCTCATCCGGTACCAGGCCTGGCCTGAAGCTCAGGAGCCTGTGTGGACGCTGCCCTCGTTGCCAGGTCCGAGTGTAGCTCATGCTCTAGGAACCTACAAACAAAAAGCTCAATGACTGTCTTCAACACGCACACCATGCAATGATGGAGAAAGACCTTCCGTATAGAAAAATGGGACAATGGCAAACGGAGGGCAATAGAAAATACCAGTGCGAGCTGGTTAAGGATTACAAGGACTGCCTGACCCGGAAGGGACTGCACTTCTTGGTTGACCAAACTGGCAGCCCTCAACCCTGCTGCAGTGAGGTTTCTCCTCATTCGTCATCCTCCACGCACACGCTTTCTTGGAGACTACACCTCTTTCTTAGCCCCTTCCCAGAGGCACATGTTTAGGGACCCTGATCTTGCTTTATGTGTGAAACACTCATGAGCTATTGTCGGCCAGGCCTGGGATTTCTCTGTGGAGATGGACACAAAAGAGGGCAAATAAAACTGACCCCTTTGCCCACTTCCTGCCCAACACCAATCTTTGGAGACACTGCTCCTTCAAAGCTGTAGGCTTTGAAATATTGAGAGAAAATGTTGTTTTACTTAGCAAAATGCATCCTGACATTTTCAAGTCATGAAAGTTGACGTTATCCTGAGGAAAATGCCACCAGTTGAAGTGTCAGGGCCTGGCAGCCATGGAAGAAGGAAGATGGCGACAGGGCAACGTGGAAATGGACAAGGAACTCATAAAGCTGATGACATCAGACTCTGGGGCACCTCGTTTGCATGAGTCCCTACTAAAGCCCTGCAGCTGACTTTGCATTTATAATTTAGTGTGTTTGTCTCTAAGAAAGGAAGTCTCAGGAACAGTACAAGCTTCACACCCCCCAGGAAATAGTGAGGCATGAAAGACAAAGAGGAGGAAGGGGAGAAGGAGGATGGAAAGGAAGAGCAGGACTTGTTCCTGGCAGTGGGAATGCAGAAGAAAATTCTAAGAGACAGGGAGAGTTGATGTGGACTTTCAGCTGGATTGTTGAGCTGCACTGAGCTGTAACTTGCTTTTGTACTCACACTTTGGGTGGCTCTTTTAAGAATTCCAAGAAGCAGGGAAACGTCTACTTGCGAGTGGGCACAGTGAGGGACAAGGCCAGTGTGAGCAGGAGATGGGATGCAGCAGGTGGGGTCAAGAATTCAGCTGGAGGCCGGGCGTGGTGGCTCATGCCTGTAATCCTAGCACTCTGGGAGGCCGAGGTGGGAGGATCGCTCAAGGTCAAGAGTTCGAAACCAGCCTGAGCAAGAGCGAGGCCCCGTCTCTACTAAAAACAGAAAGAAATTAATTGGCCAACTAAAAATATATAGGAAAAATTAGCCGGGCATGGTGGCGCATGCCTGTAATCCCAGCTACTCGGGAGGCTGAGGCAGGAGGATGGCTTGAGCCCAGGAGTTGGAGGTTGCTGTGAGCGAGGCTGACACCACGGCACTCTAGCCCTGGCAACAGGGTGAGACTCTGTCTCAAGAAAAAAAAAAAAAGAATTCAGCTGGAGATGGAAACAAAATAGAGTAAATAAAACTAGGCCCCCTTGTCCCCCCCCCCCCAGTCTTTGGAGACACTGAGTTTCCCACCATACAGAAGAAGGAGGTCTGTGCTCCTTTATTCACATCTTAAGGAAGACAACCCTCTCGGGGCGCAGTGCTGCGTATGCAGCCACGTGCATACCCTTGGGGCACATCTTTAAATACAGTATCAGGAGTAGTGCTCAACACCCGCGTGTCGTCCAACCAGAGATGCTGTGCTGGAGGACAGCGGGTGGCGGGACTAGCTGAGCCATGACAGGTTGAGGACGGCCCGGTGCTGAGCGCGCAGATGGGGGGGGTAAGTAGCCTGAGCAGGTGGGAACCGACAAGAGATGAGCTGGATGTAACCGGTGCAGACAATTCTTCCAGGGCTTCCTGTCAGGCAGAAATAAAGAGCCCTGAATCCTTCTGCAAGAGGAGCCAATGTTTAACAGCAAGTCTTACCGACACCGCCTCTCCAATTCCGTCCCCTGCAGAATTAGTCACACCTCCTGTTCCTAGACTGGGGGTAAACGTCTGTCATCGAACTCAGCTGGTATGCTACCGTCAGCTGTCTGTGTGGCTGCTCCCTTCTAGAGCAGGAAACGGCGACACGGGTAGTTACTGAAGGAGCGCATTGCAGGTCGCGAGCACTCGAGAGACACTGGGAGGAGGGTGACTAGCCATTTGCTCACGGCGGGTCCTTGGCGTTTCCTGGCCCTCCACCTCTCGGGGAGCTCTGTCCGCCGCCGCCCGCCGTGTCTACGAGGGTGCCCACAAAAGCAGTCGCGCTTCCTCCTGCAAGCCGAGACACCTGCATGCAGAATGCACCTGAAGCTGCGCACAAGTTTTCTTCCGTGACTGCGGAGAGTTGCTACAGAGATCCCTTTTCAAACACCCATGTCACATAAGCATTCGCTCATTAATGACTAGAAAGGCATTTGATGCAAACTGTCGGTGCAGTCTTTTCTCTGTAAAAAAAACCTTTGTCCTGAGCCGATTTCCAAGTCTCCTCTTCCTCCCCTTGGCTCCCCGGCGTCCTCCTTCCCTGCCCAGACATCTCCCTGAGGGTTTGCAGAGCCGCGGGCATTCCTCCGGGACGGAGATGGATGAGGTGTGTGGGTTTGTTGATGTTCACTTGGTATTTTTAGCCCATGGTTGGCAAAAGTAGCGGCAACAGCGGTTTGGCTGTTATTGAGGATGAAGTTTCACGTCCCTCGCGTGAAGGTCCCTGTCCTGGGAGAATCTGTCTTCGCTGGCGCTCGAGCGGCTGCCGAATCCGGGTCTGCCGTGCTGGCCTCGCTGTTTCAGGAACCTTCCCGCTCCTTAAAAGGCGTGCTGTGCAGCCTGCCGTGAGAACTCGGCCTTAAAGACTATAACTATAAGTGATTTAGTTAAACACATTTCTAAAGGATCTGGATTTTTGTCCATCTTAGGAAGTACCTGCTACAGGACGTCTTAGCCACGGGTGTTCCCTGGGAGGCTCAGGTGCAGCGCAGGGCGGACACTGGTTGCCAGCTTCCAGGCCCGCTCCATCCTCGTCCTAATGATATATGGCTGCAATGTCGTTTCAAAACTTTCCTTGCTCAACATAGAAGAAAAAGAATACACTCAGCCTTCCATATCTGTGGGTTCTGTACTCACAGATTCAACTAACTGCGGATGGAAAATATTGGGGAAAAAATAGATGGTTTTATCTGTCTGAACATGCACAGATTTTTTCTTGTCATATTTCCTAAACGATACAATATAGCAACACTTTACGTAGCATACACATTGTATTAGATGCTATAGGTCATCTAGAGGTGATTTAAAGTATACAGGAGGATGTGCACAGTTATATGCAAGTACTACACTATTTTATATTGATATAAGGTACTTGAGCATCCAGGGATTTTAGTACCCTTAAGGGGTCCTGGAACCACTGCCCCATGGATAGCAGAAACGACTGTACTTGAATGGTGTACGTCTCTATGTCTAAATAAAGAAGATGGCACGGATGTGTATGTGAGTGTGTCCGTGTATCCATGCACACACATATGTAACAGATGCACATGTGTATGTCCAGTTCCACCCACTTATGCTGGGCTTTGGTTACCACAGTCCTTAGGTATCAAGGGTCCTGAGCTTTGTGTCACCTCTGCTCCTGTCCTTAGCCCTGCCCAGCCACCCAGGCCTCTCCCTGTCCTCTCCGAGGGGCAGCTGCGGGGCCAGGGAGCCAGAGAGGGCGAAGTAGATTGATTCTTTCTCTGTTCTTCTCCCCATTCTTTTATATGGCACAGTCTCTGAGTTTCCCAAAGACTTCCCTTTTCATTACATAAAGTACCTAAAACTACACATTCCTTCCTCATAAAACACAAAGACTACTTCTTCCTCTTGTCAGTTTTGCTCCAATAATATTACTTCTATTTTAGGCGCTGTGGATGCCTCCAACAGAGCAATGGAAAGGTCACATGCACAGAAGTGAGGAAAAGCAAAGCACAGGAGTTAATAAATTACACTAGGTGGTAAAGACATTTAAAGCTTTTGCTCTGCACCCCCATTAAGAGGATGCAGAACAAACTACAGACTGGGAGAACATGTTTGCAAACCATATATCTGGCAAAGGACTAGTATCTAAAATGTATAAGTAACTCTCAAAACTCAACAGTTAAAGAAAAATAACAAATGATCCAATTAATAAATAGACAAAAGGCATGAAGAGAGATGGTTTACTGAAGGGCATATTTAGGTGGCAAATAATCACATGAAAAAATGTTCAACATCATGAGTCATCCGTGAATTGTAACTCAAAACCACGGGGTGGTATCACTACCCACCTATCAGAATGGCTAAAATAAAAAACAGTGATGGCACCAAATGTGGGCAAAGGTGCATAGAAACTGGTTCCCTCACACATTGCTGGTGGAAATGTAAAATGGTGCAGTCACTCTGCAAAAAAGTTCAGCAGTTTCTTAGAAGCTAAACAGGTACATAACAGAAAACACAGCAGTTACGTTCCTGGGCATTTATCCTAGGGAAATAAAAACTTACGCTCACACAAAACTCTGTATATAGATGTTTATAGCAGATGTATTCCTAATAGCACCAAACTGGAAACAACCCAGAAGTCCTTTATTGGGCAAATTGTTAAGCGGTGGTCACCCAGACTGTGGAATCCTACCCAGCAGTAAGAAGGAGCAAACTGGGATACACAGCTACCTGGGTGATTCTCCAGAGAATTGTGTTGAGTAAAAAAAAAAGCCAATCCCCAAAGGCTACACACTGTATGATCCCATTTATATAATAACATTCTTGAAAAGACGATATTATAGAAACGTAGGGAAGATTAGCTGTTGCCAGGGTTAAGGCGTGGAGGAGGGCAGTGGGGGGCCAAAAAAATCAAAAGGGGGAAAATGAGAACTCCTTGCAGAGATGGAGATTTTCTGTATCTTTACTGTAGCAATCTCAATATCCCGGCTGTAATATCATACTACACTGGGTAAATAGAACACAGGATCTCTCTGTTATTTCTTACGACTGCATGTTAATTTATAATTATCTCAAAATAAAAAAAGTTTAATTCAAAATAGGTAAATTTCTTAGTGAAAATAGAAGATGACTTACTTTTAATTTTAACATCATAAGGTGTCAGCAGCAAGAGATAAATTGCAAATGTATCTAATGGCTTTAGAATGGAGATGGGGCATTTACATGAAGTTCAGACAAAATGTTTGTTTTACATAGTAAAAATTATTTGAAGTATAGAAATTTAAAGAAAGGCAACGAGAACACTCATATCATTCAAGTTTAAGCCCACGGTGAATAAGTGAGGCTGACACACCCCACCCTCTAGGGAGTAAAATGTAGGTGGGAAATGGTCCCAAATCTGGCCAGGGTCATGGTCTTGAACTCTGCAGGACTTGAACTTCACCACCAGAGGGCGCGATGATCCCAGCTATTACAGGCCAGAAGGTACAGAACACCTTGAAAGGTAGAAATGATTGTCTAATAATCAACTTTTATTGTTTTATTGTAAAAAAAATAAATGTTTTATAAACGACTTTTCAAACTGAATGCTTGCTCTGGGGCATATATTTGTGGGATTTTTAAAATCTGTTGTAAATCAGTTGATGGAAATTGGTAATTATTGTGCAAATTGAGGAAGGGGAAGGAAGTCATGAAAGGTACACAAGAAGAAGATAGTTCTGACTTGGGACCCAGTTTCTGAAGAGCCCAGCAGGAGATCTTTCCCCTCCTTCCTGTGGAAATGCTCTTCCTACCGCAGCTTACTACTCTCAGGTACTTGAAAGCATCCATTCAAATGGGCATCAGGTATCGATTGCAGGTGAGACTGACTTCCCCTGCTTTCTGTGCAGAGCTACAAAAAAAAAAAAAAAAAAAAGGTCTCAAATATAACCTAGTCTGAAGCCTTTGGCCGCTCCATTTAGATCATGGTTATGAAGAGGTGTCGGGATGACATTGCTGGGGAATGAGCCAACAGAGCCAGGAGCGGAGCTGGAATTAGGTGCGGAGATGAAGCCAGGTGAGAGCTCTTGCTCTTGGAAGGAGACCGCAGGGGAGCGAGCTCCAGGCTGCAGCTCAGCCAAAAGGGTGAGGAGAAAGGGGAAAGGAGAAAAGCCAGACGGGGGTGTTTGTGGAGCACAGTTAGTGAAGTAAATGTTAAGGTCATGTGCTGAGCGGAAGAGAGCAAAGGTTGGGAAGGAGATTTGAGCAGTGAAACCCTAAACACGCATGTTACCACGGAAGTTCATGGGCTGAGTAAGGCCCGCAGATAGGGAGATAGTGCCTCTGTAGACAATTATACTTTCCACCTCATGAGTTACTTATTTTTGATGATTCCTGTCTTTATCATGGGCTATTAGCAAGCGCTAAATTGTGCGTGGGCTCACACCTATTTCCAAGGCTAATTATTGTTAATATTCTTTTGCTGTTTTAACTTCCTAATAGGAAAGCATAATAAACAAGGATGCTGAGAACAGACAGCTCAGCGCATAGTGTCCCAATCAAGAAGTTACAATGCCCATTAGTCAGCTGAAGCGCTTCACCTGTCAGGTAAGCAGGTGCACTTAGCTGTGTCGCTTAGTTTCATCTTAATGAAATATATGGCATATTCATGCATTCATTCAGCAAACATTTGTTCATCACCTACCCTATGCCAGGTGGTACTCTGGCAGTCAATAGAAAACCCAGTCCTCACCCATGAGAGTGATTAGTTTTGTGGATGTAGACCCAGGGATTTATCCAGTACATCTACTGAATTTCCAGTGTTAAGATTAAACACTGCAAGTGTATCATGTAACCCATGTGGAATATAATATCTTTGGTGCCTCTGCTCAATTGCAAATCACTGAGACTGTATTTTATGAGTTATTAAATTGCATTTAGGTCCCTAGAGCAAATAAGTAACTTGAAAAAAAATAGTCTCTTGCATATTGCTGTATTCCCAATCCTCTGCCCTCAGCCTGCAAATTAACATTCTGCCCAGGACCTGCCATTTATCTTAGTCATTCCCACATTGCATTTCCCTGAGTTGATGGGAGAGAACTGTTGGCTGCTTCCCAAACTCCCGCCGTTAGCCTCTGGGGGGCATCATTGCCTTTTCTTGCCCATCCATGTCCATGACTAGGTTGTTTGGGGGGAAGGTAACTCATAGGCAATAGTAGAAGAAATCTATGGGAAATGTCAACATTATTACAATCCTTGGGATCTGAGGTCATATATTTGTCCATTTCTTCTTTATTTTTAATATTGAAATAGTTATTCCACACCATACTTTTTATCTTTCAGCCATTAAGACTGGAGAGAAGTTGTGTTGACAATAATCTCCGAAGGACATTTTTCATTTCCTTCTTTCTTCTCTCTCTCCTTCCCTTCTCAGCCTCCCTTTCTCCTTTCATTTCTTCCTTTCTTCATGCAGTCATCCATCTACTAATATTTACTGAGCACGTATTCTGTTCTAGGCCCTGTGTTAGATTCTGAGAGGATGAGATGGAATAAGAAACAGTTTCTGCCCCAAGGGGCCTTAAAGTCTAGACAGAAATAGACAATAGAAGCAATGACCGAGCTACTGCGTTTATGGCTGTGGTAGCAGTAGACTCAGGACACGGGGGAGAACAGAGGAGAGGCCCTTAAAACAGCGTGGAAGTCGTGTGCTGTGGCCCCTGTGTTGATTGGTTAAGGATGAGCAGGAGTTAGCCAGGTGAAGCTGGGTAGAGACAAGGGAAAGGTCTTGATAAATTGAAAGATCTTGAGGATAAATGCATGGTTTTATTAATAGTTGCAATCCTTAACATAGAGGAAATGAATCAAGGAATTATGATAAGATCACTGTAGCATCTGCTTAAAAAGCACCAAGGAAAGAATATATGTCTTTTCTGGACTTCTCTTTGAAGTGGTGACTTCCTTTCCCATCTACCAATTCAGATCTCAGTTGGGAATGACTGGAGTACTATGACCACATTTATGTACCAGTCAATCTGGGAGAAGAAGGTATAAGATTTCATTCTCTCCTTTCTGTGGTAGCTCATTGTTTCTCATACTATATGTTTTTTTTTTTTTTGTAAAGGCGAACATAAGGATTAGATGGAAGTGTGGTCAATGACCCTCTCAACCACTGAACA
This sequence comes from Microcebus murinus, assembly GCF_040939455.1. Taxonomy (NCBI): domain Eukaryota; kingdom Metazoa; phylum Chordata; class Mammalia; order Primates; family Cheirogaleidae; genus Microcebus; species Microcebus murinus. The sequence continues at coordinate 2,227,839 of NC_134129.1, forward strand.
AGGGTGAGGGTCCCTCCATTTCCTTTAACTTTGCGATGCAGACAAAGCTTTGCTCTAACCTCCATGAAACAGCTTCTCCGCCTACACATCAGAGTTTCTCAAGGATGCTTTGTTAGGCATAGATGTCCCTATTCTTCCCCAGGAATTGCTAAATTGGTAAATCTGAGATAGGGCCTGGACATCTCTGCTTGAAAACAAAATCCCTTAATGATTTCGATGTCGAATCAATGTTGAGAATCAAAGTCTTTGACTATATTATATGTTGTGGTGGAAAGGGTTTAACATTTGGAGTCACGCAAACCTGACTCTGAATCGTGGTTCTGTCACACACTACCTATGTGACCTTGGCCAGGTTACCAAATCTCTCTGAGCCTCAGATTTTCATTTCTGCAGTGGGACCGACAACATTCACCTGGCGGATTTGGTGGACTCAGTGAAGGCTGGAACTCTTTCCCATGAAAAGCACGGGGAATCCCTGCAGATGTTCATTCCTACGTGGAATCTTTCTCAACTGAGCTAGTGAAACAACTGGAACACTGACCCCCTTTTGCATTTTTCAGCTCCTCCTAAGGACGAGGCTGCACTGAAAGTGACCAAAGTCAGAGGGGACATTGACAGCCGGCACTGTATCGGTGGTCCATGCATTTTTTGGAAATAAGATTTATTGAGGATCTATTTTATGCCATGCCTATTATTTTTTTCTCTTAAATATCCATAAGTCTCTGTCCCCTCTGATACTGTCAATAGTTTAGTCTCTCACCTGCCCTCACTATTCTAACAGACTCCTCACCGATCACACTGGCTTTCATCCCATTCACCTCCAACGCATGCATCCAACCAGCTCCCCTGTTCCAATCTCATCTCTGCCAGGATCACATCCAAGTTCCTGAGCATGGAAAACAAAGCCCTTAAGAGCTGCCTACTTCATCCTATCTTGCACCACCTCCCCACTGAGCAAGAATTCTAATGAAACATTAATAATTCTGAACAAAATTTCCCATCTTGGTACATTTTACACAGGACAGTCCCTTGGCTTGGAAGACCTTCTCCCCTTTGCTGTATGACAAAAGATATGAAATCTTAACCTGTGTTTATCGAATGCTTAGTCTGAGTGAGTCACTTGAGGACATTTCATTTACTTTTCAGATCCCCCTTGTGTGGCTTATATTGTCACCTCCGTGTCACAGTGAAGGAAACCAGAGACTGGGGAGTTCAGGGCTTACAGTTGGCCTTACCCTCCTCTCAGAGCCCCCTGTCCATTCTATCTTAGAACTGCTGTCTTGGTATGGAAGGAGAGGGGAAGAAAGGAAGGAAGGGTGGGAGGGAGAAAAGTTAAGACACAATAATTTGAATGTGTGAAGAAAGTAGGAACGTGGTATTCATATCTTCATTGTCTTTAAATCATCCACATCATGTAGTACTGTACTGTAGTAGTGACATTTTGTAGGTCAAATGAATAAATGGATGTATAAATGCTTTGTCACTAGATCCTAGACACTATGAAAAGATCTAGTCTTTCACATTAAGGACTATAATTGACATTTAAGTAATTTCAAATTCAGTTCAATTCCCTTTTCCAACATCTGGGAGAAGGGAGCATATTGAATTTTCATTTTATTTATATAACTTCTCTAATAATCCTCCTTTTGTCATTAAAACAATGTACCCCACTTCGACCCTATGCCCTCAATGACGATAGACTATACATGCAAAAGATAAAAACACAAACAAAACTTTGGTGAAAAGCCTAGCAGCAGAACCTCTCCAACAAGACGCCGTTTTGCTCTTACTGAAGGGGCTACCGCTCGCAGAAAACACGCCCTGCCCCCAAAGCCTGAGAAATGGTGTCTTGTCCTAAGTGCTAGTTATATTTCTTTCCAAACAAACCTGGGACCTCTGCTTCTTTGAAGATAGCTTTGTGTTTAGAAGTCCATGGAAATGACACACGACATTGAACCATGTATTGTAGATCACAGATATTGTCCCGTGTAGATCATAAAGTCAGTGATTTGCTAACGGGCATTTCTTGCTCAATAAAACGTGGCGTTTCAGCAGAAGGGGCACAGCTCTGCCTCACGGGGTGGCAGCTCTCACGTCTCAGTTTTGTAGTGATAAAGCAGTCATTAAGACATGCAAGCTCCTTAAAATCACAGCTGCCAGGCCAGATTAGATTTACTTGAAGACCGATTAAATACGAGAGTATTCACCTCATTTTCTAGGACAATTCTTTGGGCTACAGCTATAGAAATAAAACAGAAGAGGTTGGCATGATGAGGACACAGTTGTCAGGGGGTAGTTCTTGAATTTTGTCCTGATCATCTTTTTTTTTTTTTTTTTTTTTTTGGAGACAGAGTCTTACTTTGTTTGCGGGGCTAGAGAGCCGTGGCGTCAGCCTCGCTCACAGCAACTTCAGACTCCTGGGCTCAGAGGATCCTCCTGCCTCAGCCTCCCGAGTAGCTGGGACTACAGGCATGTGCCATGATGCCCTGATAATTTTTTCAATATACTTTTAGTTGTGTAGCTAATTTCTTTCTATTTTTAGTAGAGATGGGGTCTCACTCTTGCTCTGGCCTGTCCTGACAGTTTTAGGCAGAAGTCAGGATGCCTCCTGAAAGACAATTTGTAAAAGCCCTCTATAATCGAAGAGGTATCAGATTAAAAACGTAATGCTTTCGTTTCCTTTGGTAGATCTTTTATTAAAATAAGAAACCAAATACAATCTCAAAATTTATTTGCTATTGGTCAGAATTTCTTACTAACAAGGTGTTTTCTAATCTTTCAGGAACCACTTTCTAATGAAGTGCAGTGAGAAATAAATTGGAACTTGATTTTTAAAAGAAAAAAATTACCTGCAATGATCTAAACATCTCAAAACCTGCTTGGGTTGTGCATGCGAGATCAATGCTCTGCACTCACTTTCATGCCAGGTGTTTGTTTTATTTTCTATTCTAATTATATTTTATGAAATAACAAAATATATGTAATGTACTTAGCATACAAAGAATTCCTGAAGATCTAAGGAAAAAATTTGGTGTTTTAGTGTTCTTAAGTTTGCTAAGAAGTTGATGGATAAACAGCCCCAAAACAAAGTTCCAAAAAGAATGCTTGAAAAAATATCCAACCTTAGTAGCAATTAGCTAATGTAAAGTAAAAGAATAGCTGGACACCAATTAGCAAAGATTATAAAAACGGTGATCACTTCATATGGGCAAGGGTACAATGAAACAGTCTCATATATAGGTAGCATGAGATAGAATAAATTAGAACTAGCTTTTTCAGCAACATGTTGGCAGATCTTATACAGAGTCTCTAAGATATCAGACCCTTGGAAACAGTAATTCCACTTTGAAGAATCTATTTTAAGGGTATGATTAAAACAATCAAACCTTTGTGCACCAAGATGCTTATTGCATCATAACTTAAATAGTCATGAACTTGAAACAACCTAAATATGCAATGGTAGCAGAAGAGTTTAGAAAATATGATGTATCATATAAATTAACATTGACAAAGATTTTGTTGTTATGGGAATGGTTAATAATATAGTTTTATTTATTGTATGACATCAACTAAGTAAAAGGTACTCCTGTGCCTCCTCTTCCTAATATTATTAATAGAAGCCAAAATGTATCTAGCGCTTACTATGTATGAAACAGTCTTCTGAGACCTTTACATATATTATTTAATGCTCACAGCAATCTGGTGAGATATCACTATCCCTATTTTACAGATGAGGAGAGTGAGGCACACAGAGATTAAATGACTTGTGCTAAGTCACACAGCTAGAAAGTGGCAGGGCTAGGGTTTTTTTTTTTCCATAAAAATTATTGAGATATAATTCACATAACATACAATTCACCCTTTGAAAGTGCATAAATCAGTTAACTTTAGTATATTCTTAGAGTTATCCAACTATCACCACTAAATAGTCTTACAACATTTTCATCATCCTCAAAAGAATTGTATACCCATTAGCAGTCAATTTCTGGTTTTCCCCCTCCTACCCTCCGGCAACCACTTTTCTACTTTTGTATGAATTTGCCTCTTCAAGGCATTTCATATACACGAATCATACCACATGTGGTCTTTCGTGTCTGGCTTCTTTCACTTAGTATGATATTTTCAAGGCTCCTCCATGCTGTAAGGTGTATCAATGTTCTTTCCTTTTTATTACCGAATAATCCATTGCATGAATATGCACTACATTTTGTTTATCCATTCGTCAGCAAATAGACTTTTGTGTTGTTTCCACTTTTTGGCTATTATGAATCTTGCTGCTGTGAACATTTGTGTGTGAGTTTCTGTGTGAACATCGTTTCCTGTTCTCTTGGGTCTATACCTAGCAACTGTGCTCTGCATTCTGTACTCTTAAACACTATGCTATGCGTAAAAGGAGATAAATACTCCCAAATATTAATATTTGCTAATACTGGTTGATAGCATTAAAGATGAATTTTGTTCTCTTATATAGATATTTTTTTTCTTAAAAGTTTTCCATGCGAATCCCACTTTTACAGTCAAGTAAAACCATTGAAGTCTCATACACTCCTTCTATAAACCTTTAAAATCTGGTGCTTGCCCTTTCCACTGTCTGAAATCAGAAAAGTTACTAGGGGCCTTCATGTTATGAAATCCGAAGACTTTTTCTCACTCTACGGATGCAGCACACCTTTTCTTCACTAGGAGTCTAGACTACAGCGTAAGAAAATGGCTAAATAAGTTAAGAACAAATGAAGTACGTTCACAGGTGTGGACGGAAGAGACAGTGGTCAAAGTCGGTCGCCGTGAAGTTAGAAGGACAAGAGCATGACTTCTCGGATCTGGGCAATTTCCTTGCACATGGTACACAGCACAAGCTGGGAACTGTCTTTTTCTTTTCTTCCCGTAGTGTCTTCAGGCCTAGCAGGGAGCCCGCGCCTTGAGGACGCTGAAAACATGTTTCTGGTGTGAACGCACAGAGGGTGCCCCAGCGGCCGAGACTAACCCCGACGCCGGCAACCCGGCTGCGGAACCTGGGCCTCCTGATGGCAGGCCGCGTGTCTGCTGGGGCAGGGTGGAGCGCCGCGTGGCCCGCCCCGCCACGCACCTGCTGCAGGGGCACCGCGGTCCGTCCGCCCCCCCCCCAGCCCTGCACCTGCTCGCAGGGGCACCGCGGTCCGTCCGCCCCCCCCCCCCAGCCCTGCACCTGCTCGCAGGGGCACCGCGGTCCGTCCGCCCCCCCCCCCAGCCCTGCACCTGCTCGCAGGGGCACCGCGGTCCGTCCGCCCCCCCCCCCCAGCCCTGCACCTGCTCGCAGGGGCACCGCGGTCCGTCCGCCCCCCCCCCCAGCCCTGCACCTGCTCGCAGGGGCACCGCGGTCCGTCCGCCCCCCCCCCAGCCCTGCACCTGCTCGCAGGGGCACCGCGGTCCGTCCGCCCCCCCCCCCCGCCCTGCACCTGCTCCCAGGGGCACGGTGGTCCGTCCGCCCCCCCCCCACGCACCTGCTCGCAGGGGCACCGCGATCCGTCCCCCCCCCCGCCCCGCACCTGCTCGCAGGGGCACCGCGGTCCGTCCCGTCCCCCCCCCCCCACAGGCCTTGCCTGATCCAGGGAAGAAACTCCCCTCCTCGCCGGCTCCGTTTCTTGGTTTCTCCCCGCGAGTGGCCGCTCCGTTTCCAAGTCCCGGACACCGCGGACTGCAGGATTCGGTGAAGAAAGTCTCCAGGACCTTCACCCCTGCAAAACGCCCCTCTTTTCTGTCTATAAACAAGAATCACTTGACTTTTAGTTTCAGTTTTGTTCGAAGTATGGATTCTGCTGAAAACAAAAGGTTAAAATAATCGCTGTTCTATCCTTTTCCTTGGAAAACCTATGTGAAAATGTCACCTGTTGCATCAGCTTGAGGATCCAAAAAAAAAAAGAAGAGAGGAAAAAAGTAATTAAAATTTCTTGGAAGATAAATTTTTAAATAAAAAAAAAAAGAAAATGTCCCTATGACTCCAGACTTGCATTCTCACTTGATCTATAGACTTTTTTTTTGACCATTCACAGATTTCTACTTGAATACCTCATTATCCTGAACTCAATGGCAGCGAAATCAAACTCTCCACCTTTCACTCCATCCTTCTTTCTTGCCTTCACCAGCTGCAGCCGCTGTTTACGAATCTGCTCGGATATTCTCAACTCACTCTCACCTCCCACGCGCTCACCCCTGTTCAGTTAGTAGTCTCAAATAACTCTTTATTTTTCCTTTTGAAATGCCTTTGGCGTGTTTATTGTGCACCCGTGTTCTCCCTGCTCGCCTATACCTGACTGGAAATGGTCCCCTGTGGAATCCACAGTGACTATGGATTCTCCTCTTCTCTCTTTTTCTTTCATAAAATTACTAGAATAATCACTAAGTACTGTTTTGATGTTCTCCAATTTAACACCGCTTCATATCCTTTCCCTTATAGTAGCAACCTGTATGTATTGCTTCTACATTTCAAATTTCCCTCGATCCCAACCTACCAATTCAAAGCCAGTCGTTTCTACTCCGCAAGTGTTTCCTCTGCTTAGGCCAACTGCCCCAGGTGTGGACACCAGGACAGCACCTGGCTCTGAGCCTTGGCTCTGAGGGTTTTCTTTGTCTGAAATGTCCTTGTCCTTGTCAGTCCCACCTCCCTTTACACTCCAACTCAAATCCCATTCATTCTACAAAATCTCCCTTTTAAATTATCAGTAATCTGACACTAAGAGTCTATACAGCAAATGCTGCCATTTCTAACTGTATCAGTTACATTTGAATATTAACTAGTCATTCTCTTCTACTCTTTTATGTCAATTAACCTTTTCACTCATGAAAAATGTAGGCCCTTTTGGGACCCAAAACTGTGTTATCCAATTGCCTGTTATCTAGCATATATGCCCAATAATACCTATTGCTTGATGAGTTGGGGATGAGGGAAGGTTTCACTCAAAAAAGAGAATACATGTATCACTCTTCAGAAGAGCTCTTTGTCATTTCCTCTGTACAGAACATCTGGTCTAAAGATTGAAACATACTGGTGTGATCTTGGGGTTGACTTTTTTGTCTGTCACCTTTAATAGTATTTGAATGAGACATTTAACTTTGAACTTCACATCTTTATAATTATAGGGTATTAGAATACTTCTGATTGTATTCTTGGCTTGTTAGCTGATAATCTTTTGAATCAAGAGGGTCATCTTTAGATGAAGACAACTTCCAGCTGCTCCTCCTGTGATTGTGATCTTGTAGGTCATATCAGAATACTTTGGAACTTGAATTTAGATTTTTTTTTATTTTGGCTTATTATGGGGGTACAGATTTAAGGTTTCAATAAATGCCCATTCCCCCCTCCCCCCACAAGTCTGAGTCTCCAGCATGACCATCCCCCAGATGGTGCACATCTCACTCATTATATATGTATATACCTGCCCCCCTCCCCCCTCCCACCTGCCCAATACCCTATTACTGTAGTACTTATGTGTCCACTTAGGAGCTGCTCAGCTAATACAAATTCGCTGGTGAGTATGTGTGGTGCTTGTTTCTCCATTCTTGGGAAACTTCACTTAATAGTATGGGTTCCAGCTCTAACCAGGAAAATATAAGATGTGCTATATCACCGTTGTTTCTTAGAGCTGAATAGTACTCCATGGTATACATATACCACATTTTATTAATCCATTCTTGGATTGATGGGCACTTGGGCTGTTTCCACAGCCTTGCAATTATGAATTGTGCTGCTATAAACATTTGAGTGCAGGTGTCTTTTTTGTAGAGTGTCATTGGATCTTTTGGGTAGATGCCCAGCAATGGGATTGCTGGATCAAATGGTAGATTCACTTGTATCGCTTTAAGGTATCTCCATATTGCTTTCCACAGAGGTTGCACTAGTTTGCAGTCCCACCAGCAGTGTAGGAGTGTTCCTCTCTCTCCGCATCCACGCCAGCATTTATTGTTTGGAGACTTTTTGATAAAGGCCATTCTCACTGGAGTTAAATGATATCTCATTGTGGGTTTGATTTGCATTTCCCTGATGATTAGAGATGTTGAGCATTTTTTCATATGTTTGTTGGCCATTCTTCTGTCTTCTTTAGAAAAGTTTCTGTTCAAATCCTTTGCCCACTTTTTAATAGGGTTATTTGATTTTTTCTTGCTGATTTTTGTGAGTTCTAAGTATATTCTAGTTATCAGTCCCTTATCGGATGCATAGGATACAAAAATTTTCTCCCATTCTGTAGGTTGTCTGTTTACTTTCATGACTATTTCTTTGGCTGTGCAGAAGCTTTGTAGTTTGATCATGTCCCATTTATTTATTTTTGTTGCTGCTGTGATTGCCTTTGGCGACTTCTTCATAAACTCTTTGCCTAGGCCGATGTCTAGGAGAGTGTTTCCAACTTTTTTCTCTAGAATTCTGATAGTTTCATACCTTAGGTTTAAGTCTGTTATCCAGCGTGAGTCGATTTTTGTGAGAGGTGAAAGGTGTGGATCCTGCTTTAGCCTTCTACAAGTGGCTATCCAGTTTTCCCAGCACCATTTATTGAAAAGGGCTTCTTTTCCCCAGCGTATGTTTTTGTCTGCTTTGTCAAAGATTAGATGGCTATATGAGGATGGTTTTCTATCAGGATTCTCACATCTGTTCCACTGGTCAATATTCCTATTTTTGTGCCAATACCAGATTGATTTAATTACTACAGCTTTGTAGTATAGTTTGATATCTGGCATATTAATGCCTCCCATTTTATTTTTGTTGCCTAGAATTTCTTTTGATATTCGGGGTCTTCTTTGGTTCCATACAAAGTGTAAAATTATTTTTTCTATGTCTGTGAAGAATGCTGATGGGATTTTAATAGGTATTGCATTGAATCTGTAGATCAGTTTGGGTAGTATAGACATTTTGATGATATTGAGTCTGCCGATCTACGAGCATGGTATGGATTTCCATCTGTTTACATCCTCTGCTATTTCCTTCCTCAGTGTTTCATAGTTCTCCCTGTAGAGGTCTTTTACCTCCTTGGTTAAGTATATTCCTACGTACTTTAATTTCTTTGTTGCTATTGTGAAGGGAATTGAGTCCTTGATTTGGTTCTCGATTAGATTGTTGTTGGCGTATATGAATGCCTCTGATTTCTGTGTATTGATTTTGTATCCTGAGACTTTACTAAAATCATTTATCAGTTCCAGGAGTTTCTTGGTTGAATCTTTGGGGTTTTCTAAATATCATATCATCAGCAAACAGTGAAAGTTTGATCTCTTCTGCCCCTATTTGGATACCTTTAATTCCATTTTCCTGTCTGATTGCTGTAGCCAGGACTTCCAGCACTATGTTGAACAGAAGTGGAGATAGTGGGCAGCCTTGCCTGGTTCCAGTTCTAAGTGGGAATGCTTTCAATTTTTCCCCATTCAGTATGATGTTGGCTAAGGGTCTGTCATATATGGCTTGTATCATTTTTAGGTATGTCCCTTCTATGCCTATTTTCTTAAGTGTTCGTATCATGAAAGGGTGTTGAATTTTGTCAAAAGCTTTTCCTGCATCTATTGAAAGAATCATGTGGTCTTAAGAGTTTTTGCTTCTGTTTATATGGTGAATTGCATTGATAGATTTACGTATGTTGAACCATCCCTGCATCCTTGGGATTATTTTTTTGATAAGCGTCTGGATTCGGTTAGCTAAGATTTTGTTGAAAATTTTTGCATCTATATTCATTAGGGATATTGGTCTGTAGTTTTCTTTTTTTGTTGCATCCTTTCCTGGTTTGGGTATCAGAATAATATTCGCTTCATAAGAGGTGTCGGGGAGGTTTCCGTTCTTCTTGATGCTGTGGAATAGTTTCTGCAAGATAGGTACTAGTTCTTCTTTGTAAGTGTGGTAAAATTTGGGTGTGAAACCATCTGGACTGGGACTTTTCTTTTTAGGGAGATTTTTAATTGCTGTTTCCATTTCAGCTGTTGAGATTGGTCTGTTCAGGGAATCTATTTCTCCTGGTTGAGCCTAGGGAGGCTGTGTGTTTCTAGATATTTGTCCATTTCCTCCACGTTTTCCAGTTTGTGTGCATAAAGATTTTTCTAGTATTCATAAATTGTATCTTGTATCTCTTTGGGATCAGTTGTGATATCTCCTTTTTTGTTCCTGATGGAGCTTATTAGAGATTTCTCTTTTCTGCTTTTCATTAGCTTACCAATGGTGTGTCAATTTTGCTTTTGTTTTCAAAGAACCAACTTTTTGTTTTATTAATCTCCTGAATAGCTTCCCTGTTTTCAATTTCGTTTAGTTCTGATTTGATCTTGTTGATTTCACTTCTTCTGCTGGGTTTGGGGTTGGTCTGTTCTTCTTTTTCCAGATCTTTGAGTCATTTTGTTAGATTGTCTATTTGTGATCTTTTTGTCTTTTGGTTATAGGCATTTATGGAGATAAACTTTCCTCTCAGAACTGCTTTACCTGTGTCCCAGGATTTGATAACTTGTCTCTCCATTGTCATTTTGTTCATAGAATTTTTAAATTTCCATCTTGATTTCTTCATTTATGAAGTAATCATTTAGTAGGAGGTTGTTTAATTTCCACGTTTTTGTGTAGAAATTAGAGTTTCTGTTAGGGTTGATTTCTACTTTTATTCCACTGTGATCCGAGAAGGTACATGGTATGATTTCTATTTTTTTAAATTTCTTGAGATTTACTTTGTGTCTTAGGATATGGTCAATCTTAGACAATGTCCCGTGAACTGGTGAGAAGAACGTATATTCAGTGGATTTTGGGTAGAATGTCCTGTAAATGTCAGTCAGACCCAATTGTTCCAGAGTTTTGTTTAAGTCCATTATTTCTTTATTAATTTTCTGTTTGGAGGATCTGTCTTGTGCCGTCAGTGGGGTGTTGAAATCTCCGGTGATTATGGAGTTGCTATTAATCAATTTGCTTAGATCCAGTAAGGTTTGCTTTACTGGATGCACCTAAGTTGGGTGCATATATACTTAAAATTGTTATCTCTTCTTGTTGAACTGTGCCTTTCACCATTATATAATGACCCTCTTTGTCTTTCACTACTTTTGTTGGTTTAAAAACGAAATCGTCTGAAATTAGAACTGCCACGCCAGCCTTCTTTTGGTTTCCACTTGCCTGGAATACTGATCTCCACCTTTTACTTTTAGTCTATATGCATCCTTGCAGGTTAGATGTATTTCCTGAAGACAGCAGATACTTGGCCTGTATTTTCTTATCCATTCAGCCAGCCTATGTATCTTGTGTGGAGAGTTTAAGCCATTCACATTTATTGAGAGAACTGATAGGTAAGGTAGATTATTGCTTATTCTGTTTGGTTGGATGTTGTTGCTTTGATTTCTCTCTTGAGCCATTGTATTATCTGGCCTTTAATCTTTGGGTTTTTGTTGTTTTTATATTTGTGAGTTTTTATTATGGTGTTCCGTGTGTAACACTGTTTTGAGTACTTCTTGTAGGGCTGGTCTTGTCTTGGTGAATTCTCTGAGACTTGCTTATCTGAGAATGTCTTGATTTCTCCTTCATATACAAAACTTAGTTTTGCAGGGAATAAGATTCTAGGCTGGGCATTGTTCTGTTTCAGAAGAGTGAGAATGGGGGCCCAGTCTCTCCTGCTTGTAAAGTTTCAGTAGATAAGTCTGGTGTTATTTGAATTGCCTTCCCCTTGTATGTTACTTGCTTCTTTCTTCTTACAGCTCTTAGAAGGGCCTCTTTAGTTGATATTTTGGTCAGTCTGATGACTGCATGTCGTGACATCTTCCTGTTTGCATTGAATCTCCCAGGGATCGTCTGAGCTTCTTGAACTTGTATATCGAGATTTTGAGCAAGGTCTGGGAAATTTTCCTCTATTATATCTTCAAATAGCTTGTCCAACCCTTGAGTGTTGTCTTCTTCCCCTTCTGGTAACCCTATGACCCTCACATTAGGTTTCTTCACATAATCCCACATCTCTTGTAGGCTTTGCTCTTTTCTCTTGTTTCTCTGCTCTATCTCTGTGATGGTTTTATTTAATTGGAGGGTGTTATCTTCAATCTCTGAGATTCTTTCTTCTGTTTGATCTACCTTGTTCTTGAGACTTCCCACTGTATTTTGTAGTTCCCTAAATTGATTCTTCATTTCCAGGAGTTCCGTTAAACTTTTCTTTGTTGTGTCTATTTTTTTAGTGAACTTTTGTTCTAGGTCCTGGAGGCTTTTTGTGGTTTCTTTGTGTTGGTTATTGAGTCGTTCTTGCAGGTCGGTAAGTGTTCTTATGATCCACATACGAAATTCCTCTTCTGTCATTTTGGTTGCCTGATTTTGGTTGGTGTCAGTTTCTAGGGGGCTGGTGCTCCTCTTTGGGGGTGTGTTTTCCATTTGATTCTTCATATTTCCTGAGTTCCTTCGCTGATTTCTTCCCATGTCGATCAGTTGTTGTTTCTGTCCTTTAGGTTTTTGTTTGGGTATTCACACGCCTTTTTTAGTTTCTGATTCGGTAGGTGGTGTCTGTGGGTGAGATTCGACCACTCCCTGTATAATGAGTCAGTAGGTGCCATGAAAAGGCTGTACAGGATGCCCTCCCTGTCAGTAGGTGGCGCTTGCTTGGAGGAACAGGCTACACTGTTGTTTTTGTGTCCTGTTATCAGTTCTTGTTCCTGTAGGGAGGCACTCTAGTGCATCAGGTGGTTGATGGGGCCCTGGGACTTCCAGGTGTGTCCTTTTTTCTCCCTCAGTGAGGGCTGGTCTAGGAGAGAGTCTGGGCGGAGCTGGGTTGGGTGAGCCTGCCCTCAGGCACCACCAATGCCGTTAGCAGGGGTCAAAGTTCTGTTCTCTGCTTCCAGGAAAAGCTGTCAGGGCGGGGCTGGAATGGTCCAGCTCAGCCAGAGAGTCTGCATGTGGGGGTGGGGCTGTCTGAGACCCACAGTCTGGAGCAGGCCTCACTTCTTTCCACACTCCCCAACTCCACAGCTACTCCTGGGCCTCTGCCAGCAGGCCAGACCACAGGCCACCAGGCTTCCGCGGACTGTGATGCAGGCGGGGAGGTTCCCTGCGCAGGAACGCCACCTGGGCTGGGCACACAGCCTCCCTTTGGGAGGAGGTTTGCCCTCTAGGATGCTGATCTGGCCCTGAAGGCACACACACCTCAGTAGGCTGTTCACATATATCCCTTCTGTGCCCTGGGCAATGCGAGACCTTGGTGCATGGGATCTGGTCTGCAGGTCTGAACTCTGGGTCCCGGAGTTCAAACTGTATCCCCACCAGGGAGAGGAGTCCCGATCCCAATTCACCCACGGGGAGCCCAAGCTGGGTCTATGTCTCTCAGCCTCAGGGTCTGCCCCGTTCTCCTGTGATCACCGTGCCAGCAGCACCTGGGAGGGCTGGTGGGTGGGGAGCTCACAGTCTGAGTTTCCCTCAGTCAGCTGTAGGGTCCCAAAAGGGAAGGTCCTGTTCCCTGGAGGTGCCTCTGGCTGGTGGCTGTATTGTCTCTCTGGGAAGCCCCGGGTAGGGCCGGGGGAGGGGAGAAGGAGGCAATGTGGTGCCTGCCACGCGGCTCGGGTCTGTGCACACGGAGGTGCCCGAGGGAGTTGGGAGCCTGGTGCCGTGTCTGCTACAGGCTCACCGCTCGCTGGCGGGGCGGTCTCTGGGCTGGTGTCCACAGGTCTCTCCACCCGCTGGGGAGCCCACCAGCAGTCCCAGATGTAGGGGAGGGGAAAGGTGACTGATCCACCCACCCTTCCCGCTGGTCTCCGGGCTGCTCTGGCGGTCTCAGCTTCCAGTTCTCCTCCGCAGCCTCCTCCCGTGGAGTCTCCCGGAGACTCAGGCACCCCTCTCTCCGGCCCTCGTCCGCTGTATGCTCGTCTTCTTGCTTCTTTTTTCTAATTTCTGCTAGAATCTGTCTTTTCTGCAGAGACACTCTGTCTGGCGGTGTTTCTCGTCCACCATCTTGATCCTTCCCCCTAGATTTTTTTTCAATAGACATCTTTAACCGTCTCCAAAGCTAATGCTTTCCTCCTTCCAAGTATTTGCCTGTCCATCTGCCTAGACACCTTCTTTCCTTTTCTTAGCTTTTATCTCTTTGCCAATTTACTTCTACACCATTGTTAAGGGTTCCTTTCTCTAGTAAGCTACCTGGAAACCACAAGGTGTGAATCCCATATGTTCCCTCAGTTTTCTGTGCATGCCCCACATCATAGAATATACAGGGTGGCTATGTTATTGCCTATTAGCTTGATTAAATCCTTACTACACTGAAAATTCAAGGAGGGAAAAGTTAACCCTATATGGAATGCATAATGAGCTATGTAGCAAAGGATCTTTGCAATGTAAGAGAATTGACTAGTTAAACTGTTGTTTATATCAGTAGTTTTCCATAAATAAATTCTACACTTTATGGGATTTTCCTATAGTATATATGATTTTTCAATCATATATATTATTTTCCAATCATATATGTTATAGAAAAATTCCACTATCACAGGTTATAGAATTTAAGTATATCTCCCTATAACTCTTAGTTCATTCCCAACCCTGTCATTGTTCATGCATTCTGCATCATTGTAGCAATATTATTTTGTGTTCTTTTATTTAACTTAACTTATATGTCCATATGACTTTATATTAACACAGCCAACAGACAACTTTTGATTCATTTTAAAATCACTTAAGGATTATACATACTTCATAATATTTTAAGGCTACTTGTGTTTCCATCAAGTAGTTACATTGCCAAGGAGATGGATTTGTTTCTTTTTATTTGTATTGTATACACAGCAACAATTATGAACTTTACACCTTGTGATTATTCTGGTAGAGCCTTCAGTGAATAGTTTTACAGGTATCTTGAGAAACCTGGCAAATATGTAGAATCTGGTAATTGGTTTCTGATGAGAATATTTACCATTAAATTGGGCTACTTTCACTGCAGGGCAGATTTCTTTTTGAAAGTGCTTTCCAAATCAAGTCATCACTTGTCCAGAGGGAGGTTGTACCCTGGAGCAAATGGAGTGATCAGCTTTTAAGTTTTCTGTGCAAGTATATTTGTTTGGGGTGGAGAGACAGGGGTACAGGCTCTTACTCAGATTTTGTCATAGCCCTCATCACACCTGGAGAGCCCATTTGTCACGAGAATGCAAGGTTGGGCTAGAATTTCTGGGAAGTTAGAATAGGGTGGGGTTCGTGGAAATCAAACGTGTTTGTTACAGATTATTGTCTTTACACAAAAACTACCTGTGGAAGAATGAGTCACATCCTAGACCCCAAAATGGCACTCATGGGCATGCTACGGGGTCTGGTACAACTTATAGAACAAATCAGAGGATAGTTTGGGGATGAGATGGGCACCCAGACGACTGGAATGTGAAAACTAACGGCCTCTGTTTCACCTGGATGAGTCAAGTGAAAGGACGGGACAGGCAGCGCCTGTCGTTCCGCACCGGGCCTTCGCTTCCGGGACTTGTGTCCGTCACAACTATTCCTTACTTGTCGTATCCCATAAGAAGTGAAAATGCAATTTTGTTTCGCTACGAGTTTGTGTTGCAGTTTGTGTTCCTCCTTTTGGGTCAAAATGGCATTCCTCTGAGGAAAGACACTGTGGCGACCTGAAATGGTTGTGATGGCTCTTAAGCAGATAAATGGGGTCTCCAGTCGTCACACGTCAGCAAATGTTTGTTGAGCCCTCGCACTGTTGCAGCAGCCTAAAGTTCACGGTGTTATCCCATTGCTTTCTGGCCCTGGCAGTTTACTGAGACAGAAAATAGGGTTATGTTCCCAATAGAACCAAGGCTTCCTGAGCAGCCCTTTTGAGGCTTAGAGCCCTGCAGGCAAATGCTCCCTAAAGAACAATCTATTAGTCACACTGTTGAAGTCATTACTCTAGGCATCTATTCATTTGCAACTTTTTCTGTTTTAACAAGTTTAAGAATTTCAGAGGATTTCACTTATCTCGTAAAAACTTATATTTTTTTAAAAAGACTGAAATAAAGCTCATTTCAAGTTTCAAGTGAAACTTTCCAATTTGGCAGAGGGACTAATTTAATTTTCATTAATTACTCAGCATGACAATTATTCACACAGCAACCCCTACTCTGGGGAAGGGCAATGAGCACACCTGAGCATGTAGATCAGGGCTTCAGAGATGTGGGTTCAAATCTTAGCTCTGCTGTCGTGTAGCGTGGGAAAGGTCACTAACCCATGCAGACCTCCATGGTTTTGGTATTAATAGTGCATTTTCAAAGAGCTTTTTATGTGCTTTGCACTGTTTTGAATACTTTATGTTTTGGGTTTTTTTTTGTTTTTGTTTTTTGGGTTTTTTTTTTTTGAGACAGAGTCTCACTCTCTTGCCCAGTCTAGAGTGCCGTGGTGTCAGCCTAGCTCACAGCAACCTCCAACTCCTGGGCTCAAGCAATCCTCCTGTCTCAGCCTCCTGGGTAGCTGGGACTACAGGCATGCTCTACCATGCCCGGCTAATTTTTGTATATATATATATATTTTAGTTGTCCAGCTAATTTCTTTCTATTTTTAGTAGAGATGGGTCTCACTCTTGCTCAGGCTGGTCTCGAACTCCTGAGCTCAAAGGATCCTCCCACCTCGGCTTCCCAGAGTGCCAGGATCACAGGTGTGAGCCACCGTGCCTGGCCTGTACTTTATATTCAGTCTCTATATAACAACACTATCAGGTGAGTAATGTCTCTGTCTTCATTTCAAGGACAGGGAAAGTGAGGCACGGAGAGTTTGGAAGCTGCCTAAGCATGCGGGACGAGGACAGGGCAAAGCCAAGGTCCTGACTCGAGCCAGCCAGCAGGAGAGCCGTGTTGCCGACCACAGGGCCACGCTGCCGCCGCGCCCGCCTCCTGTGGGATCCCACGCTGCAAACACGAGAGAAGACACTCCTGTGAAGAGCTCCTCTCGTTTTTCTCTCCATGAACTTATTCTTGAATCAGGCCTTGAATCAGTGGAAACTTGGATATATTTACTTGAAAAATAATACAGATAAGGAAGCCCTTTCTGAAGCTTTTCTTGGGAGCTAAAAATTTAACAAGATTACAGATTACAAACAATGTTTTATTTTGGCACAGGTTCCTGATCAAGGCTCATACATATCTTAGAAAATATTGGGGAGACTCACTGGCTAAATTCTAAACTCATGGCTTTGGCCAATGCTGGACTAATGTTCTTCCCCTAGGCAGTGACTTCTATACTCTCATTAGATCTACTGGATTAGATCCTCGGACCCATATTTTATTACCTTATTTTGGGAATCTTAAATCACCATTTGCAAATTAAAAAGTCAGTGAGTGCTCTGCTAAAAATTAGATTTTGGTTGAACTTAAAAAAAAAAATATCTTTTTCTTATCTTTCTAGCCAAACTGGGCCCTTGGTGTTTCAATGAATTCTTTTAATGCCATGCATTTTTGTTCAATGGCCAAGCATGGAGTTCAAAAGCTTGATTTCATTGAATTAACCTACATCCAATGATTCAAAATATGAAGTTTGGCTGTACAATAGACTAAGCATAAGGAAAATCCTAGGAAAAGTGTGTTTGCAACAGGGTTATTAGAGAAGAGAGCTAAGTTTCTCCCTCTCTCCTCTCAGGCGTGGGCATCTGTTCGTGAAGGCTCAGGAAAGATGACCTTTCAAAAGTAAAGAGCAGTCATTCAAAGTTTGTTTCATGACTATTCTTTTAAAACTTTCTAGGGTAAAATTTGCCTCTTGGTTCCTTTTTATCCTCCGATTATTTTTTGCGAAGCGCATCTGGGCTCCCAGCTCCACCTTTCACCTTACTCCGTCTCTCATTCTCTCATGACTCACAGTGACAACTCCACCCCTTCTTTTCTAAAAATGTGTGGCAGCTGCCACAGACGGAAGTCCTTCTGAGTCAGCCAGAAGTGGGGCGGAATGCCAAACGGCTGAGTCAGTCCCAAAACCTGTAGGAGGGGACGATTACAGAATTAGAGGCTGTAACTTCAGTTGTGGGGTGATGACCCACGCGGCGGCTTAGGAAAGCTCGCTCACTCCCCATGACAGGACAGGAAATTCACCGCGACTTCTTTATTCAAATGCCTATACTGCTCTTGTCCTAACCTGTTGAGCACAGGCACTTATGAGGGGAAAAGGCTGTGATCATCCTTTCAAAGTCTTTCTGTGTAAGTTTTAGAGTAGAAAAAAATGTCGTCAGCAACTTACACGTATGATCACTACTATTTCATTTTTCTTGGAACAGGTCCCATCGGGTAGCCAAATCCCTTGGTTCTGTGTTCCCGAGAAGGCCCACAAAGAGCGGATCAAGTACAGCCAGGTGTGTGCTATTAAGTGCTATACTTGCCTTGTACACTGGGCCTGAGAAACACTCTAATTTGAAACTTGAAATACCTAAAAAGTAAAAACAACAACAAAAAAAAATCAAACAAAAACTGCTACAAAGAGCCCCTAAATAATACTTTAATGCACACATTTGCTGTAGTATAGTTCAAAGTTCTATGAAGTGTTTCCTTATTTCCTTTGAAAAGAAAGCAAAGCACGTGTTAACAATATATGGAAGCAAATCAAGCATAGTTTGATCTTCGGTCCATTCAGATATCACACACAGAGAGGGCTTCAGAGGTTTGTGTCCTCATAGTGGAGATGAATAGGTCGTATTCTGTTTCATTGTAGGTTGATAAAACATTCTATCTCTACCACATAAGTCTCCATTCTGTTTGGGGTCCTTTTCCCAGACTTGAATTTAAATTCATGTGTTTATCTCTCACCTTTTCCACCTGAGAGTTAGGTAGGCAGTTACAAAGGAGGGATTCTGCTCTTTAGGTTAAGAGTTGGAACAGGTGTCGAAATGCCACTCGACCATCTTTCAAATGTTGAGCACTTGAGCCGCAGGAAGATATTATGTTCACATGGACACCGTGGCAGGTTTGAGAAAAGGAACCCAGAGCAGCCCCCCCCCCCACACACAGTCTGGGGTGGCAGAAGGATGCTGGAGAACGCAGTTGAAGATAACTGAGGTGGAGGCAGTGCTCAGAGTCAAAGCATACTGATGAGCACTTGGGACACGATGGAAGTCCATGAACAGAAAAGAAGAATGCAGAATGGGAGCAAAAGATTCTTTCCATTGGTCTCTTCCTCTCTTCTCCCTTATGTCACTGTCCAGTTCTGTGTGCAGAGCATGTGGCAGAGTTTGGGGAAACTGGTCACTTTGCTTGTTTTAGTGTAGAGTTTAGGTTTTGTATTCTGAGAAACTACTTTCTCATCAGCAAAGTTTAATGTTTCATTAATAAGGATTGTAAATCACCTCAGCACGGATGATGTGTTTACCTATTCCTTTATATTCTCGATAGACCCTAAGGTGGAGCTGTGTTCTCAGTAGGTATCTGAAGTTGGGGTCTCTAAGCACCCCCAGTCTGCACTGAAAGTGGGACCTCATTTTTCCTATCATGTTTGTGAATAAGTTGAGAAGTGATAGATGTGAAAGCTAAAATACCATTTCATTCCTACGAGAGACCAGGTTGAGAACTGGGCTTAGCTTTGTACCAAGTGGACTTGATACTGATGAACTCACATTTTAAGTAGACCCCGACCCAGTCTCAGCAACGATGGCACAGGGAAGCCCCAAGGATGGGGACTATCTAGGTAATATTTTGCCATGGAGACACAGGGCAGAATTTCTACTCTCTATGGGTGGATTCCCTAGCATCAGGAATACCTGGGAGCTCAGCCAACCACACCTAGTTTTTCCTCCAAATTTACCAATCAGGTAAGTCACTCACCTCCCTAAATATGGGACAAGTGGAGGTGTTGAGTGAGGTACAGAGTTAGAGAGTTTGAACTCCCTTCATGGGAAGGAGATGGCAGGACTTGGGAAGCATCACCCTCCACTTACGTTTGCCCTTTGATGAAGGTAATTAATTTAAATAAGCGACCATTCATGGGCACATCATGTGTTTATGCTCGGGCATTAAGTATGCCGGAGAATGCTTTTTGATGGGGATGCTGTCAAAGGAATGTTAATAATAGAAGGGCTAGGTTGGTTTGTTTTTGTTGTGGAGATTTTGAATTTAGTGGCAGGGAGCAATTCCTTTCCCTTCCAAGGGACAGATTTTCCATAGGTTGTTGCCTAGTAAATCCATCATGTCACTTCCTTGTTTAAAGTGGCTTCTCACTGCGCTTAGACTCTAATCCAAGCTCTTGATGACGGCCACAAGGCCTAGCAGGCCTCCACACATGCCCTTTGCCTGCTCCCATCTCTCATTTCCCTGTGGTCGCTGTTGGTCAGCAATCGTGACATTCTGTTGTTGTTCAAATTCATGTTTTAAAAGTTGTCTACACAAAACTTATTTCCACTTAAAGTATAATTGCTGCTCTCTTTGCCTGGAATCTTCGCATGTCTGAGTGTTTCTTTTTTTCTTTTCTTTTCTTTTCTTTTCTTTTTTTTTTTTTTTTTTTTTGAGACAGGGTCTTGCTCTGTTGCCTGGGCTAGAGTGCCGTGGCATCAGCCTCGCTCACAGCAACCTCAAAGTCCTGGGCTCAAGTGATCCTTCTGCCTCAGCCTCCCGAGTAGCTGGGATGTACCACCATGCTCGGCTAATTTTTTCTTTATATATTTTAGTTGGCCAATTAATTTCTTTCTATTTTTAGTAGAGACAGGATCTCCCTCCTGCTCAGGCTGGTTTCGAACTCCTGAGCTCGAGTGATCCTCCTGCCTTGGCCTCCCAGAGTGCCAGGATTACAGGTGTGAGCCACCGTGCCCGGGCCTCTGAGTGCTTCTTGTCATTCAAGTTATTTACTCAGGTGGGATTTCCTCAGAAAGGCCTTCTCTGACCACCTAGTTAAGAGTAGTTAGTCGCCCAGTGACTTAGTCATCTAGTTGCTCTCTCCCACACACAGCACTTACTGTAATCAGACACTCATGTCTGTTGTTTATCATTTATTCTGTTTCTCCCATAGGTGGACTGAAACTCAGTGACACCAGTGGGCCTGTCCCTCTTGCCCAATACTGTGTGCGCTGGCCGCACATTTGGTTGGAGCTGCAAGAGTGTTTGGTGAAGGAGTGAATAGCCCCCCTCACCACGCCGCCGCTGAACATAAACATGGGCCTGTGGATACAGCAATGAGCTCAGAGGCCACGCCAAGGTATAATGTCAGTTTTGGACATAGATGAAAGTGAGGATGTGTTTCCTAACAAGCTTGTTTCCAGCTAACCAAAAGGAACAAGCATGTTAACCAATACGCCGTAACAAAGTTGAGAACAATCCTGATAGTTTCAGAAAACTTCATGAGATTTCACTGGCGAAAAGATTTCAGTGGCTAGCTACAGTTCCCATGGGTGAAGAGCAATTTTCATTCAACATTTCTTATTTTACCAAAACTATTTGTACTGAAAAGATTGGCATGGACTCACAGCCGTTAGTTTAGATCTCAAATGTTGTCTGTAAAAACAAGGACATCATGCAGATTTCAAAGGGCCAGGTGTGTTATTGTTTGGGAAATAATGAATCAGTATAGATAATTAATTTTCACATTTTACATTTGGACTACCTCCCATGGCTGGGTTTTTGGGGGAATCTTATCTTAGGGGATATGGTTTGACTTTCCATTCCCTGCTTTATACCAGTGAGCCCATTTAGAAAGGTTGAGTATCTCAAAGGTAACTCTGATACACGGCTGAATGTGAGACAGATCTCACTTTTGGAAACTCTGCTACCTGTGCCTCTCAGTGTCCCGGAGGGAGGCGGGAGAGAGCATGCCTGGGGCACAAGTCCACTTGTCCGTTTCGCTCTTTCACTGTCTTTCCTCCGCCTTGTCTTCCAGACATATACGGACCAATGTATGGTCATGGTGATACTCCTCTTCCTCTCCTTCAACCCAAAGTTTTTGCTTAATACTCAGCAATGTGATAAGGAAACCCAGAAAGTGAGGCCTCTTCCAAGAGCTGGAGCTGCACGTGGGTGAGTTCACAGTCGCTTCAGGTATAGGGAATAGACCTGGAAGGGGGCAATTAAATGTTTTTTCTTCTAGATCTGCTTAATTTCTATCTATCTAGCTAGCTAGATAGATAGATAGCAGAATAGAAAACCTAAGCTAGCTGTCTAAATTTGGTCCACATATTTCCAACTCATTGGTACCTCTTCATTTTTCCAGCAATAATTGCTTTTTCATTGCCAAACCTTCTTAAATCCCAGTCTTTCATGCTCTAGCTCATGCACCTGCAATTCTGGAACACAGATTCATTTAGGCTATGCCTCGGGGATCTCTGAGGTTCTTATGGAATTCCTAGACTTGGCTTAAGGATCAGATCATCTCCTGTTAATACGGAGTGATCCAGGGATGGACAAAATAGTGTCAAATATGAGGCGGCGTGTGCCAGAGTCCCATTTTGATGTTGTCATCTTGATTCTATTAGCTGCCAGCACAAACACCACCAAGTGTGGGTGCCACAGTGGAAGTGGTGAAGAAAAAAGTGATATGGCTGAGTAAAAAGGAATATACTAGGCCAGGCAAGGTGGCTCACGCCTGTAATCCTAGTACTCTGGGAGGCCAAGGCAGGAGGATCGTTTGAGCTCAGGAGCTCGAGACCAGTCTGAGCAAGAGTAAGACCCCATCTCTACTAAAAATAGAAAGAAATTAGTTGTCCAACTAAAAATATCTAGAGAAAATTAGCCGGGCATGGTGGTCCATGCCTGTAGTCCCAGCTACTCGGGAGGCTGAGGCAGGAGGATCGCTTGAGCCCAGGAGTTTGGGGTTGCTGTGAGCTAGGCTGACGCCATGGCACTCTAGCTCAAAAAAAAAAATACACTAAATTCAGTTTTAAATTTAGAGGACTATTCCAGGGAAGCACCTGAATATTCCTTGCCCTTGAGATGAGAGCAATAAGCAGGATCCAACAAGTTCAATCTCCTTTGGAAGGCAGTTGGCCTCATGACCTGGTCTCTTTACTCATTTCAGGACCTATCCCCTCCTAAATTCCCCTGCACAAACAGGGCTCAGCGTGGGCTGAGGAGCCAGGTCCTATAAATCTGCCTCAGCTTAAGATTTTACCCTGTTTGCCAAGGATTGGAGGGTGAAGAAGTAGAGTTTTGGGAAAGGAATTAAGATAAACTTATTCGCCACCATGCTATGTCTCATAGCATGAAGTAAAGCTTTAAAAGTTCATTATCATCCTCAGGATATATGAGTTGTCATAAGCCTACTCAGTGGGGACAGGAAGTTTTATTTACTGTTGAAACTAGAAAAGTACCTAGTAAAAGATAATGAATATCTACTGAAAAATTTAATCAGTGCCTTGATGGAGACCTTACATTCTGTCACACTCATCTGAGTCAGAGCTCCTTTGCCCTGTTAAAGAAAGTCCCCTGCAGATCAAAACACATTCTAAGGAGGTGATTTATCAGCTCAGATCCACGTGACAGTTACCATTTTTTACTTACAAATACATTACACTTTGAGGAACAGAAAGTGTGATTATACATTCCCACAAATACTCGGCTGTGAACAGGTCTAGAGATAACCCACTAAATAAGCCCGTTGCATCATTAGAGAAAATCATTTACCAGACCGAGAAGGAGTCTAGCTTGTTCTTGCACGCAATGGGTAGGTGAGTTCAGAGAACAGGGGACGTGAAATTAGTTGGGGTGAGTTGGGGTCAGTTCTGCCAGTGCAGGGTTCCATTGTATTGGTGTCAAACCACCTTTCAGTGGGCTCTGGAAAACCCAACTTTCTCCCGAGGAGGTCAAGAAGAAAAAAACTGTTAACATTAATTTTCTATGAGAATTACACACACACACACACACACACACACACACACACACACACACACACACACACCCGTCCACTTGCAGCTCCAGGTTTTTTGCACAATCTGCTAAGCCAACAGGTAATTCTAGGAAAAGCACGATAATCATCTTCCTAGATGTGTGGCTGGACCTGATGCCCTATTCTGTCCCTGAAACCTGGTGACTTAAAGATGTTAGGGATTATGCAGATTGCTCTCTGAGAAAAGGCAGTAGGAAAAATAGTCTTATCTTTGTTACTTCTTTCTCAGTTTCATGCTGATTTCTAGACTTAACATGCAGGATATGATCAGAGAAACCAAACAGGTATCAGAGCATCTTTGGGCTGTCATGAATATTCAGTCCTAAGAATAGACAACTTAATGCCATGAGAGAAGATTTGCAGAATAGCCCTTAAGAAATTAAGAGTCGTTGGTTTCATTCAAAAATGTAAAATGTCTCCTCCTAGCAAATGCACTTCATTTTTAGTTTTTATTTAGGTTTTCTTTGCAATCTTTAAAACTTTTCCCTTTAACATATTCTTCCTAACTCTTAGGATTTCCTACATGCTCCGAGAGTACTTGTTGGAGGGATAAAAATCAATATTCATGGCTAATAATTATCCAACAGTTATTGTTGCCAGGCTTACAACTCTATGAGAAAGATTCTATATTGGCCTGAGGTTTGGAATAAAATATGAAAGCAATGTGGAGTCTAGCTTTAATTCTAAAAAACTTTTTATTAACTCAAAATTAAACATTAAACTAAGCATATAAACTTGTAACTGGAAGAAATCATAAGAGAAAATCTGGATAACCTTGAGTAGGCAAACATTTTTTAGATAGAGCAATTACAAACAAAACAACGACAACAAAGGAAAAAAAGCAGCATTAAAAGATGTTAAGAAGAGCCTGGCGTAGTGGCTCACGCCTGTAATCCTAGCACTCTGGGAGGCCAAGGTGGGAGGATTGCTTGAGCTCAGGAGTTCAAGACCAGCCTGAGCAAGAGCGAGACCCTGTCTCTACTATAAATAGAAAGAAATTAGCCAAATAACTCAAAATAGAAAAAATTAGCCAGGCATGGTGGCGCATGCCTGTAGTCCCAGCTACTCGGGAGGCTGAGGCAATAGGATCGCTTGAGCCCAAGAGATTGAGGTTGCTGTGAACGAGGCTGACGCCACGGCACTCTAGCCTGGGCAACAGAGTGAGACTCTGTCTCAAAAAAAGATGTTAAGAAACCAAAATTGCTAATCACAGTTTAGGAGAAAATATTTACAAAGTTATATGTGATAAATAGCACACCTCAATAAGAAGAGAATAACCTGATTTTTAAAATGATTTGAACACATATTTCACCACGGAAGATATATGAAATACATACGAAAGTACAACATAGAAAGACGTTCAACATCATAGTCATTAGGGAAATTTTAATTTATACTGTGATGAGATACCACTACAAACCCGCTAGAATGGCTAAAATTCAAAAAAGAAGAACCCTGAAATACTAAATGTTGGTGAGAATGTGGAGCAATCATAATTTCCTCAGACTCTGGTGTTGGAATGCAAAATGATACAGTGACTGCAGAAAACAGTTCGTCAGTTTATTATATAGACATACACTTATTGGACCAGCATTCCCAATCTTAGGCATTTTCCAAAGGGAAATGAAATGTCCACAAAAAGATATGGACTTTATTCGTTAATAGTAGCTTTTTAAAAATTATAGCCCTAAACCAAAAACAACTTAAATCAACTTGAGAGTGGATAAACAATTTATATTATATTCATACCATGGAATGTATACTTAGCAATAAAAAGGAGCTCACTCGCACAGTAGCAAGGACATGAACAAATCTCTAATCGTTATGCTGGCTAAAAGACATTAGGCACAGAAGACTGCATTTGTATGATTGTATTTATATGAAATTCTGGAAAAGGCAAAAGTGTAGTTACAGAAACCAGATCGGTGCTTCCTAAGGGCTGGAAGTAGGGGGAGAAGAATTTTGAAATAATTAAATCCTCCCAAATCTTCCATATCTTAATTGTGGGGTGGTTACATGGTAGGGCACACTTGTAGAAACTCACTGAATTGTACTTTTAAAATAGGTACATTTTTATTATATATAAATTATGCCTTAATATAACTGATGAAAAAAATCTAAGTTAATGTGTCAGGATTATATGAAGAGATATTAAAACGTTCCCCTTTCCTTGGGCCATTGCATTTGCCTCATGACTTTGGCAGTGGTCATTGCTTTTATACGAGCTGCCAACGGGAGGGCACAGATACAGCCCAGAACTGCGCTGTCCACTGTAGTATCCACAAGCCACTTGTGGCCACTTGAATTTCAATGAATTAAATAAAATTTAAAACTGGGTTCCTCGGTCACACCACACGTGATCAGAGGCTGCTATGCAGGACAATGCACTTATACATGGCACGTTCATCATCACAGGCACTAGACAGTGCTGGCCTAGAACATATTGCTGAATACATTTTATGACAAATAGTGCAACGAAGCAGCAGAAAGCCTTGATGTACAAAAGCTGCACTGTGTTAGATGCGAAAGAAAGCATTCTCCCATGTTCCCAGGGAAGGTGTTAAAGTTTCTAAGAGTGAGCCGTGAGCGCGGGCCATCCCGGGTGGGACAGAGTGTGTGGGTGATGAGGGTGCGCCGTGAAACGAGCCGCAGGTTTCAGGAGAAGGCGTCAGCCCACCACAGGTGTGCCCTACCATGTAACCACCCCACAGTTAAGATACGGAAGATTTGGGAGGATTTAATTATTTCAGAATTCTTCTCCTCCTACTTCCAGCCCTTAGGAAGCACCGATCTGGTTTCTGTAACTACACTTTTGCCTTTTCCAGAATTTCATATAAATACAGGGACTGAACCCTCAGAAGTTTTCAGCAAGAACAGAGAAACCAGGCAAAAATGGCATCTTCTCAGAATGCCGGGGCAATATGCAAGCCCCTCAAGCTTAGATGACCTCGGAAAGAGGAGAGGAGGAAAATATAAGGGGAATAAGAGGTCCTAGAATTTGAATCAGGAGCTACCTAAAGGACACAGGGATTTTAAACAGAGATGATGGAATTACCATTAAGACAAAGTTATCTTAATAGAAATAAGCCTTGTAATCTAATATGAATTCAGTTAAAGAGAAATAAAAGTAGACTGTTGCATCTCATAAAATCGATCTAACTCTACCAAATCAGAAGGTTTTATGTATTTTCTAGTGTATAAAAACTCAGTGATTCAAAATAAGAAATACATTTCCTAGCCTGACCTAGTATGGATTCACACATACATAATTGAAACAAAAGTTTACCCCATCTATTTGCAATGCATGTAAAGAATCTAGGTCAAGATCCACTAGTTTTACGATCCTTAATGGATCAAAAACCCAGAACTGTAAATGTAGTGCAATTAAGTTTTCCTTTGGAAAGAAGGAAGGTGAGAATGAGTTAGCATACATAGATGGTATTGAGTAGGAGTTACATCATGCCATTCAGATAACTATGCATTATTATTATTATTATCATTTGGAAGACAAATAATAATATTTGACTACTTGTTTTTGGCAAGTAGTAAAAAGAATGACGTAGTCATTTCTCAATCTTTACAATTTTTAATCTAGAAGAGGAAAGTTCAAAGGGTAGAGAGTGAAAAAAGTTTATTGCTTTCTTTGATACTAGACGTTTACGGATGAAAAGAAGCTGCTGACAGAGGGAAAAACACCACCATTAATTTTAAACCAATGAGACAATGGGAGATAGTGATCAATGGATTTTTTTTTTTTTTTAACCAACACTGTAAGTGAAAAGGGGAAAGGAACTAGCCCAGGTGAGAAGTTACCACGTAGCAAGGTGGGAAGTCACCAGAATAAGCCAAGCTCACTGCTCACAAGAGAGGTTCAAGGTCTAGATCTGAAAATTTGATTTTATTGAACTCCAAAGTTGAGCAATCACTTGAAGATACCTGCCCTGACTAAACACGTAAGAGATTATCCTATAAACTAGAATGTCAACATACACATTTACAGTGGGAAATGAAACTCCTCAGCCGGCCATATCTTTGCTTTCTCTGGATAGACCATTCTTTTCCTTTGAAGTGATGTTTTTTAAAAAAGGTTGCTTTTCTTGAACTAATCTGCATTTGAAATCACCTGGGGCTTGTTGAAAATTAAAATTTCTCACCTGGATCCTTCAGAAGGAGCATGCTGGGGATGGGGAGGAGAAAGGTTGGGAGGAGGTTCAGTTTCTAATAACTGCCCAGTGGGATTCGGATCACACTAAAATGTTTGACAAATACTGATCTAGGCCCTTAGGGCTAAATGGATTCTGTGTGGGGAGTCTGGTAAATTCAATCATTCAGCAAATATTTACTGAGTACTTAAAATACATCAGGTTCTGTTCCAAGCAGTCTAACACATGAATCCCATATTTGACTTACTGTAGCTATGTTATATATTTTAATATCTGGTAGTCCAATACTTCTTAATTACCTTTCCTTTCTAAAATATTTCTAGCTAGTCTCATGTATTGTTTTGGTAAGGGGAGTTGTGTTGTGTGCTGGTTGATCACTTGGGCTTTAGAGTTAGATTGCATTAGTTTAAATCTCAGCTCAACTACTCTAACGACCTAACATGGGAACCTGTAACCTCACTACTGGGTATTTCCCCAAAGGAAAAAAGGTCATTTGATCAATAAGACACTTATACTAGAATGTTTATTACAGCACAATTCACAATTGCAAAGATGTGGAATCAACTCAATTTCCCATCATTTCACAAGTGGATTAATACAATGTGGTATATGTATACCAGGGAGTACCACTCAGCCATAAAAAATGAATCTGGATGATTGTTGCAATGATGCAAGAATGATCTAAGTGAAGTATCACAAGAATGGTAAAACAGGCACCACATGTACTCACTATTAAATTGGAGCTAACCGATCAGCACTCGTGCACACAGATGGAAGTAAAGTTCAACAGGAATCGCACAGGTGGACGGGGAGTGCAGGGGGCAGGTGTAATCGTATCTAACAGGTACAGTGCACACTATCTGGGTGATGGGCACACTTATAACTTTGATTCAAGCAGTACAAAAGCAATCCATGTAACCAAAACATTTTTGTACTCCCATAATATTCTGAAATAAAAAAAAGAAGAAAAGAAAAAATTTAAAAGCAAAAAAAAAAGGTGGTTCTCAAAGTCCACTAATTACCTGTATTACCGAAGGTATTTATTAAATGTACAGATTCCCAGGCCCATTTCAGACCCACTAATGGGAATCTCCTGAGGGGGGCCGAGGACTATATTTTTGAATCTCTTCAGGTAATTTTAATGAACAGTCACTCTTAACCTTACACCAGTGATTTGAAAACTAAGCAAACAAAAGCTGTGAGGTGCAGTGCTGCCGGCCGGATCATGTTCCCCCCACTCTGCATGCTGAAATCCTACCCCCAATATCTCCGGATGTGTCTGTATTTGAAGATAGGGTTGTCAAAGAGGTTGACAATGAGGTCAACCTCATTGAGGTTCTTAAAGTTGGTTCTTAAAGTTGGCCTTAGTCTCATGTGACTAGTGTCCTTATAAGAAGAAATTAGGACACAGATAGGTAGAGAGGAAAGATCTTGTGAAGACGAGGAGGTCACCATCTGCGAGCTAAGGAGAAGGGCCTCAGAGGAAACCAGCGCTGCAGGATTGCGTTGATGGGGACAGAGGCAGGGCACACAGGTGAAGGCTGAGTGTCAGCAGGGGCAGGCTCATCATCCAGACAGCGGCCTGGGAGGAGGTTGTAGGTCTGCATGACCAAAGTA
This sequence comes from Microcebus murinus, assembly GCF_040939455.1. NCBI lineage: Eukaryota > Metazoa > Chordata > Mammalia > Primates > Cheirogaleidae > Microcebus > Microcebus murinus. The sequence goes on from NC_134129.1 coordinate 2,257,365, forward strand.
TGTATTTAATCTTAGTGATTTGCCAAGGCTCATAAAAGTTAGTGACATGACATTAGCCTTCTTGGAGAAATTGGAGGATGGACAAACAATCCACTCTTTAACCTCACCCTTTCACTAGGGTTCTACCATGGTGTCCAGAGCCCACACGTGAGCACATTTGAGATTCATGAGTCATAGGCTTTCGTACCCAGGGTTGGGAGCTCACCTTCACTTCAAGCCCTTCTTTAGCGCATTCAGAATAGTCACTCACCTTGATAATTATGCTACTTTAGCTTATCTTGTCCCTTTATAATAAACTTATTTAAAATATCAACTTCTCGGCCGGGCGCGGTGGCTCACGCCTGTAATCCTAGCACTCTGGGAGGCCGAGGCGGGCGGATTGCTCAAGGTCAGCCGGGCATGGTGGCGAATGCCTGTAGTCCCAGCTACTCGGGAGGCTGAGGCAGGAGGATCGCTTGAGCCCAGGAGTTTGAGGTTGCTGTGAGCTAGGCTGACACCACGGCACTCACTCTAGCCTAGGCAACAAAGCGAGACTCTGTCTCAAAAAAAAAAAAAAAAAAAAAATATCAACTTCTGGATAGCAATATCTTGTCCTCTTTGACATTTCCATCCCTGTGGAGTCTTGCAATAGTGATCACTTTTGTTTCTTCAGTATCTCAGTATAGCTTTTAGTTTTGGGGTTTTATATTTTAAATGTTGGAAACTGATTCTTATAAACATAGGAACTGAATTTCACTTAAGTGACCTTCCATGTAGTGAATCTCATCCATGGGCTACCTCTTTCAAGAATGATTGTGACTCACCTTACCCAGTAGGCGTTTTTCAATGCTATTGTAGCTAAATAAAATTTTGAGTACTAAAACTACACTTAACATTCAGGTACTTATTATTTAAATAAATTGCGTATAATTATGCAAAAAATCATTTTTTATAAAGTGAGTAATCATTTTAATAATTATTTATCTTAAGTTCATATTTTTATATCTTAGGTTTTCTTATACACAAACTTCCATATTTTCCCTGATATAAAGATTTTCTGCCTTTTTTTCACTTAAGACGTTTACTGCTTAAGTATTCTTAGCACATGGTCACTTTAACTACATGTAAGTTAATGTATTATATTATTTCCCTAAGCTTCAGTGAAATTTTATCAGTAATAATTTTATCAGTAAAATTAGATATTACCAAAATTAGATCTTACCAAAATTATAGGTTTGCGGTAAAGGCTCTGTAAGAAACTACATGCCATATAAACATGAGATTTTTACATAAACCCTATACATCAAAATGTTTCTTTTGTCAATCTTACTGACCTAAACACTGGCAAACTGAGGACAAAGTGATGATTTTAAGTCTTTAATATCACAGAGATTATCTTTGTAATATTAATTAACTAGGCAGGTATTCTCTGAGCCCAACATGACAGCAAAGCAATTTGAGACATTTGGGCAGCTGAGTCCTTTCTAGGCAATAACACCTGTATTTAGCACAGTAAGGAATTTTCCCCTGCAGGATGACCAGATCAATAATAGGTACAGTCAACCAGCTGGACCAACTGTTGACACTCACCTGGAATCCCATGACACAATTTAACTACTTCTTAAGAGAATTTGCAATCTTGGTAACAATAATCATGATTTTGCACATAATAAAGAAGTATTGAAAAGCCCCCAAATGGGCAAGACATGGAACCAGTAATATCTCACAGAGAGCTACGGTGCTCTCGTTGACAATGCCTCACTCTGGGTCACTACCTCCCGTCTCACTACACAGCCTTGGCAAGAGCATCAGTGCCTGCCAAGTAAATTTAGGAGGTTCTGAGAAGCTGGGGTTTCCTCTGACAAATGTAGAAACGGGAGGAGAGCAAAGGCTTGTGCATTGTTTTATGCTCTTGAAATAAGGTCATGCAGTCAGTCTACACCAAGATGAGGCCATCATGGCGGAGGCGATGGGCAGGGTTGCTGCAGTCACTAATCTAAGGGCTTTGAAGAAAACCCCAGCTGACATTGAAGCCAGTATAAACATTTAGCTCAGAGGAATTCTGAGGGCTAAAGATCAAAATGATCTCATTACACCTCTGGCCCTTTCCTCAAACAACTTGGAAGTTTTAGCTTGTCTCTCTTGTGTGAATCTGTACTTCCAGGGTCTAGTAGTGTACATGAAAGCAAAGGAGTTTGCAACGTAGACATTGATATTAAGGTATAAATGATATATCGTAGCTTAATGGGTTATCTCTTCCCAGCCATCTTTTAACACAGATGTTCTTACTACCTACTACTGTTCTACTATTACTACTATTACAGCTTCTACTAGATAATGCTAATAAAACACTTAGCAAATGCCAGGCACTGTTCAAGACACTTGACGCAGTTTAATTGCAATTTATCCAATAACAACCCTATGAGTTAGTGTTATTATTATCCCCAATTTCTAGAAGAGACAATTGAGTCACAGAAAGATGAAGCCGTTCTGTTTTTAAGTGGCTGAATAGAATAGAATTATAAACTTGAGAAATATTTCCAAAACTTTGGTGAGAGGAACATCCTTTTTAATGGGCAAGGAGGCAAATAGAACAAAAGGCATCTCCTTTATACCTCTCTAACAATTTTGTATTCCTAACCTCCTGTTTTGCCGTTTAAGTCACAAGACACATTCCCATTCTCAATTATTGCCTTGCTCTTTTTCTTCATAGGAAAAACAATTTTTTATTTTCCTGCCACGTCCTGGTTACTTTAGCTTAATTGAATTTCCTATCTAACAGTTCCACGATTCCGGTACTCAAAATGCGTTTCTCACCTCGGAATGAAAAAAATGTTTGAGCTTGAAGACTGGGCTTGACAGAGCTCGCTGGGCGAGAGGGTGAAAGAGAACAGAACATGCAAACCAGAACACGAGAGCTTCCCTTAAGTCCCTCTGAGAAATGCGGGAGTCATTCGCCCAGTTGCAAAATCAACACCGCCGTTAAATATGCAGGGCGGTGATAAGACAGAGCACAAGCCTGGCCAGACCACAAGCCCTGGAACAGGTTCAAACCAAACACAGACAGGAAGCCGCCCACCCAGGCACAGCAAGGGTAGGTGCTCCCGAGCAAAACGCAAGTGTGCCAGCGACTGACACTCAGCTCTCCGTGGTGAGTGCCCTGAACTTAGGACTTAGTACGAGAGTGAGTGTATCCAAACACATTTTAGAAAAAGTGGAAGAGGTCCCATGTATGGAAACCCAGAAATTTAACATAATCCTAATATTTTCCTATCTTTCAAACGATCCAAACCCTTTAAGAGTTTTAGTTGCTTACTTGGCTATATTGCTAGATCAAGTTCCAGTAAAATATTTTATAGTGTGGGTTATAGACTGATAATTGAGACATGTTTTTCACTTAAACATGGGAAAGTTTTAGTGATACTGTTAACATTGTACTCTAATACCCATGTTTTAATTGAGCTTTATGATATATCTTTGGATGGTGTAGACTGATTTTGTCACTATCTACTACTGTTCCACTATTACTACTATTACAGCTTCTACTAGATAACACTAATAAAACACCTAACAAATGCCAGGCACTGTTCAAGGCACTGGACATATTTTAATTGCAATTTATCCAATAACAACCCTACGAGTTAGTGTTGTTATTATCTCCAATTTCTAGAAGAGACAATTGAGTCACAGAGAGATGGAGCCGTTCTGTTTGTAAGTGGCTGAGCCAGGAGGATTACTATAATAACATGCCTTCTAATGATAGCAAAACCAACAGTTTTTTAAATGAAAAATTATTTTTTTCTGAAAACTTTATTGGATCTAGGAAGCAGCACAGAACATTTATTCAGACATTGAGATGTGTGAAGCGTCCGCTGGGTGCCAGGCACTGAGCTGGGCACTGGAGAGAGCCAGTTGGCAGGTCTCTGTACCTGTCCTCAGGTAGAGATGTACAATGATGAATGTTCTAGCTCTCTTCTCATATCCTTAGAGCAGCAACTCCTCGAATGGCTCTCGGAGAAAGGGCTGAGCAGCGATTTCCTCCTGACCCTTCCAGCTGTTCTAACTGACAGGCTCGGCCAGGGCGCTTCACTTGTATTTTTCTTGTTCCTACACTTGCGGGGCAGCAGAGTGTCTCTGCAGAAGGATTTCCCTCCTTGTCGGTTTGTTTTAGCCAAGTGTTCCTTTGCGCCAAGCAGCAGAGATCTGTCCAGTTTGACCCAGATGAACGGTTCCCTTGTGCACCTTGAGTGGGAAGCAGAAGGCTCCCCGCTGCTCCCCTGGCACCAGGGTCAGCCAGCTCCTCCTGGGAAGGGGCACGGGGTCGGTTCACAAGGTGCCGTCCTAATCAGGAATATTCCATGCCAGCCTTCTAAGCGCAAGAGGACCAGGCAATCAACGGAACATTTTGGGCTGAATCTCGACTCCACTTCCCCTTGTCCTTGTGATATGCAGAGTGCCAGGCTCTGCTCCTCGGGCGGGGTTCTTGGACAGTTAGGGTAAGTTTTCAACTCTAAACTACTGAGTGATTATCTCACAACATAACAAAAAAATGTATTTGCATACTGTCTTGGGTCAAGTTCCCCCAGACAAAGCTTCAAGGGCAAGCAGTTTATTTGGGAGGTTTGTCATTTTTCTATCGGTGCAATAATGCTGGGTGACAAGCCACCCTCGCTGTACGTCAGCATACAACAGTGAGCACTGGTTCGGCGCAGGAGTCTGTGGCCTTGAGCTGCTGTGACCACTTTCAGCTGATCGTGGCGGGAGCCCTGCCTGTCCGGGATCAGCTGGCTGTCGGTAGATCTGGGAAGCCTCAGAGCCGATGACTGGGGCGACCGTGCTCCATGTGTTTATTGCTCATCGTCCTCCGGGACCCGGGGCAGGCCTGTCCTTCTCATGACGATGGCAGAGAGCAAGAGAAGTGGAAACACACGAGTACATTTTAGAGCCTCTGCTTTGGTCATGTCTGTTATCAGCCCAGAAAAGCCACATCATCCAAGAAACAGATGCCAAGACCACCCAGATTATATGAAACGTGTTAGGATTCGGTTGTGGAAAAGAGCTGGGACCACAGCCTGGGAAGGCTGGGCTAGCCATGAGTTCGTGATGCAAGTGTGACCCTGAAGGGAAGGAAGGTTGGGAGGACACATCCTAGACTGCCCTGAAATCTAAAAATACTTTTGACAAGGTCACTGTGGAGTCCTCAAGCCAAATTTTCCATCATAAGAGTCCTGTGTCTCCCAAGAGTGGGCAGTGACAGGCACTGGCTGGGAGCAGTCTGTAGGAAGCATTGTCCTAGGACAGACGCAGTGATGAATTTTAGATCATAGCGGCTAGGGGCTGGGTCCTCTGGGCAATTATACTCCATGTAGTTGGAGACCTATGGGGAACAGTCTCATGCCTTCTACGTAAGTCCAGTCTGGACTCAGAAGGTGAGAAATATATTCTGCCTCTTTAATGAAAGGAACAGCAAGGCTATGTGGCAATGCAGGTGGACATAGGAAACGGTAAGGATTTGGGACTATTGATGCAATCAGTCCGCCATAGGAGGTAAAGGAAATGCCAACATGGGAGGGAGGCAGGAAAGGCGCATGCAGTAGCACCACCAAAGGAGTTGCCATGGTGGGAGAGTAGAGCACAGTCCACTGGCAAAATGTTGTAGGCTAGCTTAAAACACCCTTTGCAGAGGAATCCCACCCAAGGGGCAAAAGAGATGATGGGTATTTATAGTTCAGTTTGGATGGAATTTAGATAGGGATACAGGATCCTGGAAGATAAATTTCTAGTAAAATAAGGGGCCGGATAACGGAAGGTCTTGACTGCTGGGTTGAGAAGCTTTTACTTTATCGGCAGGCATTGATGGAAAGCATGTGAACATTGATAAGCATCCTCAGGATTGTATACAATATAAAGATTGATTTGACAGTGGAATGAGGATGGATTGGGTCAAGAAAAAAATAAGAACAAAGAAAACCGGCTATGAGACAATTACGAAAGTCCAGGTAAGGGGTTTCAAGATCTCAAGCTAGGACATCGTCAGTGGAAATACACAAGGGTGGATTTGGCTGGCATGGAGGGGAAGACATGGTGAATACTGAGCCATTGTGGGCGACAAGGCCCAGGAGGGATTGGGAAGGTGTCAGCCGGTGTGACTGAAGGAATGGAGGGATGCAGGGCACAAATGCTGAAATTAGTAGAATAAAACCATAATAATTAGTTCCTGTTAGAGGAGTACTAGGTGTTAGATGGTTGGTTTAGTTTTGCTCTTGTTAGGTTAGGGCACACAGAGAACTGCCAGTTAGAGATTTTCATGGGCAGCTGAACGCACAAAGCTGCAGTGTCAGATCCAAAAACGTAGAATTGGGGATCCTTCCACGGACACCCAATGGCCGGGGATGGAACAGGGAAGAGAGGACATGGAAATGTCCTCACGGGCTTGCAGGCCATAAAGACTGCCTGGATTTGACTCATCAGGGAAAAGACAACTTCCCTCTGTGCGTAGGGCCAGCTCAGCACTTTCTCCCTTCTGAGTCTAGCGCAGGCACAGGAAGCAGTCAGCACGCAAGGGGAGGCAGAGGGAGAACGGGTGACCTCGAGAGATTTGTCCTCTCTTTTATCCAAGTCTCTCTTAACCCCTGTCCCTGGTTGTTTTGCAGTTTCTATTGAGCTGCGCCTGTGTTTTTCTCTGTCTTCCTTTATCTGGCTCGTTGTCCAAGATTTGTGAACTCTGTTATGAATTTGTCTTTGAAAAATCATACCAATGAGAATGCTGCTTTTTTAGTTGATGTCAGAATTGAAGGAAAAAAACCTAAAATATACATAAGTAAGACTGGGATCAATTCTTCAAGGTAAATGGTATTTGCACCTAAACCCGGTTGGAGACTGTAAACCCAATGCAAATGCCAGTGGAAATACCCTGGTCTCTTCCAGACAGGTTTAAGGAGGACCAGGGAGACACAAATCTTCTGACGGCTGATTCATGGGAGATGTTGTAATTATTTACAGTGTAGGAGGCAGCGCACTGCAAAGTCCCTAATGAAAATTGCTGCTGCACATCTTTCCCGTGTGCCTGGAAATTTTCCTCCTGCCCACGAACAAAGCCATCTCAGTCCACTTAAAGGGACTCTTTCTGAAACTCACAACTGTGGCCAGGGAAGATTCCACCAAAGAGTCCACGGTTATATGTCCTCTTCCACTGAATGACACTTCATCCTTTACTCACACTGTGCTATGTGTCAGCTACCTTCCCAAACAATTATCTGCTCATTAATAATTATAAAATAACCACTTTATAGTAAGTATGTCTTATTGCCAAGCTCTGTAATAAGCATTCTACCTCTATTACTTCATTTTCATCTTTGCAATGACCCATGAGGTAGATATTATTATCTCTGTTTTATAGTGAAGAGACAGATTCACTAACATTAATAACTTCCCCAAAAGCCTTATTACTAGGAAGTGGCAAAGTTGGGATTTGAACCCATAGTTTCCCATTTATTTAAGTAGGAATATATGTAAACATGAATATATAATAGCTTTCGAGTTACCTCTGTCATATTTCCTAGATTGTTAAGCCTGAATATGGACTATTCACTTGATATTTTGTTTTTATATATAGCCCCTCAAACTTGCAATTACTGGCTTCTTGGTAAATAAAGATGCTTATGATAGTGGGTAGCTGTCCCACATAATTAAGTCATGAAGTTCTGACCATTCACCTTATTTGAGCATTTTTTTTAATGGCACCTCTTGTACTATTGGTAATCATGACCCCGGTACAGGTGAGGCAGTAAAGTAACAAAGATAAAAATAGCTGCATCATAGGCTTGGGAACTTCTGCCTCTAAGCCTGGGTTATTTCTGTTTACGTAAGGCAAGAAGGATCTGAATTTGATCTGCTTTTTTGCCCTCACTAAATGCCACCACATAAGTAGAGATCAGCTCAAAGCTGTTAGAGCTCAGCATGGATCTGGGGATGTGGACAAAAGTTCAGGGAGAGGTTATTTTTCAAAGTAGGCTGGCACCAAGAGGGGCCTGGACCGGATGCTGCTGTCCTGGTCAATGTAGCAGTCCCCAGGATCTGGCCTTCAACTGAATTGGCTTAAACACCAGAACACGCATGCACTGGAAATGGATCTGGTTTTCAGAATGGATTTAGTTAACCTTAAAGCTGCGGTCCCCAACCCTCAGTCTTCCCACGGCTGTCTCACCAGGAACCAGGCCTCACAGGTGAGCAAGTGAAGTCCTCCTGCACCTATGGCCGCTCCCCATCACCCGCATCACCACCCCCCTCTCCCCCTCGTCAGATCAGCAGAGACCTCAGACCCTCTCAGCAGCGAGAACCCCACTGCACCCTGCGCAGGTGAGGGGTCCAGGTTGCACCGCCAGGTGAGAGTCCAACACCTGATCATCTGAGGTGGAGTCGAGGTGGCAACCCTGTCCCCACCCTTGGAAAACTGTCATCCGAGAAACTGGTCCCTGGTGTCCAAGAGATTGGGGACCACTCCCTTAAAGAATAAATTACAAAATAAGAATGCAGATTTATTCTTGTATTTCCTGCTGTTAAGTTGCAATTTTTTTTTTAACATTTCAAAATTTTTGAAAGGAAGATGTTTCTGACAATGGAAATACTCATACAATACGGTTGTGTTTCTTTTTCTTTTAAAATTCTTTTAAAATAAGTGGTATAGGATATAATCAGCATCTCAACACTGAGAAAATACAGCCATTAAAATGGGAACTGTTATTCCCAAAAAGATTAAATACTTTCTCCCGGTAGGTAAGGTAAAGAGAAAGTAATGTGTAATCCGAAGGTTGCCTGGTGAACATGAAATCCAGTGAGAGAGAGTTAGTTCTTTGATATGAATGTTTTTAAAAAACAGACTAAGATCGTTTCATGCACTTGTCTCTATGATCAGAATAGAAGTGACACGAGTGGCTCGGGGGACACTTGGTGACTCTGGCAGACTGGGGGGATTGGCCCTGAGCACCCACTCTCATCTCCGGTGGGCATTTCTGCCCTGCAGTTTAGAAAGATAAAAATTACAATTCCTATTCTCCTGTATAACTAGAGTTCTGGAGGTGAAGTAGATTCCTCCAGTGTGTCACATTTGTGTAACATCTGGGAGAAATGGGAGACTGAGGCTATTTTTATTTTCTGATGCTTTTTGTGGCTTTCTGTTAGTTCCAGCATTCATTCTCCTGCGTGGAGATCAAGTTGTAGGGGGCAGATTTTTTATTCCTGCAACATTGCTTGGTGGCATGTTCTTGAATGAAAGAGTTTTAGTAGCAATTTCAGTTTTGTATACTGAACCCTGACTGATGACCCAGTGATTTCCCTCTGCCAGTCTCGTTCTTTCTTTTATTATATTAATACACCAAGTCTTGTTACAGTCAGCTTTTGCCAACCTGAGAGCCATTTGTTTCTTTAAGCGGATATTTATGTACTTCTCTACCTTATGATGTGCTGATTCTACATTTGGCCCTCAGAGATCAATGTTATTTCCACGTTTTGAGGAGCACCTAAATTTTGCCTTCTTTATAATTTATAGAAAGAAATAAAAAACGTCCTGGGAAGATGCTTCAACACACGTTACCGGTGTAGCAAGCACAGATAAGAGACGGGGAACAGGACCAAATGAGGACATGATTGCAAGCTAATTTTTAACTGTTAGGATTTATATTCCTTCTTACTTTACAATTTAAACTACAGGAGACCAGAGTCATCTCTTGCTTATTTTATGCTTTTTTCCTCCCTGCGAAACAGTCCCTTTACTCTATTTACAGAAGAGCAACCTGGGCAGGTCAGCAGCACTGGATAGAGAAGCTTAACTTTGTGCAAGTCAGAGCTAACTAGGCCACGGCCACAGAGAATGTCCTTGTTTGTCCATATGGCCAAGGAACGTATCATTTGGAAGACCTGATATTTTGCATCATCTTCTTTCATGTTCCAAACACAAGATAGTATCAGAAATGATGTTTCCAGATGAGAATTAGAAGATGTGACTCTCTCCCTCTTCCCTTCAAAACCGTCAGATTGATCTGACGTAAAACCATTTTTTTATTGAATCCAGCATTTGGCATGTCATCCAAACTCCATCAAGAAGTAATCTACTGACCGAGTGACCAACTGCTCCTTCTCAGGAACCAACATTATTTCCATGCTATAAAAATAGCTAAGACACATTTGTGCCTAATGGCAGCTCCTTGTTTTTATCTGCGCATTATATTTAATTACGTTTAAATTATCAAGCCAAGGCCACAATCCCCTGTTCACCAGGACAGGTAACTCTTGCTTACAAGGGCAAACCCAGGCTTTGTCTGCTTAGAAATACTTTTTTCTAATGTAGTTTCCCAGAAAAGGAGAGAGAAGAATAAACATCAGAAGCTCAACACAAGTTCTGACCCATAGGCAATCACCTATTTTTTATTTTGTTATTTTTTAACGTTGGAAAAGAACCAAGGGACTTTGTATGGGAGAAAGAAGTGTGGATTCAGTGAGGTCATCTTGACAGGACCTGTCCCCATCTCCCTTTCATGACTCATTGTAAATTCATTTTCCATCAGTACATCTACGCTGTACTTTGACTTCATTTCGTCCTCGCTTTGTGCAATATCTTGGGACGTTTATTATTGCACAAACTTTGTGGTTATTGTGGTTTTAAAATTTTCTCCTTAAAACCCCGAGTGCCCTGGAATTCATTAAACAAGGCTATGCCCATTTTTTTAAAGAGGAGAAATAATAGTTGAAAAATAAAAAGGAAGAAAGTGAGTTTAAAAAGGCACAGGAGAGAGTAAAAATAGAAAATAAAAGGAAAAACTTCTTTCTTTCCTTTCCCATTCTCTTCTTTGCTAATGGCTGCCATTGCCTGAACTCTCTTTGGTTTCTGCAATCAGGTTTCTGCAATCTTTTCTGCATTATTTTCTATTTTCCTTTTGAAGCCAGGGGCCGCTGAAGGCCAAGGCACCCTCAGCAGCACGGGGCGCGATGCAGCGCGGGAGCTGCGTTGCCCTGCTCACGTTTGCGCTTCCAAACCACGCAGCACGCTGACCTCGGAAATAACCACTGCTGTCGCCACTGCCGTGACTAAACTGTGTGTATTTGTGTACGTTTATTGTTTCCAGGAAGCTGTTCTCGTAATTTCCACCCCCAATTGCATGCATTCATTTGCCCTTATTCTGTCCTTTACGCTGGAGGAATTCATTCCTTTTACATCACTGGTTTTGCAATATTTGAAAAGTTTGTCAAGTCTTCCTTAGCCCCTCTCCTCTCAAGCTAAGGGTCTCATTTGACATGCATTTAAACTCCTCATTACCCTGATCACTTTTTCTAGTTTGTCAAAGTCTTTAAAATGTAGGTCAGAAGGCCGGGCGTGGTGGCTCACGCCTGTAATCCTAGCGCTCTGGGAGGCCGAGGCCAGAGGATCGCTCAAGGTCAGAAGTTTGAGACCAGCCTGAGCAAGAGCGAGACCCGTCTCTACTATAAATAGAAAGAAATTAATTGGCCAACTAAAAATATATAGAAAAAATTAGCCAGGCACGGTGGTGCATGCCTGTAGCTCTGGCTATTCGGGAGGCTGAGGCAGAAGGATCACTTAAACCCAGGGATTTGAGGTTGCTGTGAGCGAGGCTGACGCCACGGCACTCTAGCCCGGGCAACAGAGTGAGACTTTGTCTCAAAAAAAAAAAAATGTAGCACAGAGAACTGCAAAGACACTTCTTGACTCCTACCTCCATTGACCCAGAAAGGATACTTAAAAAATTGCAAGTTAACATTCTGTGTCTTTTCATAGTTTTGGTATATATTGAAATCTGAGGTTTACTAAAATCTCCATATCTTTTTTATAAGCCAGGTTTCTCTTTCACTATTTTTTTTTTTGGAGATAGCGTTTCCTTTTGTTGCCTAGGCTAGAGTGCAGTGGCATCATCATAGCTCACTGCAACCACCTCACACTCCTGTCTCCCTTACTTTTAATAATACTTTTAATAATAATAATACTTTTAATAATACTTTTGTTTTTATCTTAAATGGAATCCCTTAATTATCCCTTAATAAATCCCTTAATTATTTTTATTTCCTTTAACTTTCAACTTGTTTGTTTTAGCCCCCAATTCCTGGTTGTTAAAAAACAATTTTGAATCTTGAGTGTGTCACTATATTTAGCTACACCTTTAATTTTGATGACATTTCCAATAACCTTGAGGAAGAGACCATGACAGCTATAGAATCTGGTCTGCTGCTGCTGTTCAATACAATTAAATTGATCATTAACAGATTAGAGCCCTGTGAAGCCATGTTAGAGGATGATCCATTAACGAGCAACTTATTCTTACAGTTTCTAAAAATCAATGCCTGGTCTTTATTATACACAATAAGTATAAGCAAAAATAAGAAAATAAAAATCACCAGTAATTCTTCTGTCCAGACATGACCAAGTGTAACATTTTGAAACATGTTTTCTAGCTCTTCTCCATGCATATATATTTATATTTTAAATGGAATTATAATTGTGCATGCTATTGTGTATCCTACTATTTTCAATTAATGATCTCTCTTGCCCATTCATTATATATTTTCCTTAAAAATGATGCAATAATGTAGATGTATTTCATCTTTAATTTCTCCATAGAATTCCACTGTACAAATATATAATTCTTTTATTTATTATCTTTTTCTTGGGCAAAATTATATTCAACATGTTATAAATCTACCTACTTTTCCCATTATACATTTGCTCTCTGGCTATACTGAAGGCTTCTTATTCTTTCAAGTGGTTCTAACAAGAAAGACAATATGGTATCCTTCAAGAAACTTAGTGGTAGTGTTGGGTTGGGACTACTCTACATGTTTGTCTTGAGTCATTTTTGTTCTATTGCTAGTTCTAGCGTAGAGAAAGTGAAGAACTCTGGTAGGAAGAATGAGATGGAAGATTTATGAGTAGCTGTAGCAGATAAGAGAAGAGATTGGTTTTTAAAGGACATTTGATGGGTGTTATCACTTTTCATTTAAAATTTACAGTGTTAATTCACATCATCTTATCTTCCAAGGAAAGAGTATTTTATTTTCAGTTGCTAAAAGTTCTCAAATTTGGCGAGTTACAATGAAGCAATTGAAGATAGAGTCCTGTTTTTTAATTTCATTTTTTCTGTGAAAGGTCATCCAGTTCTATATCCAGAAATTCAAAAGTCACCCTCCAGTTTACCACCTCATCCAAATAGTCAATCCACCACCACATTCTGTTCGTTGCAGCTTCTAAACACATTTGTTATCTGTCTACTTCTCTCCTTCCCCGCAGCTACCAACTCATTCACACCAGCATGACAGTGTCCTCACCTGGAGTTTGCTGGTTTCCTGTCTAGCCTCTGCTACCCCTGCTGTGTCCTACTCCCACCGACTCCCCACACGTGGGCAGGATGATCTCACCAGAGCACAAATCACGTCATATCTTCCTTAGAAAGTTCCAATGGTTGCCTGCCGTTGCGAAAATGACATATCCTGCAAAACCCTGGCAAACCGTTGGCTGAGAAGGAGTAGAAGTTAGGATCATGGGCTCTAGAGCCAAGATGCCAGGGTTCAACTCCTGCCTCTACAACTCACTAGCTGGGCCATCTTGAGAAGTTACTTAACCTCTCTGTGCCTGAGTTTCCTCATCTATAAAACGAGGCTAGTAACCCTCCTCTACCTCATAGGGCTTTAGGAAGACTGAAAAGTTAATATTTATAAACACTTACGCCTCCTGGAAACCCAGGCATGCTACACAGGTGAAAGCTATACTTATTTTCATCTCTCCAGCTTTGTCGCTAAACACAGACACTCTCCCCTCTCTTCACTCACACACTCTCCCCTCTCTTTCTGGGTTCTGGACTGTGGCTTTCCCTCACTCCCTCCCACGCACCGGACTCCCTCCTGTCCAGTCTTCTGCCCTGCATGTCCCTTCACATCCCCATTCTCTCTCGTCACCCATGAGCTCGGACCCTGCCTTCCGCCTCGGCGCGCTCTGGCCCTGAGAGCAGGACCTCGCTGTAGCTTCTGTGCCTGGCACAGCGCTTGACACAGAGTAATCCAGCTCAGTAGCTATTTCAGTGCTTTGGCTCACCAACTCCGGTCATGTCATATCACACCATGCAGGTAGGTGGCACCAAAATGCATACTACTAAGCATCGGTTACCAAAGCCTGGAACTGAAGCACAGCACTGTCCGGAGGCCCAAGGGCACTTCAATCTGTTTCTCATTTTTTTAGGAGTCAAAAAAATATGGGAATTCTACAGATGTTTACTTTTATGTTCAAACAAATCTTACCTAGCAATTAGTAATCTTCTAAGTGTGTTATTAAGGATTAGGAAAATGCATAATAATTCAATAGTTCATTGATGTTCACAAATTAAAGTTATTCTGCTTCTAAAATGTAAGAGGCCAGTAATTTAATGTTCTGCTAAGAAGACCCACTGTCAAGCAATGGTTGGCAAGAACTTCTAATGCACACTCGGGTCATCAGAATGTCCCAAATTTTCAGAGAAAATTCTCTGATCCCATTAGAGTTACTCATATTAGGGTTGTTCTAAGCGAGTTATGGTTATCAATTGCTCTTTCAATTATTTGATTGATTTCTAGAAGTTTTACTCCTGGGTTACACTTTTCACGATGGCTTTATTCCTGTGCGGTTGTAGCTGAAATGCTGCTACTCTTTCTGTTCTTTGGTTCTTCTCCAGTTCTCCCTGTCACAAGTTTTTTGTTGATGGTAGAACAAAGACTTTTGTTGAAGTGGGTCATATTTTCTTTTGTTGTTTTCTTAGCCAAGTGGGTCCTGGTCAAGGAAAGTTTGAGAAATATTGCTCTTAGCAGTGCTTAGAAGTGTGGATGTCTAGGGAGCTGGGGATTTGCAGAAGAGTGGTTCTGGGGGCCTACGTCGAAATTGGAGGTGGGAAAGACCTCGAACTTCTGAAGGTTAATCTCACTTGTGCAAAATTTGCATTTTATCTTAGAATCAATCAAACACCTATTAGGCTCCCAAACTTTATTTAATAAAAATCTTTTGGAAGATAAGAAAACCTGAATAAATTCTATTTATAAATAATCATCAAGTCCTGTTGACCATAACTTCTAACTCTTTTGTGAACAAACCCTTTAGAAGGATTTAAGGTCATCTGGAAACTCTAGTTCATTTGTTTATTATCTTATTTATTCATTCACTCATTTTTTTTTTTTTTTTTTTGAGACAGAGTCTCACTTTTGTTGTCCAGGCTAGAGTGAGTGCTGTGGCGTCAGCCTAGCTCACAGCAACCTCAAACTCCTGGGCTCAAGCGATCCTTCTGCCTCAGCCTCCCGAGTAGCTGGGACTACAGGCATGTGCCACCATGCCCGGCTAATTTTTTTTTATATATATATCAGTTGGCCAATTAATTTCTTTCTGTTTATAGTAGAGACGGGGTCTCGCTCTTGCTCAGGCTGGTTTTGAACTCCTGACCTTGAGCAATCCGCCCGCCTCGGCCTCCCAAGAGCTAGGATTACAGGCGTGAGCCACAGCGCCCGGCCAATTCACTCATTTTTTAATTCAGATTTTTTGAGCACTAATCTTACATAAGGCAATGCCTTAGATACTATGAATAAAAAATGTATGAATGATATACTCTTTGTCCTCTCTGAGCTTAGAGTACAGTATTAAAAAATTTAGATCCTTGTTATATTGCTTTAATTCTTTCACTTATATTATTTTCTTCCTTGCTATCCTTGCTTGTCTGAAACTTTAATAAGCAGCTAACTCCCACGAATAAAAAAATAAATACAAAGTTCAGAAGAAGTAGCGTGGTCATGAATTGGAACTGAGGGTTGTGAGACAGAAATGATGAAGTGATCATGAACTGTTTTCCTCCATGAAATAAATACATTAAAATAATATCATTTGGCTTAATAATGATAAAAATACCAAAATAGCTAACATTTCCAATCATTTTGCACATATTAACTTATTGCTTCCTAGTAACAGCCCACGATGGGTATTAACTTGTAAATGAGGAAACGGGCATGTGTGATAAAGGTTGGAAATGACCACTGTGGGCTGAGAAAACAATCTCAGCCTCGTGATTGTTCTTCTCTTGGAATCAGTGTTGGAAAATGTCTTCACAGGAGGCCTAAAAGTTAATGAGTGTTTCCTGGGCCTCTAGTGACTTAAATCCTTTAGAGGAACTACAGTGCAGTATAAGGGAATTCAAATTATAACAAATAGTATTTCAGATTTCATGAATTTGCATTAATATTGGTCCTATTAAGAAAAGTCTCTGAAATCACATAAATGGAAGTGCACTTTGAAAGAAGATATCAACTTAAAAAAATAAAGTTTCAATTCACTGTCTTAAGTTGCACCGGCTAGAGTTGAGTGGAAGAATCTCCAGGCAACTTGGTTTAATTTTTGAAAGAGATATTCTTAAACTAAAATGCATCAGGCTAAGCACAAAAACAGGGAGATGAAGCATATACTTTTCATAAAGGAGACTAATTCTAAGATTCTTCCTTTCATATACTTTAATATTATCTATTAATTACTACAGATTTATTTTCAGGAAAAATTTACCTTCAAATATATGTCAGAATGATAAGAAGTAAAGAGAAGAGTGACTTTTTAGGGATTAAGGGGGGAAAAAAACAGAAAAATGGAGGGAAATTTTGACACTAGTATTCAGCTATTGTAGCCATACCCATGATTACTATGACAACAGGTGGCAAAACAATGACATAGTCTCCCAGTCTGAGTGCCAAGTGTAGAGCACTCGTCACACTTTGCATAGCTCGGTGGGCTGCCCCTCTCTCTCTTTTCTCTGCTAAGTGGCTGCTGAAAGACTAAAACCATAGAGACATTCATCAGCCTCAGAACAAATATTAATTAATTAATTAATATATTTATTTATTTCTTCACTCATTCAGCAAATATTTGCAAAGTCTGGCTACCTAGAAACCCTTCTCCTGAGGGCAAAGCCAGTTCTTAGAGAAAGCTTAATATGCCACTTGATCTGTTTTTCCCCCATAGAGGCTATCTAAAAATAAAGCTTCTTTTCATATTTCTTTAGGAAAAAAAGTTGATAAATTTTAGAAATTTCAGCAAATTATTGGGTCAAAATAAATGACTTACAAACTTTTCTTTAGGCCCTCAAAGGAGTGGAGAGCCCACTTAGGTCTCTAGTAATGACTCTTCAATTTAGGCTCTCTTTAAGCTCTCTGAGGATGATGATTCTTAATCTAATAAAGGCTTTGGCTTTACTCTTTCATGCTAATGCTTGCATTTCTAAGAGTAGAAATGGAACAAACAAACAAATGAGTAACAAAAAGTAAAGACAGATAAAAACGAAAGAACATTTTTAGAAATCAGGTGTATATTAGGAACATTATGACATTATTTTATACAGTTCTTCCAAGTCTATTAGGTAGGTAGCATGTTACGCACGTTTTACAGATGAGAAATATGCTCGATCAGCAGCCCAAGATCACATACTTTGTCTTGGGTTGGGAAGAGCCAGGATTCCAGCTCAAATCCATCTGACTCCAAACTCAGATTGTTCTTACCACATATAAGCAGAGACCCTTGTTTTTACTGAACAGTGGTTATGAATACATCACTTAAACGGAGTCTTCTAGAATTTCAGTCATTTTGATGGGTGCAAAATTTCACTCCAAATAAGGCACAATTAAGGTCATCAGAAATTATTGAAACTCAAAGGACATTGGTTTATGGCAAAATTCGTGGCCAGAGAAAGCCTTCCTGGGAAATGATGTCAATCAAATATCTGGAGGAATGCAGGAGCGAGTCAAGCAAATATCTTGGGAGCAAATATTTCACGAGGAGGGAAGCACAAGTGCGAAGACTCCCGGGGACAGTGAGGCGGGGTATTTGGGGAGGGGCAGGCGGTGACGAGAGTGGAGGGAGGTGGGGGTGCAGCAGGAGAAGAGGTGGCGGCCGCTGCCGTGAGCCAGCCTTGCGCGTGGCTGGGAGGCCAGGACGAAGGTGTGGACTCTCACTCTGAGAGAGAAGGGAAACTGTTGCAAGATGATGAGCTGAGTTATGTCCCAAATGGACCACTCACTCTGGCTTCTGTGATGAAAAGAACCTGTAGGAGAGAAAGAGTTGAACCTGGTTACCCCTTAGGGGTATCACACTAACGCAGGGGAGAGCTGATGGTGTCTTGCTCACCACCTGAGAAGAAGTAAGATTCTGGGCAGGGTTCACAGAAAGTTCCAGCATGCTTTGCTTGAGAGGTTCTACTGCCAACCGTCAAGTAGTTCCTATACTACCAACTTGAATAACAAGTGAATAACAAGTATAAATACTGAAGGAAAATGAAAAGCGATTATCAGAACATACTGGGGAAGAAATGAAAGTAGGAAGACATGAGGGACAGGGGGCTGACACTTGAGAGAAGGGAAAGGCACTGAGTGAGTTTCCTGTTTTTGATGGTTTTTAATCTGAGAGTGCATACAAGTCAGCAACAGCAAGGGCAGCTGAAACCTAGAGAGGAGCTACACAACCTTATTTGCTGAAACAACTACAGAACAGATATTTGGAGACTTTAGCAGCAGTAAAATTAATGGGACTAATCCCAGAAAGAAATGAATCACATAGAGGGAGATTCAAATTTTGTACATAGACTCTGTCCAATCTCTGGCTGACCCTCTGAACTACTCACGCACAGAGCAGACTCCAAGCAGGGCACCTAAGGTTATATGAACAAAATTTGACATCAGAATTTGGAGCTTGAGTTTAGCCAAGTTAACTCTCTGCTACAAGTATTGGTATTCTTCAAAAGAAAGCAAGAGAATTCAGTCTCTTTGACGTATTATTTTTTAGTGTCCAGGATACATTATAAAATTATAAGCTAGACAAAGAAACATGAAAATGTGCCTACCATTCAAGAGAGAGAGAAAGGTAGGCAGTGGAAACCAATCTCAGGATGATCAAGATGTTAGAATTGGCAGGCAACAATTTTAAAGTTGCTATTATAAATATATTTGAAATGTAAAGGAAACTATGCTCATAATAGGTGAAAATATAGGATATCTCAGTAGATAAATAGAAACTAACATTATTCTATTAAAAAAAAAAAGAATGAAATCTTGTCATTTGCAGCAACATGGGTAGAAGGGGAGGCAGTCATGGTAAATGAAATAAGCCAAGCACTGAAAGACAATATGTGGTAGCTAAAAAAGCAGATCTCATGATTTATAGAATAGATTGGTGGTTACCACAGGCTAAGAAAAGAAAGGGGGAAGGGGACAAAGGGAAAATACAATATAAATGTATTTATTACCACTGAACTATACACTTATAAATGTTAAAGACGATAAATTATATGTGTATATTTTACCTCAAAGAAAAAGAAATAGAAACTATGTAACAGGAATAAAAAAGGAATTCTGGAACTGAAAAAATATCTAACACAACAGAAATCACTAAATGGACTTACCAGCAGATTGGAAATGACAGAAGAAAGAATCAGTGAATTTGAAGAAAGGTACATTAGAAATGATCTAATCTGAAGACCACAGAGAAAAAAAGATTGTTAAGAAAAAATTTTAAGAGGCTCAGGAACAGATAAGACAATATAAAAAGTCTAATGTAGACGTAATTGGCATCCCAGAAGGGGTGGAGAGTGAGACTATGGTAGGAAAAAATTTACATATATAATACCTATAATAACCCAATTTTTTTCTTTTTATTGAAAAACATAAATTTATGAGTTCAAGAAGCTCAGCAAACTCCAGTCAGAAAACATACAGATAAGCCCAACCTAGGCACATTATAATCAATTTTCTGAAAACCAAAAATAAAAAAAATCATGATATTAATAACAGGTATAAGAAAAAAAGTCTCATACAGGAAAATAATGATTGTTTTTACCACTGATTTTTCATCTGAAACAATAGAAGCCACAAGACAGTAAAATGATATTATAGTGCAAAAAGAAAATAACATTGACAACCTAGGATTCTATATCCTGCAAAATATCCTTAAAGAGTAAAGGCAAAATAAATACTTTTTCCAATAAAGGAAAACTAAGAAATTGTCACTAGCAGATCTGTGCTAACAGAAATGTTTAAAAAAAAATTATTTAGGCTGAAAGGAAATGAGAACAGAGAGAAGCTTGCATTTTCAGGAAGGAAGAAGAATGGTTGTACTTCCTGGAACCACAACTAGGAAAATAGTACAAGAAATACAGCTGAAATTCCAATGTAAATTAAAAAGGAATTCTGAAGAACTTCAGTTAATCTCCTCTCCCAAAAAAGATTAAAAAAATAAGAAATGGAAGAACAAAAATTAGAAAGGACTGTACAGGAAAAAAAAATTTCCCCTATTCTCCTAAGTTCAGTGACTGGAACTTGTGAATTAAACTGACAAAAGACCATTTAACGGGAGAAAAATGTTTGTTTCATATGCATATGGAAGGCAGAAAGAAGTAGCTGACCCATCACATAGTTAAAGTTAAAGGCTTTATACCTAAGTCAGAAGGGAAAAGGGAGGGGGAAGACAAAGCTTCTGTGGGAAAAACAAATTTCTTTAGGAAAGATAAATGGGTTTTTAGGAGAGCAAACAGATAAGAAGGTTTGTGCTAACGTTTGTATGTACAGGTATGAATGGCTTTTCCATATTCTTCAGGGACATAAAACTATCCTGCAGAGGGGATTTAGGGCAGTCCTCTCTCTGCTTTTGGTCAGATAAGAAAAGCTCTGACAAAGCTTCTTTCTGCATCTGTTGACCCTAAATTGCCTTCAGTTCAAAATCATCATATGCTGAGGTGGCATATTTTAGGGAGGCATATTCTAAGTCCCTCAAGACACACAAACACACAAAAGTAAAATGGTAGATTTAAATTCAACCACATCAATCATTACATTAAGTGTAAATAGAAACACTGTAAAGGTAGAAAAATCATTGTAATGGATTAATAAAACCAAGACCAAACCACATGCTGTCTACAAGACACTCACTTTAAATATAATAAGAAGAGTTCAAAATAATTGGTTAGATAATATATACTATGTAAGCAATAAGTATAAGATGCCTGAAATGACTATTTTATTCCAGATAAAGTATATTTTAAGACAAAGAGATAAAAAGGAACATTATTATCAGAGATAGAGACATTTCATAATGACCAAAGAGTCAATATATTAAAAAGACATAACAATCATAAATTTATATACACTTAGTAATAGAGCTTCAAATACATGAATCAAAATTTTATAGAACTAAAAGGAACAAATAATTTCGTAATCATGGTTGGAGATTTCAACACTCCATCTTGGTAACTGATAGAACTAAAGAAAAGCACCAATTAAAACATACGATAATTTAAACACCACTATCAATTACTTTGACCTGATTGACACCTAAGGAAGACTCCATCCAAAAGTTGCAGAATGCAGCGTGTCTTGCCTAACTGGAAAGTTGAAGCTGCTATTGACTGAGATGGTGCAAGACTGTGGGAAAACCACTTGTGAGAAAAGATTGGCTCAGTTTTGACCATGCAAATTTGAGATGTTCATTAATTGACAGTGGATGTGTGGAATGGGCCGAAGCTATCTGAGTCTGGATTTCAGGCAAAAGGATTGTATTGGAGTGTAAATTTGGACATTATCAACATACAAATGATATTTAAAGTCAAAGGACTGAAGTTTTCATCAGAGCAGTCATGTAGTCATACAGAAAAGAGAAGAGGTTCAAAGACTGGGTATTAGGGTATCGGAGCATTTACTCATAGGGGAGGGATGAGGAGGCATTAGTAAAAGATAGGCAATACTAAATGAATGTGTATGGTTGCGTTCTAATAAAACTTTATTTATAAAAACAGTGAACCACATTTGACCCATATATTTTAATTTACTGCTTCTGATATAGATAATTCTGTTGAGGAGTAGACCCCCGAATTTGGTCAGATCTGGAGGAGGACGGGGGACCATGAGGCTCAAATGAGAGTCTGTGATTCAGGAGACAGAGAAAAATAATTGCTGAGTGATGACTTGATTAGTATTAGTCCAATCTAGGCATTTACAATGGGCACAGTTCACAGATAAATTTAATAGAGGTTTGTCCCTGTTTTGGTAAGAGTTGAGGCTTTGAGCATGGATGGATTTGTCAAGGAGAGTATGTAGAGAATGAAAAGTATGCTAAAGACATAACTTAGAAATCTCTGGGATAGAAGGAGAAAAAGCAGCTAGAGAAGACTTCTAAAAGAAAGATCAGAGAGGCACATAAGAATTAGGAGTAGAGCCAGCTTCATGGGTGCACACCCTGTGTAGTCACACAGGACCCTGTGCTTAGGAGAGGGCCATGCTTGGTCCAGTGATCTGCTGTCGCCATCTTGAAATTTACATTAAGTTTTGAGCAAGTGCTTCTGCATTCTCATTTGCATTGAATCCTGCAAATTACATGGCTTTTCATGAACATGAGAGAATAATTTTATAAAAGCAAGGATTAGGAAAGAGTTTCAATAAAGATGAGTTGGGGAAAAGGGGAACTTCTGGATAAAAATGGAAATCAAAAGGCATTATTTCTTTACTACCCTCTTTAGATTCTCTACAAACAAAATAATGAGATATAAAACATACCATTTTCAGTGATACAAGGAAAGTATCCCAGCCTCATGAAGCTCACTGTTTACTGTGCACTGTTAAGAAGAGGCAGAGTACTGGCAGCCAGCCTACACATGCAATATGAGAATCCAGCAAGATTCAGCCCTCAGAGATATTCCCCGTGGTCTTCTGAGTAGAGCAAAAGGAGCTAAGGCATGGCCGTCTGCAGAAGTGAGGTTGGCTCAAAGTAGCATCTTAAAAAGGCAAGGCCAGGCTGGGCATAGTGGCTCACGTCTGTAATCCTAGCACTCTGGGAGGCTGAGGCAGGTGGATCGCTCAGGGTCAGGAGTTCAAGACCAGCCTGAGCAAGAGCAAAAATACTCTACTAAAAATAGAAAGAAATTATCTGGACAACAGAAAAAATATATATAGAAAAAATTAGCTGGGCATGGTGGCACATGCCTATAGTCCCAGTACTTGGGAGGCTAAGGCAGGAGGATCACTTGAGGCCAGGAGTTTGAGGTTGCTGTGAGTTAGACCAATGCCAAAGCACTCTAGCCTGAGCAACAGAGCGAGACTCTGTCTCAAAACATAAAAAGAGGCAAGGCCAGCAAGGCATTCATATTTTTGTGTTAGAGGTTAAAACATGAGAGCCTGCTCATGTATTTTGTTTGAAAAGCATGGTGCTTTTAAATTATAGAAGTTTTACTTTGGAAGTCTATTTGTCGAATTTTGTTAAAAAAGAAATTGTGGCCATGGTGGGCTCACAGAACAACCTAATGACAATCAGCTAAGCTGCTGTTCTCTTAGGATGTCGCACACAGGGCAGTTCACCAAGATCCGCCCACTCCTTTTTGTCTTACACTCGGCCCATTTCATCCATTTATACCGTCTACTCAGGCTCTATAAGCATTTGAGCTTCAAACCCCTGTTACATACCCAGCCTTCTAGCCTCGTATCACCTCTGGGGGAATGTAATAAAGGACAGCTTTACTGAGATGCATATTGACTAAAAGGGTAAAGAAAATAATAGCTTTGAAGTGAGACTGCTTAAGAAAACAAGCAGAGTGGCGGCTCAACACTCAGAGCTCACTGTAGACCTCTACCCCGCTCTTCCTCCTGTATTCTTAAGGACAATGAATATAAATGCAAAGGTGGTTATTAATCAAAAATAAATCTGCTAGGGACCCATGTATAAATTTCATTCAATAAGTTCATTAAAACATGAGAAAAAATCAGCAAAAGGAAGGTGAAATAAATATACCAAAATGAATAGAATTATAGGGAGACCTTATATATTACTTTTTCAAAGTTTCACAGGAATTATAGGCCTCATGAACAAAATTTGAACTCTAAGGACATATATAAGAATTCAAGGAAATGATTTTAAGGCAACAAAAGAGATGACAAAGCAAGGTAGCGGAGTTCAAAACAATACAGAAGGAAAAAATAAACCCTTATAGAGATGAAAACCAAATAGAAATAACAAAAAACGTTTAATTAACATTAGTCAAAGCAAGATCATAAAGAAGAAATATATGTGTGAAAAAATCACACAAAATTATATAAAACAATGACATAAAAATGATTGTAGATAACAACTATGGGCAAAGAAGTGCCAACGTTCAGAAAATTGTGTTCCCGAGGGAGAAAAATCAGAACAGATGAACAGAAAACCATCAGAGAAATCATTCCGGGGAAGAAAATGTTCACGAATCTACATACTGAAACGCCACTCTATGTTGTTGAGAATATTGGTAAAGAATGACAAGCACCAGGCATAGCCTAGTGGAACTCCAGTGATAATTTAATGTGCTCCCTGCCAGGCAAAGCACATTGCATATAAAGGGGAAAAAGTCAGCCTGGTTTCAGATTTTTTTCAAAACAACACTCATTTCCAGAAACAATGGAGATATGGCCTGAGGGAAAGAATGAGCCAAGGATTTTACAAAAGTCTACAGGCCACATGCATTCTCAAACATCCATGGTGTTAGTAAATACACTGTTCACTGATCTTTTCCTCACTTTATTTGTGAACAGAATCTAGTGGCCTTGACATGGATGATATCTATTTCTATATACCAGTATTTGCTTTGTTGACTTTAATTTTCCAGAAACAAAAATAGATACACATTAAATGAAGGTCCAAGTGCTACATTGTGCTCATCTGTCCTCAGTCATTGGCCACTTGAACTGAGAACACCGTGACATTTCCAAGTGGAAGTGGGCACCAAAGAATGCCTGTACTAGAGATAAGTTTTCTAGGCTGCAGATTGAGTCAGTGGATTCGTCTATTGCAAGTAACTGTTAATAGCACTTTGTCTTCAGAGTTTCAAAGACACATCTCGCCACAGTGTTTCATATGGAGATCGCACCATAGGGCTGCCTTCTAGAAATTTTACTGTGCTATTTGGAGCACAGACTTTTGGATTAATAAAGGTGGCTTAACAGTTGTGTTATGTTGGTCAAGTAATTTAACCTCTCTAAGCCTCAATTATTTAGCCTTAAAATGAAGTATAATAATATTTCTGTCAAATGGTTCTCATAAACATTAATCAAGTAAATGGACAGAAAGCACTTATCAGAGAATACAGAGCATAGCAGACTCTCTGTAATTAGTTGCCATTTTGTATTCTATAACTTAGATTGAGTGTGTAAATTAGAGTTGTTTTTACATTAAAACACCCCAAAAACTATCTCATAAAAGGCAGGCCTAATTACTATATTTGAGATTTTAATTCTGATCAACAAATGCTTATTGGGAACTTTGTCTATGTCAGATCCTGACTTAGATGCTACGGATATGAGTGACATGTGATCTCCACCTTCAAAAAGGATGTGGTCTTACAGGAGAGATACCCACATACACAGATAATTCTAATGTAATAGAAAGATTATTAACAAAGATATGTGTAGGGCTTCTCAGCCACATTTCTCAGAGGTCTCAAGCTGTGCTTAAGATCTGTCTGAGGGCCGGGCACGGTGGCTCACACCTGTAATCCTCACACTCTGGGAAGCCGAGGCGGGAAGATTGCTCAAGGTCAGTAGTTCAAAACCAGCCTGAGCAAGAGTGAGATCCTGTCTCTACTAAAAATAGAAAGAAATTAGCTGGACAACTAAAAATATATACAGAAAAAATGAGCCGAGCATGGTGGCGCATGCCTGTAGTCCCAGCTACTCGGGAGGCTGAGGCAGGAGGATCGCTTGAGCCCAGGAGTTTGAGGTTGTTGTGAGCGAGGCTGACACCACAGCACTCTAGCCAGGGCAACAGAGTGAGACTCTGTCTCAAAAAAAGAACTGTCTGAAGACTGTTGTTAAAAATACAGACTTTACCTGCATACTTTTTAACCCCTGATGCGGAAGGCATCGCCATCGACAGCAAATGGGGCTGGTTTACACTGAGCCTGGCACCTGTGGGCTGTAGGACCACGGAGGAAACACTCTTAGCTCAACCCTGAGCTGCAGGTCTCACACCTCAGCTGAGTCCGAAGGATGAATGAAAGGAAATTAGATGGAAAGATTAGGAGAGCACTTTCGGGCCAAGGTCTCAGAGTGAGCAGAGGAGTCGCTGCGGGCAGGGATGGTTCCTGGAAAATGGCCTCTGTATATTCTTTGCCTTTCCTCCATGATTTTTCCATGCCTCCCGATACTGAACCGTCTGTCGGGTCATGTCCATGTCAGAGCTTCTCCTGAGTCACTGAGGAGGAGTGGAGTCACAGAGTTGAAGAGATGCAAGGAATTTTTGAGATAGCCTGGGTTTGCCCTTCTGTATCGATACAGATTGATTTGAGATGCAAACGAGGTTATCATTCGATGCTTATTCTGTACCCCTTGGTTCATACTAACCTAGGAGGCCCGGGAAAGGCTAGTAACAGGTGTTAGTCAGCAGACCAAGAACTCCCTGGTGATAAGGTCAGGCGAGTCAGCCTTCTGGAGGCTCCTGCAGCTTAGCCTACGGAGCGCAGCAGGCTGCACCTTTCACTCCTACTGAATTCCTCACAAGCTGGGACGCCTCTGAGACTCGGCGTGCCCCACCTCCACTCATCTGGGTTGCTTCACTCTGCCCTGATCTACCTTATCTGGTCTACAAAATTCCCCGAATTGGTGAATGACCTAAGCTTCTTCCTAAGAACTAAAATCTGTGAGCAAAGGGGTGGTTGGAAGTTTATGGTCCCCTCAAGAGAAATGGCATAGAACCCAAACACAATGGCCAGACTTAATTCTGTTCAGTCTCTTCTAATAAAACCATTCCTGTTCCACTTTGATCATCGGGGAAAAATGTTTGCATTGGACATGGCACTTGGCCCGTAACCAGGGGAGGCATTAATCTAAGTGATTCCAATCTCAGGATTTGATGGAGAGATTAATGATCTCCCAGCTTAGTGAGAAAGGCTGTGCTTTATGTAGGGAGGTCAACAATCATTGCCTTCACTGGGTGTTCCCGATGGGAAAAAGAAGAGCAGTTAAAGATTTTTATCCTCTTTGTATACCTACCCAATGTAAAGCAAACACTCACGGTTAGAATGTCAGTACCAACCGTTGGGCCATCAATTAACTCTTTGCTAACACCTTTCAAATTCTCTGGGGACATCTTATCATTTGCTTCTCTTAAAAATGAAAAATAATGAACACCAGAAGTCAAAAGATACTTAAAATTTATCCTTAATGATACTCCCTCCCAAATTATACTCTTTTAATTTTTTATGGTGATATTAGATTATAATTGAGTGATGTCACTAGATGTATGAGTCTTGAGTTTTGCTTAGTTTTCATTATACATAACTTTTGATTAGCAATCAATTTATTATTTCCACCCCCCACACATATTATTTCTGTAATAGCTTTTTTTTTTTTTTTTTTTTTTTGAGACAAAGTCTCACTCTGTTGCCCGGGCTAGCTCACAGCAACCTCAAACTCCTGGGCCCAAGAGATCCTTCTGCCTCAGCCTCCTGAGTAGCTGGGACTACAGGCATGTGCCACCATGCCTGGCTAATTTTTGTTTATATGTATATGTATATATATATATATATATATATTTTTTTTTAGTTGTCCAGCTAATTTCTTTCTATTTTTTTTAGTAGAGACAGGGTCTTGCTCTTGCTGATCTCGAATTCCTGAGCTCAAACAATACTCCTGATTTCCAAAGTGCTAGGATTACAGGCGTGAGCCACCATGCCTGCCCAGCTGTAATGGCTTTTTATAGTAATCAGAACTCCTCTTGCAACTAACTAACAAAAATCTAATACAAAACATCTAAAGCATCAAAAAGGAGTTCATTGGCTTTCATAACTAAAAGGTCTAGTGGCAGATTCAGGGGCAGCGGTGGAAAGGGATGTGTTTGTCAAACTCTCAGTTTTGTTTTCATCACCAGTGGCTTCAGCACGCTGAATAAGAATGAGTTTTCTAAATGATTTGGCTTAAGAGGAAGAATATGTCTGACCAAGGGCAGAAGAACATGGAAGTTTGAAACAGCATGTGTTTAGGAAGCTCAAATAGGTTGGTGTGGCCTTGATAAGAGACTGCAGATTTTCTTATGTCAGCAGCAGGGAGTCACTGGAAGTCTCCAAGCTGTGAAAAAATGATAATGAGATTTGAACCTTAGCAAGGTTTTTCTGGTATCAATATGGAGAGTGAATTTGACAAGGTCAAGACAGGGACCCAGAATTGCTCATGGTGAAATAATGAACGATAATGAGGATCTGAACTAAAGTAGAGTCAATGGAAGTTTAGAAAAGAGGAAAAATGTTACATATCTTTGACAGGTTGAATATTTGGAGTTTAGCTAACAATCAGAAGTTGGGGGAAATGGAGCAGAAGAAGTTAAGGGAAGGAGCGCAGGCATAAAATTTCTTCTGGGCTTTGCATCTGGGCAAATGGTAGTCCATTCAGAGATAGGAAAAATAGAACAAAGAGTAAATCTTGCTAGAGTAGGAGTGTGTTAAGGGCAGATAGCCCAGTATGTTGTCATGCAGTGGGCTCAGGTGAAGAGCAGCAAGCATCATTTGGAATAGGCTCAAAGAACTCACACGCAGAAGCAGGTGTGTAGCTGCTCTTTCTCTTGCAAAGAGACAGGCTTGGGCCGGTGTGCAGTTGAATACAGTGTGGGGCTGAGCTTCACTGGAGGGACCCTGCTCTCCTGAAGCTCTCTCTTTTTTACTTATGCAAACCAAAGAGCACTCTTTATGGCGAGAATAAATATTTTTGGGTCAGGAGCCAAGCAGTTAGAGCGTAGGTGCCAACTGTTAAAGGGAGTTCTGTAAAATATTGCTTTCCCCATGCCTGACATTGGGACCCCTAATCCCACAGGAAATTGGGGTTAAATGAAGCCCTGGGGGAAGAGGGAGCTCATAGTTCAGCCAGGATTTTATTGGGTTACCCAGCATGAACCCTGGGGGTTCTTCTTTGGATAATCCTACTTGTCTCCACGTAACATTTTCAGCTAGTCATTTATGAACATGGTCCTGTAGTTTGAAAGAGTTCTGAAGTAAGAATGTATTTTTATTAAAAATATTAAAGTTTTTGGACACATAGGTACTACAGTAATAGGGTATTGGGCAGGGGGGAGGGGGGCGGGTATATGCATACATAATGAGGGAGATGTGCACCATCTGGGGGATGGTCATGCTGGAGACTCAGATTTGTGGGGGGAGGGGGGAATGGGCATTTATTGAAACCTTAAAATCTGTACCTCCATAATATGCCGAAATAAAAAAAATTAAAAAAAATTTTAGACAAAAAAAATATTAAAGTTATCAGTATGTGAATTGGTAATTAAAGTTTTGAGTGAGAATGACATTTCTCAAGGAGAATCAATCATGTTAGAAGAGAAGAAAAACAAGAGAACAAATGTGAAAAAGACCGGTATTTCAGGGCTCGGGCAGGGGATGTTGAATACAGAGAGCTCTTGAGAAGGATGAAGAGAGACAGAAAGGAACAGACACTGGCCAGCTATTAATGAATTAGGGGTTAGAGATTCCTCATTGGCCCATACTTTCCTCATTCTAAGAAAAGTTAACATTCTAACATTTCTCATTATGAATCAGTCTTCTAATCAATATGTACATTTCTCTGATATCTTTCATCCTGATAGGATAGCGTTAAATTGATGATGTCTGCTTCAATCTATGGCATTTTAGATTTGAAGAAATGCATTAATTAGGAGATTAGTGGAGATCTTAGCAAAAGAAACTTTGAAGCATCAGTAACTATTGTAATAGGCACACAGGGACACCTGGGAATATTCCATGGCCCATACCTCACCCTACCAAGGGTTTGATAGGAAAGATATAAAGTGAAGACAATTACCTTTAAGACTTAGGTTTGCGGGTGCCGTGGCTCATGCCTGTAGCCTCAGAGCTTTGGGAGGCTAAGGCAAGAGGATTGATTGAGGCCAGGAGTTTGAGACCAGCCTGGGCAACTTAGGGACCCTTCTGAGACTCTCTCTTTATATAAATATATATATATAGAGAAAGATTTATTATGAGAAATTATCTGACACAATGATAGAGGATGTGAAGTCCCAAGATTTGCTATCTACGATCTGGAAACCTAGAAAAAGCCTGCGGTGTCATTTAGAAACAGTCTGAAGGCCTAAAAACCAAAGGAGGCAATAATGTAAATCCTACCCGGAGAGCTGGAGAAGGTGAGATTATATGTTCCAGCTCAACAGGTAGGCAGGAAGCAAAAGGGGCAAATTCCTCCTTTCTCCACCTTTTATCGTTCTCAGGCCCTAAAATAATTATATAATGCTCACCAATGTTTGGGAGGTCATTCTATTGAGTCCAGTGACTCAAATGCTAGTCTTACCCAGGAACACCCTGACAAACACACCCAGAAATAATATTTTGTCTGGGCACCCTATTATTAAGTTGGGACAAGGAGGAAGGGGAAGAGATGCTTTGTCTAGGAGGTGTCCCTCGGGAAGGAGGCAGCAGGTGGCACTGGGAGATGCTCTGCCTACGAGGAGGAGCAATTGACCAGAGGGGGCTTCCAAGGACTGAACAGATGTTTGGTCTATGAAAGGGGTTCTCCAAGGAATGGCCAACCAGAAAGAGGGAGAAAGGCTACAAAGTGGAGATCTGACCAAGGCCGCAAATTAGGGTGTTTGGAGCACGCGTACAAGCTGAGGTAAAATGTCCTTAAATGAACTCCCTCATGACAGCCCCAAGAACTTGCCTTACAAGGTTAAAAATGGGAAGGGTTCCCAATTCCAGGAATTCTCTACCACTTTTCAAGAAAAACCATGAATACTCCACCTCCCATTTAACATAAAAATAGGGAATCAGCGTAAAAGGGAAAATCTTGTTGAACTCAGGGTCCCCTCCACTCTCAGAGGTAGAACCGTTTCTTCTCTGGAATGTACTATGCTTTAATAAGCTTTGACGCTTTGCTTGTTTGCATCTGCTTGGTCTGCTCATTTGTTCCGTCAGCTCGGTAACAGTAATCGTTCTTCAGTCCTGGGAACCAAGAACCAGGGAACATGGACCTGACATCTTATCCCCACACCTGACACTATGGCCAATTTAGTTGACACATAAAGTTAATCATTATAGCATATGTATATCCATAACCATTCATGCATTTATTAATTTCTTCCTTCAATCTATATGTTTGTTGAACCTATGGCATGCTAGATACTATTCTTCAGTGTTTGAGACACTCTAATTATAAATATCAATTCTTTAGAAACTTAGAATGGGAAGCAAAAAACAGCAAAATAACTAGAAAGATGTAAGTGCTGTGACAGTATCAGCAACAATGTGCTGCGGGTGCAAAGACAAAGAGGACTCTATAAACATGAAACATAAAAAGTAGCCATTAAAGAAAAGAGAGTTGTGTACATAGATCTCAATATTTGTGAGTTTTCAGACTGTGTAGGATCACACACCCAAGGCTAAGAGTTAGAAACATAGCCTTACTGCATCTGACTTAAAATTAAATGGAATATTCCGTATTCTAGTATCACTTTCCCTTTGCAGGATAACACAGAAAAGCAACTACTTCGCAGGCGAGAGAACACAGTTTAAAACGAAGTTTAGTGCAAGCCAGGACCTGAGCATTCCTGGAGTTGAAGGTCTCTAGAAGTTTTTCAGTTTCCTAGGAAATACTTTGAATAAAATTCAATTATAAACTTCAAGTCTTACAGCATCATCACCACCATCATTAAATATAATCAATGTCTTTATCATCACAGCATGCTGCATATAGAGACACTGTTAAAAATTTTACTCTAAGAAAAAATGACACTCACATGAATATTTAAAATGGGACCACTGAATGGACACAAATATAGACCCAAGATTATATATAAAGAAAAGCAAAAT
Source organism: Microcebus murinus (assembly GCF_040939455.1). Classification (NCBI taxonomy): domain Eukaryota; kingdom Metazoa; phylum Chordata; class Mammalia; order Primates; family Cheirogaleidae; genus Microcebus; species Microcebus murinus. The sequence goes on from NC_134129.1 coordinate 2,289,218, forward strand.
TTTAATTTGTCCAGTTAAGTGAATGGGGGAAGCATGACAACTGTCCTTTAAAAAAAGGACAACTCTATTTCTTTTCCAGGAAAGACATTACGATCTGAAAGTCACAACCACTGTTCAGTAAAAACATTGGTATACACTTATCCAATCCCATACTGTATATAAAAGGTAGCTGGAGGAACATTAAGAATTGAAATTCCTTCTTTGAATGATCGATTGATTTAATCAATTGAAACAATATCTTAAAAATCATGAAAGGCATAAAATTGGACTAATAATCCACCTACACAGTAATTTTACTTGGACTTTGTTTGACGTCGGTTTATACTACCTGGAAATTGTCTTGGTGCTGAGTTGCATTGTCTATCAACTGTGATAGCTTTAGATTCTCTTCAAAGGGTCAGTCTCATGACCAGGAATGGAAATGATTACACTCTTTGTTAGAACGTACAGTACCTTGGTAATATGCACAGCCCAAATTTCTTGTTCAAACAAACATGTGGTTTGTTTTAAAAGTATTTTCCAATGACTATTTGTTCTCACAGGACAGGTGAAGGTTGGTATCTAGTGATTTCTTTCTTACAAGTAGCTTTATTCAGCTTCAAAAACATTGTACTTTTTAAACAAGCAGATATATGGGGGATGTTGATAATTACTTTTTGATTTTTTTATTAAAAATATATACAATATATAAAAAAATTGACAGTTCAGAATGAAGAGAAAAATCTCTCATCCTCCCAATTCCTCATTCCAACACATTCTCAGAGGTAACCAACCGTTTAACAATCTTTTGTTTCCATTCAGTTATTCAGTTATTTTCTATCTCTATATATGCACATATATATAGTCTCCATTTTTATTTAACACAATCAGGATCAGGATTGTATATTATTGTTCTGAGAACAAGAACCTTAACCCAACACGAGGAGAAAATAATGGTAAGTTCAACTTTTCATTGTCCTTTAATTATTATAGATTGAGTCTCAGAACTTTGGGGTTCTTTGGACTTATGTAAGTTGTTACAAAAAATTGTCACACTCCTGATCAACAGAGTAAGGGCGTTGGAGCTAGTCTGCTTGGTTGGAGACCTGGTTCCATCACTGTCTTGCTCTATGACTTGGCATGAGTTGCCTTACCTTTTGGCGTCTCAACCTCCTACTCTGAAAAATGGGAGGTATAATACCGCCTGCTCTAAATGTCTGTTATGCAACTGAGTTAATATCTCTAACATGTGTAAAACAGAGATTGGCACATCCTAAGCACTGTATTTTAGCAATAGCTATTACTGCTATTGTGGCTCAATGGCTTCCTATTGCTCTAAGTCCTAACACCATAAACTCACTGATAAGGTTCCGCCACTGCCCTGCCGGTCTCGCCAAGCCACTCTGCTCACTGGCCACCTCGAGTTCCTAAAACGGGCTGGGCTTCATCCCTTACATCTTTGTACTTGCAACTTCCTCTGTCTCCCCTGTGTCCCACTGCATCCCGCCTCCTTCTGCTGGTTACGTTTTCTCACCCTTATGTCTCAACTGAAAAGTCACTATCTGAAAAACTCTTTCGTGATGCTCAGACCAAGTCAGATCCCCTCTTGTAAAAGAGACTAGTAATCACATATTTATTATCCAAACTGGGACATGCACACTTTCTACCTAAAATATATTGCTATACCATCGTTTACTTCTCTTTTATAAATCAATCATGATTGTATTTAATTAATCATGTTAATGCTTTATTTATATGCTGAACTGTAAGCTCAGTGTGTCTTATTCACCACTGTATTATTTCTAATTCCTAGCATAGTGTCTAGCACATAATAAACACTGTAAAATGAATGAACAAGTAGTAGTCTTTGTGGAATTAAAATCAAAGCAGATCCCACACTCTACCATTTTAGGCAGTGGTGAGTGCAGAAACCTGACCTTGTTCTCATTTTAAGCGATGATTAATCTAGCTTCCTTCCTCCTGCAGGATTTAAGCTTTTGCCTGAGGACCACACCGCCGTGTGTGCTTCTAGTGTAGGTGTTGAATTCTTGCCTTTGCATTGTGGCCCTTGACAGCTTTCTCACACCGCCGGTTTGCAGAGATGCCTTAGTGTGCATGTACCTGAAGCAGATTTGCTAAAGTGGCCACCATTGTTTGTGGTATTACAAGGGTCTACTGGCCTATTACAAAGGCCAGTAGATTCTGGGACAATACACATATCAATGTGTGACTCAGGCAGCATGCCTATTTATATGTAAATGAGTGAAAAATTTAAGTTACAATTGTTAAAATGGAAGTAATGTTTATATTTAGTTTTCTATCTATATAGTGGATGTCACACTTATATGGTCAAATATATTTTAGAGTGCTCTAAAAATTCATTAATTAATATTTAGAACCATAGATAAAAAGTACAGTAGAAAATCTTCCAAAATTTATGGAATATAAACATTGACTGATGGTTCTGCATTGCCACAGATGACACATCTAAGTAGGTCACATTTCAACAACAGTTTGGGTTCTTTGTAGATTACCTTGGATGCTATGTCTGACTCACTTGGTTAGGAGGATTAGGTGTACAGGTTCTCCCTGGATCACATTCCAGGGGTTATAGCAAGGCACACACTCCACTGCACAGGAAGCTGGATCGGTAAATGGAAATTAGTTAAAGAATGGAACATAAGCCCACATGCCATTAGCAACACAATCTTTGCCTATGGACTTGACTGACCCAATCTCATTCCATTGTCTTCTTTAAATGAATTCAGATTATAATTTTATTTATGTTTCAGTGCAATAATTTAATTCTGTTAGCTAGTTTCATTCCCAAACTATCTCTTTCACAATTATAGCATACTAAAGTATTCCTTAAAGTCTCTTTGAAAATATTAATTAATGATTCTGGAAACATTTCCATATATGTCATTGCTTTAATCATTCACTCAGCAAGATATTTGCTAAAGATTCTTTCCAGGGTATAATGTGTCTGTAAAATTTAAAAATGGGAAACAACAATTTCAGCCTCTTTGATTTCTACTCTTACTGTAGAGAACAAAATCCAGGTCCATTTTCTATCATTCCCTATCTATAGTTTTTTCATTGTCACTCCAATGCAAGTTTTCTGGAAAAAATAAAAAAGAATATCTGATCTCATCTGTTACTTTGAGAAGTTTCAAAGAAAGTTTTAAAATTGATTGTTGGCTTTTCATGAACTTTTATATTTCCAAGTTGTTACCTCTAGTTTATATGAGTATAAAACAATATTCTTAAGATAACCTATACCCAATAAAATCTTAACCAGTTATGTTTCCTTATTTTTCTTATTTGTCATTTAAATATGAAATATCTCACAAAATCATAAACTGACAAGTAGTTATAGCACTATAAACAAAAATGATGAGCATTTTATAATTATACAAGTATTTTTATCTTCTTTATGTATTGTGTATGTGTATTCAAAATGATCCTGATATGAAACTATTAGAATTCTAGAGGAAAATGTTGGAAACACTCTCCTAGACATCGGCCTAGGCAAAGAGTTTATGAAGAAGTCCCCAAAGGCAATCACAGCAGCAACAAAAATAAATAAATTGGACCTGATCAAACTAAAAAGCTTCTGCACAGCCAAATAAACAGTCATGAAAGTAAACAGACAACCTACAGAATGGGAGAAAATTTTTGCATCCTATGCATCTGATAAGGGACTGATAACTAGAATATACTTAGAACTCATGAAAATCAGCAAGAAAAAATCAAATAACCCTATTAAAAAGTGGGCAAAGGACTTGAACAGAAACTTTTCTAAAGAAGACAGAAGAATGGCCAACAAGCATATGAAAAAATGCTCAACATCTCTAATCATCATGGAAATGCAAATCAAAACTACAGTGAGATATCACTTAACTCCAGTGAGAATGGCCTTTATCAAAAAGTCTCCAAATAACAAATGCTGGCGTGGATGCGGAGAGAGAGGAACACTCCTACACTGCTGGTGGGACTGCAAACTAGTGCAACCTCTGTGGAAAGAAATATGGAGATACCTTAAAGCAATACAAATGAATCTACCATTTGATCCAGCAATCCCATTGCTGGGCATCTACCCAAAAGATCCAATGACACTCTACAGAAAAGACACCTGCACTCGAATGTTTATAGCAGCACAATTCATAATTGCAAGGCTGTGGAAACAGCCCAAGTGCCCATCAATCCAAGAATGGATTAATAAAATGTGGTATATGTATACCATGGAGTACTATTCAGCTCTAAGAAACAACAGTGATATAGCACATCTTATATTTTCCTGGTTAGAGCTGGAACCCATATTACTAATGAAGTATCCCAAGAATGGAAAAACAAGCACCACATATACTCACCAGCAAATTTGTATTAACTGAGCAGCACCTAAGTGGACACATAGGTACTACAGTAATAGGGTATTGGGCAGGTGGGAGGGGGCAGGGGCGAGTGGGGTGGGGGGCGGGTATATACATACATAATGAGGGAGATGTGCACCATCTGGGGGATGGTCATGCTGGAAACTCAGACTTGGGGGGGAGGGGGGAAAGGGCATTTATTGAAACCTTAAAATTTGTACCCCCATAATATGGAAAAATAAAAAAATAAATTAAAAAATGACAATAAATGGCTTAGTTGAAAAACATTTTTTTTTTTACTGCATACACTTGGAATCTTTTTGGTGAATTCAGTCTATCTTTCTATGATGACAAAATGTGCAGCTAATTTTTTAGAAAAAACATCAAAATGGTTGGTCCACTGATACTCTTATTATAAATATAAACATAGTGTTGTCTTTGTAAGACAATTAGTAGTTTGGGAATAGCCAATTTTCCTGGACTAGTAAGAGACAAGATTATCTTTGGGAAATAATACGGCTAAAGACACACCACAGTTAGCACTTGTCTCGCAGTTCACCACTTTATCAAACTGTACACGTTTAAACAAGAACAACCCTCTGAGGTTCCTCTGAATCCTCTCTGGCTGACATTGTACTAAGCGGCGTGAGGACTTCTTTCAATGACCACAGTGGTCCTAGAAATTTTGTTAAAATGTCCCGGCAAATTTTAGCCAGCGAGTAGAGCTTAATAGATGCCCGAGAAGATCGTAGCTGCTGAACAAAATGCTGCCTGCCTCTCTGTGGGTACAGATCAGGTCTAAAGAAACCATTCTGGATTCCCTCGTTGGGTGTATGATGTTGATGCACTGGTGCTTAATTTTTTAAATTATTTTTGCAAAAGCAGGGAGTGTACATGAATGTGTACGTGAAGGCAACCTACTGCAATGATCGAAAGCATGACTGTCAGGGTTCGTCAGAGCCGGGCTCTGTGCAGGCACCAGCTGTGTGCCCTGGAGCAAGTGACATGGCTAGCAGAGCTTCTGTGTTCCTGCTGCTTGCGTGGCACAGCGACATCTGTGGTAGACATACGTGGCTGCCCATCAAGACCCATTCCCCTCCTGTTTCCTTGCTACTGCAGCTCCTGATTTATTCAGGTTTGGGGTATCCTTCTATATAGGAATGGCTGGACATCTCGGCCTCAGGAGGCAAAGCTTGATTTGTTTGAGCTAGTTAAAGAAACTCTATTCACTGTGAGAACAACAGACTTAGAATTGACGCGTCACGAAATTATAGCCAATAAGACATGCGGTGAATCTGCCGAGCAGCCTCTGGGAACTTGCCCTCATTCTTAAAATGGGTCATGGTCTCTCCTCTGCCGCTTGGGTGTCGCGTGCGGCCACGATGCTTGGCTCAGTTCCTGCCGCCTCACAACCACAAGCACAGTCAGTGCCACAAGGGCAGAGCAGAGGGTTGAAAGGAAACTTCATGTCGTATCATTACTGAGCGGCAGAATTACCTTACCCTGGAGCTGCTTACGTCGGCAGGCCTTGTTATTTAAAAAACAGGTCTCTTTTACTATTTGCACCATTTGGAGTTGGCTCTAACTCTGGCTCTTGCATCAAAAAGCATCTGAACTGTTACCAACAATGACCTGCATATGGTTGTTTTGAGAATTAAATGAGATAACACAAAAGATGCATGCTTAGCACAGTGCCATACACAACACTCAGAGTATTCATTGCTATTATCAGTGTTGTCATTACTGATGCCGTCGCTAAAGCTGCTACTTCTGCAGTGACCCTGCAGCGCATCCAATTTCAGCTTTGGTTTCAGGCACAATGATGAGACTTGGATAGGAAAAAAGGCTACAGGGGCAGCCTGCATACTTCTTTTAGCATGTCCTTTGCTTGTTTGCTTGCCCCTGGGAGTTCCCCCAGCTGTATAGAAAAGGGGTGTATTAGTGATTGTAACTAATGTGGAGAAGATGTTTAAGAAGGTAATTTTAACCCCGAAGAATGATAACCCGGTGTTAGAATTCTAAACATCGTATCGAGTTGTAAGTCAGAATTTGGAATAAGCAGGACTTCTCTACATCTCCAAAATGTTATCACACAAGCTCCTACCCACAAGTGAAGCCCAGTGTTCCATACACAGTTAGGCACTAAATCCCACGTGGTTTTGTATCTGCCTGCTGCCTTGTCAGAGAAGAATTCCCCTTCCTGTGCAATTGTTAACACTGGATAATGATCAGGTTGTGGCCTGAGTGTTTTTCAGATCATTATCTGTTGGCAGTGAGAGTACTATTCGATTTCCAATCAGTAAGAGTTCCTTTTTCCTTTTCGTACCTAGGAAACTTGCGGGGGTTAAAGCTTGGAAGGTGGCGTCTGCTTCGCGCTCCCAGCGGGCGCGGTGGCTGCGGCCGCGCCGCTCCGGAGCTGAGGACAGCGGCCGACTCCTCCGGAGCACAGACAGATGGATGTCTGCTATTAATGTGATACCAAAAAAAGTGGCGCTTTCAAGAGTTTGCAAGCTCACTTCTTCTATCAGAGCTCCTATTTGTTTTTTTTTGTTTTTTTTTTTTGTTGTTGTTTTTTTTGAGACAGAGTCTCACTTTGTTGCCCAGGCTAGAGTGAGTGCCGTGGCGTCAGCCTGGCTCACAGCAACCTCAATCTCCGGGGCTCAGCGATCCTACTGCCTCAGCCTCCCGAGTAGCTGGGACTACAGGCATGTGCCACCATGCCCGGCTAATTTTTTTTTTTTGTATATATATTTTTAGTTGGTCAATTAATTTATTTCTATTTTTGGTAGAGACGGGGTCTCGCTCAGGCTGGTTTCGAACTCCTGACCTTGAGCAATCCGCCCGCCTCGGCCTCCCAAAGTGCTAGGATTACAGGCGTGAGCCACCGCGCCCGGCCCAGAGCTCCTATTTGATGTGACATATTACTACACACCTCACAATGTAACGCAGAGTATTAGAGGGAACAGTTAATTATGAAAAAAAAAGGACAACACTACCTCTCACTTCTGTCTGCCCTCAGGGAACATGATAAACATCTGAACATTTTTTAAGAATCTCTAGAATTTCTTGAGATCAATTTTATGACAGATGAGCGCGGCAGCCATGCGCAAAGCAGCCCTTCTCGCTGCAGGGTCCGCAAGCGGCCTCGAGGGGCTGTTTCTTCCCCGTGCTACCCTACAGCTAGGAGCAGCTGTGTGATTGTGGGGTCAGTGTAAACTGCAAGCTGAGGCCCCTGTTCCAACATTGTGAAGAATGTCAAGGCGATGGCAGCAGAGCATTAAGCCAAGCAGGGGACCCTTCCGACGTGGGTCTTTGCCACTGCCCAGGGCGCGGGCTGGGAAGCGGGTCCACGGCAGGGCTGGTTTGCCCGTCTCTCTGCCTCTGCAGCGTTGAGTACGGGAAGCAGAGGGCAGAGCATGGTGGGAGAAAGCCTGGCTCTTCTGTGAGTCTTTGCCTCGTGCGTGGCAGTGCTCAGAGGGCTCAATGAGCAGAGGGGCTAACACAGCGCCTTGCACAGGAGCCCCTCAGTAAATCGTTTGGGGGACTTTGAGTCTGAATTCTGTAAGAACCTAGTCTTTTGTCCAGATGACTCTGGCCCTACCGGAGGGAGGGTTAGGTCGTAGCTTTGCTGGCTCTACTCTGTCCCATATAAGGTACAGTCACATGCCGCATAATGCGAAATGCGTTTCTGAGATTGCGTTGTTAGGCGGTTTTGTCGTCATGTGGCCATCATAGAGTGTGGTCACACAAACCCGTAGCCTGTACACAAATAGGCTAGAGGGCGCAGCCTACTGCTCCGGGCTACAAACATATACAGCACGTTACTGTATTGAATACTGTGGGCAACTGTAACCCAGTGGTAAGTGTTTGTGTATGTAAACATATCTAAACATAGAAAAGGTACAGTAAAACTGGGGATAGAAGATAAGAAAATGGGACATCTGTATAGGACACTGATGGTGAATGGAGCTTGCAGAAATGGAAGTTGCTCTGAGTGAGGCAGTGAGTGAGTGGTGAGTGAATGTGAAGGCCTCGGACATCACTGCACGCTACTATAGACAGTATTCACACTGTGCACTTTTGTTTTTAAAAAGTAATTGAAATACAACGTTATGATGGCTATGATGTCACTAGGCAATAGGAACTTTTTCAACTTTGTTATAATCTTATGGGACCACCATCCTACATGCAGTCCATTGTCAACTGAAAAGTCGTTATGTGGTGCATGGCTGTATATGAACATGGTCACAAAGAAAGCTGCCTGAGTGGTCTTGGAGGGGCTGAATACACCCTCATAACATAAAACCTAATGCAGAAGGTTCAGAGTATAATATTTGTATACAGTAGGTGGCATATTGTTGCTATCACTAATAATGGAAGATTTTTTTCCTTCCTCTTGTTATTTTAATTTGGCATACTTCAAAAAGGCAATGCCATTTTTTTTTTTTTTTGCTTTGAGTTAACAAGTATAATATGTCTCTAATCCAAAAGTCAGTATCTGAATTCCAAATGATGTAGGAAGAAGGTGCTTCTTTGGAAATCCCCAGCTAAACTGAAATAAAATAGCTTTCATTTGAACTTCATATCTGGTGTTAGAAAAGTGGTTACCTCACTTATCTACTTCTTGCGCCCACACGTATAAGAATAGACATGACGGAAATTAAACAGGTGCCCAAGAGGGAAATAGGATCATGCTTGGTGTTAATTTTTCTATAACCAAATTAAATGTCAAAGAAAGCTTTAGATCCACTGTTGATCTGCCCAGATTTCTTGTTTTTAAAAAGTAACTGAAGTACATTGCCATGATGGCTATCGCGTCACTAAGCATTGATGTCACTAGGTAATTAAGATTTCTGCCCATCCTTGAAAAAAGTTGCAGTTGGAAAGAAGACAGCTTCACTTTGGACTTGGATTTGATCTTTGAATATTTCTCAAATGCTGACTGACACCTGGCACATACATGCTTTTTGGAATACTGTCTTCTCACAAGTGAGGACACTGAAGCCTGGAGACATGAAGTAAACGTGCTGCTTAGGGTTAGGCAGTTAACGAGAATGATGATGTTCCGTACTCTCTGTAACTGGGAAGATTATCTCACTGAACAAATGTTTGTTCCTCTCTTAGTGCATAAGGATCTGGCCACGTATTTCTTGATTGCATTTATTTATGTCCCTCTGTGGCTGTCTCTGTGTACATCAGCGTGAGATTAGATTTTTAACTCCCAAATGGTAGGGCTTGTGCCTAGCGGCACCTAATAATTCCTTCAAATCTCTACATATATCTGTAGGCTGAGATAGGCCTGGCTTGCTGTCATTATTAGGAATATACTTTAAGATTCAAGCTTCATGTGACACACATGAAACATGAAGACAGCCAGAAGCCGTAATGTGCAATGGTGACGAAGGCACCAGCTCTCACAGTTAGCAGATGTGTGGCCGTGGGTGGATGAAGGGGTGGATTACCTAGTTTAGAACGGAGGATGTCCTCACGCGGGCTTTTCATAAGAAGAGTTAGCTGCAGGCACTGCCCTCTGGCTGGAGGAGAATGGATGGCTACACTGCTAAGCCTGTGATCTTCAGAAATAATGATACATATAAAACCTGCAAGGAACCATTGATGCAATCGAAGAAATTTAGGGGGCTGGCTTGTCATTCACAGCCCCAATTTCTACCAAATCTCTGTCATGGAACCTTCATAGAACTACAACTCTACTAAGGTTAGAATGCATAAGTCATTGAGGAAATAGGGTGAATGAGGCTTGAAATTGTGCAGGATCTTTGTGCGTCTGCTTTTGCCTTGAGAATGGGAGACTTTGTTTGTAGCCACCCTGTCATTCATTGCGTGGGAGTGAAGAGGTGGTTTCCGGTGAGTGACTATGGGAGTGGAGACGAACCAGAAATGAGGGGGAGAGGCAGCGTGTGGATGGAATTCACACTGTAACATAGAAGGTAGCACTGATATCACACGACAGCTGGGGGTTGGAATCAGCCAAACCCAGGCATAATCCAGGCTCTCGTTCATGCGCATTTAAGCAAGTTGTTAACTAGATCTGAACCTTGACTTCATCGTCTCTTAAACAGGACTGAACAATCACACTTAAGACAATGGATTGAAGTGGTACAATGCAGTGGTTAAAAAGCACCAGATCTGGGCTCATAAGGGCTCTGCCGCTTGCCAGCAACATGGCCATGGGCAAGTCACGAAGCTCTGTGGCCTCCAGTCTCCTCCCTTGTACGATCCAGCTAACGGCACCTGTCCGCAGAGTTGCTGAGAGAATTAAAGCTCTTGGCTCATAATAGTTAATAAATGTTAGTTATTCCTATTTGGCACATTTTGAGTGCCTGCTATTTGTGGGGTGCTGCCCAAACCACTAATGAAACCAACTAATGCATACCAAGTGTCTTGGGCAAAGAAGACACCCAATAAATATTTGATGAATAAGAGGGAAGGAAAGCCTCTTGGTGTGTCCCTAAGATTTGGTTGGGTTTCAAATATCCAACCCAGTATTCTTTAGGTGTCACTGGTCAACTGACGGGTTATTTTTTGGCTGGCGTTGCTAATTCACAGTGAGTGGTGTCCGAAGTATCCCCTTGCCTAACAGTCAGACTGGTAGGAAGAGAGAAATGATTCATTGTACTTTTCTTTCTCTAAGGTCTATTCTACTGTTCTGAGGTGTGACAGGATCACCAAAGGAGACCAAAGGTCAGCCGAAGGAGAAGACAAATGAAGTTATCACAGATATCTTTCCATAAAGGTACCTACCTGGAATGAAAAATAAACTACATGTTTTTTTCAACATTAAAAGCAGGTGTCTTTAAACTGGGTTAACTATGGGATCAGTGGGTATAAGAACCTTCCATAATTTTAAGCAATATTTGATGTGTTTATGCACTTTTGGGGACAGAAATGGCTTTTGCAAAGTTATAGAGTAAACTGCTATTCAGAAAAGATTAAGACCTACTGGAGAATGAGTGTTACAGACTCAAAATAAGAAAATGAAAATTATTTTAATCTAAAGAAATTAAAATTATTTTGAGGTCAGAGCTTGTATTTATGGAATGTAAATGGAAATATGAAGAAAGGTCTGATTGAGAAATAGGTGATCAAGCTAGTTAGTGTCCAAAAGGGATGAAAAATCCACCTTAGGGAAAGCACTCACTGCATAATGTCAAGATGCACTAAAAGCCTGCCGATCCACACACCCCAATTAATTAGAGCCTCGGAGTTTTTTGAGAGATTACAAATATGCATTATGAACATATTCTCAACTATGGTTTCAACCTGTTGATATTTTTAATATTTTAATTTGTTTGAAATGTGAAACTCTAAAAATGTAGACTTCAAAAGCAACAATAAAAAGTAAAAAATGGTATATTATCTGAAACGAGTATTCAGTGCTACTTAAATGAATATGCTCTAAAACAAAGCGGCCAGCCTCCACAGAGCATAACAAGGTGGACTGTGACACAGGTGTGTTAGCATTTGGTGAGAACAAATGCAGTCAACACTCCTGAAATTTCAGAGGCATTTTGCAAGAACAGGCATTAGGGAGGATCTCCTAGGGTTAGGATGGATTGACATCTTAGAACATTCTCCCTATTGTTAATGAATGAATGAATCAGCCACTTAATTTCTATTCTGTCTGAAACACGGGGAATTCCCAAGAAAAGATTTCTTAATACTTTGTCCTAAACAGCAGAGAACATCCCATGCTTCACTCAACTTCCCAAGTTATTATTATTATTTTTTAGTAGGAGTGGGTATAAGATAATGGTCAGAGATGGGGAAGAGAATGGGCATTAAACATGACTTGCAGGTGAAATGTTTTCAGACCCTAGCTTAGTGTACAGTTTTTAAAGAACAAATGGAACGTAAGACAAATATCTGAAAACATAATAATTTATTTTAACGATAATCCTTTGTGCTTATATTTAAGGACCTAGATCTGTATAAACCTTGACTTCTCTCCCAGTTCTCAATATCGATTTATCCCATCTTGGTTTCTGACTCCTGGCATGCATTTCTCCTTCCAGGAGCACCTCTCAGATCTTTCTCACAGAATTATCCCCACATAGCTCATCACCTGTCACGTCAAAGTGGCACTAACTCCCATCCCCAGTCACCAATTCCAGGACCTGATGACCTCGCTCTGGCAATAAGAGTATTTTGTTACCTTGGCTGCAGTGATTGACTCAGGACAGGCTTGTCCCGAGTCAGGCCAACGGGACTCAATCCCAGGGCACCAGTGCTGGATTCTGCAGGACTGCTGGGCTGGCAGGGTGCGAATTTGGAGTTTGCAGGCGCAGCCGGAGAGGAGAACCCTTGGAGAATGAAGCGAACACAGACGAGCACAGTGTGTTTGGGTTTTTGCCTCCAACCACATCTGGAACTGGAGATAGCCCTAAACTTTTCAAAACCTGGGCCGATACGTTTCTAATTCTTCCTTTTTGGGGTTATGGGGTGGAGAAGGGAGGAAATTGTTTCTAAATTCATTTTGAACTGGGTTTCTCTAAAGAACCCCTGTAGGAACACACACTCTGTTCCTCTGCCTGGAACCCCTTCTGGTCTTCTCTTTACCTCCCAACTTGAGTTCCCTTTTCAAAGCCCAGCTCAAGCCTCGCCCCTTCCAGGAAGTCTTCCGTGAGCAGCCAGCCCATGAGCTCACCCTACTGTGACCTCTTTCAGCACTCAGAGTTCCTATTCCTCCTCTGCCTGCATTGTTGATCTTGTAGATTGTCTCTCTCTCTCTTTTTTTTTTTTCAGTTGTTAACCTTATTTCCTAAGGGGAAAAGTCAGTCCTTACATGTTTTTATTTCTCAGCCTTTCTATAGAAGGCAATGCGTAGCAAGTGAATTAATGTGATGAAGATACATTTCTTATTCACTTACTGGTTCAGAATACAACCTCGCATGAAATAGATGATTGCATAGTCATGAGGAAGACAAACACCGGATTGCAGCTTTCAGGATGATGCTATCTGGTATCGAAGGAAGGGCAAATGGAGAGTGTCTGGGTTTTGAACTCGTAGAGTCTATGGTGAACATTTTTATTGCTAGTAAAGAAGGAGACCAGTGTTAGTCTCTTCACTGCTTATCGTGTTCCACTCATAGTATTCTCAATATCATAGAAGTCTTGGTCACAAACGATAAGATATATTATAATTGAGAATTGAGCTAAAACATACAGATGAAGTAGATTTCAGTTACTTAAACATCTAAATTCTTAGAACTCAAAACCATCATGTTTAAGGTAATTTCAGTGAAACCAAAGCGTCAGGTACAGACCTATGCCCCTACTTACCAGAAAAAACAGTTGCCTCACAGCCTTACTGGACTACCCTGGCTACTGAAATCTTTTCCTTGTTCAGAGATTTTCCAAGCAATGTCGATGCATTTAACATAAACGTATTGCACACATACTGAGTACGAGGCCCGTAGGAAGTCCAGTAGGCTATAGACAAAGGTTCTAACCAACAAAGAAGTTAAGACCTAATAGGAGAGAGAAACCTGAGCCTCAGTCTCCATAGTGTAAGAATAGCAGACTGAGGGTCCATGTAATGCAAGAGTGGGACTCATCCCCATCTCTCTCTGTCCACCTCCCAATCCTCTTATCACTCCCAGCCCTACCCGATTCCTTTCACCCTTGTGGGACTGAGTCCATCATGGAGCTGAAGATGTCTAAAGAAAAGCAACCTGGGAGTAGTTAAATATAATAACAATTTCTCAGTCAGCCAGTAACTTAGAATCCAACATTTCAAAAGCAAAGCTCTGAATTTCTGGTCTTAGATTCAACCACTATCCAGTCTTGTCACTAATCATATTTTCATTAGATATAGGGAAATGGTTTCCTGACAAGTCCTTTTTTATGGAATTTGCTTTGATTAAAAAAAAAATCTTATTTTCTCAAATTCACACTTCATCAGTTTTGACTCATGGATAGGTTCATATAGCATAAATCCTCTATTTGACCATCTTCCCACCCCAATCACTACAAGATCCCTTTGTGAATGTTTATTTTCATATTCTCGTTGGTAACTGGTGGAACTTCAAGGTGAAGATGGCGTTTTCTTAGTCATCACATATTTGACTAATGCCAGAAATTACTTCCAGTTCTAATCTCATGTTGCTTATTCTGTTGCCTGAGAGATTTAAGTTTGCTGCATGAAAATAGCAATTTGAAGAGATGAAAGTTTAACAAATGCTATAAATAGCAGCCAACGCTCTTGTCATTATAGCTAACTACAGCACCACACCTACTTCCCCTTCGGTTGTCTGCTGTTAACTATTATATCTGAAGTGGGACCTGTTTCCAGTACAATCAGTAGAAGGAAACACGAAACCGTAACCCGATCAAAGGATTAGTCAAAGAATTTGATTGCTTTCGCACACAAAGATGAAGCTGACTTTCAGGGATTCACACCGACCAAGGCCCCTTTGGAGGGCCCAAGTCTGATGCCTATACCCTCTTCCACTTCCTTTCAAGGAATATCCTACTTGCTCAGTTTATGAAATCCTGTAAACAGAAGAATATCATGGAGGGCCATTACTTCCTTAGGTGTCTAAATGCATTTATTCTATTCTTGCTCTATAAACCACAAAACTGACTTTAGTTGAATACCCATACCACACATGGTATCCATTTCTGAAGCAGCTCATTTTTACTAATCTTGGAAATGTATTTAGATAAGTACTAGATCTGCAGGTGCCATTACCAGAAGGTGGAATGGTTTTAGAGTTGAAAATTTCTAAGTCAAAAAGTATTTGTTTCCTCCCCAAAGCGAAAAGCATTATCAGGAGGTCACGGCAACGGTAGATGGAGATGTTGCTTTATCATATGTTCTGAAATGTGTGGCTCTTTATTTATTTTAATATAAATTTTTTAGAAAAAAATGACTACAGAAGAATATGGAGAACAATATAACAAACACCCGTGTACTCCTGACTGAAAATTAACAATGTTAACAAATGTCAACATTCTGCCATATTTAATTTCAAATCTTTTCCTCCTTTTTAAAATAAATTAGACATAAAAAACAGATATGGTACCCCTTCTGGCACCTGATTTTGCCCCATCTGCTAATATTTCCACGTGTCAGTTTCATCACTCATCTTTAAGGTTAGCTATTTGCAGACGAGCGCTCGCTTGCTTGTGCCGGTGACCAGCATGGTTTCTGGAACACAGTGGAAGCCCGATACAAAGGAATGAATGAATAAAACTTGTTTTTCTTTGTTATCCTCCTTTATGCCTCCACGTACCTTTTCCCCCTCAGGGTTTAACTGGCTGATAACGGGGCTGTTTTTTTGGTCGCTTCTTCTTCTCTTCCTCTTTCCAAGAATGGGGCTGATGTCCTGATCGCTGCCGGCCTCGTGGGCGCCCCTGGGCGCCGGCTCTGTCCCTCCTGCCTTGGGTGCTCACGTGCTACTCTCTCCTGCCTTGGGCGCTCACGTGTCTACTCCCTCCTGCCTTGGGTGCTCTCGTGTCTACTCCCTCCTGCCTTGGGTGCTCACGTGTCTACTCCCTCCTGCCTTGGGCGCTCACGTGTCTACTCCCTCCTGCCTTGGGCGCTCACGTGTCTACTCCCTCCTGCCTTGGGCGCTCACGTGTCTACTCCCTCCTGCCTTGGGCGCTCACGTGTCTACTCCCTCCTGCCTTGGGTGCTCACGTGCTACTCTCTCCTGCCTTGGGTGCTCACGTGTCTACTCCCTCCTGCCTTGGGTGCTCACGTGTCTACTCCCTCCTGCCTTGGGTGCTCACGTGTCTACTCCCTCCTGCCTTGGGTGCTCACGTGCTACTCTCTCCTGCCTTGGGTGCTCACGTGTCTACTCCCTCCTGCCTTGGGTGCTCACGTGTCTACTCCCTCCTGCCTTGGGTGCTCACGTGTCTACTCCCTCCTGCCTTGGGTGCTCTCGTGCCTACTCCCTCCTGCCTTGGGTGCTCACGTGTCTACTCCCTCCTGCCTTGGGTGCTCACGTGTCTACTCCCTCCTGCCTTGGGTGCTCACGTGTCTACTCCCTCCTGCCTTTGGTGTGCAGGCGTGTCCAGCGCGGGGCTGCCTTCTCCCGCTGGGGTGACATGGGCAGCTTGGGGGACAAGCAGACGCTACTTGGGGTGCCCTCTGGCTGAACATGCCACAGTGCCCTTCCTCTCCACTGCCACCCACGCGCCCAACAGGGCACCTGTGACGCCGTCCCTCCTCCCAGTCCCAGTGTGAAGTGGGTGTAAGTCCTGCTTTCTCCAAACCCCTCCTCGTGTCTGGAGCTTCCGTCATCCACTCTCGTGGCAATGTGGGAACGCAGCCCTGAGAGGCAGGCAGCGCCTTCGTCCCCGTCTTGTGCTCGGTTCCACAGAAAGTGGGCACGCGGGTGAGAGATCGGGCTCTGCAGTCCATCTCTCTGTCCTTAAACCTCCACTCACCTGCTACCAGCTGCGTGGGCTTGGGCAAAGCTGCGCGTTCTTCTCGGTCCTTAGTTTGCTCACCGTAACCCCGTGGTGGTGTCAGTCTCGGGCGCGTGGACTGCACGCGTGGGTCTCGGGCAGGCGCGGAGGGCGGGTGGACTGCACGCGTGGGTCTCGGGCAGGCGGTGGACTGCACGCGTGGGTCTCGGGCAGGCGCGGAGGGCGGTGGACTGCACGCGTGGGTCTCGGGCAGGCGCGGAGGGCGGGTGGACTGCACGCGTGGGTCTCGGGCAGGCGGTGGACTGCACGCGTGGGTCTCGGGCAGGCGGTGGACTGCACGCGTGGGTCTCGGGCAGGCGCGGAGGGCGGTGGACTGCACGCGTGGGTCTCGGGCAGGCGCGGAGGGCGGGTGGACTGCACGCGTGGGTCTCGGGCAGGCGCGGAGGGCGGGTGGACTGCACGCGTGGGTCTCGGGCAGGCGCGGAGGGCGGTGGACTGCACGCGTGGGTCTCGGGCAGGCGGTGGACTGCACGCGTGGGTCTCGGGCAGGCGCGGAGGGCGCATGGACTGCACGCGCAGCGCCCGCGCCAGCGCTGGGGCGGCAGAGAGAGCGAGCCGCGCCGCTGCAAACCTCTGGATCGTACTGATCTGGAAGAAAGTAGTTTCTCCACGCTGCTTCACAAACACGGGCATTCTCAGGACAGCAAGCAAAGCCTTGCACTGTGGTAGCCTCCTCCATCCACCAAAGCGAAGACCCCTACAAGCTGGGAGAACTGACCTCAGTGATATTAGATCAAAAGGGGCACAGCTGAAAATGGCTAGAAAAAAGTATTGAAGAGCTGTGCTGAGTAGTTAATTAAAAGGAATATTATTTTTCATTCTAAATAATGGTTATGTTCATATATTTGATTTCACATTTGTAATTTTGTTTTTTTATTCTCAAAGAGGACCGCTCAAAGCTTCATCCTACCCCCTGTAAAATCTGAATGTGTCTCTGAATGGTTCTTTTTTTTTTTTAATTGAACTCTTGAGAATTTTATGCATTTCATGGACTCTCCACAAAATTCATGCAATTTTTGTAAAAGTTTAGAGGGTTTTCTTATCCCCCTTAAAGACCATTTATGGACCTCTGGTTAAGGACCACTGAGCTGAAGGAAGAACCCACCGAGTTTAGCACTAGGCATAAAGCATCAGTTGAGCACAAATAAAATCTCCTCACCGTTGCCTCAGCCTTGCACCCCTTCTTTGCACCTGACCCCCTCCGCCTCCCTCGCAGCCACGGCTTTCTGCAGCCCGGACACTAGTGCCCACTTTGGAGGGCAGATGCCCTGGCAGGAGTGAGGAGAGGCTGACTCGCTCTTACCTGTGGGTTTTCTCGAAAACAAACATTCCTCAGGAGGAAAGTCACACTTTTGAGGGATAAGAAAGTGAAGGATTTTATTTTTCTTGTTGCCGACACTCCCAATACGCCAGTGGCATCCTGCATGTTGCCATGGCAATTTGTGTTTATACCTAACTGGCCACATGGTGCTAATGTGGTCTGATTGTTTACCCTTTCTCAAATTATGTGGTTTTGGCAAACAATGAATGTATTATTCGTCATTGTGATTCAACTTCTGGAACATAATAAGGCATCAATAAATGATTATTGAATGAATGAATGAAGAGAGCTAGGAGTTCTTTTAGCTACTTTTTATACCTGTTGGATAGAACTCATAGAACCAAAATATCTTCCCCCAAGCTGACAATAACCACAAAGAATCTTGCATTTTATGTTACTAATAACCTTTATTCCCTTTTTAGCCTAATACTCCTAGAGCTACCCAGTGTTCACTGGTAATAGAATCTGAAATGGTCTCCATGATCAGGCAAAACCTTTGAGGTTGAAATGAAATGATTTATGCTATTTATGCATTTACTTTTACATTCGTTCCAATATTGCTGGTTTATGTCCTCTGGGAGCATTGAGAATTTTAATAATTAAAACATGCCTGGAACCCCCAGGAGATATTGCACTGGAATATACTAAAATGCACCTGGCTCTTCTATTTTAAAAATGGCAGATTTTAATTAAAAGATGGCTTCCAAAAGCAAGCGCAGCTTGGATTTCCTCTCTGTTGGAGTGAAGATCTCCATGTGACTGGATGTACATGGTTATCCTTGCCTTGCCTCCTTAAGAGCCGGTAGTATTAGAGTCACCTTAAGGCTTAGGATTTCCTGTAATGACTTTAGGCAATGAGTCCATGGGGTTCGCAGAAGGGGCCCTCCATAGGGAGCTGAGCAGAGTCCAGGTCTTTATTACCTGATGCATTCTCACACTTTGTCCTCTGAGGCACTTTAGGAGCCAGTTTCTGCCAGTTTAGAGTGACTTAAACGCTCTGGCTCTTGGGTTCATTGGTTCTCTTTTATAAGTTTGCTTTGACTTCACATAAGGAGAGAGAGAGAGAATGAGAGAGAGAGAGAGAGTATGTTGCCTAATGATTAAGAGTCTGGACTCTGGAGCTAGACTTGGGCAAGTTATTTAATCTCTTTGGGCTTCATTGTCCTCAAGTGTAAAATGGAAATAATAATAGAACGTAACTACTTCACAGATTTGCTGTGAGGATCAAATGAGTTAATGTTTACAAAGCACCTTGAACAGTCCCTGGCACATAAGTGCCATGGATGTGTTAACTATTGTTAATGATATTGCATCATATGGCATTCCATTCCTCTTACGTTACGTGTAATATCGGGCTATTTCAAATGGAACAATGAAGGGAAAGCATCTAAGTGGGAAGGTGCACTGTGTGAGTTATTCCTTCAAATATTTTTTTTTTTTTTTTTGAGACAGAGTCTCGCTTTGTTGCCCAGGCTAGAGTGAGTGCCATGGCGTCAGCCTAGCTCACAGCAACCTCAAACTCCTGGGCTCAAGCAATCCTTCTGCCTCAGCCTCCCAAGTAGCTGGGACTACAGGCATGCGCCACCATGCCCGGCTAATTTTTTCTATATATATTAGTTGGCCAATTAATTTCTTTCTATTTATAGTAGAGACGGGGTCTCGCTCTTGCTCAGGCTGGTTTTGAACTCCTGACCTCGAGCAATCCGCCCACCTCGGCCTCCCAGAGAGCTAGGATTACAGGTGTGAGTCACCACGCCCGGCCTAAATATTTTAAGTTTTGTAATAAAGTAGAAGAAATTCTTCAAGCAGAAGCTCCTCTGTGGGGACTCAGGAACTGGAAAGCGCATGTGCCAATAGCTCAGCTCTTCGCTGACGCTCTGCCCGATCATCTGGCTGCAATTGGAAAGTGAATGAACAGACCAGGGAAAGTGTATGCAACTCTGGTATAACCAACAAAAGGTAAATTTTTCTAAGTATTCAGCAGTCCTCGATATTCACCAGCAGGAATAGCACCCATCCCTTTAGCTGGGAGCTGAAAGCCCAGAGTCAGGGCTCTGACCCGTGGAGGAGTGGTCTCATGTGTTCTCCTGTGACCTTGCTGACACCAAGCTCACCAAGTCCACTTTGCCTTTCACCGCATTCATCTTACTGGACTTCCCTGAAGCATTTGACTTAAAATACTTTCCTCTCTTGACTTCCATAACACCATGCTCTGCTAGCTTTCCTTTTACTTCTCTGGTCCACTTATTCTTGTGCCTTTGCTGATTGATCACTGAGGCATGTCCAGATGTAATTCCACAGGGTTTTGTGCTAGCTTCTCTTCTCCTCTGTCCCTTTTCTTTTCCTGGTGATTTAATCTATTCCTATGGCTTTCAACACTATCTATAAAATCATAAATTTTACATTTCCATGTTGAGCCCAGACCTCTGACCATAGCAAGCATTAATATTCTAATTCCTAGTTGACCTCTCTATCTGGGTGTTTTCAATATAACATGCACAGAAGTGAATTTTTGGTCTTCTCTCAATTTATTCCTTCTCTTGTCATTCTTATCTGAATAAAAGGCAACAGAAGTCCAGAAATTCACCTTGATTATTTCTTCTCTCTTAGGTTCTATTTTAAAAACCTGTCTAGAATATACACTGCCACCATCAGAACTCAAGTCACCTCTATCTCTTGTCTGGAAGACTGATAGCTTCCTAAATTGCCTTCCTACTTTTGGTCTTTCCTCTATCTCTATACTTTCCACATGGGAACTTCACAAATATTTCTAAACGTGCGCCAGAACACAGTGAAGAAAGCAAATGTAGGGAGGCTAAGTGAATAACCCAAAGTGGGGAAGTCACAGAGCTTTTCACACACAGCTCTCTCTCCTTTCTGATCCCAGCAGACCTGCGGCATCATGAACGCACACTTCAGTGCAAAATGGTGGCCCTGCTCATAAGCACGACTTCCTTCCTACCAGAGTATTTCCACCTTTCTCAACGATGCCGGCACCTGCTTTAGTATTCCACTCCACTCCAATCGCAGGCAACACCCCTGGAAATTTGCTCTCCACATAAGGTACCTTTCTGACCCTCAGGTCTCCTGGTTCCTGAACATTTTCTACTCTGAGATCTCTCCATCCACTTCACGTCCATCACCCACTCGCATCATCACAATGTTGACTTCAGATCTCTCAGCGCTGCTCCACCCACGAGGTTGCAACATGAAATTCCTCTCCCTGCCTGTCATCCTCTCTTCCAGGTCTGAGTACCTGCGCTGCCTGCTCTTGAGCCCAGTCAAAGCCTCTGCGTCTTCAGCCTTCTCCCTTCTGCAGTTTCGTTCCCCATTTTTCTGGAAGCAGTTGGCTCTGTGCAGCCAAGATTTTATTTCAAGGAGGAAGCCACTCTTTCTTGTCCCACTGACATAACCAAACTTAAGTGAAAAAAATGACAAAGTGGCATGATGGGGCCCAAAGCAAAAGCATGCTGTCAGTCTCAGTTGTCCCTGGGAAGCTGAGCATTTCTTTGGTTCATCTGTTTTTAATGTTCTATTGAATTAATTATAATGTTTGTTTAAAAACTTTTTCATTACTTTAAATTCCCAACCTCACCCCATCACATTTATTCTGAACAGAGTGCCTTTCAGCCCTTTGGCTTTAGAAGTAACACTAGAAAAATTAACTTTCTTCTTACACACGAATTGTCTCCTCTCTCTCTCTCTCTGTCTTTACACACACACACACAAAATGATGGAATAAAAAGCAAATGAGGCCGGGCGCGGTGGCTCACGCCTGTAATCCTAGCTCTCTGGGAGGCCGAGGCGGGCGGATTGCTCGAGGTCAGGAGTTCGAAACCAGCCTGAGCAAGAGCGAGACCCTGTCTCTACTATAAATAGAAAGAAACTAATTGGCCAACTAAAAATATATAGAAAAAATTAGCTGGGCATGGTGGCTCATGCCTGTAGTCCCAGCTACTCGGGAGGCTGAGGCAGAAGGATTGCTTGAGCCCAGGAGATTGAGGTTGCTGTGAGCTTAGGCTGATGCCACGGCACTCACTCTAGCCTAGGCAACAAAGTGAGACTCTGTCTCAAAAAAAAAAAAAAAAAAAAAGCAAATGAACCACATAGAGGTAGTACTCTTTGGAAGAGACAATTTTACACCACCCAAACTTTTATTTTCCTTTAGATGTCAACTGGCAAAACATGCTTTTTCATTTCTCACCACATTTGACATTATTAGACCTTTCTCTTTGCCTTAATACAGAATTGGCATACTTAATTAACATTCCCAGGAAGAAGTGACTCCGCCACATTTTGCAAAGGGTAATTCAAGGCACTGAAAGGTAGAATAACATATTGCTAACATCAGACAGCAAGAGCACTGTAAAAACAAAAACTGCTTTTCCACTCAGGTTGCTGCCTGGTGTACACAAAATCCAGTGCCACCTCCACCCTGCAAAGTTATAATCACTTGGAGGAATCAATTTTCATTCAACTTTTTGCAGTTTTAAATAATTTTATTTATTGCAATTATAATATTGAGACATTTTTTCAAAAAAAATTTAAATTTTATATAGTGTCTCCATTATCAAGACAATAATATAATTAAACATTGACACAATAAATTCTACAGAAAGGCTATAGGTCATATTTATCTCATATTTACCATATGCTAGAAACTAAGTAATTTACATATTATCAGTTCATTTAATCCTTATCACAAATCAATTAGATGTGTAGTTTTATTATCTCCAATCTACATACAGGTAAGAAACTGAGGGTTAGGTCACTTGACCAAGTTTACACAGCTTGAGCCCACACTTTTAACCATGAAATTTTATATTTAATCTTGTTCAACATCATACTATTGAATATATTATAGGATGCTACATATAAATCAGTATAAAAAGCCTAATATTGTAAAATAAACATATAGTAATGGCATCCAATTAATACACATTGGTCAAACTCAACTGTTTTTTTAAAAAATGAATTGAATAGAATTTAAATATCTATATTCTCAAAGCCAATTTAAATAACTAAACATATAAATAGGTCAACAATTAAGTCACTCTGGACTACAGTTATTGACATTTGTGTCTGCTTAGTTTATCAGGTAATCTGAAGTTTTTTAACTTTTTAACTTTGTAATTTTTATGGATACATAATAATTGCACATATTTATGGGATATATGTGATGTTTTGATATAAGCAATGTGTAATGATCAAATCTGGGTAATTAGGATATCCATGACCTCAAACATTTATCATTTCTTTATATTGGGAACATTCTAAATCTTCTCTTTTAGCCATTTTGAAGTATACAATAAATTGTTTTAACCATAGACATCCTATTGTGCTATCGAACATTAGAATGTATTACTTCTATCTGACTGTATTTTTTTTTTACCCATTAATTAGTCCCTCTTTATCTTCCTCCTCCTCCCCACTACCCTTCCTAACCTATGGTAACCATTCTACTCACTACTTCTACGAGATGAAGTTTTTATTTTTAACTGGGGCTACATACTTCTTCCTGGCCATTAAAAATGTACATTCTGACATATGTATTCACATCTAGTACTTTATCCATGGAATTAGCAATTTTAGCTTATAAATTTGAATTAATTTAGTGTCAATCTGAATTTTGTTCACCAAAGTTCTAGTAAGGTTTGCTATTTGCAATTCATCTCTTCTTACTGCTCAGCAATTTAAGGTGCTGGGTTTGAAGTCTGAAGACTTAAGTTCAAGGCCTGACTTTACGACTTACTCCTTGTTTGACCTAAGGCAAGCCACTGACGTGCATGGGTTTCACTTTCCTCATCTGCAAAGTGTAGGTAATGATAGCCTCCCTGCCAACCGCACAGGGCAGGGGGAAGGGCTGAGCAGATGCCTTGGATAAAAGTGTTTCTGAAGCCACAAAGCAAGGTGCGGTGTGAGGTCTTAGTCACCTACTCTCTGATCGCTCACATGAAGGAAGTAAAGTCCTCCTCAAGAACAAGGGTATAAAATGTATAACTGGGTTAACACTCATTCCTTAAATAATATAAAAATAAATCATAAAAATCCTCTACCTATTAACAATGATAACTTGGAAATGTTTCTACTTCTGATTTTAACTGTGCCAATCTGAAGGCATGAACTTGCTTTTACCAGTCATTGTGGCAGAATAAAATTAGTTCAGTCCTAAAAGAAGGGTCATGATTGAAGATTTCTTTGAAAGAGTCTTTTATCTGCTGTATGGTCATAAAAGAGGCAGAAAAGTATTTCTTTGTCCATAAAAACATAAATTCTTTTGTTGTTGCTAAGGCTACATAAATGTAAGCCAGTATTTAGATGTCTCCTTGACAAGTTTTATTTTGAAAGGAAGTCCTTCACTGGAATCCACGTACTCTTGTTAAGCCGTGAGTCCTTTCACCTGCTAAGACTCCAATGACAGGGAGTGGAGGCTCCATGTTCTCACTCTTTTGAAACTCACAGAGGGAAGAGAAGTCAGTTACAGTAAATGAAAAACAAATGTAAAGTAGCATTGACGTACACATAAAAATGCATCTTCTGTGTCTCTTGCCCTCTACCAGACAACTTAGTATTCTCCTGTCACGACCACTTTCCTAGCGATGGAACTGGGTGGGCGTTATGGTCAAAAACCAGAACAATATTATTCCACAGTTTTATGTACAAAAAAGTAAACTTAGACTTAAAGCAACACAACACCTTATTTAGCTATGTAGTCGTGGTAATGGGAGAGGAAAGGGTTCTATTGTTAGTGAAGGTTGCTACAGGATTTTGATTAAGAGTTAAAGGAGAAAGAGACCCAGGTAGGAGCTCTAAGGCTTTCTAGCAACAAAGAACAAGATGATCTCTCTGAGATACAGTGTCCTCTTCTCTAACCAGAAGGTAAGCATGTCTGCTATACTTATGAGGATCAAATGAAATGCAATTCATTCATTCATCAAATATTAGGCATCAAAAAAGTGGGCTAGACACCATCACACATTCAGTGGTGCCTAAAAATAGTCTTGGTTTTTATGAACTTAAAATCTAAGAGGTAAATCAATGATAACAGCACCAAGAACAATAAAAACAAGTTGAAAGTTGAAGAATCATAAAGATTAAAATAACATGATGTAGGAATTCACGTCATGAAAAAAACGTGCATCGAAATTGTAAAATGCTATATAGTTGCAAACTATCAGAATAGTTCAGGACATGAAGAAACTGAAGAAAGTGTTTGATGATGTATTCCTGTAAATGTTCCCCCTCTCCTGTCTTTACCTTACTTAATAAAATAGGATAACAATCAATGACTTAACACAGTGCCTTTTAAACTCCAAATGCTCGATAAATATTTGTTGAGTAAATTAATGCTTAACAATTTACTTTTCAATGTTATAAGGAATAGTAGGTAGGAATTATTCTAGTTGGAAATACAAAAGCACTACTTAAATTATACCTAATGAGGAAAAAGAAGCTATTTTAGAAGGAACTCCTTTACTGGAAACCACGTATTCTTGTTAAGCCAAGTGAGTAGATTTGAGCAAGTTTATTTTAATCTAGTGTATTTGATAACATTTATTTCAGATGAAAGAGCCCATCCCATAGACTACTGGTGTGAAATATGGATGTAATATAAACTAGTAGAAAATACATTGATTTGGGAGCCAGGACCTCTGCGTGAAAATCCTTGTCCTTATAACCACTAGCTTTAGGAATAGCTACCATGTTTGTGCCTTGGTTTCCAGATTTATAAACCAATAGACTAGAATAGATGATTGCTAAGATCTCTTTCAGCTTTAATGTTTTCACGTCTCAATATATGTGATACTACTTCATGGAGGTCATTTAAATTTTATACAGTAGACTTAAATTGTAATGGGTTATCACTGTTTTAAAATGATATTACCACCTTTTTGGATCGATCAATCTTGCTTAAATCTACAAGATAAGAATGGCAAAAGCTCACAAACATATCAAGATAGTCTAACAGGTCAGAGTACTAGCTGTGCACCATCCCTCTGGCCCTGACCACGCAAACCCTTTGGGCTATTTGGGGAGTAATCTCTGATCAGTTCTACATGGTTAATGTTAACTGAGTGGCGTAATTACTAAGCATATTGGAGTAGTTCTGGATATTTAAAACAGAAACTTTCAGTTACTTAAGGATATACCCATCTTTCCATTCTGTTCCAACTTTGTTCCATAAGTAACAAAATTAGCCTGACCAACCATTTGCTGAAGCAGCCCAGTCAAACAATTTTACTAATAACAAGTTTTACAGAATTACTGAGGCACAATATGTGGTCACACCCTAATCACATGACTGTAATCAAAATGGTCTTTTAAGGCCTTGACTGCCACACAAGAAAAAATTTTTTTCCTTGGGACCACAGTGTTTTATTATGAAAATAGACTAAAAACTTGGAAAATAAAATGAGCCTTTCTAATTTAATGGAAAATTTGTTATTTTTTATTGTTTTCTGTGAGTGAGTTATATGCAACTTGAAAAATAGTGCTCACGGCTTCCAAGGGGAGGTGTGAGTTACATACGCTTCACAAGGCCTCAGGCCCCAAAGTAGTGTGCGTTAAATACAACTCACATGACAGTTAATGTGCTAAACAATATGTTTTTAATAGTGATTGAATGACCCTTTCTAAAGGTAGCAGGTCTCCAATATCTCAAAGCAATTAAGGTGAAAAGATGATGCATTATTTATTGAGTTACCTTTATCGTGCATGACTCTGTGCTGGGCTGTCAAATACAATTTACTCATTTTAAACCTGATCGGAAATTTGCAACCCTGTATTCAGTTGTTCCCATTTTAGAGATAAATAGTCTCAGAAAGATAAGTTGCTTAAAATTGCAGAGCTAGTTGGATTTGAATTTAAATCTCTGAAACGTCAAAACCCTATGCTTTACCCACTACTATACCACCTTGCACAACTCTGCTTATGTATACAATGTTATATTTTAGGAGATAAAAATGTAAACTTTAAACATTAAGATGAAGCATCTTATACAAATCAAGAACTCACTTGATAATTCAGAGATCACATGTCTCATGCAGTGTCTACACAGATTGTCTCTTTTTTCTGGACAGCATCCCCTGCTGACCCCCTTCCACTTTTGTCTTGCTAGCTTTGAGTCCTCCTTCTGGTCCTCACTTAAATGGCACTTGCTGAGGGAGTGAACTTTCATATCAGGCTTAGGTTCCCCTCTTACTCTTATATCATCTTGTGCCTTTCCAGATCAGCCTTTATCCCACCTAGCCAACGCTGACAGCAAACTGCAACATCTGTGGGGACAGAAATTGTATTTATCTTGTTCCCCACTGTGACCCCACCACCCAGAACATAGTCAGCACGTGCACGATACCCACAAATATTTGCTGCATGAATAACACATATATCCAAAATTGTAGAAAGCACCACCGTAAGACCCTCAAAATATATGGTCCTTAGGTAAATTATAGTGTACATTTTTATATTATAGCATCATATACACAATGAGAACACAAAATATCTTGTTCGTAGTAGTGTTAATACATTGACAAATTAAAGAATGGAGACCTCAGTGTGGACTGAAATAATTGAAAGGCGGATTATTTGTTAGCAAATTCATGAAGCACTGCTCCATTTTGTTTTATTTTGTTTTCTCTTATCAGTTCCAAAGAACTTCAACAATGGAGCATATGGTTGCATCAGCATTGCTTCCATTTAGTAGACTGGTGCAACAGACAAGAACAAGGCCTCCTTTCTTCTTTTTTTTGTTATACTTCGCGTGGTCAAAAGATGGCAGTGTGTTAGAGTGACACCCTTTCTAAATCTGAACGGAACAGTGGGCTGCGTGATCAGCTGTGGTCCTGATGATGACTTGACTTTGCTAAAAATCTCAGGTTTCAGAAGGATTTCCAAGGCAGAAAAACCATGGCTTCCCAGGAAAAAAATCTACATGCTTTTTGGGTTTTTTTACTTCCCTTTGTTCAGGAGAGGAGAGCTCCAGAAAGGGAATATTCTGTTACACGCAGATAAGCAAACGAATTTGAGCCACAAATGAAAAAAAAATATTTAGTACCAGAAATAAAAATATTGCTGGCTCCAGATTCCAAATGTCAAATGCTATAATCAATCCACCTGTTGATCTTATTTGGCTAGCTAATGCCTTCACTCACTGATAAGGTGAGGCGTATCTCTTAAAAAGTCCTTATTTTATTTTATTGGAAGTTAGGATGGGAATACTTGTCTTCTCTACGGACTATTTTTTAAAATTTTATTTACAGCAAAGACCTCCAAGAGTAAGGCGGGGCTTTGGCATGGATGTAAACTACGTGAGGTTGTCCTTAGTATTTTCCCCACCCTTCTAGAGCTTTCCTTCTCCTCTTGGAGCTGCTGTTCTCAGGGACCCAGTCAGTCATCCAGGACCAGGGCCTGACCATCAGCAGTGAGTGGCTTTCTTCTGGATGAAGCTTCAGGCTCTAACTCAGTCCTTCCATCTGCCCTCCAGTAAGTCTAGCGCTGGTCTCCAAGTTCGGCCTCCCTGTTGGGCAGCGTCAAATTGGTGTCTATCTACTGATGGGTCAGGTGCATTCATTCATTCTTCAGCACTCACGAACGGAGTTCACCCGGGATTACAGACAGGAAAGCCCTGTCTCCCAGGACCACGCTGGAGAGCCAGACAAAAAACGGTGAACGATAATAATATTAATACTTCAGACAAATACACTCAGAGGCAGAGCAAAGCAGTTTGCTAGGCGGTGCACAAGAGTCTTTGTACTTTGGTAGGAACAAACTCGTCTCCTATCCGTAATTCATAGCATGACACCCGGGCGTGGCAAACACACCATAAGTGTTTAGGGCCTAAGCTGTTAATGACCAGCTGCTGAGATAAACTGCTGGAGAAGGTGTTTGGGGGCCTCTCTCTGTTCCCTTCACATCATCACATGTTGGAGAAGGGAAATCTCTGCCAGCTATGGGCTATAGTAGCACCGACACAGAAATTGTGCTTTTATTTTTACTCCTACTTTTTGTGGCTTCTGAGATGGAGAAGGGAGAAGGACCTAGACCATAAGACAGTAAAATGGAGATGGAAATAAGTTCCTGAAGCCCAGCTCTGCTCTTACTGCAAAAAACCCACAAGGGTGTGGCAGGTGCCATGGGCCACCCAGCACTTATCCTGGCGGGGAAGAGGCCTAATTTGTTTGGCTTGACTAATAAACATGACTCAGGTGTGCACACCAGCAAGTGTTCATTTCCTTAAAAATTTGTTGTGCTTTTGTTTGATGTGTTCCCCCAAAGGTTTGCATTTCTTTCC
The DNA here is from genome assembly GCF_040939455.1 of Microcebus murinus. Classification (NCBI taxonomy): domain Eukaryota; kingdom Metazoa; phylum Chordata; class Mammalia; order Primates; family Cheirogaleidae; genus Microcebus; species Microcebus murinus. The sequence goes on from NC_134129.1 coordinate 2,318,637, forward strand.
CAAGCGTCTCCTAAACTGTGTAAAAAACACTTTTCTTTTTCTTTTTTTAAAATTTTTTTTGAGACAGAGTCTCACTCTGCTACCCAGGCTAGAGTGCCGTGGTGTCAGCCTCACTCACAGCAACCTCACACTCCTGGGCTCAAGTGATCCTTCTGCCTCAGCCTCCTGAGTACCTGGGGCTACAGGCATGCGCCACCATGCCTGACTAATTTTTTCTATATATTTTTAGTTGTGTAGCTAATTTCTTTCTATTTTTAGTAGAGACGGGGTCTCGCTCTTGCTCAGGCTGGTCTTGAACCCCTGACCCTGAGCGATCCTCCTGCCTCGGCCTTCCAGAATGCTAGGATTACAGGCGTGAGCCACTGTGCCCAGCCATAAACACTTTTCTTAAGCTTTGCCTTTATGGATAAATGGATCTATTCTTGTGAGAATCTACTTCATAGGTTTTTTAAAAATGTTTTATGCTAAGCAGGTCAAAACATTGCCAGTTGCCTGGGCGAATTGTCGATAAGGAGCTGTAATCCAGTTCACAGCATCTTGCTCGACTTTTCTTTAGAACTTATTTCTCCCAAGGATGAAATAACTGCATCAGCAAGTCTTTCTCCTCCTTACAGTTCGCCCCTCAGGCACGTCGGGAAGTGGCTCAGTGCAGGCAAAGAGGAAAATCCCCCAAGGGATGGGGCCTCCACTGCCGTGACTTCATGCCTGTAAACCGAGGACTAGCCAGTCGGCCCGGCACGGCGGGTGTGTCTGCTGAAGTCCCAGGGAACAATGACCTTCACTGTGCAGCCTGCCACGTGGGAAACAGGCTTGTTTTTGTTTTCCTTTATGTCATTTTGAGGCATAAAATACGGTTGCTCTTTTCCTGGTTCGAATGCCACAGAGTTAGCTGGGAGCTCCAGCCTTCTGGCCGGTTATTCCAGAAACTCAGAAATCCAATGACAGTTTTGGAGTTCTGTCTTTGTGACGGTGGCTTTTTACCCCGGTCGGGGCAAAGGAGCGGGTTTCTTGTAGAAGAGGAGGCAGATTTCAGGAAGTTCCCAGAGTCACTGGATGCTTCTCCCTGGAAAGAAGAGGAGGAGCCAGATAAGGGAAGGGTGCAGGGAAAGGAGCACTTCACAGAGATCTGTCCACACCCCAGGCATGTGGATAATCAGTGTGAGTTGAAACTTTAAACTTTTTAAAAGCCTCTTGACTAAATCCAAATTTTACAGAACACATTCTTTTTTTTTTTGCATTTTTTAAAATTTCAGCATATTAAGGGGGTACAAATGTTAAGGTTACGTATATTGCCCCTGCCCCCCTTCTCCCCTCTAGTCAGAGCTTCAAGCGTGTCCATCCCCCAGATGGTGCAAATCAGGCACCCATTATGTTTGTATATACCCATCCCCTCCCTACCTCCCACCTGCCTGACACCCGATAAATATTATTCCTACAGAACTGGAACAAGGCAAGGTTGCCCACTATCACCACTTCTATTCAACATAGTACTTACTGAAAGCCCTGGCTACAGCAATCAGACGAGAGATCGGAATTAAGGGCGTCCAAATGGTAGCAGAAGAGATCAAAGTCTCACTCTTTGCTGCTAATATGTTATTATATCTATAAAACCCCAAGGATTCAACCAAGAGACTCCTTGAATAGAACACATCCTTTGAATAAAGGCATTTGTTCGGTGAAGTTTGGATTTAGTCAAGGGGCCACACTGGGGATCTGGAGGGCCACATGTGGCCTTGAGGACGCAGGTGCCCCACCCTGGGTTTAAAGGCTTTTCAAACATGTCTGCACCAATCAGCAGCAAATATACAATACAATTTTCCATCTTTAATTCACCTTTATATGTACAGTTTTCTCATAACCAAACACTGTAAAAGCTCTGAGACTAAAAATAGATTCTCATTAGATTTAACTTGCATATGTCTTAAATTGCTAAAATCAAGATGTGGGGAAAACAGCTACCTCTTACAAATTATGATTTAAATCATCTGTTCTACCATTTAATAAATATATTCATCAAATAATAGGACCCAATTTTTGGCCTATTTATGAAATTGTAAGAGTTTAATGAAATTGTAAGAGTTTAATAAATAATAATAGAAGATTGATTTAATTTAGAACTTAAATATATAGGGGATATTTGGTCAACCAGTTAATTTGTAAGGGTTCTAGCAATTAATTACTTTGTAAGGTTGTTATCCTATGTCAGTAGACACAATTTTAATGAAAACAGTAACTCAGAGGCATCATTGACAGTAAAATATCTATAGATTTCCTGGATTTTTACGTAACTGTAAGTTACATGTGAAAGGCATATGCTTTTTCAAATTCAAGTTCAATTTATTTATGCTTATAGAAATAAGAATTTTCTTTCTCCTGAGGACAAATGTAAAGATAATGAATTATATCATTCTCATTATCTAATAAAATGAAATTGAACACAACATGAGAGAAATTATGTTTGTTTTGTTACTAAATCTCTAATGACATGGATTTCCCATTCACGGCCATGGCGCCCCAGTCACAGACACACAACACCTGCTCCTCTCTTCCTTGCTTGGGAGGTCACAAAATAAATAGGAATCCCTGTTAAAATTGCAGCTACTCCAGGTTAAGAGGGCTTAGAAAACTATTAATTCTGATTATTAAGCCATCTACACTAAAGATGTGGATGCAATGTCTGGTGCACAAAACAGATTGAATATTATGGCGGAGGCAGGGAGTTCTCAGCAAATACCCACGTACCCTCCCGCGTTTCTCAGTCTCCTTTGAAGTCAAGAGCATGTGCTGCTGTTCACACTCTTCACTATTCACATGCTCTCTCTCTCCCATGGCTGGGAATAAAGGACTCCAAGGAGGCCAAATTGCGTGGTGGGTGTAGACTGGGTCCTTGAGTCACTGTCTGCAAGAGATGTGCAGTCGAGTTGCCTCGCCCCCAAGGGGCCTGTGAGATTAGCAAAAGACAAACTGTGCTGTGTGAAGACATTAAGAGAAGAGGTTTGAAATCGGAGTTGATTTTGCCACTGGTTTTAGAGACCACCAATTCCAGCACTCTTTCTAAAATTATACATTTTCTTTTTAATGCCGGCAATGCATAAAATTGATATTGTGGAGAGTTTAAGTGGTTAGCTGTATTGGTATATAGTCAATCTCATCAGTACCTTAATAATAGAACTTTAAAATATTAGAACTTTTAGTGGGTTTAAATAATATATATAGTAAATCTTCTAGAGTGTTTTTTGCTTATGGTCTTGATTGAACTCTGAGGTTTAATTAGAATCCGTGTTGTGAAATTACATGGTTTCACCATGAATTTTTAACTGGAAACTTTTGGTTTGGTAGTAAAAAGAAAAGAGGAAGATACAGTTATGAGAAGAACAATTTCTTTACGCACATTTAAGATATAGCCAGAAAGAATATAAAGAAGGACCACCCCACAGATAGAATCAGTAATCATGAAAAACACTGGTCAAGAAGACTTTTTAATATGGAAAGAGTATCAAGGCTACATCATGGAATATTTCTCACCTTAGAAAGCCATCACAACATCTGCCCCAAAAGATTTCAGAATTGCTATGGACCAGCTATTACCAAAGTTCACCCCATTTTCTCTGAATGAGAGTGTTTAGTTATTCTGTCCAATTATATAATAAATATGGATGTAAGTATGTTGGAGGGGGCACATGTAACTTCATAGGTTTCCTAATATATGAGGACTCATGTCTGTAACTCATGGAGAGACCACCCTGCAGAGATCCACAGATCCTGAGCTTTGGGCTGGATATGGCAACTGCTGGACTTTGATTTTTCTCCCGTGAGAGAAGTTAAATGTATTTGATAACAGAATGGCAGAACGTAACAGAGACTACCAGTGCTCAGCAAGTATATATCAGCTTCCGTTGCAGTTGAGTTAATGTCATGTGACTAAGTCTGGCCCGTGGACTGTGAGTGAAGGTGAAGTGTGTAATTTTGGGTCAGAAGCAGTTAAAGTTAGGGAGACCTTCTATAGCTGCAAGTAAAGCATCACAGAATGATCGAGATGCAAGATGGAAGCTGCCTGGCAAGTTGGGAAGCCATGCAATGTCATTGCCTGACGTGAGCAAGAGAGAAACTTTTGTTACGTTAATCTACTGAGATTTTAAAGTAGACTCTGAGGACCTGGTTTTAATTATCTGACTAATAAGTAAAATATTATAATCCCTACTGATGCTTTAACCTAAGGAAAATGTTTATTTTCTTTGAGGGGAAACCCCTACAGAAGTCAGCATTTATTTCATCTTATATTTTTTGAGCCAGGTGCTATGACACATACAAAGGAGTTTAGGGCACATTCTTTTCTCTCCTCTCCAAAATTTCTAGTTCCAAAAGTCTAGTTCTCTCACCTGCCATCCTATAAGACAACAAATGACTGCACTGCTCTTCAGGCTTTTTGAGGTGGCACCCACCAGCTTCTAGGAAATCTCTGGATGATTCTGAGTGAGGAATTATCATGCACTCCACTTATTCTGAATAAGGATGGAATCTTGGAGAGATTGTTGATGAGTACAGCTCAGTTGAACAAAAAGAGGCTACATACCCAGTGCTTTAAATTTTTATTTTTTTTAACAGAGATTTCTTTCTCCCTTACAAATTCATTTCTAGCACTTGGAATTTTTCATGAAAGCATGAAAGAGAAAAAAAAATAGTTTTTTAAAAATGTTTGAGAATAACCTGCTTCTCATAGGCAAATGAAGTCTAAAAGAACACCTGAAAAATTGTTTTGTTTTATTTTTTTTACCCATCTACCCACTATCTCTGCCTCTTTTCCTTCCCTTCTTATGTTCACCCTGATAATCAATAAATCATGACGTCGATAGGTTCTACCTTCTCAGTAGTTTTCAGTTTGCCTGTTCCCACTGCTTCTACCTCGACTCAAGACACCCTAACTTGCTAGTTTGCTAACTCAGAATTCTTCTTCTAACATTGCTGTCCTACAATCTGGTCTCTACATTACAGACAGGCGATTCTTTCTAAAATAAAGGCATTATCATGTCAGCCCATTCTTAAAATCATCTATTTTTTAGGGATTAAGTTCAAACTCATTCATGTGATTTATAAAATATTTTACTTCTTCAGCTTCTCTTTTCATAACAACATTCACCTTCCCTTCCCAGCCCACCTCAATCTTATCACTTCCTACTTTCTACAATCCAATCAGGATGCACTTCTTTTTCTAATTAGTTTAGTTTACATATGTCACCTCCTATATCCTAGTTGTCCCCTCTCATGTCTAGGTTAGGGGTTCCCCCATCTGTTGATAGCAGCCTGCATGCTTTCTCCTTCATAATGCTTTTATACAATGTTGTGATTGTGTCTGTGTTCATCCATATTTCTCACTAAACCGTGAATTCCATGAAGGCCCAGACAGTGTGTATATAATTCACCATCACAGCCCCAGTACTCTTACTCTTATTTACTGCTTTTTAGAGTATAACTCTCATGCATCATCTGTCTCCTTTTATCCAAATTACTGCATATCCTTTCTATATATGCATAGAAAAGATGATGAATTTATTTTCGAACAGCTAGAGTGGGAGCTACCCATGGAACATCAAGTGGAGATGTACAGTAGATAACTAGGTAGATGGTCCTGGGCCTCGGGAGAGAAATCTGGGATGCAGCATAAAGATATAGAAGGAGGAGGCATAGAGATGCTCTGTGAACTCGTGAATGTAAATGGATCAGCTTGAAGTGAGTGGATCAAGAACGAAGACATCTGGAAATGTAACTCTAATGTAACTCTAATGTTTATGAAATAGGAGGAAAAATACTGACAGAATTCTTAAAGATAGCATTTGCAGAAGTGGAAGGAGAGACACAAGAGTGAAGGATCATGAAATGCAAGAAAAGGAGAGATTCTCAAGGAAGGATATTCAATTGCTGCATAGAGTTCGAGCAGGATAAGAACCAAAATGGCTCATGTCCATTGGTTTTAGCAGTGAAGACATCATTGGCGACATTTACCAGAGCAGTTTCAGTAAAGTGGGAGGTGTAGAAGCCAAATTTCTATGGTCAAAAGATAAATGAGTGATGAGGAAGTACAAAGAGCTCCAGAAATCTGACAGTGAAGAAAAGTCAAGAGAGCTAGCTCTCACACACGCTTCAGGATCAGCCAGATGTCACCTCCTCCCAAGAGCTTTCTCAGACCCTACCACCATCTTCTGGTTCCGATCACACACCCCTTGTCTTTGGTTCTCCTCATATCTTCATTTTACCACTGACTACACAACCCATTGTGATCAACTGATGGTCTCTCCCATTAAATCAGTGATCTGGACTTTCTTTGGATTACTGATTTCCTCTAGAATCTGCTGAAATCTAAAGCTATCAATATCTCTGCCAAGATGTTCACCCGTGCACAAACCTACAAATTTTTGCATAAAATTTCAACAATGGGCCGGGCGCTGTGGCTCACGCCTGTAATCCTAGCTCTTGGGAGGCCGAGGCGGGTGGATTGCTCAAGGTCAGGAGTTCAAAACCAGCCTGAGCAAGAGCGAGACCTCGTCTCTACTATAAATAGAAAGAAATTAATTGGCCAATTGATATATATATAAAAAATTAGCCGGGCATGGTGGCGCATGCCTGTAGTCCCAGCTACTCGGGAGGCTGAGGCAGGAGGATCGCTTGAGCCCAGGAGTTTGAGGTTGCTGTGAGCTAGGCTGACGCCACGGCACTCACTCTAGCCTGGACAACAAAGTGAGACTCTGTCTCAAAAAAAAAAAAAAAAAAAAAAAAAAAAACAATGAATGAAGCTCTGAAAGCTCATTTAGGGTACTCAGATTAGGAGGCCCTCAAATGACTATAAACTTTTTGATATTAGATATTGCATACTACTTGCTTTGTACTCCATGTGTCCTATTAATAGGTACTCAAATTCTTGATGAATGAATGAATGAATGAATGACATCTATTCAATTGCAAAGTAGAACTATGCACAAAGTAGAACTATGCACACACCGTGGAAGCATGAGCATCTAACACTGTCTCAGAGAAATAGGAATACGTCAACGCAGACGTTTGAAGGTGGAGGTTGCCGCGATAATAAAGTGACGAGTGGCATTTCTCACAGAAAGAAAATGTCTGATGACAAGGTCCACGAGACTGTTCAGAGAACAGATAATATAATCCAAATGGAGCACAGTGAGCATTTAGGGAGTATCAGAACATAAAATAAGTAGCCATTCTCCCACACTTTCAACTAGGCCTGAACAGAGGCTATTTTTAAACATTTCACAACCTCCTTTGAAATTGAATTTTTCTCAGACACTACTATATTGTCAACCACTACTAGCAATGCCAAGATCTATCCAAATAAATAGTCAAATCATTATGGAAATTTTATATAGAGAATACAAAGTGCTGGCTTAGACCTTAAAAAAACCTCAAAATTCTAATTTTTTAAAATCTCTTTTATTTCTTTGGGGCAGGTGTAGAGTGATTGAATAGAAATGCTAATTGCCTAAATGCATGAATACTGTGATGGTTGGATATTTGAACCCTTCAAATGTCACATTGAAATTTGATCCCCAGAGTGGCAGATGAGGCCTAAGGGGAGGTGTTTGGGTCTTGGGGGTGGATTCTCCTCGCATGCCTTGGTGGTGTCCTCATGGTAACGAGTGAGCTCTCACTCTGGAGCTAGTTGTTAAAACGCGCCTGGTACTTCCCTCCTCTCTCTCTGGACCTTTCATCCTGTGATCTCTGCACACGCCGGCTCCCCTCACCTTTGGCCATGCATGGACCCAGCCTGGAGCCCCCAACAGAAGTCAACGCTGGCGCCATGCTTCTTGTTCAGTCTGCAGAACTGTGAGCCAAATAAACCTCTTTTCTTTATGAGTTACCCCGCTTCAATTATTCTTTTATAGGAGCACAAATAGACTAAGACAAACAGTACTGATTTATCTTGGGGACTTTAAAATCTCTGAATAATGTTGGGCTGAAAGGGCTCTTTGGTTTAAAAAGCATTTGCAATATACGTGTTTGGAACTCTTACCAAGACAAAAACATCAATGTCTCTCAAGAGCCCTTCTTGGTTTATTTTTCAAAGGGATAGATTTGAAGGAGAATGTGGTAAGAGAGGTGTAAATTATACCAGAAGTAAAATGTTTCAGAGATCCCAAAACCCATTCAGAATTCCCAGAGCTGAAATATGAATAAATATCAAGTAAACTCAACCAAAGTGATAATAATCTCCTTTAATTATTTACAATGCTTCTAGTATTTCTCTTTCATCCATCTATTCCTTGCTATTGCCCTAAGAAGTAGTCATCACATCCATTTTATAGTTGAAGAGTTTCAGAGATATCTGTCTTATATTCTACTCAAGATAACCCAGTTTGTAAACATCAAAATTACATCTTGTGGATTTTTGGGATAAACTCAATTTCAATTTCAATTTCAATTCCAGCACTCTGGAAGGAATTTGTCTTTTGGTACTGGTAATATCAGCAATTTGGTATTTGAGGTGACTTAAATGGCTCAAATTGATTACTGCAGAGTCATTCTTTACATAATCGTAAGACTCTGAAACGATTGCTTAATATTTGACAGATGCAGCAAGTGTACACTGATGGTACATCTAAGTCCTGGGAAGAACTGAAACAATGTCCTCTAGTTTCATAACTGTAACATTACATGTCTGAAATTTCATTGGAAACTCTATCATGAAATCCCCCAGCTGAGTGTGGGTGGTGGCTGGAACTATTAACCAAATTATTTGGTTTAATTTGGTTGGTCAGAAAACAATTCAAGGGAGAGCAAGGATGTGGGTGCAATCTACGTGGGCTGGTTCATTTGCTTTAACCTTGCTCAGTTGTATCAACAACGGCCACAGAAAGGATTATATCCTAAAACAAAGTGAATGTTTCAGGGAAAATCAAGGCTAACGCATCACCACCATTAGGAAATCATCCCAGTAACAGCATCCTCTCAAGAAACAGCTCGTTGCTCACATGTACCAAGAGGTCATCGTCAGCACTGCAGTCAGCTCCAGCACTGGTGTGGTTCATCTAAAACAAATATTTACACGATCAATGGTGAAGGTTGAGTGACTGTAGATAAGCTAGGGACGAAGTATGGCTTTAAACTTTTCCTGAAATAATGTAGTTTTGGAATTTTTCTCTTTCTATAGGTCCCTCAGCATGAGAATAAGTCTACTAAACACAAAAGTGCTAAGTGAGTCGGGAGGGTTCATCCTCCTCTGTGTTGTGCTGTGTAGCCAAGACAAAGACTTGTAGTCAATAACTACATCCACAGTCCACCCCATGGAATTTCATGGCAGAGATTATAAAGAACTTTTATAGATAAAATATAGGTATATTATTTGATTCACTATACCTTAAAATATACTCAAAGAGTCTGCCTAAGCACATTAGTTGAATCCATCAAAAGTGCTAAATCTTATGTTTAAAAGTTCTATTAATAATGTGTGGGCCACAGTAACTCTATAATATAACATAGCACAGACATTTTAAATATCAAAATTACCAACTCGATAGTGTCACCAGTACTATAAGCTAAACTGTCTATTTTGGAAAGAGTGCTAGATTTGGACTGCCTTGGCCACTGGGTTTGAGAGGCCTGATTTAGATCTTTACACATGGGACACCAGAAATATCAACAGGAGCTGCATAACTTCATTCATTTTTCATGCGTTTCTGAGCAGTTTGCATTAATGCAGATAGGTTCCAGAGAATAATAGCTTTATAAAGGCACATTTTCATTCTTTATTTACTACATTTTATTTAAGACCTTAGGAGGCTAATTTTTGATTGGCACGAATGTTTATGATTACAAAGGGCATGATCTCCTAGAGATGATGCAGTGGAATATTGAAATTAAGGGTAAAGTGGGTTTTTCTTGCCAAAAAAAAATGCTGGTAACGTGTGGGGGAGGCCAAAGATGATTCACTGGGACTCCAGAGGGTCTTTTAGTTGGTCCAAAAATCTACCCAGAATCCAACATCGAAACACGTGTCTGGTTTGTACTTTAATTATAATCTCTGAGAAGAGTACGTTACAGATGAAGGTTTATTCCCCACTTCTCTGGTTTCCAAGAGAAGGTATTTGCCTAAACACAGCTGGCCAGCCATCCTACATTTGATTCCTGCCCAAGAAGGTGGACTGAGTTTCTTAGCTGGTGAAAGACAGCTCTAAGACTAGACCACCTTGCTGAATCCCACTTGGCTTTATCGGTACATTAGTTCGTTTTTTCTGTGTTAACGAATAGTGCTAATACATCAGTGGCAACCAACCACAAATTTTCTTTCTTGCTCATGTTACATAAGAGCTACCAGCCAGCCATACCTTTGTTTTACTAATGAGGCCAAACATATTTTCATATATTTATTATCTACTTGAGCTCCCTTCTATTCATATTTTTTGCTTATTACTTAAGTTTGTTTGTTTGCTTTGCTTATTGATATTTGTGTGTTCTTTATATAGCAACCCTTTGTTAGTTAAATATATTGCAATTAACTTCTCTCAGACTAAGGTTTTACTTTGACCCTCTTTTAAAATTGTGTCTTTTGAAACACAAGAACTTTTCTATTAATATAGTTTAATTAATAAATATTTCTAAAGACTAAAATATATAAAGGCAGTATTTATAGGCAATAGGTACCACAGTCTTTTAAAAATGAAGTGTGAAACCATCTTGTAGTATCTGCAAAGAAAGTAGACTTCATTGGTTCAAACTCCTTTCACCCATCAAAGTTATAAGGTTGGGAACTGGAGAGTAGAGAATTTTTAATAGAGTATTGGTGTGTAATATGCCTGCCTATGGAGAGAGGGAAGATTTTCCCTCAACTCAATCTTAAGAGAGACGGGTTTAACATGACAAGTGCTTGGTATGGATTTTTCAAGGAATGTAAGTGGCACAAAGGACTGATAGTATACTTACAAATTCAAGTTGAGGAAAGGAAATGGCTATTCTGGTCACACCGAGGGTGTAGAAGCAGAGGATTCATTCGTGTATAGCATGGCATGATGTGGGCTTGGTGCCAGACTAGGGTGGCGTGGCTTAGATTCTGCCCAAGAGGACCATCTAGTGAAGCCAAATAGTAACGAAAAGAATCAGTAGGTGTAATCCTGGGTACGTAGGAGTTAAGAAGCCATAGGCAGCCAGCTAGAAAGAGATGTCTTTGCATAGCTGAAGACAACTGCAGTCGACAGATGCCCAGTAGCATGGAGCCGCCCCTCAGGGTATCTCATGAGAGAAATACGTCCTCTTCAGGCACTTTTTAGGCCCAGAGAGTACCAGCGCTAGACCATCACAACTATGCCAGCCAAGAGATCAAAGCACTCAGAGGAAGTGATAGCACTAGCTGGGGAAAGAGAGGAGTACTGACCATACGTCTTTTTACACTGTGAGCAGCAATAAGTCTATGTTGAAGGAGGAGAAATGTTTTAATTTTAGATTTATTTGACTATAAATCAGGCTGGATATGTTACTTGTTGAACTAAGATTATTTTTCTTATTGGAAAATATATGAGAATTTTTACTACATGAGAACAATAAGAAAAGTCATTGGCTCTTCACTCATTTTCATCTAAGAGTCAGGGGAGCTGCTATTCTAGAAATTTCAGGATATCAAGTTGTCAAATTCCTAGATTTCTTTTTAAGCAAGCATGAATGTCAAGACTCCAGCATTTATAAGACTGCATATAACTATATTTGAAGCCAAATTGGTTTCCCTACCAATTATAAATATCACAAATTGTTTTACTTAATATTAACAACCAGTTAATAAGTAGACTTTGCAAAGTTAGAAATTGATGCTCCAAGGGATTAAGAAGCTTTTCTAAGCATGCCGTAAATATGGAGCACTTGGAATGCAGCTGGTCAGAATTGACATGTTCTGTAAGTATAAAATACATATCATATTGTGAAGACTCAGAATGAAAAAAAGAATATCTCATTAATAATTTTATATTGATTACATGTTAAATGATAACATTTTAGATCTATTGGGTTAAATAAACTACATCATTAAAAGTAATTTCATCTATTTCTGTTTATTTTTTATTGTCTAGCTACTAGTAAATTTAAAATTATGTGCATGGCTCTCATTATGCTTCAACTGCACAGTGTTACTTTAGAAGCTTGCCTCAAAGTAGGCAAGTGACCATTCTCTTGAAGTTGCCTAATCTCATGTTTGTGCCCTTTCATAAAGTGTTTATCAACATTTTTATGGCTACCAGTTACTTTTAGTCAGTTTCTCATAAAGGCCAGGTAAACAATGTAGCTGGAAAGAGGCTGATGCATTTCCTTGCCTACATACATTTGTTCCACGTGGGATGTTGATGCTCTATTTCTTCTAAACCACAGGTGATGAGCAACCCACAAACCCTTCATCTGGATTGCGTGGCTATCAACGGAACACTCTTCATGTGGTTAGGGTTATCAGAGCAACTCTGACTAAGACAATCTTAGGAAAACTTTCCAGTAGCCTCTTAAAGTGCCATCAATTGTAAATTTGTATCAAATACCAAAATGTATTTTCTGAATTATACAGGAAATGACTACAGATTGGCACAGAAATTATAAATACAGCCAACCGAAATACAATTGTTTAGTTGATTGTATGTTGGCGAACACAAACATTCATTCCTGAAACATAAAAGATATGACTTAACCTTAATGAAACTAGGTTCTCTAAGGATTTAAGCTTGGTGAGAATGACTAGAGGTGGCATTAAGGGGAAAAAGTGCCGGGGAGTGACATCAGCAAGGTGACAGACTAGAGGCTGCTAGTGCTCTTCTCCCCTCGTGAAAGAAAAAATCCCAGGACAACAAATCTAAGAGTTATTGGCCTTAAAGAGGAGCTAGAGAGAAAGATGAGGGTAGAAAGTTTATTTAAAGAAATAATAACAGAGACCTTTCCAAACCTAGAGAAAGAGATCAATATTCAGGTCCAAGAAGGTCACAAACACCAAAAAGATTAAACCCAAACAAGACACCCTCAAGGCATTTAATAATCAAGCTCCCAAAGGTCATGGATAAAGAAAAGGTCCTAAGGCAAACAAGGAAAAAGAAAAAAAAATAACATTTAAAGAAGCTCCAATATGTCTGGCAGCAGACTTCTCGTGGAAACATTACAGAGCAGGAGAGAGTAGCGTGACACATTCAAAGTGCTTGAAAGAAAAAAATCTTAACCTGAGAATACTGTATCCTTCAAACATGAAGAAGAAATAATGATCTGAAACCTGCAACTATGAAATCACTAAAATAAAACATTCAGGAAAAGCTTCAGGACATTGGTCTGGGCAAGGACTTCGTGAACAATGCCCCAAACCACAGGCAACCGAAGCAAAAGTGGACAAATGGGATCCCATCAAGCTAAAAACTTCTGCACAGCTAAGGAAGCAATCAACAAAGTGAAGAGAGGATCCACGGAATGGGAGAAAATATTTCCAAACTACCTGTCTGACCAGGGATTAGTAACTAGAATATATAAGGTGCTCCAAAAACTCAATAGGAAAAAAATCAAATAATCCAATTAAAAATGGGCTGAATAGACATTTCTCAAAGAAGACATAAAATGGCCAACAGGTATATGAAAAAGCTCACCATCGTTAGTCATCAGAGAAGTGCAAACCAAAACTACAGTGAGATATCATCTTACCCCAATTAAAACAGTTTTTATGAAAAGGGCAATAACAAATGCTGGCGGGGATGTGGAGAAAGGGGAACCTTTGTACGCCGTTGGTGGGAATGTAAATTAGTGCAACCGCTACAGAGAACAGTATGGACGTTCCTCAAAAAACTAAAAATAGAACTACCATATGTCCCCACAATCCCACTGCTGGGTATATATCCAAAAGAAAATATAAATCAGTGTATCTAAAAGATATCTGCATTCCCATATTTATTGTAGCGCTATTGACAATGGCCAAGATTTGGAATCAGCCGAAGTGTCCATCAACGGAGGAATGGATAAAGAAATTGTAGTACCTGTACACAGGGGAATATTATGCAGCCACAAGAAGAATGCAGTCCTGCCATTTGCAACAACATGTTTGGAACCGGAGAACGTTATGTTAAGTGAAATAACCCAACCACAGAAAGACAAATTCCATATGTTCTCACTCATCCATGGGAGCTAAGTATTAAAAACAAGTGATTTCCTGGAGACAGAGAGTAGAATGCTGGTTAGTGGAAGCTGGGAAGGGAATAAAGTGGGGGTGGGTTAATGGGTGCTAACTATCTTAACTAAAATATAGTTAGTTAGACAGAATGAACAATATTTGATAGCACAACAAAGGAACTATAATCAAGAATTAGAGTCTACTTAAAAATAATTAAAAGAGTGGAATTAGAATGTTTCTACACAAAGAAATGATATATGCCTGAGGTGACGTTAATTCACATTATATGCCTGTATCGAAATATCACATGTATCCTATAAATATATACAACTATTATATACCCATAAAAATTTAAAAATTTTTAAAAAATTTAAAAGAGGAAATCAGCTTCATTCTGTGGATATTTACAGAACATTACATACTATGAAAATAAACAGGATAGGTAGGCCACAAGAAGAAAAAGGAAGTGAAGGACAAGGAAGACACAATACTGAAAGGAAAAATAAAATGCTATAACAGAAAAAAAGAACTATTCAGGCTTGTAAAAAACTATTATATATTGTTCAGGCAAACATTTTTGAAATGCAGATGATTCAATTATGAGTATTTAAAAAATATCCAACTCTGAGTTACCCCACAGATAATTTTATATTTCCTAGCTAAACCAGTTCTTAAGGTTTTCATACCAATTGTTTTCAAAGGATGAGAAAAGTAAATTAATTAAATATTTTGTACAATTTCTCTAAGCCTATTCATACCTGTCTTTCCCAAGAGTTGACTGATTCCATAAATGCCTAGACTGAATTGTTACTTATTCTGTTGTCGATAATTTTAGTCATTTTAGAGCTTGTCAGAATGTTTGACAAAAGTTGGGGTGAGGCTAGAATAGGAGTGAGATTCAAACTAGTCCATTCTATTTTATTTAACATCTTCGGCAAAAATGGTTTCAAAGATGATGGATATTATGGATTAAAATTGCACCGTCTTCCGTTCTTCTGGAGTTTTCCTACCGATATCATCTTTTCCTTCTGTAACTAGGAGACACGTGCAGCTGCGGTTGTCTCTGAAGCAGTGCAGTGGTCTCCTCTCCTTAGCAGTTTCACTTTCCCCGTTTCAGTTACCCCCAGTAAACTATTCAAAAATAGGAGAGTACAAGCCAATAAGCTCTTTTGAGAGAGAAAAAAAGAGGGACCACATTCAAGTAACTTTTTTTATAGTATGTTGTTATAGTTGTTCCATTTTATTATTAGTGTTGTTAATCTCTTATTGTGCCTTACTTATAAATTAAACTTTATCATAGGCATGTATATATAGAATGAAAACACAGTGTGGTATAGTGTTCGGTACACTGTCTTTGGTTTCAGGTATTCACTGCATGTCTTGGGACTGTATCCCCCGGATATACGGAGAGGTTACTATATCCAACGTGCATGTTAGTTCAGTTAGTTCAGTTGTATACTGGACCAGAATAAAATTATGTAGTACAATTATATTCATAATAAATGTGGGACAGATTTACATTTATAATTTTTTTAAAAAACAGTCTATCAGCTTGCATAAATACAGACAGCATTTAAGGCTATTCAAAACCATGAAAACTGGAGGCTCTGTCTTCAGAAAAGGCAGGCAAAACTTCCAAGTGGGCACAGGTCTCTGTTTTTAACATCACAGCTCATAAACGTGAGCATTAATTAGCATATCTCATGGCATTCCATCACATTGCATTGTGATTATTTGAATTTCTGTTGCTCCTGTTAGACCCTCTATAAAAAGAAATGTATCTTATGCATTTTTCCATCCCCAGCATCAGGATTGTGGCAGGGATCCCTAGATCACTGAAACTTTTCCCAAAATTGAGTAAATGAATAAGGATTGCATTTGTGCATATATTTCTATCCTCCAAGCTTTAGTTCTCCATGGATTAGAAGCTCGGTGTCAGTCCATGAGACATAACTACACAGAAGCACAGGAGTTATTGGGGCAACAGGGTGTAATTGTAGGCAGGTATGGCTGGAGGAATAAGAATGTTTTGTTTTGATTAGCTTTTCAGATACCCTTGCAAGATAAAGAAATTAGCTGAATACATTTGAATATTTTTGCAGTTGCCTTTTAGAGAGTCAGGGAGTTCAGATGTCTGGGAAACTCTGTATACAAGAGGAAGGATGGAGCTTTCCACATGTTTGGAAGAAATAAAGAACGTCTTCCACCAGTGCTGACTTAGAATCTTGCATGCATAAACTCAAAAGGACTCTCGCCTCCACTCTCCAGCTGCTTGTTGACTCAAAACCAGAGAAAGGTAAAATTTACAATAGACACGGGGACGTTTCTCTCATCGTAAAACTCCGTATTCCATTGGGGAAATCCTTGCTCAGGTACCATTTCTTTTTCAGAAAAGAAAGTTTCTCATGTTTGTTACTGAGCTTTGGTAGGTTTTGGAAAAGTTTTAGCTTTTTCTGGTTGCCTGGCCCCTGAGGCGGAGGCAGAGCCCAGCTACTTATCTCCATCTAGATTCTTATCTCCACACTTTGTCTCTTATTTGTGTTGGACCATGGCTGACTTCAAAGGAAAGTTTGGATGGAAAGGAGATAACAACCTTGTGGGAAAAGAGAAGATAATTGGGCGCCTTATGCCCAATAAGGAGAACTTCCTTAGACTTTCCCTAAAAAAAGGAATCTTTCTGTGTCTTTACACAAAATCTGGCTTTGAGCCATTCAATTGTGTCAATAAAACATCCTTTTCTGCCCTTGCCAAGAAAATTAATTTCCTCAAATCAGAAAGGGAATATTTCTTTAATTTTAAATGATGTACTTGCTTTTCTCTCTTAATTTCCAGTGAATATATAATGTAAAAATAGAAGTAACCGTTGTATAGCTATGACTCTGTCAATGACTTAACAGGTTTTAAATCCAATTATTTTGGGGAAAATTTGGAAAGAAAAGGAATAATTGTCTCTTTTGTGTGTTCTGGAAGGTGTAAAATGGAGAGTTATCCTTGCTGTATGCTCTTATGTCCTAAGTCTTATGCAGATGTTATTGGTATAAAAGCATGGTGTATATTTTTTTATCCAACTTGTTCTTCTAGTACTTAAGAGATGATCTAAGCCACATAGAAAATATATTTATTTTTGTTTATGGCTATATCCTGCCAATTGTCTACATTAATTTGGGATAATTGCAAGATCTCCACTTCAAGTGGATGTGGTTGCCTACAGTTGACATATGACTTCTTACCATAAATATATATGAATTTTCAGATGCTTCAGTACAGTTTCCAACAGAATATATAATCAGGTGAGCTGCTGATGTATCCGGCAACATGTCACTTCATTTGATCAAATGTCCAAAAACTTTATTTTCTATTTTTTATTTTACGTTTGCTGCAATGAATGATTTCTAAGTATGTTGTTCTGAAATCATAGTTTGGGGATTCCTTATTTATTAATTAATGCTCTGCACCATCCAGAATGAGACTGCCACATTCCCATGAGAAAAGAGACTATAGTGTTTGACAAAGGATCACATCTACTTGGAAAACAATACCTCAATCTCAGCAGAGTGAGTTCTCCTTTCTCGGGTGATATAGGACTTCCAGAAACCATCTGAGTGTACCAATGCCCCATGGGATAAGGTTTGTGAACATAGTTTATCTTTTCTGAGCAGGATGCTGGGAAATGATACAGTTCTTTCTCTCTCTCTCCATGCTTCCACCACCACTCCACGAAATGGAAGTGAAAATTTACGCCTGTGGGAGGAGTGAGGAGTGCCAATTATGACCTGGCCAAGCTGCCTTCGCAGAGAGTGCCGGGAAAGCATGATCTGCTCTTTGGAGACGGAGGGGCTCCTCCTTGCTCCTGTCTGAGGCTCTGGAATCTCTTAGTGCTCTGGAATCTTCCTGTGTGTCTGTGATATAGACATGGCAGTGAAATAATCCCAAACCACTTGCTACTTCTATGCACCTGCAGATAAGTAAGGCACATTCGCTCTAGACAAGAATGGGGGAAATAAGGAGTCGCACCAGAAAACATCACACAGAGAAAAGCAAAGTGTGCAGTAGTAGCAATGTGATCTCTTTCATGGAGGAAGATTTCTGTCCTCAACAAAAAGAACACGAGAGATTCTCATCTCCACTTCCCCCTGACCCTTCCTGATTCTTCTCAGTACCTAGAGTTCCTGGATGTTTGTTCTTTGGATGAGTCAAACCTCGTAACATGTATTGTGACCAACTGGTAACATGTTAAAAGTCTGATGATCCTTAGGGTTGGCAAGGGGCACAATTTACATTGTTGTGGGAATTCCAGAGCATACAGCCTTGGGAGTTGGGAGCAATTTGGGACTATGTATAAAATGTAAAACGTGAGTACCTGTAGATACAGCCCTCTGAATGCTCACGAGCAGCGGGGAGCAGGAGCCAGCTTCAAGCTCGCCAGAGCCACCTGTGCACATTTTGACCCATTTCTCCATGCCCAGCAAGCCGGTAAGCCATGAGCAGTGTGTAAAGAGACATGGAATAGAAGCTCCGTTTACTGAGCACTCCTCTTGCACACCTGAGCCCTGTCCCCTTGAGGTCCACTTATACCCAGGACAGGACAGAAGTCCCACTCACAGTACTTCCTCCTCAGCCTTTTATTCCTCTGCATTCAATGTTAGTTACAGAGCTATAACTGACCTCTCTTGTGAGAAAATCTTCTGTTTATTGCTACAACAAATCATATGGCGGCAGCAGCAACAAACTGCATTTTTCCCCCTACTGTGAGCATTTAGCAAGAAGTAAACAACTTTGAAACCAGCAGTGACAGCCACCACACAAGCTGCACTTCTTCTTCTTGCCAAACCTGTCTGGGAACGTGGCCCACAGGGGTTCCAGCCTCAACACACCTCCCCGCCTGGCGCAGAGCTCTGCCCGCCTCCCAGTCTTTATCCAGCCACTCTGAGAACCCAAAATTCCTGCCCCTCCATCACCGAGGCAGAGAAACCCAGAGCAGTAAAGTGACTGGGTGGTCATCTTGCCAGCCACCTCCTTTTACAGATGAGTACACTGCCATGGAGAAGTTAGGTGACTTGTCCAAGGTTACACGGTGCGGTAGCAGAGCCACGGCCAGGACCCAGGACTCTCTCACTGCCAACCCTGTGAGAGTCGAAGTCTTCATCAGCCTCCACAGTCCCACCGGAAAGGCGGCACGCTTCATTTCTTGACCCACAACTGGGCTCACCCCTGCCTACCGGGACCATCGCTATGCTCTGCATGCCCTATCTTGTATTAGAATCACCTGTCTTCTTACTCGTCTTTCCTGCTCACTGTAACGCATATTTCGTGAGCTGGAACCGAGCCTTCCTTCTTTCTCTTTCCTCAGCAGCCACTGGCTCAGTGCCTTGTATTTGGTTGGTGCTTCATCTTTACTGAATAGGACTGAATTTACCTGAGCATTGAGTAGATTTTTGCTGCAGTGGTTTTTCAATCGCATGTGCATAAGAAGCAACTAGAAAGCTTATGAAAATGTAGATTTCTGTAATTCGGGTTCAATAATTCTGCAGAGGGTGTCAGGAACCTGTATTTTCAACTAGTCAGCAAGTGATTCTAAAGGATGGATCTATTTAGGCTCTTCCCAGTCTTCCTTGTGACAAAATGTAGTTGTGAGAACGTTAGCCAAGATTAGGGGTGTCCCTGGGTTCAGAGACTGGTCCAGACAGGAATAGACCCTGTAGTCTCAGTTTCATCAACAGAAATCTCTAATAAAAAAGTTCTCAAAATGACTATAGGGGGCCGGGCATGGTGGCTCACGCCTGTAATCCTAGCACTCTGGGAGGCCGAGGCTGGTGGATGGCTCAAGGTCAGGAGTTCGAGACCAGCCTGAGCAAGAGTAAGACCCTGTCTCTACCAAAAGTGGAAAAAATTAGCTGGACAACTAAAAATATATAGAAAAAATTAGCCGGGCATGGTGGCATGTGCCTGTAGTCCCAGCTACTCAGGAGGCTGAGGCAAGAGGATCGCTTGAGCCCAGGAGTTTGAGGTTGCTGTGAGCTAGGTTGACACCAAAGCACTCTAGCTCAGGCAACAGAGTGAGACTCTGTCTCAAAAAACAAAAATTAGAAAATACCTATGAGGGAAGGAGCCTAATGCTCACCAAACTCTCCCACCCCCCAAACTGAGATGAAGTTCTCTAGGATTGGAGAAAGGAAGACAATTAAAGCTTTCTGTCAACTGCAGTGAATGTAGAAGACACACCTTCAAAGAGTAGACAGGCATTTGAGAAAGAAATAAAGAGCTTAAACTGAGACTCATTACCGCACTGACAGTCTGCAGCATGATATGCTCAATTAGTGAATGTTTGGAAAGCGCTTTGATCTCCAAAGCACTGAGATAACCCAAGCCTTGTTTACTGAATGCCTTTCTTCCCAAGGGCTCCGACTTACCGGCAAGGAGCCCATTCTGTGCTTCCCGTGCAGAAGCCACTTGGATGGATGGGGGGGGTGGTTGCCTGGGAACCCCACTGAGGAGGGAACAGGGGGTGGTGTGGTGGTGTGGTGGTCGGGGTGGGGACGATCACAGACAATCACTTGCCAAGTTCCAGGAGGAAGGGCAGATCCCCTGTGCTCTTATCAGCTGTAGGACGCTATCGTAGCATTTATCAGGCCGCAGTAGAATGTCAAAATTTGTTTACGCGTCTGCCTCCTGCACTAGACGCGAGTCACTCGGGCAGAGAAACCCGGCCCTTCAGCTTTGCACCGCCTGGCCCGTGCCCAGCTGCCCCGCCTTGGCTCATACGGCTTTGCTCTCCCTCATCAACCTCCCCACAAACTCATCTTGCTCTTTCTCACACGTGCCGAGCTTGAGCTAACCTTGGGGACTTTGACACGAAGGCGCCCACCACTGTGACAGCCTTCTTGTTACCAATCAAGTTTCAGCTCAGCTGCCATCACCTCGGGTGGACCCTGGCCACCCTTATCTAAATGTCTCCCCACAGCCACTCTCAGTCGGTCGCTCTGCTTTATAACTGTTTTATTTTCTTCACAGCATTTTCCTGACATTATCTTAGTTTTTAATTTCATATTACTCATTTATTTTTTATATTCTGACATTGTCTTACCATTTTGATGAGAGAGGAGACCATTTTCATTTTTTTCTTTTGTGTTTATTTCTACTTTATTCCTTCTATAATAGTCTATGAGCTTCTTGAGAGTACAAGCTTTCTCTACCTTGTTCACCATTGTAACTCTATACCTAGAAAATTTTAAGCGGGCAACAAACAATTATTGATTTAAGTCTTGGTTGTTGTAGTGTCTTGTGCAATGCTGAGTGAATACTTACTAAGTGAATAAATGCATAAACAAAGGTAAGACCTACAGGATGAGTTGATGCTTCGGGATAAATTCCTTACTCCACTGAATTGTTGGTTGGTCCTTTTGCTCACAAAGTGTGATGGGGCCAGATTAAGATAATTTAATAATATCGCATATATATTTATATACTACTTGATAATTTACAAAGCACTTTCACATACATTATCTAAAGAAATCTTTTCAGCAAGATATTTATATGCATAAACAGGTATTAACCACTCAAATGCTCCTAATGGAGGCCAGATAGATAATGAAAAGAAATGACATGTACTCAGTAGGACTCCATGGAGTGGAGAAAACAAGAACTAGGTGAAGGAGACTCGGATTGACAATTACCATAAGTAAATGAGGATCCATGTTGCCAAAGTTTTCTATCTAAAACAAATAATTAACCAAAATTTCCTATTCTTATGTACTTTCTAATTTTTAAATGTTGGCTAGTAATTCCATTACTAGCTCCCCAAACAAAACAGCCTGTTGACCAAATTCAGCCAGTGGACCATGACTCTGTAACCTTTGCTGTAAGATAAGTCTTTTGATTCTTTGCTACCTCTTAGCCCACAAGACAGACTTCAAATCTCTGATGTTTCTTTTGCATTTTTTCTTCCATTTTTCTCTTCCTTTTACATTTCCATTGCTTCTCCCTGGTCCATACTTTTAAAATTTCACCTCTATGTGATTTTGAGATTGTGCAGATTGCTTTTGCTTCCAGAAAGCTCTCCCCCAATAGGTCCTACAGAGTATTAGTGGATTCAGCCGCCTCCAGCCTCCATCCTGTCATTCTTCTGCTCTGAATGATCCAATTATTTTTCCCTAAATGTTCTAGCCCCTCTGTTACCATATGTAAAGCATGGGCAAGTTATCTAATGAAATTGGTTCTGTAAAAAAAAGAGGCCAATTAATAGTACCTAACTCATGCCTTGTCATGAAGATTAAAGGAGTTAATTAACGCATATAAAGATGGCCACAGCTCCTAGCATGGAGCAGGGAATCACCAAATGGTAACTCTTACTGTTTTCTTACCAATAATGACAATGGTCATAATATCAAGCCAAAATGCCTTAGCTAGGACCTTGAATTCTGATCCAGGACTTTCTATCCTAATTTTTCATCACCTTGACCCTACTGTTGGCATTATTTTCCATCTTTACTTTTCCAAACCCAACCAAGAGTTAAATGTTCTCATCTAAGAGACTATTTCTTCTAGTTGAAAATTTGATGAGGCCGATGATACTGATGGTGTTGACCTTTCCAACTCTCCACTTTCTCTCTCTCTCTACTACAGAATTTTTCAGTTTCTATATTCTTTTCTTTTATTTTTTTGAGACAGAGTTTCACTTTGTTGCCCAGGCTAGAGTGAGTGCCGTGGCGTCAGCCTAGCTCACAGCAACCTCAGACTCTTGGGCTCAAGCAATCCTCCTGCCTCAGCCTCTCAAGTAGCTGGGACTACAGGCATGCGCCACCATGCCCGGCTAATTTTTTCTATATATATTAGTTGACCAATTAATTTCTTTCTATTTATAGTAGAGATGGGGTCTCGCTTTTGCTCAGGCTGGTTTCGAACTCCTGACCTTGAGCAATCTGCCCGCCTCAGCCTCCCAGAGTGCTAGGATTACAGGCGTGAGCCACCGCCCCGGCTATACTATTTTCTTAATACAACACACTAGCTGTGATATCTGTCCCATCATAGTAGTTCTTTAAATATAACTCTTGTTTTTAATTTGTTTGTTTTTTACTTGTACTTAGACTGCTGAGATGTGGCAGTCCTTTGAGTCCTAGCACAATATACAGCACCCATCTTTTCTTTCTTGAGTTGATTCCCTATATTGGCCAACCACTCACACTGAATGTGATGGAACAGAAGGACAGAGACAGGTAGGAAAACCATAGTTCTTTACCTTTCAATATCTCCTTAGTCATCAGTAAGCAGATGGCAGAGAGTGTATGCATATCAAGACATAAAATAAAAACAGTTGAGTTAGTTTTGCCCGGTGTTTCTGCTATTTTAGAAGAAATTCATATGCATATATAAACTAAATTATGTAATTTCATTGATTCTATATACTACCTAAGTGCTATTATATTTGCATTTAAAACAGGCATTGCACGAGATAAAAGTGAATGGTAATGTAAATATAAATTTCTTAATCTTTTTTTACTTAGAAAAACATTTAAAAATACCATGAAAGGTCAAAAGAAAGATTGCAGAAAAAATTGAAGGGTTTCATATTTTATTCCTTTTGATGGAAACTTTTTCCTGATTTTTAAATTAATAGCCCCTCATTTTCACTTTGCACTGGGCTCCACAGTTATGTGGCTGCCCCTGATACGTGTTAATGTTAATATAACTTCATCTGGGACTTGATAATATTTGGGTCATATGTGCAGGTTGTACTCTTATCCTTATAAAATTAACATATATGACTGTACACAGGTTTACAGTAAACTTTTAAAGCAGGCTTCGTCTACATGTTCTTGATTCCAGCAGGAAAAAGGATTTGAAATATGGTTTAGTTTTGTTTTGTTTTGGAAAAAGAAAAGAAAACTATTTTACGTGTTCCTTTTCCTCTCCCTTGCTGCCATGTTGATTTCGAAAGGTTATCCCATTGACCCCAACCTTACTGCAGCAAACCCCTTGCCATTTCAGCGACAGAGCTCATCAAGCCAGGACTATACTGCTCTCCTCCTGCACCATACCAAGGCCTTCTGGAGGTCAATGTCCCTGGGCTGAGAGTGACCTTTACTGTACAAACATACACAAATGCGCCCAAATGTGGAAATCACATCTCTTAGAGACTCTGACCTGCTATTCTGTTTTCTCCTCTAACAGCCTCTTTTTTCTGCCTAGGAACTTCGTCACACTTGCAGGTGCTCGCCTCCTTCCTACCTATGCCAGGCCCTGCTTACTGTGCCCGTGCACAGCAGCTCGGCCCCTTTGGTGCCCTGTATTCTGCCGCTTCAAGGCTGTGAACCTGGTGCACTCTGCTAAGGCCACGCCTCCCCCTGGCTGAGCCAGAGACCCAGAGCCGCGAGTAAAGACTGCAGCCGGGCGGGTCAGATGAGGGCATGTTGCTGTGTTTTAACAACCTGTCAACAACCCAAGGGGAATTGCAGCACATTTTAGTTGGCAAGGTAAAGAGATCAACGTAAACTGTCAAGTTGCCCAGATTTAAGGGAGTCTTAATTATATACATAAAACCGTAAAGATCACAGCATCTTTTTTCTCTCCGTCTCCCCACCCGCACTCTCTGAGCCACCCCGGCCCGGCTTTAGAAATGCATTTCCTCCTGCAGTAGCTCATCAGTTTCATTTCACTGCCATAGTGAATGGTTAAATACGATAGCAGAGCTTGGGGTGTAGGCACAAGGCCCAATGGGAGAGCTGCTGCAGAAAAACCGTTTTGGCTCCTTTCATGACCCATTGCCTGAGTGTGGGAACAGCCCGTCAGCACTGCTGAGTGCCACAGTGACAGCGTTTCCCGGAGGGGGTGGGATGGGACACAGGTGCTCAGAATAGTTCTGGATCTCGTATTCAAATAACAATCCTGGTCAGACCCCCGGAAGGCTGCTGCGGAGATGGGCTCAGGCTAATCTCTCGCACTGATCCAGCATCTCTGTTCCAGCCCAGGCTGTCCTAGAAACCCTTGTCTTAAAAGAGGAACTTCCAGGCATGCTTGAGTCCTGAGTACGGAGCAGTGTTTGGGTTCCGGGAGGAGCATTTTCTCAGCCACGCAGAAGTGTCTGAGGATGGGAAACTTGGCCTTGACTTAACCACTTACTATTCTCCCTGCCGTGTGGAAGTAAGTCGCTGTGCCGGCACTGTGAGGGGTGTGGATGGAGGAGCGCATCCATAGGAAAATAAGAGTCCCAGAGTGATCTGGAGGATACTGCCAGGATTATTATACCTGTTGCCACTTTGTGCCCAAGCAGCCATTTCTGTCTCCACAGGGAGTTTACGGTCATCTCTTCTAAGCCCCTCATCTTCAGATGAGGCTGAGGGCAAGAGACAAAGGAGCTCAGGAGAGAGAGGGACTGTCACAAGGCCCCAGTCCCCAGACTTGGGGTTCTGTGTTCTTTCCAGCATTCCTTTCTGCAGAGCTCATATACTGTAAAGGCAGCATTACCTTCTCTCGCGAGAGGGGCCTAATCCTTGATAAACGAGGAAAGACGGCATGCAGAAGGGAGGCTACAAAGTCACAGAGCAAGTCCAGACCTGATCAGGAACGGACACAAGCTCCTTAAAGCCCTTCTAGAGACACCGACCCTTCCAGAGAGCGTAGGTGACAGGCGTGACTGAGAGCCCACCGGCACCTTAGCGCTACACCTGTGGTGGCTCATGTCTCAGCCAAAGCCTGCGGGGACTTGAGTGGCAGAATCAGGAATTAGGTAACTGAGAATGAGTTAGGCGCCGGCTTTCCCTGTCCATGATTATCTCCAATCGAATCCTCGCCAATGCGGACGCTTCCTGCTCACTTTTAATTGAAGGCTACTTAACGAGCCACATCTCTGGCCTTTATCACTAGCACTGAGGAACTGTTGGCTCTAAGAGCCTTCATGGGATGAGTCATGCGCTTGAAATGATCCTAGGGGGAAGCCCAACAGGCTCGCCGCCAAGTCACCTCGGTAACAGGCGACCTTTGCCGAAGAAAAGCACCTGAAAATCGGCGGGTCACTGATTCCAGGCCACGTTTGGAATCCCAGAATGCTTTTAATTAACTAATTAGTTAATTAAATATTTAACGACCAAGCACTGAGGGTACCAAGGGCCCCATGTTGACGTAGATGGCGTGGTGGAGTCATTAGGAGCCAATGCCCCGGAATAAGTCCCATGCCAGTGTCTCTCCCTCGTGTACAGATAAGGGTCATGGAGGTATATTACAATAAATAAAAATTTTTGATCAGTCCTAAGTATTGTGTAATTTTTCTCAAGATTTTTAACTCAAAGGATTTTGTATTATGTTAGTGAGACATTTGAGACATTTGATATCCTTTTTAAAATTTATTTTCTAATTGTATTGTATTATGACTCAGTCGTCCACACTGCTAACCACGTCACCATCAGCACACATGTATACACCCAGAGCAGCTTATGACACACTTTATCTCATTGCACTGCTCAACGCATTACTATGTTTATGGTAGCTGCTTAGTAAATATTTGTTAAATTAATGATTAAATGAAATAACATATATATGTAATTTGAAAGATTGGCGGGTAATGTGAATATTTTCATGAGGTGTTACTAGGTAATTACATTACTGTCCAAGACGGAGATGTAAACCAGTATCATCACTTAACTCATACCTTATAGAAGTCAGTTCCATCTATCAAAATGAATTATGATTTACTAATTATTTAGCGGATGATTTGGTGAGTGGTATGCCAGAGACAGATGGAAGTGTGGATAATTAAGGCACCTTGAATATCATGCATGAATTTTATGAGATGCTTGCTGGCATTATATTTATTATTGGTTAATTTTCTCAAAATATTCCCACATTTTATAAAGATTGTTTTGTTTTGCACTCAGGTAATTCAAATGATCAGCCAAGCACCAAACTGTGAGTCACCCCATAATGTTAATGTTCTTAAAAGTGTATCCACCACAAATATACACATATTTGTTTCAAGTGCAGTGCTATAAGAAAATAGTAGCAAGGGGAAGGAAAGGAGGAGTTGGTTTTATATGCCTCATACATTCATGTCATGATGGTAGGGAAATAAACCTCAAATGTAAATGCCACTTTTATAATATTCAAACCTATTCTTGTCTCTTTGTCTATGGGGGTCACAGTGATGGGCAGTGGGTTTTCTATCTTTTATAATGTCTGGGTCTGTTGCAACAGAGAGTCAGTGCCACGTCTTGATTCTAGATGCTTCTACAGGACTTGGTATGGAATAAGTAAGGCCAGTTTGGAATTATTATTATTTTCAACATGACTAGTATTTGTGGGAGGACTAAGTGACTCTAGTTTATAATTTTCTAAGAAAAGGGATAAGTTTTAAAACTCAGCACAAAAACAGTAAAAGGGGGAAGAAATCCTTTTTATGTGAGCAACCAAGTGGTAGAAGAAAAATACCCTGGAGTCTTTCAATCTCAGAACTAATATTCAAACTCTCAATCTGTTTGATTAAAAAAGTTTAATGAGCTGTAAAATAAATACACTTCCATTAAATATTAAATAAATTATTTACAACTTGAAAAAATACTTTTATCTTCATGCATCTTTATGTACAGAAATAAGACTCAGCATAAAAAGTGACAATTGAAGCTTTAAAACCATCAGAATGAAAAGGTTCCATTCTCTTATGATCCGCTGCAGGAGGACCAGCTCCCCAATGCGACGTCCTGTTAGAAAATAAAATAGAGTGTTAGAGATAAGTTAAATTCCAACATAGCTCTAAGAAAATTTCAAAGGATAATCAGGCAGAAGAATTTCTGTCAATTTTTTTTCTAGTGTGTCTTATGAGAAATGCTAAGAGCTTTTCAGAAACCATCTATCACTTTGGCTTCCTTCCCTCTTTCACACCTGGTTTGGTTACATGCCCACTTGGGTAGAAGACTGCATATGCTCAAAGCTGTCACATCCAATTCTGGTCTATCAAAAAGCAATACCAATCATGAGAAATAGTTTTCCTGACCAAATCTATGCAGTGGACATAATTAAAAACAAAGATTAGGTGGCTCAGTATAGTTATGATAGACACATAATTTAGGATAATTAGTACCGAGGGCATAATAATAGTAACTACCAGTTAATAGGCAGCTACTGGGTGCTAGCACAGCATATTTCTTGTCCTAAAATCACTCTGGAACCTACAATGAGAAATCTCAATGGCATTAAATAGCCAAAAATCCATCTTTATTCATGTTGGTGATCTTAGCTTCAGCACATAAGCCAACACAATAAATTTTGATGCAATAAATAATATAGCATTGGTATGGATAATTATCCATTTCAGGAATCATTGAGCTAAAGACTTAATATCTACCCTTAATCAATGCTGAATGTAGTGGTTCTTCAAGCATGAGAACCATCTGGAGTGTTCATTTTAAATAGAAAGTCTGATTCAGTAGATTTAGGGGTGAGGCTTAGGAATATGCATATTGAACAAGCACCTCAAGTAACTCATAAACTCACAGAAGTTAGAAAATCAGTAGCCTAAGGATGTGACATTGACTTTTCTGAATGTCTGAGGAAAGAGTTCCCTCTTCTGACCAACTTTAAGTGTGTGGTTGATCTCCCACCCCTCTTCCTCTGGACACGTTCTTCACCCGCTGCCCACTTTCGTTACCGGTGAAAAGCTCTTGATATCTTCTTACCTTCTACCTACAACATGCCCAGCTTTCCTTCTTAACAAAAAATAAAATTATGTATTCTCACCAACCTATCTCTCAAATATGCATCCCCCTTCCCTTTCTACTTCCTTTCTGTAAAAGACTATTCGACCTAGTGCCTCCTCATCCTCACAGTTTTTTCTCATGCGAGCACCCCAACTGGGCTCTCCGCCATGGGAGCTCAGCCTATCATCACAACCTCATCTCCTCTAAAATTCATCCCAATGACGCCATTTTTCAGATGTTTCCAAAATGATCTATTTCATCTCTTCAGTATTACCCTTCCTTTTCCTTCAAAATTGCTTGTCCCAATCTCATCAGTCCTTCAGGGCTCACCTGCAGTGCCACCCTGAAAACACATCATTTCCTGCTCCCTACATGCACCCCACTGGGCTCTTTGTCTTTCATTGGAAATTCCTCATACTCCATTGGTTCCTTTCTGATGACACTTACTTTATGTCCCTTGGTATTCTAGTTTCTTACATTTTTTTCTATCTACTAAATATTAAGCTCCTTGAGAAAAGG
This sequence comes from Microcebus murinus, assembly GCF_040939455.1. Classification (NCBI taxonomy): domain Eukaryota; kingdom Metazoa; phylum Chordata; class Mammalia; order Primates; family Cheirogaleidae; genus Microcebus; species Microcebus murinus. Next base: position 2,347,956 of record NC_134129.1, read on the forward strand.
ATGGGTGTCTTTCATATTTATATCCCTTAAAATACTAATGAAGCACATAGTCCATTTTCAATATGGAACTCAATACTAAGCTTCACACTCAAAGAATAATATGATGATACTTTACTGTAGCCATTGTGCATAGTGTATCCATAATAAAGAACACATTCCTTATTTTTCTTGAGATGATACAGTGTAATATTTTTGAAAATTAGAGGATATGATCTAAAGATATCTTATAAAACTCAAACCTGTGATATTGTCCTCCACTATGCTATGACATGTGCATTTCCATTTTCTTGTCGAAGTTTCTTTCGTTCTTCAGCTTCGCCTTCATATTCCCTGAAGTATCGTTTTCGAAGCCTTCAGAGAACAAGACATTCTACTGTTAACCAAAGTTCTATTTATCTATAAAGAATTCCTTTTCGTGAGTCCTTATAGACCATTAAGTGCTGTACTTTACCCAAAATCAAAACCTAAACCCAGCTGTAAAATGCTGTCTATTTTTCATGGAGGTGTTTGTGTTGACTTTATAAAAAACACATTTCCAGAGGGCTGAGAATTAAATAAATGTCATAATGTGCAAACTTTCAGAAGGTACGGAACATACTCATATGTCTTTGTTCTGCAGAACTTAGTGAAGCTGCCATGCAGAACTGGAAAAGAAAATTATGATACAGTTTTTACCGTAGAAGGACTTTATGCTTGCACAAACTAATTTAGATGATTAAAATGTTTTAAAACAGATGAAACAAATTGGGCTTTATTTCTCAGCATAAATATTTCCTTCTCGTTTTATTTATTGCTACTTTCTACTTTAAAAATTCAGTGGTTTAGAAACTTCTTAGTGTTCTACAGGCAATTCTTTTTTTAGTAGATTTTTAATCCATCTATTAAACATTAACATTAAAATCAAAAGGACTTTTTGGTTATTGTAATGTTTGAGGAAAAACCCTACCTCAATTATGGAAAAAAAACCCCAGCAATTGTGACATAGGCTTAGTGCTTGTTACATGTTTCAAATACAAGGAAATATAGATGAAAGGAGAAATGTCATTGCTAAATTTTAAGAGTGCTAATATGGCCAAAGTCTTTCCATACTTTTCTAAAAACTTATTAAATATTTCAAGCTGAATAATTACAAGTTTAATTATCATAAAACATCTTCCTTAACAACTGTTTTTGTTCTATCCTTCTATGTGAAATAATAATGGTTTGTCTGCTATCTTTCCTAAACATATTTGCAAATCTGGCTTGAGGTACTAGAGGACCAGGATAAATCTAGGGTGTGCAAAACAAATTTAAAGTGCCCATCACACTTTATGTGCATGATACAACAGGTTTCTTTTGAGTCTTTTTATCATGATCTGATCTAAATTTAAAATAATATCAAACAATGGCAGGCGATAACCCCTTATTTCCTGAATGGCTGTAGTGGTAGATCATGTATACAATCTAGTTGTTAAAGTCATTTACTGAGACCTAAAATTAGAAGGACGAGTCCCTTGCTTTTCCCAAGCTCTAGTAGCACATGAGTCATCACAGAGCTATTCATGCCCTCCTCCAACTTCCCTCATTCAGTGACTTCTGTTTGACAGACAATGCCATTCTGATGTACCCATCCATGCCTACTGCCTGGGACAGTCGAATTCTAACATTCATTGGTCATGAAGTGAAGTATGCGATCTGTTATTATGAGCACAGGGAAGATGTTGCTGGAGAGGAACAGTAATAGAATTGTCCTGGCTTCCTACGCCATGTCATATGGTGGAAAGTTTTTTAAAAAATAATTGAGTTCCCATACTGGGAACTTGTATTTGACAGTAACAAAATAAGCATAAGCTCCAAGTAAATGAGTGCCATGTGATAATATTCCTAAGTCATAATTTTGCATTCTAATATGATCAGAAGGCACATTTTTTTTCTTAGCTACTACCAGCTTGAAGTTGCTTACGATTCTAGCACCGAAGCAGTATGTCTGGTGCTGCTGGGAGGCTTGCTTCCGCTCAAGATTTCACAGACAGTGCAATACTTTCTGAGATTTGGGAGTAACCACAAGTACAAATATGACATGAAAAAAAACCTCATCCATTTTTAAGTTCAAAAACTTCTAGATCTTCTGAAAAAGGGCTTTACATTTTAAGTTGCAATGGTGACCACAGTTATATAAATGTTGACCATTTTCTGTGATCTTTGTCAGTGGAGTATAAAAATACAAACCAAAGATCACATGCCACCAATAGAATAATTCGTCTAAAATATGACTGTAGAGTGTCATAGAAATACTGAAAAATTTAACCTGCCATTATTTTACTAAGGATGTTTTAGCTGTGCCATACTTACTGGATGGAAACAACCACAGCAACAGCTGTGAGGCTCACGGCAGAGAGGAAGGCGGCTAGAGCTGCTAACGCAATTTTTGATAAGTCACTGTCAATCATGCTGTGAGTTTTCATGGACTTTTCCCCACACCGTTCACCAAAGTAATCGTGATGACATCTGCAAACAACCCACATTTAAAAGTTATAACCACTACTAGCATTCTGTGTGTTTTAAGCTTACTCTCGTCATAAACAGCCACTGAATTTCAACATTTTAAAAAAAAGTTATGACATATACTTGTATTTCAAAATCATGAGACATAAAGTGCATTCTAACTAAGGAACTATTAGTATAAAGACAAGTTGAGATTAGTCTGGGTGTGATATTCCAAGAAGACACACCTCGTCATTCTTTGTTCTCCTTTTATGACCGACTGATGAGTTCAATGACTTGTTATGCAGCAAATACATTCTACTATCATTTAGTAGCTTGCAGCTTATGGGGGGAAGGAAATTAGAACAACAAAAAAGATTATGTGAAAATTGCCTTTTGGCCCTTTTTTTGAAAAAGATATATATATATGTAGTAAAATGATGGTTTTTACCAGGGATCAGCACATTACAAGCCTGTGAGTAAAATCTGGCTATTGGCCAGTTTTTTACAGCCTGCAAGCCAAGAATGGTTTTTACATTTTTAAATGATTACATTTTAATTGGTTATATAAGTACATACATAATCTTTGCCCACAATGCCCACAATATTTACTATCTAGTCCTTTTTACTGACCCTCGGGTTAACATTGGAAAAATTAATGGTTTTCTGCAGTTAGGGGTTGTAGAGGTGGTGCTGGAAATACAGAATTCTATATAATTTAGGAAAACTTACCTGCATGTTACTGCTTTCAGGTGCTCTATATATTTGCATTCTCCATGAATGCAGAAATTTTGGAATTCTGCATCACATGGATTTTTCCTTTTTCTGTTTCTTCTAGTTTTTCCATTTTTGCCCCCCTTTTTCTTTCTTTTGGGTTTATCTGACGTTTTTTCACTTTCTGTCTTGTTTTTCTTGGGTTTAACTACCTGTTCAACTAAAAATAAAATAAGACAAAATAATATTTATTTATTGACAAAAGTCTCTCTTAATCTTGAATGTCACTTTGGAGACAGGAGAGAAAGAAGTTATAGCATTGAAAGCTCACAAGAATAACAGCCATGTGCTCTTCATTGTATATTTAGCACAATACATACGCGATATGTATGCTGCACTGTGTGGCACTTACAAATCTAAACACTTTCATTATTTTATTAGCTTCGACACATACATTGAATTGTTTGGCATCATCATTGTTATTGCTGATAATAGTTTTGTGTTTAAGAAAATCCATTAAATATTTTAAACATTTCTTGAGTTTCTAATACACACCAAGTTCTTGGTAATGATCATTAATTAAAATCAAACCGCAGTTGTATGTAGTGTTATCCACATGATATAGATGAGGAAAGTGAAGTTCAGTGAAGAAAATTGCCTTTCCCTAGGACGAGCAACTGAAACATGGCAGTGTTGGAATGTAACGCCTGTTAATTTTCCACTATACTATGTTGTCTCTTGGAAAAGGTCAATGCCATTGATTAAAATGGGACTTGGGGTATATTTGTTGATTTTATTTACTGGCCTCATCAAGCTCATGATCATAGTTGGGAATTAGTGGATTCTACCTGCAGGTAGAAAAAACTGAGCATTATAAATTAGAGTTACTCAATTTTCTCCAACTCCCAGATTAAAACAGATTATAATTAATTGATAACTTCCAGGGAGCTCATTTTTGTGGTCAATCTATTTGAAAACTGGAGTGAGAAATATCTGTACTTGATGCTTCAGAGTTTTATCTTAACTTATGAGATCCACAGAAACTTTTGTTCAGTCTCATAGTCCTGCAAGGTGTAATTTATCCACATGCTAAAGACAGGAAGGATGCTTACCATGTTAGCACTGTGCAGTTTGTTATATTAATCTCTGAAAATGTTTATCTGAGTATTTAGCAAACAGACCCCCAATAAAAACAGGAAATATCATTAGTCATAACAGTCATGCAGCATGCATTAAATAGAAAACATTAGAAATATAGCAAAGGACAAGGGTATCAAAGATAGAATCCCTGTGATTGAGGAAATGACAAATAAATGTTATGAATATTTTTCAGGTTATTATAACAGCAGTAACAAAAGTCAAATTAGGAGCAATGTTTAATAGCTGGTTATGTAATTTTTCTATTGAAATTTCCTCTCATGATAAAAAAGCATGAGATGTAATAAGTCCTCTAAGAGAAATATTTTTAATGAACAGCACTGCATTTATCAGATAGATTACTAATTATAGACAGAGATAAACAATTAATAGTTACTACACTAAAGTGTTGCATTGGACATTAACTCCATGGACATTTAACTTAAGCCATTCGAAGGAGCTCAACCAACATCTTCATTCATCACATTCTTCACTCATCATACATCTTCAATACATCACAATTTTGAACACTAGCCTAGCCATTTGCACCACTAATAATTTATTTGGCCTTCTGAAGTGTTAACAACTTGAAACATCTTTAAGGGGACAGTTTCTCAACACCTTCATGGTCTAATCTCGTGCCTCCAAAAATAATCATTGTAGACGGACCTCTTCCCCACCTCAGAAAAGCACACGTTCACAAGCAAGGGGGTGAAATGGAGTGTTCACTAAAGCTTTACCCACCTGCCACTTACTCTGTCCCTGTCCCTGGGGTACTGCTTACTGTCCCTTCTCCAGTTCTGGGAACCAGACAGAGGGGCAGGAGTCTGGGAAACTCAAGTCAGGAAAGAAGAGGTCTTCAAGAGCTCTTAAACCATCTTTCCCTGCCACCAAGTCCATGCTCCTAGGATATCTAGGTCTTATTTATAAATGACCTCTTCTTCCCTCAAACTCCAAATATGAGGGTAATAAACGATATTTATCTTACTTTGCTACCCTTATTTTAAGCAAAGGGTTTATTTTAAAGATGAGATAACATGTGATTACATGAGATAAAAGTGAAGGAAACCAGTGAGTCATTATTATTTACCTGACAAATGGGATTTGGGGTTAAATCATGACTTTAGCAATGTAAAATCTATTTGTCCTTCTTTAATATTTCCATATGGTGTTATCATTACTATTATTTTCTTTCGTCTCTCAACTCCTAATACTTAAAGCCTAAAGTCCAATTCCCCAGTACTTCCTTCTGTTCCACTATTTGTGTCAAAATGCAGTTTTGGGGTAGGGTGGTGTACAGGAAGGGGATAAGGAAGCTAAGATACCAAGTCAATAGGAATGGTTAATGTTAGGTCTGCCTCTCAGAATGGGGGCTTGCAGCCCAGTGGGAATGAGCATAGTATCTCTTCTGCAGAGAATCAAGCAGATTGGAGTTCTAACTCTAGCTCATCTGCTCACACCTGTGTAACCTTGGGCAAAACTGTTAACCTTTTTGAGCTTCACTTATCACATCTGTAAGATGAGAGTAACAATTCCCACTTGGTAAAGTTGTTGTGAGGACTTAAGGGACATGAAACAGTTGTCAGCACTCTGGCCATGTAGGATGCACCCACATATTGCTCTTTCTGCCTCAGTTTACCTAGGGGGTATGCGACAGATGTACACCTAAGGAAGCCAGAGATAATCTGGGAGGTGTCATTTCTTCTGAAGTAGCTTTGCTCACATAAACCCGCACCTCATAAGCCACATTTCCCATTTATCCTCTGCTCACCTCTGACTGAATCGTCTACGATATAGCCAGGGATCTGTGGCTCGTTGTCATACTCTTCTGAATCGTCGTAGTCGGTGCCTGAGGACAGTTCACCACCAGAAGGCATTTCACTCACAGGGGAAATCTCACTCTCTGAGGACAGCTCATTCCTTGAGGTAACCGCAAATCCAGCAGCACCGTGCTCCCCAGAAAACGGCCCCCCTCTCTCAGAGGAGGTGTCATTGAGGTCCAATCCAGAGGCATAGCGGCCTGGAGGGAAGAGAGAGAAAGGTGAGGCGGGTGCCCGTCCCCCCAGCCGCCGCGTGAGGGGAGTCTGCCTCCCGACATCAGTTATCGCGCGTGCGCTGCTGCTTGTAATCGAGTCGCTAGTCAAAGAGACTTCGCATTTTGCCAACAAGCGAACTCAGCTGTTCCAATTACAGAGATTCTTTCATCAAGGTTTTCTTTTCCACAGAGTTTACATTCATTTCCATACTTAAAAAACCCAGTCAAATGGGCAAATTACTCTCATCTACATTAATCACGTTCCAAATGCATTTGTGTTTGCAAGAATCTAGCTTGTCCCATTGTAATAGGTTCTAGATGTAAATATCAGATTTTCTTTACACATGCTCACATTTTTAAAAGTTTATATATGAAAATTATAAAAAGTAATATAAATAGTTGGTAATAACTAATACTGTCGTTTTTCATCATTATTACATAGAGAAGAGACTGACAGATAGTAGGCAAGTTTCGGGCCCAGAGTCTCAAACCACTGCTTCATCTTGTAGGTTTGGGTAAGACAGCACCTGGGTGGAGCACAGACCTCTCCCTGGGACTCCGTGAGTCCCTCTAGAAAGGCGAAAACAGAATCACCGGGCGGAGGAGATGGAAAGCTGAGGCAGGAGGCCGCGAACACTGGGTCGGGGACTTAGCGCCAGGTCTGCGGGCGTCACTGCGCCTCTGCGGACCTCGGTCTCTCTGTGAACGGGGTTAGGGTCGGGTCGCCTCTAGGGGCTCCGTCGGCGGGACGACGGCAGAAGCACAGGGATTCGCGAGTGGCACCCTGGGCGCGGGGCGCCTGCGCCCCTCTCTTCCTCGCAGGGCCACCTCGGGGAGGCGCGGGGCGCGGGGCGCGGGCTGGAGCGCGGCTCCGAGGGCGACGTCCGACAGCGCCGGAGCTCGGGGGCGACAGCTCCCGGCGCGCGGGACGGCGCGGGCCGCGGCGCGCGGACGCTCACCTGAGCCGAGGAGCAGCAGCGACAGCAGCAGCGGCGCGGGCGGCAGCCGCGGGGCTGTCATGGGTCCCTCGGGCGGCGGCGGGCCTCTGGGCGCCGGCGCGGAGCTGCGGCCGGGAGGGGAGCGGGGCTGGACGGCGACGGCGACGGCGACTGCGACCTGCGCGGCGACCGGCGCGGCACCAGGTGAGCGCACTGCGAGCGCGGCGCACCTGCCGCTTTATGGGCGCGCGGGGGCCGCGCCCCTGACGTCAGGCCGGCCGCGTGGGCGGCGGCCGCCGAGTCCCGGCCGGAAACCCCGCGGCCCGCAACGCCCGCCCCCCGCAGCGCCCGAGCCGCGGCCCGAGGGGGCGCAGACGGGACAGCGCCCGCCGCGCTGGGGCGCCGGAGTGGAGCCGGGCCTGGCACCTGGCGGCCGGATCCCAGCGTTGCAAGCTATCTGCACGACCCCGTCACACTCTTTGGTGGATCTTTTTTTTTTTTAACCAACATAACTTTTATTTTTTATATTTTGCTTTTTTTTTATTTCGGCATATTATGGGGGTACAAATTTTAAGGTTTCAATAAATGCCCTTTCCCCCCTCCCCCCACAAGTCTGAGTTTCCAGCATGACCATCCCCCAGATGGTGCACATCTCACTCATTATGTATTCATATACCTGCCCCCCTCCCCCCTCCCACCTGCCCAATAACCCATTACTGTAGTACCTATGTGTCCACTTAGGTGCTACTCAGTTAATACCAGTTTGCTGGTGAGTATATGTGGTGCTTGTTTTTCCATTCTTGGGATACTTCACTTAGTAGTATGGGTTCCAGCTCTAACCAGGAAAATATAAGATGTGCTATATCACCATTGTTTCTTAGGGCTGAATAGTAAGTACTCCATGGTATACATATACCACATTTTGTTAATCCATTCTTGGATTGATGGGCACTTGGGCTGTTTCCACAGCCTTGCGATTATGAATTGTGCTGCTATAAACATTCGAGTGCAGGTGTCTTTTTTGTAGAGTGTCATTGGATCTTTTGGGTAGATGCTCAGCAATGGGATTGCTGGATCAAATGGTAGATTCACTTGTATCGATTTAAGGTATCTCCATATTGCTTTACACAGAGGTTGAACTAGTTTGCAGTCCCACCAGCAGTGTAGGAGTGTTCCTCTCTCTCCGCATCCACGCCAGCATTTGTTATTTGGAGACTTTTTGATAAAGGCCATTCTCACTGGAGTTAAGTGATATCTCATTGTAGTTTTGATTTGCATTTCCATGATGATTAGAGATGATGAGCATTTTTTCATATGTTTGTTGGCCATTCTTCTGTCTTCTTTAGAAAAGTTTCTGTTCAAATCCTTTGCCCACTTTTTAATAGGGTTATTTGATTTTTTCTTGCTGATTTTCATGAGTTCTAAGTATATTCTAGTTATCAGCCCCTTATCAGATGCATAAGATGCAAAAATTTTCTCCCATTCTGTAGGTTGTCTGTTTACTTTCATGACTGTTTCTTTGGCTGTGCAGAAGCTTTTTAGTTTGATCATGTCCCATTTATTTATTTTTGTTGCTGCTTTGATTGCCTTTGGGGACTTCTTCATAAACTCTTTGCCCAGGCTGATGTCTAGGAGAGTGTTTCCAACATTTTCCTCTAGAATTCTAATAGTTTCATACCTTAGGTTTAAGTCTGTTATCCAGCGTGAGTTGATTTTTGTGAGAGGTGAAAGGTGTGGGTCCTGCTTTAGCCTTCCACAGGTGGCTATCCAGTTTTCCCAGCACCATTTATTGAAAAGGGATTCTTTTCCCCAGTGTATGTTTTTGTCTGCTTTGTCAAAGATTAGATGGCTATATGAGGATGGTTTTATATCAGGATTCTCAGAGCTGTTCCACTGGTCAATATTCCTATTTTTGTGCCAATACCAGATTGATTTAATTATTACAGCTTTGTAGTATAGTTTGATATCTGGCATATTAATGCCTCCCATTTTGTTTTTGTTGCCTAGAATTGCTCTTGCTTGATATTCGGGATCTTTTTTGGTTCCATACAAAGCATAAAATTATTTTTTCTATATCTGTGAAGAATGCTGATGGGATTTTAATAGGTATTGCATTGAATCTGTAGATCAGTTTGGGTAGTATAGACATTTTAATGATGTTGAGTCTGCCGATCCACGAGCATGGAATGGATTTCCATCTGTTTACATCCTCTGCTATTTCCTTCCTCAGTGCTTCATAGTTCTCCCTGTAGAGGTCTTTTACGTCCTTGGTTAAGTATATTCCTAGGTACTTTAATTTCCTTGTTGCTATTGTGAAAGGAATTGAGTCTTTGATTTGGTTCTCAAACTGATTGTTGTTGGCATATATGAATGCCTCTGATTTCTGTGTATTGATTTTGTATCCTGAGACTTTACTAAATTCATTGATCAGTTCCAGGAGTTTCCTGGTTGAATCTTTGGGGTTTTCTAAATATAATATCATATCATCAGCAAACAGTGAAAGTTTGATCTCTTCTGCCCCTATTTGGATACCTTTAATTCCACTTTCCTGTCTGATTGCTGTAGCCAAGACTTCCAGCACTATGTTGAATAGAAGTGGAGATAGTGGGCAGCCTTGTCTGGTTCCAGTTCTAAGTGGGAATGCTTTCAGTTTTTCCCCATTCAGTATGATGTTGGCTATGGGTCTGTCATATATGGCTTTTGACAAAATTCAACACCCTTTCATGATACGAACACTTAAGAAAATAGGCATAGAAGGGACATACCTAAAAATGATACAAGCCATATATGACAGACTCTTTGGTGGATCTTAACGCTGCAGCAGACAGGGCTAAATAGAAGAGTGACATCGTAACATGTCAAAGTACTTTAAGACTAAGAGGGACCGAGCAATGGCAGCCTGGTATCTTTAGCAATGAAGTTCATTAAATGATGAGAGAGTGCCTCCTAATAAAAATAAATAAACAAACAAATAAATGAATGAATGAATAAACTGTTTCATGTATGATCACACTCTATGTCAAACTATGCACTTAAAATTCCACCTGCGCAGTCTCACTCGATAGTCTTGCTAGCTGGTAACATTTCCCCACTTTACAGGCAGGATAAAAGGCAGCTTCAAAAAGAGAAGGAATTTGCACAGCTGATAACGCCGGAGCCAGGGGGATTTGAATCTCAACTCATCTGACGCTGACATGTGCTTCTCTCTGCTCTGAGGAAGGAATTTAGGAGTAAGCTGATTTTCAAAAAGAGGGTTTCTGGGGAGAGCCATGTTTGGCCTCCAGGAATAACCTCTACTGGTGGCATACAGGCATTTGGATGGAGTTTCCAAGAGCCTGTGCCTCTCAAACCACAAGATAAAAGGGTCAGCGTTGAGGGTTCATGTGGAACCCAATAGGGACATAATCATGACAGTAGATAAAATGAAGAGGAGGGAAGGACCTGCTTAGTTGGACTGACTTGGATGGAGTGGCAACACCAGACCTGAGTTTTTCTTGCCTTAAGGAAGAGAAAACAGCATTGTTGCGTTTCCTTGTCCCGGAGATACATATCTCTTCCACGATTGTTCCAGTAAAACAGCCTTTTTAGGAATATGGGTCACAGTGCACGTGTCCTAATTCTGGGAAACTTTTGTAAAAGCTTACTTTTTAATGGTATATCACGGCGAGTAATCTAAGAATTAATAATATCATACATTTAGTAGGGTGAAATAAAAAGTCATGAATCATGCTCTCTATTCCACATTTTTTGAGGGTATATTTTGGGTAAGCCACCTGTTTTCTTTTTTATGGATGGGGGGCAGTAAAGAGGGAGGGAAATGACCGGCTCCCAGTTTTCCAGGGGCTCAGTGGTGTGGGCCAGATACATAGATAAGTCCTCGTAATAGATTAGATGACAAGAAGGGGTCAGAGTGCCATGGGAAACACAGGCGCAGTGTAATTCTGGACGTGTATAATGGAAAGCCCTGTGGAAAGACGGACAGGCCTCTTGAGGTCTTCCCTGGAGAAAATGCAGATGGATAAAAGACCTGATGTCAAAGTGTGACTGAGTGGGAAATAGGGCTAGAACGTTGGCACCGCCCATTCCAAGGGGACATAGGGGACTGTGCTGCCATCGTTTTTGGCAGGTGAGGCAGTTGCGATTCAGAAAGATTCAGAGACTTGCCGACAAATTTCAAAAGATTCTGGTGGAGATTTTGTTTGGCGCTCAGGCAGTTGGTCTCCCTTCTATTCTCATAGGTTTCTTTTTTGTTCAAGCCCTGTTCTTCCTGTGTTCTTTTTCTGATAATTTTATTTTAATATTTTAACTGACAAGTACAAATGTTATATATTTATGGTATATAGCATGATGTTTTGAAATATGATGTATGCATTGTGGCTAGATCAAGCATTTTCTTATTTCTTCTTATATAGGTGAGTGCAAGTTCTACATGTCTGTCATCAGGAATGTTTCACTTTCTCTTTGAAGGGAAAGTAGGCTCTTTACATTGGGAATTGCTTAATCTTTTTCTAATTGGAAATTTTGAGGGTGATAATTTACACTGATGTGGCATATAATCTAGATCATGGGGCGGCATAGCTTAGGGCTTAGGATGAGTTTTAGATTCAAACCAATTTGGGTTTTCATGTACAGATTCCACTACATGCCAACTTACTTAATATTTGAAAGGTTCAGGTTTCTCGTGTGAAAATAAGAATATAGATACCTACCTGCTCTTAAGCAGATCAAGTGAGATAGGACACATAGACAAGTGCTACAGATCCTAGTGTATGGTGAGTGCTCAATAAATACTAACTATCCTGAGTAATCATTTTGATAGTTACACTATATCAATCACATTGGAGAACTAAGTGACCCTTATAAATCGAGCTATTCATAGAGCCAGTGAAGTAATCCTCTTCAATATTTTAAAGCCATGAACTTTGCTCCTACTTCTTATTAAGACGAACCATTTGGGGCATTTTATGGTGCATCACAGCGTAGCCTGGATGTCATCACAGCCACGTCACAATGCAGCACCCATTACTGTGTCACAGCCTTCTGGAACTCATGTGTGAGTAGAAACTAACCCCATGTAAATGTGGAATTCTTTCTATTCAGCATTCTGCATGCTAGGCTGAGACAAGAAGGAACAATTTCAAGAACTTGGAGCAACAACCCTTCTTTATCCTGATAAGTCAATGGGTACTTCATCTACATATGTGGTTAAGGGCAAATGCTCCTAATAACTACTCATTTTGATGCCTACTATACGAATCCTGGTAATACTTCTTATGTATAGTGAAAACAATCTCACTTCACTCTGCTAAAAAGTGTGCTATAGAACCAAAAGTATAATTATGTGTTTGTTCATGTAATTGTTACTGAATTTTTCAAGGTAGTGCTAGCGTCTGAATAAGTATTATATATCACAATCATTTGTTATGGGTCAACACACAAAATTACAAGTCACAATTAACAATATTGCAATCTGTATAAAATTATTAGTTTCCATGGGATTTTCCTGGGAAAAATTAAATGTGTCTTTATTTCTGCATTCATAGAGTTTTGGGGATAATGCACACGCAGCAGGAAAGAAAAAAGAACGGTTAAGAGCAAGTCTACATTTTTTAAAAAAATCTATTATTTTCAAGAGTAAAACAAGGAAATAAAGTTATATAGATGTATATTTATTGACATTAAAGAAGTTTATGACACTTCTTATGTAAAAAATTAAACTCGTGTATAATCCTCTTTTACTAACATATTTATGATGATCTTTATATATATGTATAAATATATACCTATAGATATATACATATGGAGAAATTCTGGAAGTATATAAAAAATGGTAATCTTTTGGCTGAGGAATTAATTCCTTACCTGTATGTTCCAATATAGGCACAAAGATCATGTATTACTTCCATTGTAGTAAACCTAAACCACACCAGAAGATGATTGCCCAAGTAAACTGATTTGCTCTGTGATTTCGACAATTGATTACATCAGTTTTCCATCGTCAGTTTTGCAAGAAAATGATCTCTTGAGCGGTTTGTTTTTCCCTACCCTTCCTTAGACTCGAACAGTCTAAGACCCCGTGCCACCCTTTGCTGTGTGCTATAGTGAGAGTAGAGTGAGTGGTCAAGGCTGTAGGATCTGAGTTTGAGGCTACTGGGATTCAGGGCAGCTCTTCCTCTAACCAACCAGCCAATTATGAAAATATTTTGTGCCTCCAGTTTTCTCATCTCTAAAAAGGGAAATGATGATAGTAACAGTCGCGCAATCATAGAGTTCTTCTGAGGTTTAAATACGATATTACCTGTAAACCACATGGACCAGTATTTGACATTTCATGATGACCCAGAATAGCTTAAGTATTTTTATTATCATTAATACCGAAATCAATGAAGAAACTGCTAGGGAACTACTAGGGATTCCGACAAAAAATGTTCTAATGTATATTTGTAATATGAGATTAAAAAGTAAATACTGTTATAACTGATTTCATAAGTTGGGAATCTCTGCTTATGTGACAGATAAGCATGCAAGAATTCAAAACTTTTTTAGAATGATGAAGGCAACAGGTGAGCCCTGTTATTATATATTACAGTCCTGTTTCAAATAGCTTGCATTGCTGACTGCAGACGTGACATTTCCAGAGTGTCCCTTGTTAACCATCTAAACTCCATACAGAAGAATCCTTTCCTCACCTTTTTTAGCTGTGCAATATTTTCCTATTGTGTGATATCATCATGCCATCATTTCCTGAAGAATCAGGCCATTTCTGCTATAAATGCATTGTTTGGTAGTGACGTTTCTTTTTCACCATTAACACAATTGACACTGAAGTAAAAGGGAGAGCTAGTTTTTAGATACTAATGACCATATCAATAATTATGTCATAAACTCAGGTCACTATCCTTTTTCATCTCTTTCCTTAGTAACTGACCCCTGGTTTCATTCAGACTGGCAGTGTGCTCAGCTAAAATAGAACATTTCCCAGGATTCTTTGAGGATAATGGTGGCTACACAACTAAATTCTGCTAGTTAGGTCTGGTGAGCTGAAAGCAGGAGTGATGTGTAGAATTTCCCAGAAGGCTCCTTTAAGGGAGTGGACAGAGGTGGAGACACACTCCTATCACCCTTCCCCATTAACTCCTTTCCAGCTGCCTGGAATGGGGATACTAGGCTGCATCCCCAAGATCATACTAGACCAGGGACCAACCCTCAATCTGGAAGGCTGGTGCTGGGCCAGTGACAAAGAAAGACAGGAAGAGCGTGAATGTCTGATTTGGAGCAACCACACCAACTCTGCACTTTCTTTCTTTAGAGTGCTGTTACATCAGAAAGAAGGACTTCTATCTTGCTAAAGCCACTGTTATTTCGGGTTTTCTAATATATGCAGCTGATCCCAAACCAGATGATTTGGTAACCAGTCAACTCTGTTCCATTCATTGTGATGATCCCCTTCTGCATGTCCTGTAGCCACGCTGCCAGGAGCACAGCCAAACAGGCTGCAGCCAAGGAGAACGTGCTCCGTGGAGAGCCGGGCTGTCTCCCAAGAGTGTGTCAGAAAGGACATGCATGTGTTAGGTGGTTTGGGGGAGGGTTTCAGGAAGTGAGTTTTTGCTCTGGATTGGATGCTGTCAGGATGTTTGCATAATTCTATGATTGGGCCTCTTAATAAATCTTTTGTAGGAAGAGAGAGGCTCAATTGTGATTATGAAATAAGCAGCACTCACTCATGTTAGTCAGGAGAGGGGCGATGTTTAGTCATGATTTTGGCTTAGATCTGTGGCCTCTTAGGAGCTGGGCCACACAGCAGGAGCTGAGGGGCAGGGGAGGGAGCGAACCCTCATCTGTCTTATAGCTCCCCGTCACCCGCATCACCGCCTGAGCTCCGCCTCCCGTCAGATTAGCGGGGACCTTAGATTCTTATAGGAGGCGGACCCTACTGTGAACTGCGCACGGGAGGGGTCTAGGTTGCAGCTCCTTTGAGAATCTAATGCCTGATGACCCC
Organism: Microcebus murinus; assembly: GCF_040939455.1. Classification (NCBI taxonomy): domain Eukaryota; kingdom Metazoa; phylum Chordata; class Mammalia; order Primates; family Cheirogaleidae; genus Microcebus; species Microcebus murinus. Next base: position 2,363,242 of record NC_134129.1, read on the forward strand.
AGACGAGCTCAGGCGGTGATGCTAGCGTTGGGGAACGGTGGCAAATGTAATAAATGTAAAGCGCTTGAATCATCCAAAAACCATCCCCCCATGCCATCTGTGGAAAAATTGTCTTCTATGAAACTGGCCCCTGGTGCCAAAAAGGTGGGGACCACTGGCTCAGACAATGTTCATGTTTTGTTTATGTTCAGACACTATTATAAAATGGTTTTGCTTTTGACTTAATACATCATGGCCACAGAGTGGACTTCTTTGATGTTAACAGTCTGTGAAATTATTTGTGTTTAACAGAGGACATCAAGGCCTCTGTGACAGTACCACACCAGCTCCTAGATGTTCTTTGTCACCTGTAACAGGGCCTGCTGCATGGTAGGGGCTGAATTAACTTTGGTTGAATGGATTGAATAAAATAACAAGTGCTTAGTAAATAAACCAAGAGTATTGAGTTTTCATCTTTTATTTCATAGTTGCCAAGGTAACATTTGAAGGAATTTATGTCACTTTTAAAACTAGATTTTGCTTTTACGTAAGAAAACTATGTAGTTATTAGGTTAATATGATTGCCAAAGCTAAGTGAAAGAGATATTTCAAAAGCCACTGAGAATAAAAATTAACTGCATTCTAACATGGACTGTACTCAGTAAATTATATTATTTATCTTTGTTTGGAGGTCCTAAGATAGGAATAGAAATCCATTAAGTGTTTCTTATAAATTAAAAAATAATAATAATAATTTACTGTTAATTCTGAAACTATTAATGTTTCATTTACAGTAACAGGTGCCTCTGACTGGAAAGAGTTCCTTTAAATTGTAAATATTAATTATTATCATTTAGTTTATATAACCTTTATTGAGATTTTATGCTAAGCACTGCATAGATTTCACATCATGTGACACTCATAAAATCATAAAGTATGATCATCCTCATGTAATAGATAAGGAAATCAAGGGTTCAATTAATTTATTGTAGATCACACATTCACTCGTGAGAGGTAGGATCGAAACCCAGGTAACCTCAAGTAACATATACATTTAATCACTATTACATATAATGGCTATCATAGCACTAGGTATACAGTAGGTGCTCAAAATGCTTTTAAAATGGACATTTATTGCTCAGTAAACTGAAATACTGATGATACCATAGGCTAAAAGAACCTAGAAATAAATTGACCTCTGCATTTCTAATAACTAATAGAACAGAGTAGATATATGAAATAGATCTAAAAAACCAAAATTACTCATAGGCCTTGAGTGCTTTTTGTTTGTTTTTGTTTTTCAGTTTGTTAATTATTTTTTTATTTTTTTATTTCAGTATATTATAGGGGTACTAATGTTTAGGTTACATATATTGCCTTTGCCCCACCCAAGTCAGAGCTTCAAGTGTGTCCACCCCCAGATGGTGCACACCACATCCATTAGGTATAAATATGCCCATCCCCTCATCCCCACTCCCACCTGCCCAATACCCTATGAATGTTACTACTGTATGTGCACTTAAGTGTTGATCAGTTCATACCAATGTGATGGTTACTACCTGTGGTGCTTTTTTTCCCCATTCTTGTGATACTTCATTTAGTAGAATGGGCTCCAGCTCTACCCAGGATAATACAAGAGGTGCTAGATCACCATTGTTGTTTTGTGGCTGAGTAGAACTCCATGGTATACATATACCACATTTTATTCATCCACTCATGTATTGATCGGTACTTGGGTTATTTCCACATCTTTGCAACTGTGAATTGTGCTGCTATAAACATTTGAGTGCAGTTGTCTTTTTAGTAGAAATCTTTTTTTTTTCCTTTGCGTAGATGCCCAGTAAGGGGATTGCTGCATCAAATGGTAGTTCTACTTTAGTGCTTTAAGTATCTCCATATTACTTTCCACAGAGGTTATACTAGTTTGTAGTCCCACCAGCAGCATATGAATGTTCTTACCTCTTGCACTCCACACCAACATTTACTGTTTTGTGACTTTTTGATAAACCTCTATGAACATAAACTTGAAATGTGGTGGAAATGGACAAATTCTTAGAAACACACAGCCTCCCTAGACTTAATCAGGAAGAAATAGAATTCCTGAATAGACCAGTATTGAGTACCAAACAATTTTGGTACTTGCAATAAGCAGCAATTAAAAACTTTCCTAAAAAGATAAGCCTGGACCAGATATCATCACACCTAAATTTTACCAGACCTACAATGAAGACCTGGTGCCTATCCTGCAGAAATTATTCCACAACATTGAGAAGGAAGGAATCCCTCCCAACACATTTTATGAAGCTAACATGACCATGATACCAAAACTAGGAAAGCGCTAGACAAAAAAAGAAAACTATAGACTGATATCCCTTGTGAAGATAGATGCGAAAATTCTCAACAAAATCCTAGCAAACTGAATTCAGGTGCTTATCAAAAAAATAATCTATCATGACCAAGTGGGCTTCATTCCAGAGATGCAAGGATGGTTCAACATATGCAACTCTGTACATGTAATTCACCACATAAGTAGAAGTAAAAGCAAAGACCATATGATCCTCTCCATAAATGCAAAAAAAGCATTCCACAAAATTCAGCACTGTTTTATGATAAGAATGCTTAACAAAATAGGCATAGACAGGACTTACCTAAAAATGATAGAAGCCATATATGATGAAACCACAGCTAACATCATACTTAATGGGAAAAAAATTGAAAGCATTCCCACTTATAACTGGAATCAGACAAAGGTGCCCTCTATCACCACTTCTATTCAATGTAGTGCTGGAAATCCTAGCCAGAGCAATCAGTTAAGAAAAGGAAACCAAGGGCATCCAAATGGGGGCAGAAGAGGTCAAACTTCTCTTTGCTGATAATATAATTTTATATCTAGGAAACCCCAAAGATTCTGCCATGACACTACTGGAATTGATAAATTCAGCAAAGTCTCAGGTTATAAAATCAATGTCCAGAAATCAGTAGCATTCCTATACACCAGCAACAGTCAAACTGAGGACCAAGTCAAAGATGCAATATGCTTCACAATAGCAACAAAGAAAATAAAATACCTATGAATATATTTAACTAAGGAGGTGAAAGACCTCTACAGGGAGAACTATGAAACACTGAGGAAGGAAATAGCAGAGGACGTAAACAGGTGGAAAACCATACCATGCTCAGGGGTCAGCAGAATCAACATTGTTAAAATGTCTATACTATCCAAAGTGATCTATAGATTCAATGCTATCCCTATTAAAATACCAACATCATTTTTTCTCAGATGTAGAAAAACAAATTCTATGCTTCATATGGAACCAGAGAAGACCCCATATAGCCAAAGCAATCTTAAGTAAAAAGAACGAATTGGGAGGCATCAATTTGCCAGACTTAAAGCTATAGTATAAGGCTATAGTAACTAAAACAGCATGGTCCTGGCACAAGAACAGAGACATAAACCAATGGAATAGACCTGAGAACCCAGATATAAAACCATCCTCATATAGCCATCTAATCTTTGACAAAGCAGACAAAAACATACACTGGGAAAAAGAATCATTATTCAATAAATGGTGCTGAGAAAATTGGATAGCCACATGTAGAAGACTGTAACAGGATCCACACCTCTCACAAAAATAAACTCATGTTGGATAACAGACTTAAACCTAAGGCACGAAACCATAAGAATTTGAGAAGATAATGTTGGAAAAACTCTTAAAGACATTGGCCTAGGGAAAGAATTCATTAAAAAGACCCCAAAGGCAATCACAGCAACAACAAAAACAAATAAATGGGACCTGATAAAAAGCTTCTGCACAGCCAAGGAAACTATCATGAGAGCAAACAGACAACCTACAGAAAGGAAGAAAATATTCACATCCTACACATCTGATAAAGGACTGATAACTAGACTATAGGACTCAGGAAAATCAGCAGGAAAAAAATCAAATAACCCCATTAAAAAGTGGGCAAAGGACATGAACTTTTCAAAACAAGACAGACTAATGGCCAAGAAACATATGAAAAAATGCTCAACATCTCTAATCATCAGGGAAATGCAAATCAAAACCACAATGAGATATCACTTAGCTCCAGTGATATTGACTGTTCTAATAAAACTAAAGTAGCAATCAAGTGTGGTGGCTTATGCATGTAATTCCAGCACTTTGGGAGGCCAGGAGTCTGAGACCAGCTTAGGCAACATAGTGAGATCATGTCTCTACCAAAAGAAAAAAAAAAAAAGCTAGGCGTTGTGTCATACGCCTGTGGTCCCAGACTTGGGAGGCTGAGGCAGAAGGATTTCTTGAACCCCAGGAGTTCAAGGCAGCTGTCAGCTATGATCATGCCACTGTGCTCCAGCACAAGCAACAGACCAAGACCCTGTTTTTAAAAAGGAAAGAAAAGAAGAAAAAGGAACCTAAAGTACAAATGTGACAAGTAGAAGGGAGATTTAGGAAGGCTAAGCTTGGCTTTATCCAAGTGAACAGATTTTTAAGAAGAGTCTTCTCTCACCCACGAAGTCCATTTCTTTTCTCTTGGTAGCTGACACATCATTATTGAAGACAGGAATATACCCATCCTACTCAGTCTAATGCCATTGCAACTTTTGGGTTAGAATTTGTCTTATTCTCTAATTGTCCAAGGATGTGCAGGCTAGATGGATATCTGTGTCCAGTCTCTTTAACAGTCCTAATTCTTACTATGAATTACTACACTTACCTTCAGGATTTCTGCTTCACTCTGTGCACGTTTGGTTAGACCATCTCTGAAAGTCAGCTTTATCCTCCAAGAACATCCATGATGAAGTTCTGAGCCGAGAGGTCATCCACTCATCAAGTATTTTTTCAGCATCTATTATATGGCAGGTGCTGATAGGCCCTAGCGATACACAGATGAACAAGAGGATTCTTTTAAACAGTTTACAGTGCATAAGTAGATACAGATGAGAAGCAGAGAACTACAATGCATTGTGACCAAGTGACCTGATATTAACACTAAGGAAGTGACACAGCACCCTGAGATTGCATCGTGTGGGCGGACAGCCTAGACTTGGGAGATTCAGCAAGGCTTCTTGGGAGAAGTGACATCTGGGAAGGGTGAGTTGAACGAGTTAGATGAGGACCAGGTGATCTCGTATATAAATTTATTAGGGATGGGGGCAGAGAGGGTACTAGTGTCCTTGGCAAAAGGTCTAGCATTTGCAAAGGCTGACATCTAATTAGGAGGCAAGAACCAGCTACTGTGAGAGCTCTGTCTATAAGCTGGCTGGGCCTCTGTTAGCAGCCTTACAAAGTTATCATAAAATAGATCTAACCTTAAGACAAATCTGATGTCTAATCCTTATAACAACAAATATTCTTCTTCCATGACCTCTTTTCTCTACCACAAGCCACACAGATAGCAAGCCAAAGCCCAGGCTCTCAGCGGTGCTCCTCTGGACTTGATCCTCTATGATGTCACCTTGCTTTGTTTCCTCATGTTTAGGGAGAAGTCTGTTGCCTACCAAGGACTGTTGCCATGGCAGTTCTATAAAACACGAGTCATTCTGGAGGCCTTACCATGCAGCACTCTTCTTGCCCTAAGGGTTCTCAAAATGTGTACCTTTTGCAAGCTACACACATTTTGGAGATTTGGAGACTGCTGTTCAAAGCTTCTAATATTAATCTGTAGAATTCAAGAAACAATTTTCTTACTGTAAGTGGAAAAGAACATGCTTGAGGATTTCAAAATGAAAAGGGCAAAATTTAGTATAAAATAAAAAGAATATCCAGGGCTGTTGGGAATACTGATGGTAGATCTTGTATTTGAAAGCTTAGCTGTATCATCTAAAGCAGCAGTCCCCAACCCCTGGGCCACCAGCCAGTACCAGTCTGTGGCCTGTCAGGAGCCAGCTGTGCAACAGGATATAAATGACAGGCTAGCAGTGAGGCTTCATCTGTGTTTACAGCCGCTCCCCAACACTCACATCACCGCATAAGCCCCGCCTCCTGTCAGATCAGCAGCGGCATTAGATGCTCATAGGAGCCTGAAGCTACTGTAAACCGTGCATGCTTGGGATCTAGGTCGTGGCTCCTATGAGAATCTAATGCCTGATGATCTGAGGCAGAGCTGAGGTGGTGACGTTGGTGCTGGGGAGTGGCTGCAAATACAGATTGTCATTAGCAGAGAGGTTTGACTGCACAGTAAATGTAATGCGCTTGACTCATCCCAAAATCATCTCCCTACCCTGGTCCATGGAAAAATTGTCTTCTACAAAACCAGTACCTGGTGCCAAAAAGGTTGGGGACTGCTGATCTAAAGCGATTCTGCTCTCTGCCCGACACCAGGAATGTCAGCGGTAGAGAAGACAATGAGGGTGTGACTAGAGGGAAGACTCTCTGACATCCGCTGCATCATTAAAACCTTGCCGTGTAGCAGCATGTGTTTTTTAAGGACATTTTCCCTTCAATGTCTTATATATTCAATATGTCTAAAGTCTATCTTGGAAAAAAATTCAAAATGTTTTATTTATTATACAAAAAGAAGACCTTTAATATAACACCTAAAAACGTTAATAGAAGTGAGACTCCTTCAATTCTTTTTGGAATACCAATGAATAAAAATAAAAGTGACTACACCATAGAACTGAAACCAAGTTGTTTCATTGTTAAATTTTCAAATTAATTATTGGATACAATTAAATAAAAAGAAATCAAGAGTAAAGATGTGCAAAAATAACTTCTAAAGGTCTCTTACCACTCCAATTCCACTTCCTCAGTGCCATTTGCTAGATGTGATCACTGGCATCCATCTGGGTTTGCTCTTCTGGTGGTTTTTATTATAACTTTACATAATACTGTGCTGGCTCTAGTCTTGAGTTATCAATCTTAGACACTATTTAGTTTCCCCAAGGTAAAAAATAATGTGAATACCCAATACTATCTCCTAGCTTCATTCAATTCCCTATTTTTGTAAGTTATAATTTTATTCTTCTATATTCAGTTGGCTTTATGACTCAAAGCAACATATTTACAACACTGTTTTGGATATATTGACTTTACATAGAGAATATTGACTTTCTTGTAATACAAAATAGAAATAAGTGCATTTTTACTTTATTTTTCACTTCTTCACTTTTCTTAATTCTTAAGCTCCTTCCAATGAATATTTAATTACATTAATATCACCCTATTTTATAACTTTGACATTCTATTCTGTCACTAAAATTGGCACCATTTATTCTTTTTATATAGATTTAAAACATGAAATGAATAAATAGCATTTGCAACATTAGAGAACCAAGCAAATATTGTACCTGCAGAGAAAGAAATGTCATTTAAATTTTTCTGTTCAAAGGAGAACCTTCCAAGCATCTCTGTGTATCAGCGTATCTCAAAGTATCTCTGTCCAGTTCCATTAACTTCCTGCATGTCATATTCAGCCACTACTGTTTCTTGTACCAGGTGTCATTCTCTTCATGTTCTTTCTTTTAATTTTTTCTCTCCCTAGAGTATCTCCTTAAATAAACTTTGTAACATAGGGACTATGAGCTTTTGAGCTCCTGTACATTTTAAGATGTCTTCATTTTCTTTGACATATGATTGATACTAATAGTTTGCCTGTGTATCAAATTCTAGTTTCAGAACATTAATAATTCCACTCACGACAGTATCGGCATTGCTCCCTGGCCTTCTAATATTCAATCTTGCTGCTGAAAAGCCCAGTGTCATCAGTATTACTTTCTCTTCTTTTAAGATACCTTCCATTTATCATTTTGAAAGTTTTTAAGATTTTCTCTTAAGGCATATGGCGATGAATTTTAGAGACTATTTTAAAACCTACAATATCTGTATTCTATCCTAATATGAATTATTAACACTTTCAGGTGTATGTAAATTTAAATTTTTCAGTTGTAAGTAATTTTAAGTGAAATTTTAGTAAAATGAATGAAAGGGCTTAATAATTCAGACAGTGAAATGCAGAATGGCAGAATTAAAATTCCTTGATGCATCTTTAAACAGGAAATGTGTTATGATGCCATTTTTCCATTGTTATTATCATATGTTCTATTCAAACAATAGCATGTTTATAAAAAGTGATTATACAGTAGAAGTGTTAAAAAAAGAAAGAACATTTGGGCATCTGTTGTCTAGTTTCAGCATAATTGGTTTTTTACCGCATAATGTCAGGAAATATTTGGGATAGATTCCTAATCAGACATAAAAATTATCTTCCCAAATGATTGCTATTGAAGCCACTGACTGTTGCATTTATTGTTTTCTCCTACATGCTTCGTAAATGAATTTCCATCACAGAGCTTTCATTGACTTCAAAAGGAACTCGGCACAAGGAGGAGCTACGTGGGATACAAAGAAAGAGCCAGCCTTGGCTTTCTGTAAACATACTGCGTACGACGTCTGAGTCATGGCCATGCTGTTGGCTGTTTACTTTCCCTGTTGTCAGCGCTGTACAGCTAACACCGACGACTTGGAAGTGAGCTGCATGCTATTCTTAGTTTATTACAACCAGCTCTTGATAACTTGGGAACTCATTATGTACTCTATGGACTGGTTTCGTTTCCTTACTGTGGCCTGGGATGTGGCCTTTGCTGAAGCATTAAACCCTTTACAACTAGAACTTTTATCAGAATGTCAAACTTTGGATAAGGGGAATGAGAAAAGACAACATTAACTCTGCAAGTGAGGTATTTGCTTAACTTATATTAAAAGATGAGACCAGTCTTTGTGTGAGTATAGAATGCTATGGCCTCTATGGTACCTTCTAACTCTTAAAATTATTATTAGAGGGGAAGTGTAAGCTTTTGGCTAAAGTGATAATGGAGATGATTATTAATAAGGGAAAAATATATCTCTTCATTCTCGATGGAGGGGATCTAAATTAGAAGAGCTTGTGTTCTTTTTATTTTTCTTTTGTTTATATATTATTTATCTGAAATAATTTAAGATAATGAAATAAGTATTAATAATGTGAGCACTACTGAGTAGTAAAGAAGAGCCAGGATTCTGAAGTAAAACCAGATGGATTCAAATCTTGTTTTTCCTACTTACTATGTACATGACTTTAAGAAGTTACTTAACCTTTGATTTACTTCAGTTTACTGGTCTGCAAAATGGGTTTGTTATTGTGATTCAATAAGTCGTTGTGAAGATTACAAAAAAATAACCCATGCAAAACACTGTGCTTGGCTAATTGTAAACACTCATACATTTTTCCCCATTGGATGTTTTTATTCCCCTTATTTTTGCCCAGAACACTTGATTCCACTAATTTGGAGAACTGTTTGCAGTTTTTAATAAAGTTAAATGTCACCTACCTTATGATCCAATAATCCTACTCTTATATATTTACCAAAGAGCTTTGCAAGGTTATTCATAACAGTCTTATTCATAATTTCCCCAAACTGGAAACAACCCACATGTCCATCAGCAGAAGAATAGATAAAAAAATTGTAATATATTTGTAGAGTATGCAAATTTTCTACTGAGTAAGAAAATAGAAGGATATATGCAATAACACAGTTGAATCCCAAAAGCTGCAAAACAAAAAAGAATAAATGAATGAATTAAATGAAAGCAGCGAGACATGAAAGTATAAACACTATATTTTTCAATTATATGAAGTTCAAGAATATGCAAAATAAATCTATAGTGGCTGAAATCAGAAAGTGGCTGCTCTTGGGGGCAGGAGAAAGAAGGAGCTGGTTGGAAAGGGGACTGGAAAACTTTCTGAGGTGCTATAAAAATATTTTGGACCTGGTTTGGAGTAGTGATTACATGGATGTATTGCTTATGTCAAAACTTTTCCAACTAAGGTTGAAGTCTAAAGGTAAAATTCCAGATGGGGATGCAGGGTGGGGAGAAATTCAGGGTCGCAGTAGGATGAACAAGATAAATATCTAATTACCGGAACTGTATACGCATAGAGTCACCACAGTGAGGGAGGGCTGGGGGAGGCATTAGTCAGAGATGGACCAGTGGCAAACATGGCTCGGTGCCGAACCATACCATTGGGCCAGCGGATGACACCGAACTTCCCCCAACCCCTCCAGAAACACAACTGGTCCTGTCACCTGGAACATGGGTGGAACCATTACCGAGAGTGGATATGCAAGCCAAGGGCCAATCAGTTACCTCAGGAGTTGGGGCTTAGGTCCCACATAGGAAATGGCACAGTTACCCTAGATGGCCCTGCCCAACCTACAATAGTCATTCCTGCTCAACCTCTTCTTTTCTTCAGGTCTGAGTGAGGGTGAGTAGGATCACTCTATCTTCCCCTTTCCAGTTGCCTATTGAAAACCAACTTTCACCACCTTTTCTCTCCCTAGCTCATCTTCTCCACACTCCGTAATGCAACTTCTCCCCCAGTTTTCTTAATGATATAATTCCTATATAGTTCGAGTGTTAGCAAACACTTGCCACCATTAAAGATCACTCAGCAAAGACCAGCAAGAGCAAATCAGAGGCCATTAATTGTGTGGAAGGAGAATGATTTCTGTGGTATGAGAAACCCCAAATCTAGATTGATGTTGAGCCAGATATCATGGTACAAGGTGTAGATTAGGCCAAAATACACACACACAGACACACACACACACACACACACACACAGTGACAGTCAGAGTCCTGGTGTCCCGAGCCTGAGTGTATTTGTGTTCCTTCTTCTGTCCTACTGCTTTCTTTCCTTGCTTTCTTCCTTCCTCTCTCCTTTCTTTCCTCCTTCCTTTCACTTCCTTCTCCTCCTCCCCTTATCATTTTCCTCCTCTTCCTCCCATTTCTCCTTCTCCTTTGCCCCTCACTCTTATTATTATTCTTTTTCTTCTTCAAGTGGTGATGGCAAAATAAGTAAAGATCCCTGGGGAAACGAGACCTCAGGAAAGAAGCATGCTTATGAGGAGGCAGAAGAAATACATGATGCACATTTTTCTCCGTATTTCAAAGAATTCTACTGTGGCTGAAGGCCATCGTGCTTAAATGCTATGGGAAATGTGGAGACAGACACGCGTGGGTGGTCGCAGAACGACAGAATTGCCTCCCGATCACACGCCAGTGCCCGTGCCGGCACCACGGCACAGAGCAGCCATTAGCTTTGGCTAGAACTAGCTGTGCTTGTAAGTCATGTGATCTGGGCCAGCCTATTAAACTCTTTCAATCTCGGTGTCAGATGAAGTGGGAATGAAAAGGAGTATTTTCTAGGGTTATTTGAGAGTAGTGATTGCACTCGGCCTACGGTAGACGCCCAGGGAAGGTTGGCTGTTTCTTGTGCTGCTCCTTCGGACAGTTTATGTCTATAGTTCTCTCCCACATAGGCATTGTTTTCCTCTTCTTAAACAAAGAAGTAGAGTGAGTGTAAGATGACTCTTGCTAATAGAAATAAAAACACTTTATGCTTATAAAGTACTTCACAGTGTACAAGTGTTTACATGTGCATATGAAGAGCAGCTGGGGCAAAGAAATGAGTAAGTGGCTGAGAGAGAATCCTCGGGACCTATTCATCTTCTAGTCAGCACATGGAAAACCAATCACATGTTATATCCAGAATTTTCTACCTTTGTTTGCTCCAACTTTCACACGACGAGATAGATGGTTGTAACATCTTTATTCATTGCTTTATTCAAGCTTTATTCATTGCTTTCAATAAAGTTATTTTATCAGTATAATTTGCATCATGTTTGCTTCATTCATTCATTATTTCAATACACATTTATTGAGCACCTACCACGTGCCAGGCACTTTTATAGATGAGCTTTAAACTAGACAGGTAAAGCCTCTGTTACCATTAAAGTAGGGGAGACACAAACAATGAACAATTAGTAAATAAAAACAATACCTTCAAATGGTGATTAGACTATTTTTAAAGTCAAAGAAGTTAAAGAGGGCAGAGGTGATGATGGCTACTCTCTGCTGAAAGTGACAGGGAAGTGGGGTTTGAGCTTGAATGGTTGAGGAGGAGACAACCATGCCACGATTTAGGGGGACAGTATTCGAGGCAGAAGGAATAGCAGGTGCTAAACCCTGAGGCTGGAATTATTTTAGGGCATAGTATACTGCCTTAGGAGCCCTTAAGAGCATGCGCAGGGTAGGACGAATGACCATATGGCGTTTTTTGATCTGCGGACGAAGGTAGAGTTACAAACATGTGCAGCCACCCTGTCCTCACTGAATGGAATGGAATAAAATCCTTTCAGTATCCAAGTTATCAGTCTATGGCCACCGCACGTCCACAAGGAGAGCCAGGTTTGCTTGGCCCTGGAAGACACTTGGTGAAGCACTTACTGTAGTAAGTTGGTTACATTTTATTCTTTGACTTTTCCTACCATTTGAGGGGTGCCCAGAGGAATGGAGTTTTGGTCACACACCTTCTTCCTCTGCTTTCACCTCCCCTCCCCAGCTTCCTTACGCTCCACAGAGGCAGCTGAGACAGCCCACGTGCATGAGGAAATGACGCTCATCTTCTCCACCCACTTGAGAATGCTCGGATGCCATTAGCACTGATTGTCTTACTCTCACCCCTACCCCATCACTAGCCTTGTCCTCCTAGTAGGAGAACAAGGAAACTTAGTTTGGAAAATGTGACCTAAGTGGTCCCGAAAGGTAGCCTTGCTCATCCCTGGGTGATTATATTAAGGTTTTATTTTTCTTTATTTATCTGTGTTCAATTTGGGGGGCAACAAAAAATTTCTTTTTTTAAAAGACATATTGGCTCATAGAAGTAGATATTATCAGAAAATCACCTCAAATGTGACTTAGTGGTCCCATCATTCCCAGTTGCTGCTTGCTGAAAGAGGGACATTTATTACTTGAGATGGCCAAATCGCCCTGTCTTAAACAGGTGCTCCCATTTGGGCAGACAGCATAGGTAAATATCTTATTTATACATGGCGGTGACTAGGCAGGAATAACTCCTTACTTCATTTCTTTATTTTAAAGCATTCTTCAGAGAAGTATTTCCAGCAGCGAGATGCTGTAGCGTATTTGAAATAAATTTCAATTCGGTGACAAATGTTAAGGACATCTCTTGCAGAAAGGGAGTTAAACTTGCTAGGCGTAGCATGGGCTTAGGGATAAGATAAACAGTTTGGAAGAGGATGTGATATCACTCATCTCTTTAGGAAAGCATTTTTCTGTCTTAGAGTTAGAGCTCCAGGCAGAGGAAGTGGGAAGGCGGGGAAAACATGGACCGGTTCCAGAGGACATGACAGGTCATGGAGGATGAATGAGTCAGCCGGCATCAGAGGGTGCGCAGTGAGGGGTGGGGAAGAGGGAAGAAAGGAAGCCATGGACAGAGCCTTTGCACCCCCTCACTCCCACACCCCTGTACACACACCAGGCTCTCAGGGGACGTCAGCAGTCCTTAGTGTCCTAAAAGAGTAACCATGTTCCCCAAGCAATCAAGGGACTCCAGAAACTGGCTTGGCTCTAGGGGAGAGTCTGACACTAAAGGCAGAGAGGTGATGAGAGCAAGAGAACCATTGTCATAGGAGAGCCCTGTAAGCTGTCAGCATTTAGGTCTTCTATTTAGAGAAGTCCGGAAGGAAGTGAAAACTTGCTTCTCAAAAAGAAACACAAAGCAAATTGATAGCATTTAGTGGTGGCAAAAGAAGTGATTTGAAATAATTCTAAAACGTAGTCTTAATTAGTTGCTGTAAGGTACACCAGAGATCTCTGTATATCATCTGTGGGAGGCGTTTTAATTTTTCAGTGGGCACATATGGGAGGACTATTGTTTCTGTGAATACCTACTTCTGCACTTAGGCTTCTAGCATACACAGCTGACATGTGCCCAAGTCTTTTATCATATCTTGTTCGTCATATTTATATTGCTAGTATAGTTGTTTGAATTTATGTAATATTTGTTGGTCCAAGGATCTTAAAATTTTTTTACAGGGGTTTCTTACTCAATACTTATGCCCTTTACATAAACAAATGGAAACATGGTGTAAATTCATATGTCATGTATAATAATTAAATCTATGTTGTAGATATGAAACAAGTAAATGAACAAGATTAAAAATATGACCTGAGTCTTCTTGAAATTAATATTTTGTCCTTTTGACACTGCTTCCTCTGAGGTAATAAAATAAAAAGACTGAGTTTATCATCATACACCTACAGCCTCCAGAGTGATCTATTAAATCATAAATGGGATGATATTGCTTCTATAACTAGGAGTTCCTTCTATAGGAGGAAACAACAACAACAACAGCTTCAACACAACTTTTTACCTCTAACTGCTTGTCCACACTATGGTGGACGCCATACACCTTGGTCTATACCCTCAAAAGTAACATTTGAATAGTAAATGAGGCAGTCATGCAGATCCAACCTCGCTTCTTTGCTTCTTCTATTCTTTCACTAGACTTTAGCTACTCTGGCCATCTCTAAGTTTCAGGAGGAAGCTAAACTCTTTCATATTCCTGCCCGAGATATTCCTCCTACCTGAAATACATTTCTCCCCTTCTTCATCTGGCCAACATTTCAGCACCTTTCAAGTCTGCTGAAACTCACTTCTGTACTCCTCAGTATGAATCGATGAGCCTCTTTCATTACACTCTTTAATGCACCCATAACTATTTGTAATTCTATATTTACATATGTTTGTATTTCTCTAATATTTTTCTTCTCCATAAGACTTTTTTTTTACATTGATTAGGTTCACTGTCTTTTTTATCTCAAAGTATTACAGGGGTACAAATCTTTTGGTCACATGGATCACTTTTATAATGCTTCAGTCATGGTTGTAAGTGTGCCTGTCACCCAGATAGTGTCTATTGTACCCATTAGGTAGGTTTTCACCCATCCCCTCCATCACCCTCCCCCCTTTTTGCTTTCCATTGAGTTTTACTTCCCTCTATGCACATGTGTGTTCATCAATTAGTTCCAGTTTAATAGTGAGTACATCTGGTGTTTGTTTTTCTATGCTTTATATAATTCCTTTAGGATAACAGTTTCCAGTTTCACCCAGATTTTTTCAAAGGGCTTAATTCATCCTTCTTCATGGCTGAGAAGTATTCCATGGTGTACATATACCACATTTTGTTAATACATTCATGAATTGATGGGCACTTGGGTTGGTTCCACATCTTTGCTATTGTGAATTGTGCTGTACAGGTATTCAAGTACAGGTATCTTTTTGATAAAATGGCTTCTTTTTCTCTGGGTAAAGATGCTCAATGTCACTAAGCATAAGAGAAATGCAAATCAAAAGCACAATGAGATATCTCCTTACTCTAGTAAGAATGGCTTTTATTAAAAAGTCCATAAATAGATGCTGTCATGGATGTGTAGAGAAAGGAACACTCAAACACTGTTGGTGGGACTGCAAACTAGTACAAACTCTATGGAAAACAGTAAGGAGATTCTTCAAAGAATGAAAAGTTGACCTACCATTTGATCCAGCAATGCCACAAGACTTTGAAGCAGGAATAGAACTGATGTTCAGCTGGTTCTCACTCCTACGGCTCATGCAGGTTGCATCTGTTTTGTTCAGGATAGACACCTAGGGCCTTCCGTGGTAGCTGGAATATAGTAGGTGTTCAACACATTTGCTCAATAAAGGAGAGAATGACCAAGTCATGCAATGCCCTCATGGAATCAATTTTCCTGAATTCAATTCCTCCAGCCTCTACTGAGCCCCCCTTTTTTTCTGAGACAGAGTTTCATTTTGCTGCTCAAGCTAGAGAGAGTACCGTGGCGTCAGCCTAGCTCACAGAAATCTCAAACTCCTGGGCTCAAGCAATCCTGCTGCCTCAGCCTCCCGAGTAGCTGGGACTACAGGCATGTGCCACCATGCCCGGCTAATTTTTTCTATATATATTATTTGGTCAATTAATTTCTTTCTATTTATAATAGAGACAGGGTCTCGCTCTTGCTCAGGCTGGTTTTGAACTCCTGACCTCGAGCAATCTGCCCACCTCGGCCCCCCAGAGTGCTAGGATTACAGGCGTGAGCCACCGCGCCCGGCCTGACCTCCCCTGTGTAAGGCATGAACAGAATAGCCAAAACCAGCAGCTTCAGCTTCAGCTGGAGCAGAAGAGAAAGGCAGACTCTCAGGCCCACACCTCCTGAATCATAACGCACTGTTTAATGAGATACACAGGAAGTTCCAACTACACATTAAAGTTTAATTGTTCTAATTTAATGCACATGTATTTAATAAGCCTGGAAATGTAAGAAGCAAAATGACTACTCACACTCTTCTCACCTGTAAGCAACCTTCATGGTCTACCAAATGGGCTAATTATTATTTTCAATAGGACCCAAAAGTGCTGGGAATTTGCCAATTATTCTAAACTTCTTAAATACTAACAGTAGTCTCTCTTGCAGATCTAAGCAAGAATGGTCATAGTTTTGATCCAAAGCAAAAAAATGTTACAAATTCCGAGCTGATCAGGCACGGCCTTTTCATTGACTTGGGAGCCTTCTTTATCAGCCCAAATGCTGTACGGAGGTCAGAGAGAGCAAACTCAATGGTACATGCCGAGGCATGTTTAAGTCAGCCCGGCATTTAGCATACCAGGTAGCTGCCAAAAAAAAAAAAAAAAAAAAAAAAAAAAACTTGCATATTAGGCAAACTTTAATATGCGTAGTTGTCACTGTACTCATTAAAATATTCGGCTCATAGTATTGAGAAAACTAGATAAGGCACTAATTTGGCTTATAACATCCTAAACCCAGAACCTACAAACAAAAGGGCATAGGTAGGCTACCAAATTGAGTATTTGATTGTGGTATCTGCTGGTGCAGTAGGATGACTTAGCTTAATTCCATTAAATTTTGTAAAGATCCATAAACAGACAAAAGCTATGCTTCAAATAGTGTGAATTCAGGGCATCTCTAAGTATAGATTGAAGTGTCAAAGCTACAGGAAAGAAACAGACGCTTGTGGAGGCCCTAGCATTGCAAGGCAGCACAGGGTAGAAGTTAAGGTGTAGACTTCGGAGTCAACAGAACTTGACTCAATTCATGGTTCCCATTAGTAGTTGAGAGGCTCATCTAAAAATCAACCATACACTTTTCCTCAGAAAGGTTTTAAAGGATTAAGTCAAATATCAGATAATGTATGAGAGTTATTAACAATAAAAAGGGAACAATTTTAGAAAGCATTAAGCTTCCAGGGAACTCACAGTGGTATAAAATAGCCATAATCACAGCACCCTTACAGCAGAGGCTAGCATTAGACAGTCCATTCATTCAGTCAACTTATGTTGATTGAGAATCCACACGACATTGTTCTAATTGCTAGGGAATAAAAAGAAACAAAGATTCCGTGACATGGAACTTCGAGTTTAATGAACATAAGAAGATTTTTTAAAGTAATACTAAGACCATAATAACTATATGAACTGTGATAAATATTATGAAAGAAACCCACAGAATATTATCAGTAAATATTTCAAGAGAACTGGATTAAATATCCAGGCCAGAAAAAGTGGCATTTCAGCTAAGACATGAAAAAGACAAAATTTGCTAAGAAGGGGGCAGGGGAGCAATCCAGGTGTATAGAGGTAGACATAGATGTAGCTTTGATGTTGGCAAAGAGGTGACACTGTTAGAGCAGTTGACCAGGCAAAGATCAAGATGACAGGAGTTCAGTTGAAGCTGGACCTTGCAAAGCCCTGGGTGTCTTTCATTCTGGATGGAATGGGCTGACATGAAAGGGCTTTAGACAGATGAATGATGTGATCTCATCACCCCAGCATGCCCTGGTATGGAAGATGAATTAGAATGTGACAATAGTGGAAGCAGGGAGACTAGTTTATTAGAGGATGTCTTAAACTATGGGAACATAAATTTACTTGCAGCATATGCTTTCTGTAGGCATTCTTGCTGGAGCACGGAAAGGATGAGGCAGACTGAGGTTTCACAAGCTCACATTTCAGTTTCCTTTCACATCATTTTAAAACGTGTGTTTGCTGAGGGATTAACCACTGTGTATGTTGGCTTACTCATTTCCAGCAAATATTTATGGGGAATTCTCATGTACCACTTACTGTCCGAGGCACTGAGAATAAAGCAGAGAACAGAACACAGAGAGACATTGTTCTCCTTGATCATATATTCTAGCAGGACAAGAAATCAAACAAGTAAACAAACATATATACGAAAGATACCTGTGAAGAAAAATAAGTTCAAATAAGGGGCCTAGAGAGTAAAGGAAGGTGGTACAACTTTGAAGATGATTAAAGGATTTCTCTCAAATAAGGTGACTTTTTAGCAGAAATGAAGAAGCCATTTAAAACCTAGAGAATGATCATTTCAGGCAGAGGCGATGTTAAGTAAGTGCAAAGGCCCTGAGATTAGTGTTGTACTTAATATTTTCAAGAAACAGTCTGGAATTTGGTCAAAATCATAATTATCACCACCATCTCCATCCACATCCTAATCATCACCACTATCATCATCATCATCACCATCACCATCATCTTCATCATTATTGCTACCACCACCACCACCATCATTATCAGTCATCATGTAACTTTGGGAAGGTTTCATAGAGGCTCCATCCCACACGCTTTTGATATAACTCCACCAGAAACAGTCATATGTTAGGCAGAAAAAGTCCAAGTCTTCAAGTACCTGTAGTTTTTATCACTATTTGGTGTTAGAAGTTAGGGGAGAAAGTCATTTTAAGGTAGATACTTTTAGTTTTAGCATGAGTAAGAATCCAGTGAGGCACTTGATTATCCTGCCCATCCTTGTGTCAAAATTAGAGCCAGAGTGGGGCCAGGGATTCATAGGTGCAAGCAACACCCAGGTGATTTATTGATACAAGTGGCCTAAGGATTATACTTCCAAATATGCCATTTTAATATCTTCAGTGATTGAGGTCGTACAACTCTTACAAACTGTAATTACCTCCACCATTGCATACCTGTGCTTCAACTCAATAACAGGAGCCTAAAATATTATTCTCCAGTGGCAAAAGTCACAGACAAGGCTAAGAAGAAGAACAAATCCTAATGAGAAACCATCTAATACCTGGAAATTGGTGAATAAATGAAACCAATGAGCTCAAATTCATTGCCACTTGGCATCCAAGACTGATTACACATATTAATAATTTTTCTTCAATGTAACTCTTCTAATTGGTTTCAATGACAAATCTTTTTCTACTTATATGATTTAAGGAGGAATTCTTCAAACAGATGTAATTTATACGAAGTCTGATATTTGGCATTCTTAGGGAACAATGTGTGGTCAATTAAGCTATGCAAAAACATGAATTTCATAAGTATTGTTTATTTTCAAGTAGTATTAGAGGATACAAATATGCTTAGCCTTTAAATAATTCTTTACAATGTTTCAATATACCAGTTGTAATAGTGAATATTAACTGTCGTTGTACTGGAAATTTGCAGAAGTGCCAATTAAAAGGGAATTCTGTTTAATAAGATTCTGAGTAATATAAAGCTGATGTAACTTAATTTCTTCCTTCAAATATTAATATTCGCAACATAGAAATGCCGTGCTTTCTATAAAATTTCCTTTGCCTTTTATATCAAGTATCAGTTGATATTTTCATCTTACTCTAATTACTTGGCAGCAAACAAATTCTCCTCTACACAGTCTTCATGCCAAGATGATTATATCCTTTTAGTCAGTTTTCAGTCTTTAAAAGTAGTTATTGGATCATCATCCTGTTCTTCCTTAGGAAAGAAAAGTGATACCTACTATGGATCAGCTATTTGAATATGCAGTTTAGTTTTCTTCCCTAGTAATTAGTCCTTTTTATTACCTCATTTCAAAAGGGTAATAAAGGTCTGGAGAATATGTATTGTTTTTGAAAAACATAAACCCAAGATTATCATTTGTAGAAACATAGCAAGAAATATTAACAAACAAAACACTGATTTTAGATTACACTTTGAGATTCTGACCTTAGTAATTTGTTAAATGATTTGCCACACTGAAATTTTTTTCAAGATGCTTTTAAAAATAATTATGGTTATTATTATAAATAACTTTAGATGGAAGTTGAGTTTAAAAGTAGCACTAATATTTTTACATTCATGTATTAATAAATCACTTTTATATTTAGACTCAAAACTTAAAATTACTCTCCCTCCCACTTCTAACCTGGGTCCCAGCATAATGTTAATTATTTAATTGAGTGTTTGCTCTGAATATTATCTTGGGTCTACGTTAAGCACAAAGAGTTTTTTGAACAGATTTGCTGCCATTGCCCCATTAGGCTGGTTAGTAAAACTAAAAGATATTTAAATCACAAAACCCAATAAAATTGAATTCTAAAATCCAAAGTACAATTTTAATAGCTACAAGCAAATTTATTTTTGGCCAAACCTTACCTGATCTACCCCACAAACCAGGTGCCAATGAATCAGGATGCGACTCTGAGTATAGTAAAGGGATTTATAAATTTTTTTTTATTTCTCCCCCACCTTCCAAAGGGCAGTCTTGAAATCAGAAGGGCCAATGAGGCTGCTTCTCCAATCATGTTATAGTCCTCATCAGCCTCTATGATGATGCCGTTTTTCTTGCAAAAGGGACACAGAATTCATTTGGTCTTTGCTTAAAAGGATGATATATACATCCTTGTGCGTGTATTTGGTCTGACACTGTAACAGAGGAAAGGGCAAGAGCCTGGGTTAATAGTAGCCTTTTGAAGCTTCCCTTAACGACCTCTGCAATCTCACATAACTAAGGGAAAGCTGTCCTTATTCTTCTTAGCGTTGCCAATGGGAGATCATTACACGTGCACATATGTAATTTTATTTTAATTGGTTTTTAAACCATCTCCTTGGCAGATATATTCATTTTAAGTATTGCAGGTGTAAATCACCAGGATATAGGAGGAGACTCGGTTACAGTCCTTCCCATGGGGAAATTGGAAATTAAACACAGATTGCATGGCCACCTGAGGCGTTTGCCTCATCCACCAAGATTTCAGATTTCTCTTCGAAGCATTGCTAATACATTCCTTTGGTTGTGGCTTTTAAGTCCCTTGTGTGAGGAAGCTTAAAGTAATAGGAAGTTGTTCATTGACTAGAAGGATTGCAACAATCCGAGACAGGCTGATGCTTGATTATCTGTTAGCCAAGGAAAGGGAGGTGTCTCCTGGGTCTTGGACTCGGGCCGGCCGGGGTCTGCTGTGGCATGTCAGCACTGACGCGAGACTGGAGTCTCCTGCAAGCTGGGATCGCAGTCTCTCATTCATTTCCTGGCATGCACACTCCTTAAAAACAGGGGCCTAGGCATAAGGTTCACGGTTTGCAGAAGGCCTGGGGCAGAGGGAGCCCAGAGGAAGTTTCGCTCATTAGTATTCACTGAAGCAAATCAAATTATTCAATCATTTTTTCGAGAGAAATTGACTGAGCATTTATCAGGTTAAAAGATCTATTGAACACTTGTGTGGAATATAAAAATAAATATGATGCAGAAATTAACCTTAAGGAATTTGTAGTTTATTAGAGGAGTTACACTTTATTAGTATGAGTTCCAATCACTGGCAGATACAAAGCAGAAGATGATAGGCAACACCAGAAAATATCAGTTTTGCATTTTTAAAATTATTTTCAAAATATATTTCCATACTGATTATTCAATATGATCTGATGCTTTGGAAGACACTCTGAAATATATTAACACTAAATGCTATGTAAATATGAAAGATTATTATAGTTGTAAATAGCTCTGTTGTTTCTCAAGATGCCTGATATTGGAGCCATTGCTTTAGGGCACTCCTTCTTCCAAGATGTCTGCTGCACATCTCTAAACAGAAGATGCAGGAAATCTGTAAGGTCATCATGTTGCCCTGGCACATAAGAATCACCTGTGAAGCTTTCGAAACGCCCATGTTCAAGTTAAACTCCATATGATGGAGTTTGAATCTCTGGAGGTGGAGCCCAAGAATGACCACTTTTGAAGTTTCTCTAAGTGATTCCACTGGTTTCCAGCCTTGCCTGCATTTACACCTCATGAGTAGCTCCTAAACACCAGGTTTCACCCCAAGAGATTCTGATTGATTTGCCTGGAATAGAGCTTTAAAAATCTAAGTTCAATAGTAATGTGTAGCCAGGACTGATACCCACAGGGT
Source organism: Microcebus murinus (assembly GCF_040939455.1). NCBI lineage: Eukaryota > Metazoa > Chordata > Mammalia > Primates > Cheirogaleidae > Microcebus > Microcebus murinus. Next base: position 2,385,271 of record NC_134129.1, read on the forward strand.
TATGGGATAACAGAGCATCTTAATTACAGGGAATATATGACAAAAACAGTCATTTGTTTTTGTCACTGGGTATTGTTTGCAGATCATCTTGTAATAATTAAGTATTTAATCAAATCCAGTTTAAGAGACTAATGTGTTTACTTTTTCCCAGTTATAGGTGGTTATAAAGATGATCAGAAAGGGTTTCCATCCCTAAACATAGGACAGATTGGGCCTGGGAAGGCAAGAATTCTCCTAGAATTCTTGGCCCCATGAACTGTTGTGGTCACTCTTAGTCATTCCTCTTCAGTGGAAAAAGCCCAGGCATGAGTAGCGTGTAAGTGCATGTGACCATTTCAAAACAATGTCACCACCTATGCAAACCACTGTCTGGGAAGAAAATTTATTTATCCCGTGCACATCTTACATGGATAAAACAACATATTGTGTTATTTCAACTCTCATTTGTTTGTAAATACTTCTGGTGTGTAATCCCTGATACAGTTTGGAAATTCCTTAAAGTATCAGTTTCTCAAAACTATTGACATAAATGGATCTTTCTCATGTAAGTTTATTCAAAACTTCAGATACCTCTCACCAAAGGCAAAATTATCAACTTTAATTTCAAAAATCTACATAATTGTATGTTGGTTTTACAACGTTGAGAGAGTTTGTGTGATTTTTATCCAGTTAGGACAATAATGTAGACAAACGCAAGAGTGAACGCATGGTTAAAGAATGTTAAGCTGCTAATATTTTCAATTTCACAGTATTCAATGCAATTAGTCCCCAACATGGCCAATGGGTTCTCAGAAACTGGGCCTTTAAGAGAAACAGTAGCAAAACCAATTTTACCCTTGGCTAATTGACAGAAGTAAGATTTAAGCCCCCATGGTATATTTCTAGTCACAAAAACATCACCAAAATTCTGGCCGGGCGTGGTGGCTCACGCCTGTAATCCAAGCAATCTGGGAGGCCAATGCGGGTGGATTGCTCAAGGTCAGGAGTTCGAATCCAGCCTGAGCAAGACCCTGTCTCTACTAAAAATAGAAAGAAATTAATTGGCCAACTAAAAACATATAGAAAAAATTAGCTGGGCATGGTGGCACATGCCTGTAGTCCCAGCTACTGGGGAGGCTGAGGCAGTAGGATCACTTGAGCCCAGGCGATTGAGGTTGCTGTGAGCTAGGCTGATGCCATGGTACTCACTCTAGCCTGGGCAACAGAGTGAGACTCTGTCTCAAAAAAAAAAAAAAAAAAAAAAAATCACCAAAATTCTAAATAAAGATGCAAAGTACTTCTAATATTAAATGTTGAAATAAACATGTTTATTTCACATATTTAAGAAAGATTAATAAAAATAAGTACCCAATTTTTGGTGAATCAGTGAGTGATGGTGGTTGTAGTGGTGGTGGGTTAAATCAGGATTAATGTTTGCAAAGTGAAAATTGTATGGAAGACCTTCACCCACCACCCAGGTAAAAGACAAGCAATCACCAATATGGTGGGCTTGCTGAGCGCTTTTGTACTGCATTGTTGACTGGTGTGCATTTATATGATCATCGTCTACTTTACAGATTTGTATTTGACAATACTTGTATTCATTCATTCATTCATTCATTCATTCATTTCCAGCCTGCTTATTCCAGTCCAGAGTCCCGCGTGGCCAGAGCTGCTCTTCTAAGATCAGGGAGCAGGGCAGGAGCCACGCTAGCCCTCGCCATCTCACGCACACGCCCACGCCCACACTCACTCACACTAGGATGATGCAGACACACCAGTCCACCTAACATGCACATTTTTGGGATGTGGGAGGAAACAGGATAGCCCGGAGAAAACCCCCAGCAGACATGGCATGCCAACTCCATACAGACAGCAGCCATGGCCAGGCATCGATTATTTTTTTAGTCAACTTTATAACAAAATGTCAACATTAGAGGGCCTGGTGTACTGAATGATCTTACTCCTGACCAGGTCAACGAGATATTCATGGATTCATTTACTGTGTGAACTTTTCTCCCATAAACCAATATGCCTTGAGAACTGGCTTAAAAAGCAAAGAACTGACTTTATTGCTTAATAAAACAAAAAACGAATCACTGCTCATACTGTTACTCTTTAGAAAAGCATCATTAGTGACCAGAAGGAGAGAAGGAAAGCAAACATAAGAGAATGATGTGGCTAGTTCACTTTATAAACGCCATTAAATGAGTTACAGAACTTTCTTAGCCTTGGGAAACTGGTGAAAAGGAAATGGCTGCATACTGATGTCTTTCATCTCTCTGTAACATCCCTTTCTCTATGTATGGCCAACCGCTGGCCTTCATCGCCTTCCTTCTGTCCCTCAATCTTCACAGTTAACACTCTAGCTTCTTCATCAGAGTTATTATCTTCAATAACTCCCCACGGTCTGTGTTTTTCCTTCACTCTCTTCTCATCAAAATCCTCCTCCTGGTGGGGCAGCTTTTCCCATGAACATGGTAGGTACATGTCAACATAGTTAAAGGTGCTAATGGATCAAAGAGTTATCGCTTAGTACATCGTCCTTTTAAAAGGAATATTTTTTTGGTAAAACCCAAAGGACTGATGTTAATCTTGGGAAGAACATTTATGGTTTAGTAGCAGAAGACTTTTCAGCACACGCCAGTTATAACGTGTAAATAGAACCTGCTAAATCTGCAAGTAGAGATATCTATGAAATTATTTAATGTTACAGAGGCACCACTACTTAGGCACTTTTAACTTGTCAACTTTATAGATACCAAAGAGATGCAAAATACAATGCAAGAGCATGCCAACTCTGCCTGCCACCAACAGGCGCCATGAGAGATTGGGTGGCCACCTCCGCCTTCCGGCAGAGTGTTTTATTGGCTGTTTTACTTAGTTGTGAGGTGTTTGGGGAACATGGACCATTGTATAGGAAGAGTGATTCATTCAATAGGCAGAGAGTGTTGTTTGCATGTTATCCATGGTAGTTAAAGACAGAAAAAGTGACAGACAAGAATGCAAGAACGTCAGACTATAAGAACGCCAGAGAATAAGCACCGAGTTGAATGCCTATTAGTTAATATTAATTCAAGAAAAGAATAGAAGTTCATTAGGGAACCTAAAGATTAAAAAAAAAAAAAAAAAAGGCTAAAATTGTGGCTGACGAATCTTCTCCAGCAAGTCACAGCGACCCACACAGGTCCGCGGACCCGGCAGCGTCAAAGGGAGTGGCGACGGGAACCAGGACTGATGCTGTCCCCTCCGATTTATGCTGACAGAGAAGGAGGAGGAGGGTGACACTGGTTTGTTTTAGAAAAAAAAGATGCTTTGTAGAATATGTTAGCAAGGAAGAGACAAGTACACTGAATTTTTGATGATTAGAAGAATCAACTCATATTCCAGTTGAGTAAAAATACTTGGGCCGGGCAAAGTGGCTCACGCCTGTAATCCTAGCACTCTGGGAGGCCGGGGTGGGAGGATCACTTGAACTCAGGAGTTTGAGACCAGCCTGAGCAAGAGCGAGACCCCATCTCTACTAAAAATAGAAAGAAATTAGCTGGGCCTAGTGGCGTGCTCCTGTAGTCCCAGCTACTCGGGAGGCTGAGGCAGGAGGATGGCTTGAGCCCAGGAGTTTGAGGTTGCTGTGAGCGAGGCTGACGCCACGGCACTCCAGCCCAGGCAACAGAGTAAGACTCTTGTCTTGGGGAGGGGGGGAGGGGGACTTGTAGGCTGAGTTTGACTTGAAAGGAAAGGACTTTGGAACATTCTTTCAGGATCTAAACCATTAATAAATAAAGCAGCTTCCAGATCATTCTTCCTTAGTTATTGATGTAAATATTTTTACCATTTTTAAAACTGGCAACATTTGGAGGCATTCACAGTTTGTAAAGTCAGGGTTGTAAATATAGAAGAGTTTCTGTTTGTTAGTATAATTATCATTGCCGTAGCCTCCAATTTTTCACAAAAATTCAAAAATGTATCTTTTGAATCTCACAACTGCATCTTACCTTTAAACTATTTTTTGTGCTTGACTGCTATAATAATATTTGCCTAAGGATAACACAAATATATTTGTGATAGTAGCCAAAATTACAAAATAAATTAAATGCCCAGAAATGAAGAACAAGAAACCATGGTCTGTATATATAATGAAATATTATGTAGCGATTAAAATTATATGAAACAGTCTTACGTTAAACAAAAAAAGAAAATATGCAATTGCATATACAAAATCTATATTTAGAAAATGCCAGAAACACTGATAACCATTGTCTTTAGGCATTGAAACCATAGGGGAATTTATTCCTTCTATTTACATCTTCCAAATTTTTTATATTTACTTTTAAAATAAACACAAACTTTTCGAAGTGATTTTGCCAGGCAAGTGTGAGATTGTAACGTGTTGTTCTTTCACTCATCAGGAAAGGTGAAGAGGAAAACTAGGTCTTGCTATTTAGCTGTGATAAATGTCGATTTAATATTTTTAATTCTGATTTTTAAATATCAACTTCAGAGCTCATTCCGAAAATAGTGTTGAGAAGTTCTCAAGAGTTGACAGAGAAACATTTACTGAAAACTCAAATTTCTCTGCTAACCACTGAAGATTTGGCATTGCTCTTCTTACAGTAGCAAAGGTCACTGGGAATCTCTGCAGCACAGGAACGAAACTCTTAAAAATGTTTGTTCAATTTCAGATAGGAGGGAAGAAATCCTTTATTCCTTTTCACTCTAATTTTCATGTAAGTTCCTTTTTTGTCAATTTTTTATTGTTAGATAGTATATGCTTATTGTAGAAATTTGTATAATACATAAATATCTTTTTGCAAAACTCATAGTCCTATAATCCAGAGATAATCACTATTAACCTTTTTTTTAATTTCAGAATATTCTGGAATACAAAGATTTAGGCTACATGTATTACCCTTGCCCCACCCAAGTGAGAGCTCCAAGTGTGTCCATCCCCCAGATGGTGCGCACCACACCCATTAGGTGAGAATACACCCTCCCCCTCCCCCTCCCCCTCCCATTAATGTTATTGTTATTTATTTCCCTTCTCTCTGTCTCCGCCTCTCTCTCTCTTTCTCTCTCTCTCCTCTTCCTCCAGCTTTCTCAAAAACAGGATCGCCCTGAACAGTCTGGGCAGCAGCCTGGCGGTATTTCAGTCATATCTCCCCGGGGTAAGACTGCGCCGCTCAGCCGCGAGGCGTGAGCTGGCGCCCGGCTTCAGCTGCAGCCTTCGAGACGCGCGTGTCTGAGGCGCCGCCGGCCTTCGAGACGCGCGTGTCTGAGGCGCCGCGGCCTTCGAGACGCGCTGTGTCTGAGGCGCCGCCGGCCTTCGAGACGCGCGTGTCTGAGGCGCCGCCGGCCTTCGAGACGCGCGTGTCTGAGGCGCCGCCGGCCTTCGAGACGCGCGAGTCTGAGGCGCCGCGCCGGCCTTCGAGACGCGCGTGTCTGAGGCGCCGCCGGCCTTCGAGACGCGCGTGTCTGAGGCGCCGCGCCGGCCTTCGAGACGCGCGAGTCTGAGGCGCCGCGCCGGCCTTCGAGACGCGCGTGTCTGAGGCGCCGCCGGCCTTCGAGACGCGCGTGTCTGAGGCGCCGCGCCGGCCTTCGAGACGCGCGTGTCTGAGGCGCCGCCGGCCTTCGAGACGCGCGTGTCTGAGGCGCCGCCGGCCTTCGAGACGCGCGTGTCTGAGGCGCCGCGCCGGCCTTCGAGACGCGCGTGTCTGAGGCGCCGCGGGCCTGCGCCGCCCGCAGGTGTGATTGATTCCCATCTGTTTCTTCTCCTTCCTCGCCACAGGCATCGTCCTGCTCCGGATTGTCTGCCTCCCGCAGGACTCCACTAGCAGCTTTATATTGGGGTTTTCTCATTAAGTGGTGAGCATTCCCTAACGGCATTAAAATAGTCTCATAAACATTATTCTCATGTTACGGGCTCATTATTTAGATATATTGTAGAGAAAAATCTAACCCACCCTTCTGCTTCTGTAAAATCTGCTCGCTCAACCCTACTCCCTCCCCCGCGGGGGCCACTCTGTAACTCCCCAGCCGTTAGTCCTTGGAAATTACTGACCAAGATTAGAAGTACCTGACATTAGCTAATCTGGTACATGTTTGTGCAAGGTCAAAGCCCATGAAACTTTCCCCCCACCCTGTGACCCCAGCCACCTGCGTGTGGTTTTTGTCTATAAAAATCCTAAGGAAAAAAAGGTCGGGGCCTTTACATGCTTTACATGAGTTTCAGAATGTTTCTTCAGAATGGATTCCCCAAAGTGTAATTACCAGCTAAAGGTTCTTGCTACATTTTGGGAAACAGATTTTCAAAAAGACAGCACCAAATTATTTTCTAACTAGCAATTTATTCCCAATTCACTGAACTGTTATGCGATGCTGAGTGGGCGTCCTTAAAAATAACATTTCAATTAATATCTTTATAGATAAACCTTTGTTCATATTTCTCATTTTCAGTCCTTCCAGCTCTAGTTTCTGCGGGGTTTCTTCTGACCTGCAGAGACCACTGTGTTGGCTCTTCCCCACTCCTCAACTACAGCCTCGACAGAAGCAGCAGCCCTGCAACGCACTCCGAGTCTTCTCTGCTCGCACCTGATAATGACAGCAAGCCACAGAAAACGGTGACTATGCTTTGGCATCTTCTGCAACTATACCAGCGCCCAGGAGCCCCCATGTCCCACTGAAAGGAAGTGCTTCGGCTGCCAGGCTCCCGCACTGCCGCCTCCCGCCTTCCGTGGAAGATGCGGGAAGCTATGCGTGTGCCCGCTTTCTGTGCCCAGGAGTGTTCCTGACAAAAGGCTAAGAGTGCATTGAAGAACACTTACCAGAAACCAAAAGTCCAAAAGCACAGCTGCTTTAATCGTATCAAGAAGAAAATGCAACCACCCCAGATGTAATTTATGAGCAACTGTAAGTGATTTGAACAAATCATTTAAAATTTTTATTTCTCCCAAATAACTACCAGGTTATTCAATCAATAACTCTTGATTGAATCACATGCCAAAGTCTCCTATAGCTATTAATATATATTATTGTATTTTATTTTATATATATCATTTTAATATATTATCTTAATAATATATTAATATATTATTTTATTAATATATTATAATTTAAATAAAATTATATTCATTTTATTATATAATAATATATTATTTTATTTATATATTATTTTATTAATACATTATATGTTGTAATGTTTTATTTTATTAATATATATTATTTATTTACATTATATATTTTATTTTATCATCTGGAATTCAAAAAAGAATTGATGAGAGTTGTAGCAAAAGCAAATTTTATATGTTCTTAACTTTGGTCCAGTAATTTCACTTTTGGGCATTTACTCTAAGGGAATAACCAGGGAGAGGCACAAAGATTTTGTTACAAGGGTATTCATCAAAACCTGTACACAGGCATGGAAAACTGGAAACGACTTACACATGCAATAATGCCATTAAAATGCTATAAAATAATATTTAACCACATGTAAAAGTGCCATTGTTAAGTGATAAAAACAAGATGCACAATGGTTTACATAGAATGACTTTGTTTCTATAAATACATATGCATGCAAATATACCCACACTCATAAAAGATTGCAGAACTATAAATCAGAACGTTCATAATGCTGCTTTTAGTTGTAGAGGAAAAAGTGTAACATTTAAACTTATTTTTACTTGGCACCACTTTGAAAATTTGCTTTAAAAAGTATATTATTTTGTAATTAAAATAAATAATCATAAAAACATAATTTTCTAGATTCTAGAGTATGTATTGAAAAGCAGAGGCACACGCAGCTATCAATTTTAATGAGACTCTGAGCTTCTTGATGTACATGTGTCCACACAGAGAAGCACACATGTACATACACACACACACACACACACCCCTGTTATTGGACACTAAGACTACTTTCCAATGGTACAAGATCCTGATGCTGAAGTTAATGAATGACCTTAAAGCTTGACCCCTAAACTCTTTCTTTGGTGGAATGTACATCAAGGAAATCCTTTTCCCAGTGTTGTAAACTGATGTATAGCTAAGTTATAAAAGGGCATGGCCCATGAGAGTTGTTTCCTGCGAAAGTTATGTCAAGCCTGAAACCAAGTGCTGCACATACTGACAAAACAATACAATAGGGTTGATTAGTATTTGTAGAAAGGCACACTCCCTTTTATTTATGCTAAATTTGCATTTTCTCAATACCAAGGACTTTCAAAGTAATTCAGTTATTTCTCCTGTTATTTAATTTCCAAGGCTAGCTTCTTACATGTATTTTAGGACCTAAATTTTACATAGTGTAGGCATAGATCCAGAAACTATTTCTGTTAGTCTTGGTTTTGAGCTTTTTTTTAACAGCCTGAATTGGTCCTAATAAGAAATGATGAGGTATCAATTTCATTAGTAATAAATGTTGAACTCTTTTACTAAGTGCCACAAAATGACAAAGGGCCAGGAAACAAATACATGTTAAGCCTACAAACTAGTGGAGATTGGGCTCCAACCTAAGGAATACTATGGGAGGCTATGGACTGTTGGATATTCTTTGCAAACACAAAGAAAAAGGCAGAAACAATGTTGCATTTAACACTTTATTGCTAGGTTTTCCAGTCTCATATCAAGGAGAGAAAATTGTTACCTCTGAAAAGTCAACTAAGATTTGTATCCATTAACCTGAACCCCCTTAATCATGATTTCTACCTTATATGATACCGGCAATAAGTCCAGGAGCCACCATGTGCATGGCAGGGAGATGAATTTTCAGTGTAGCTCCTGCGTGTGTTCTCCAATTCAGCTTTCTGTTCTGTAGCCCAACCCATGTATAAAGAGGCCCTACCCACTGATAAGGGACTTATTTATATTCCCACAGCCAGATTCTCTCACTGTAATCGCGACTGCATCTAAGGTAAGCACATGACTCACACGCACTGGTCCTTTCCCTGAAACTTGGGATCGGAGCCAATTCTCAGCTCTCTGTGGTCTCAGTGCCAGAGGTGACAGGCAAGAAGTGCAGTCCACATGGGTATTCCCAACTCCCATTTAACTAACAATCTTAATCCCCACCTTGATGTCAACTTTACTTTGCTATAGATTTTAATGAGCACAAAAAAGGTGAAAGAGAAAACATGAGGTCTGATACATCTAAAAATCTGTGCAATCAACAATTAAACAGTTGAAAGTATCATTCCCATTCTCTTTCACAGCCAAGATTCTGAATACGTATTTTCTACCAACAACCACCACCGACTTTAATCTAGTGCAATCAAGGCTCCATCTTCATCTACTAAAAATACTCTTTCAACCTTTATGACATGCACAAGTCAAAACTCAGGGCCTTTTCCTTCCTCCATTCTCCGCCCCAGGTTGTTTCTCTTGTCCTAGGCAGTGTGGACTATTGCTGTGGATCTTGGATTTTTTTTTCCCTTCTCCTAAGTTTCATGACATGGTTTAGTTGTCCTCCTGGTTACAACCATCATCAAGTCCTGTTGATTTAAATAACAGTCTAGATATAGCCCAGATTCAGCCTTTTCTCATTACTTCTACTACTACCACCTTTGTCCTAGCCATGTTGTAATTTAAGTGGGTTTTTAAAACACCTCTACCTTATCTTCCAGGTTCCAGTCTTGTCCCTCTGCAGTGTATTTTCTGCAAAGCAAATAGACAGGTCTTTTTTAATTACTTCACCACCTTATCTCCAGCTCTCTGATAGCTTCTTATTGCATTTTTAATAAAAGGCAAACACCTTAGAATGCCTATAGTCCCTGGAGTTTCTACCCCTGACTACCACTCTGACTTCTTTTGCCACTGTCCTTAAGCATGCTCTGGGCCACACTGATCTTACTGTCTTTAGAGCCCTTGCACTCACTGATTCAGGTCAAGAATGCTTTGGCTCCGTGTGTCTGGATGGCCACGTTTGCCTCATCTCTCTGTGTCTCTACTCATGCATCGCCTCTATAGAGAGGCCTCCCTGACCACCCAGCTGAAGCAGCCTGGAAATCATAGTGTGTTACATATGACCACCTTATTTTGTCACTAACCTTGAAACCTTGGGCATGTTATTCTATGCCTCAGTTTCTTCATCTGAAAAATGCATCTTATATATATAGTTACATACTTCACTGAGGTGTTATATGGACTTAAAAGCTATTTTATTTGAAAAGTTTAACAACAAAAAGAAAACCCTGTATACATGTTTGCTGATATTATTTTTATTAATATTTATTTTCTTTCTTTTCTCATTAGAAGATAAATTCTAGGCTTTATCTCTCTTGCTCATCATTTACTCTCAAGATGTAGAGCATAATAAGTCTTCCATAAGTATTGCATATGAATAACTGAATAAAGAAATGACATATCTAACCATGGCTTTTGTCTCCAAAGGCTCTTTTTATTTTACCAGTTCTTTAGATGAAATTTCTTTCACCAGTGTTCTCAGATTAAGTCATTGGTTTCCTGAAGTGTTTCTCTGGCTTCAGTCTGTGATGGGGCTTACAGACCATATACCCAACCACCACAGTGGGGAGAGACTTCTAAAAGGGTGAAAATTGGTCCTGGGACTCAGGAGACCTGGGATTGTGTGTGAGTTCTGTGGCTTTACTTGCTTTGTGACCCAGAGCAAAGCATGAACTTTCTGGAGACTATATTCCCTTGTAGGTAATAATTATGAATCTTCCATCTCAGAGTGTGTATCAAAACAAAGAGTTAATGGATGTGAAAGTGTTTTGTAAATTGTAACATAGTGTATAATTTTGAGGTATTGCCAAATACATCAAATATGCTATTTCCACATATCTGTGATTGTGAATTGTGCTGCAAGAAACATTTATTTGAGCACTGGTGTCTTTTTGATAAAATAATTTCTTTTCCTATGGGTAGATACCCAGTAGTGGGTTTGGTGGGTTAAATGGTAAGTCTATATTTATTTCTTTGAAGAATCTTCATGCTGTTTTCCATAGAGGTTGTACTGATTTGCAGTCCCACCAACAGTGTGTAAGTGTTTCTTTCTCTCTGCATCCACACCAGCATCTATTGTTTTTTGAGTTTTTAGTAGCCATTATGACTGGAGTAAGGTAATATCTCATTGTGGTTTTAATTTGCATTTCCCTGATGATTTGTAATTTTGTGCATTTTTTCCATGTTTATTGACCGTTTGTCTATATTTTTTAGAAAAACCTGTTCATGTCTTTTGCTCACTTTTTTATGGGGATGTTTGTTTTTTTTCTTGCTGATTTATCTGAGTTCTTTGTAGATTCTGGATATTAGCCCTTTATCAAATGTATAGTTTGTGAATATTTTCTCCAATTCTGTAGATTGTTTATTTACTCTGTTGATTATTTCCTTTCCTGTGCAGAAGCTTTTTAATTTAATCAAGTCCTGTTTATTTATTTTTGTTGCCGTCATTGCATTTAGTGTCTTAGTCAAAAATTCTTTGACTGGACTGATGTGTAGAAGAGTTTTTCCTACATTTTCTTCTAGAATTTTTATGCTTTCATGCCTTATATTTAAGTCTTTTATCCATTTTGAATCAATTTTTTTTAATGGTGGGAGATTGGGGTCCTGTTTCATTCTTCTACATGTGGCTATCCAGTTTTTCCAATGCCATTTACTGAATGGGACTTCCTTTCCCTACTGAATGTTGTTGTCTGCCTTGTCAAAGATCAGCTAGTTGTAGGTACATAGTTTTATATCTGGATTCTCTGTTCTGTTCCATTGGTCCATGTCCATATTTTGTACCAATACCATGCCATTTTGGTTACTATAGCTTAGTACTAGTAGTATAATTTCAAGTCTAGTAATGTGATGCCTCTGGATTTGTTCCTTTTGCTAAGATTGCTTTGGCTATTTGCATTCTTTTTGATTCTAAATGAAGTGTAAAATTATTTTTCCTAAATCTTTGAAATGTGACATTGGTATTTTGATGGGGATTACATTGAATCTGAGCAGTATGGACATTTTAACAATGTTCATTCTACCAATCCATGGACATGAGATATTTTTCTATTTGTTTGTATCCTTTGCAATTTCTTTCGTCAGCGTTTCATAGTTCTCCTTGTAGATCTTTCACCTCCTTGGTGAATATATTCCTAAGTATTTTATTTTGTTTGTAGCTACTGTGAATGGTATTCAGTCTTTGATTTTATCTCAACTTGACTGTCATTTGTATTTAGAAATGATACTAATTTGTGTACATTGATTTTGTAACTTGAGACTGTGCTGAATTTATTTATCAATTCTAGGAGTCTTTTGAGTCTTTTGGTGGAATGTTTGGGATTTTCTAGATACAAAGTAAAAAGCAACAGTTTGACCTCCTCTTTCCCAATTTGGATGCTCTTTATTTCTTTTTCTTGTCTGGTTGCTCTGGATAGGATTTCCAGTACTATGTTGAATAGAAGTGGTGACAATGGGGACTATCATTTTGTTCCAGTTCTTAGCAGGAATGTTTTCAACTTTTCCCCCTTCAGTATGGCGTTGTCTGTGGGTTTCTCATATATATGGCTTTTATAATTTTGAGGTATGTTCCTTCTATGCAGAATTTGTTGAGAGTTTTTATCATGAAGGGTGCTGGATTTTGTCAAAAGCTTTTTCTGCATCTATTGAGATGATCGTGTGATCTTTGTTTTCTCTGCTGTTTAGGAGTGAATTACATTTATTGATTTACATATGTTCAACCATACTTGCATCCCTGGGATGTAGACCACTTGGTCATGTTGGATTTTTTTTTTTTTTAATGTACTGCTGAACTCAGTTTGCTAGTATTTTTGAATCAATATTTATAAGAGATATTGGTCTGTGGTTTTCTTTTTTTAATGTGTCTTTCTCTGGCTTTGTATCAAGGTGATACTGGCTTCATAGAATGAGTTGGGGAGGATTTCTTCTTCTTAATATTATAGAAAAATTTCTGTGCAATAGGTACCAGCTCTTCTTTGTGATCTGATAAAATTCAGCTGTAAATCCATCTGGTCAGGAGCTTTTTTTGCCAGGAGATTTTTTTATTACTGCTTCAATCTCACTGCTCGTAATGGGTCTGTTCACAAGTTCTATTTCTTCCTGATTTAGGCATAGAAGGTTGCATGTTCCTAGGAATTTGTCCATTTCCTCTACATTTTCTAGTTTATGTGCATAGAAATTTTCATAGTGTTCATAAATGATATTTGTAGTTCTGCGTTATCACTTGTAATATCTCCTTTTCCTTTCTGGTTCAGCTTATTTGGGCCCTTTCTCTTCTATTCTGGGTTAATCTAGCAAGAAGTCTATTAATTTTGTTTATCTTTTCAAAGAACCAACTTTTGTTTTGTTGATTCTTTGTTTGTTAGTGTATTTTTTTGTTTGGTTTTTTTTGGGGGGTGGTGTTCCAATTCATATAGTCCTGCTCTGAGCTTTGTTATTTCTTTTCTTCTGCTGGCTTTGAGTTTGGTTTGCTCTTCTTTTTCTAATTCCTTGAGATGTGATATTTGGTTGTTAATTTGTGATTTTTCTGTCTTTTTGAGGATAGGCATTTAAGGCTATGCATTTTTCCCTTAGGACTGGTTTTGCTGAATGCCATAGATTTTGATAGCTTGTGTCTCCTTTGTCATTAAGTTTGAGAAATCTTTTGATTTCCATTTAATTTCATCATTGACCCAAGAATCATTCAGCAATAGGTTGTCTTATTTCCATGACTTCAAGTAGATTTGAGATTTTTCTCTTAGAATTGATTTCTAGTTTTATTCCACTGTGGTCTGAGAAGATACATGGTATGATTTTGATTTCTTTTTTAATTTATTGAGACTTGTTTTGAAGCCTAAGATATGATCAATTTAGAGAATGTTTCATGTGGTGACAAGAAGAATATATATTCAGTGGTTTGGGAGTAACATGTTATAAATGCTTGTTAGTTCCATTTGATCTAGAGTCCCATTTAAGTCAAGTGTTTATTTATTTATTTTCTGCTTCAATGATGTGTCCAGCTCTGACAGTAGGCTGTTGAAGTCCCCAGCAATTATAATGCTACTATTTATCTCTTTACTTAGATCAGGTAGAATTTGCTCTATCAATCTGGGAGCTCCTATGTTAGGTGAATGTGTATTTAGGATTGTTTTGTCTTCTTGTTGAATTGCTCCCTTTATCATTATATAATGATCATATTTGCCTTTCTTTACCATTGTGATTTAAAGTCAATATTATCTGATATGTGAATGGCTACATCTTTTCTCTTTGGTTTCCATTTCCATAGGATACTTTTTTCTATCCCTTCACTTTGAGTCTGTGTGAGTCCTTGCAGGTTAGATGTGTTTCCTGGAGACAACAGATACTTGTGTTGTGTTTTTTCATCCATTCAGCCAGCCTCTGTCTTGTGGGACTCAGGAAAAATCTAGGCTGGGAGTAATCAATACATAGATGGCAATTAAAGACATGAAATTATATAGAATGAAGTAGGGGATGGCTATGTAAACAGAAAATTTCCAAGATTGAGTTCTAGGGCACTCTGGTGTTCACAGGTCCAAGGCAGGGGAGGGGGAGATAGGGAGGAAGGTCCAGCAAGAGCCTGAGACATAGGTAGAAAACCAGGTGAGTGTGGTATCCTAGAATCTAAGAGAATAAAGTATTTCCCTGAACTCTCTGGGTTCTCAGACTTTGAACTGAGACAGACTGTTGGTTCTGTAAGATCCCCACGATTTTATTTTACAAGAATTTCTATGTGCCCTGAGAACACTCTAAATAGATCTGAGACTCACTCCTCAAGATGTTGCACTGCCTCTGACATGGCCAGACTGCAGTGCAAATAGGGGTCAGAAGACCTCATTTTTTTGTGTGACAACTTTCCTATTGTCACCAGTGGAACCCAAGACAAATTACTTTACCTGCCCATAAAGTGGTCATAGCCATTGCTCCCTGCCCTATCTGCAGGCTAATGAAGGACAAAAGCAACTAAGAGGTGGATAAAGTGTTCTGTACACTGTTGGAGCAGTGTACCAAGGAAGCCATCCACTGCTGTGACAGAGGTTCACAAAGGCCACTGTTGTCTACTCTGAAGGCCCAGAGAAGCCAGGCCTCTTAGCAGATGCCCAGGGAATCATGAGACCCAATTCTAGCTGGTGTATCGTTTTACAAGTTACTTCTCAATAGATATCTATTCTTTTTAGAAATACTCTTTTTAAATACCCTAAAATATTGTTTTAAAAGTACTGACACCTAGAATTTTATAATTAACGTGGCTCCATTCAAGAAATTCTTCACTATGGTAGATCATAAAATGTGATATATTTATAGAATGCTTTTCCAAATTAACACCATCGAGTCTTTATATCTACACATATTGTAGGCCTGTCACTGCTTTTAAGCCCTTTAATGTATTTTTGAGGAAAAAAATCAAAGATTAAAAAAAAAGAGAGACTATATTGCCAGATGTAGATTTTTAATATATGGTGCTCAATGCATTTTTATGTTTTAAATTTTTTTTCCAAATTCCACCAAAAAATAAATTAAAATTAACAACATCTTGTAAATTATCTATATTCACCTTCACTATCTTAAGGTACACAATTATCAAAGCTGATATTGAACACAAACAAATTGATACAATTCAGTACTCTGATAAAATTCATAGTCAAATAAGTTACGTTAAACTGCATGCAATACAACTTTATGTTCCATACCATCTTTAATATAAACTATACCAAATGGCTCTTCAAACTTAAAAAGTGCAATTACAGAGTGCAAACAAAGCAAAAAGGAAATACATTTAACATCAACAAGTTTGAATAACAGATATGTTTTAGATACAATTATTCTTTAGTTAAAACTTTTAAAATGTATTCTTAAAACACTGTTTATACAAGTTGTTACTCCCTCTTCTCTTGTATGAATAAGAATAGAAAAAAGTTAGAAAATATTGGGCAGCAAATTAAACACATTTTCTTTCAAAAGTCTGCAGAATGGATATTGGAGTAAAAATTACAAAATGGGTCAGATGCAGGTTTTTTTTTAACTGCATTATTGTATTCAACAGAAATTAGACACCAGAATCATGTATTTGCTGTATAAAAATTGATTTATCACCTGATGGCAGTTGAATTTAGTCAACTCTCTGAGAGACCATAAATTATGAACGTAAGTATTTAGGGTTGCTTTGGTTCTCATGCATTGAATATGCATAGTCCCTTCTAGAAATAGATATATGTGTAAAAAATAAGAAATCTGTGAAATAAGGAAGGTAGATTAAATATGAGCCAAAATCTTTTCATTGTCTATAGAATACATGAGCTGACACCAATAATTTTTTATGTTTAATCATTATTATACTCACTAAAACATCTAGTTTTGACTTATTTTCACTAATAAAAAAGAAATCTGGTTATCCTTTATGATGGAACATGCATTTATAAATAAAGATTTAACTTTTTCAGGGGTTAATTTTTAAAGTATTCTTAAAAGAAATACCCCAAACTATTTGCATCTACTTATTTAAGTAATATGAATTGAGATGCTCAAGATAAACCAAAATACCAAAGTCGAGATGCTACAATAAATCTTTTGTAAATGAAACAATTGGATTGAAGCTGAGTTCTTGGTGAGTCAATAAGTTTCTTTTAATAGCCAAGATAACTGCAAATAGGCAAACTTCCTTTATATCAACTAGATGTCAATAAATACAGTCATCCCTTATATCCACAAGGAACTGATTCCAGGATCCGCTTTCTGGGAACACTAAAATTAGGCATGGATGCTCAAGTCTCTCATATAAAGTGGCTTTGTATTTGCATATAACCCACGCACAACCTCCTGTATGCTTTATTTATAATACCTAATGTAAATGCATCGTAAATAATTATACTATATTTTTATTTGTATTATTTTTATTGGGTTTTTTTCAAATATTTTCCACCCATAGTTGGCTGAATCCACCAATGTGGGTCTTGTGGATGTGGAAGGCTGACTGTATGTATAAGATTTAGAATATGTCCTCACACAGCACATTTGACTTCAGCTCTATTAAATGGGAAACAGAAATATCCTTTTAGAACTCACTGATTTTTATTTTATTTTCCTTTATCTTGTTCTAAAGTTTTATAGATTGGTTAATAGAGCAACAAATGAGTGTAATTCTATGATCCATTGAGCTCGTGTATACATATGTGTTTGCATATGAATGTGTGTATGTATATTGTTTGTTTTGTCTGCTTGTTTTCCTAATAGTAAGGGCCAGCCAGGTTCAGGACTTTAGAGAGTTACGTGATCACACCAGGGTACACAACTCATGGATACACACGGAGGCAAGTCCTAGCACCTGGTACTTCAGAGGTCAGACGTGGCTTATTATCTCTTTATGGCCCTAGCACACGCCAGGAAAGAAGTGGAGGAAGAACAGATCCTCCCTGACCTGGTATGTGATCCAGAGACACTCTACCCAAAGGTTTAGCATTCAATGAAGCAGCCTCCCATGAAATCCAAGGTGGTGAAAGCAATGGCTCCTTATGCCATTGCCTAAAATACTCTTGTTAATCCACTGAGACCAATGGGCTCAGAGTACAGAAGAAACATTCGTCTCTTACAAAAACAAAAAAATAACAGAAAAGAAAAGGCCCCAGTTTCATTTCAGTCTCCATAGTAAGGTGTGGTTAAGTCTCTAAATTTTAAAAGCTTTCAAATGAGTTTTTCATTTGGAAAAACAGACTAGGATTTATTTCTCCTATTTTTCCCACTTCCTGTGTCAAGACGTAATTTTAAATATATAAATTTGAATTCTAGAAGAAGCTACTTACTGAGTTCTTTTTAAGTGAAAGCTCTCTTGAGTAGAAAACGAAACAACTGTATTTCCATCTTCTACAATATAGAGAGCTATTGTCTTATTATATTTTAAAATAATAACTAGTCTAGTCCATCAAGTTTTGGACTATGATTTTATCTTCTTTCCTAGAGCTTCAACAAAGCTCTAGAAAAGAAGCACAAATTTTAGCTTCAAGTGTGGATATTTTTCTCATTGTTGGAATACCAACAATTACCTCACATAAATGTTGCATTATACAAAAAGAGAAGCTATGAAATACCATTGCTTACAGAAAAGATGGCATAAAATTAAGTTTTTCAATTCATTTCGTGTAAGGAGGATCTGTCAGGTGAGTGACTGGTATCCGTAGGAGGTGTGTGTTTGCACAGGGGACTGTCTCTGCCCCTCCAGGCCGATAAACCCAGTTATAGCTGAGACGGTTGAAGAAACTATAGCCTCCCTGAACTTAGTTGGTTCAAATGTGTAGTGTTTAGCACAGGATCTATACTTGATTCTCCTGAATTCCAATTGCATTACTGTTTTAATACATGACAAAGTGGTGCCAACCAATATATCAGACCATGATATGGTTAAACCAATTATCATTAATGTAAAGAGTAGAAAAAAATATATGCATTTGAATATATGCATACAGGCTTACAGAAATCTGTCATTTGCTGACACTTCTTAAGCCATGACCTGGGCATCACTCACTCCTATGCACTGTGTAGCAGGAATATAAGCTTCGAAGCTTTTGATAAAGCATTTACCTCAGAAAATTATTTTTTACAAAAATATCAATTTTCTTTTAATATTAAATATTTTCTGCATATTATATATTAGCAAATAGTCTGTCAAAAATAAAACAAAAATAAAAAAACATTTTTCAAGTATATTAAAATTAAAAATACATGTTGTCGACCTGACACATGACCCAACATAAATATTATTAATAAAATAGGAATATTAACATGAAGCAGGCAGGCTGCGCATCTGTGCCCGTAAGATTGACAGTGCCCCTCAGACTTGTGACAGTGCTGGATCCCCTGAGGTCACCCTCTCATATTCGTTCTTTGGTTCTTTACTTTTTTGATTTCTGTACCTGGAAATATTCAGAAATGGAACTGTTAGCATTGCAGGTAACACTAATAACAAAGTATGTTAACAAAAAACCCCCAAATATATGGACGACAAAGGTACATTAGCATAGGGTTTCCAAAATGACAAAGGTCAACAGGTTTGGGTTGGACAAGTTAAAAAAATAATAATAATAAAAAATAAGGGAGTAAGGGGTGGTATTCTGTAGTCAAAAATTTTAGCAGAAAATAGTGAAATAGTTAAAAGACTTCTCCAAGGCATTAACATGATCATAAATATAAAGTTCCAGGAAGGCATGTGACCATATTTAAGCCTGGGTTTTATTTTTTGTTCTCTCTCTCTCTCTCTCTTTCTTCCTCCTCTCTTCCCTTTTCTTTTTCTTCCTTTTCCTCTTTCTTTCTCCTTTGCTACTAAGGAAATGACATTCAAATGTCACACGACATTACTACAATACATCTTTACCCATCGCACTGATATAATACTATCAGCAAGCAAAATTAAAATAATTAATATTTATTAGGCACTAATTAGGTGACCTACAATGCTCTAAGTGCTGTACATGCATTACTTATTCTAGCCTCACATTTGCCATTATTACTGTCATGCCCTCTCTTTATTTTTTCCTCAGTCTTCAGCTTCTGACAATATTGTATATAGGATGGGGTAAGACTGTTTTTGAGGACTGATAACAATAGGCATTTATAATTGGCAACTCATTTCTATGAGTCTATCTTAAATTTTAAGATCCCAAGCCTTTGAGGTTATTAATTTATAGGGCTGTGTTCTATGAAATTCAAAATTTCACCCAACAAATTAAATATTGGTTGCTAAGTGAAATATCATGTTTTATGGTTTACTTTTACATGTATTTATCATCTTCAATACTAAAAATAGCCCTGTAATTAATTTCTGTCTGTATTTTATAGAGGACAGAATACTGGCTTACCATCTGCAGAAATAGTACATGGAACCGGCGACTATGATGAGAAACAAGAAAATAAGAATCACAGTCAACGCCACATACTCTTTGCTCAAGGGTTGGTGGACGGTTAAAAAGAAGTGTTCACACCGGAGACCAGTATAACCCACTTCACACCTAAAGAGAAATACAAGAGAAAGATCAATTATTTTTTTAAAAAATCATGGTTATGAATCAGTTTCATAGGAACTAACTTCACTCTGTAAAGCAAGAAATCAACAACATTTGCTAGAAGTTGTAAAGACGAATTCAAAGACTGACACTTTAGAGTTGGGCCAGTGTTGGCAAAAGGGGTCCACGTAGCTCTTGGGCTATACCACGCTATTAAAATGATATTTTGGCTCAGCTGCCTGGATAGCTGATAATCTAGGATGCTGTTTTGTAAATTTTGTAGGTTTAAGATGCCTTTTGTCTAAATCAGTGTAATCAATTCATAAAAACAATGGCTGTGGAAGCCAATGGAAAGATGAGAAGCAGAGATGTTGTCACAGTAGGGGTGACAGGGAGGCATCTGAAGCCCTCCCCACTCTGTACCCACGAAGCATCTGTGCAATTTGAAAGCTCCTCTTTTGTTCCCTAATTTTAAAAAACTCAGTTAATAAAGTTTCTAATTATATATATATATATATATATATATATACACACACACACACACACATACATACATATATATATACTGCATCCTAACAGGTCATGGAAACATAGGGTAAATTCAAAATATAAAACAGAGAAAGAGAGGGAGAATGAGAGAGAGAGAGACAGAGAAGGAAATACACCTTTAAAAACTGCTTTCATTTATTTTTGGAATATTACCTGCAGTAATTTTCACTCATGTCCACCAGGTAGATACACTGTCCGTGCAGACAGTAGCCGTTCATGTCCGAGCTGCACTTTGTTATGGACACTTGAGCCACACGTGGATTATCTTCTGTCTGAACTGTGAAGGAAGTGGAAAGTTGAACATATTCTGTTGCCTTCTTGGAATCTTTAATCGCCCTTTCTCAACAGTAACCACTGAGCTATTTTGGTCAAGCAGGGCAGACACCAACCAGTCAAGGAGAATCTTCAGGCATAGGAAGTCATTATCATTCTCCCTAGACCAATAACAAACCCCTGAACCCAAGGAAAATGTCCAACAGACTAAACAAAACAAAACAATACTTGAAGATTTCGGTCTCAAAAGACAAACTTTAAGGACACAAAAGGCAAGTTTAACACATACACACATCATTATCTGTCCCAGTAGGTATCATTCACTTCCCCAAACAAAATTTGTCTAATTTTTTCAAGTCTCAAAACAATTCTGAAATTCATTACTCTCTCCCCAAATCGCAAACTGAAGCCATTATTAATTCAAAAGAGTTTAATTCCTATAACAGGTTTTTGCACCAGTGAGTCTTATTTCAGTGTGCGTTCATAAATTGTTGAGCTTACCATCAAAGAAATCAACCAAGGAACCCCAATATGTCTGACAATGAGACTTGAACATGGACTAGACAAACCCTAAGTTAGAAATGCTTCTATTAGGGCCTATAAACCAATAAAACAATGAAAAAGGAGCCTCAATAAATAGTGTTGCAGCCTACATGTAAAACTCAATGTAGAATGTTTTAGTTACTGTTACTAAAACATGAAGGATGTTTATTAAATTATTTTTTAAGTGTCTTAATGGTGATACTCTTGCCCAAATAACAAAAGAAGGAAAAAAGGGTGGTAGGGGAGGCTGCCCAAAGCTCCAGGGAGCCTGGTGGTGAGGGACAAGAGAGAAGGTAAAGTCATTGTGGAAAATGTCCTGTTTTCTCAAGGTGACCCTTGACTTAGTAGCTCAGCCTGAATATGAAGGCCCCCCTTAGACCACGTCCAGAATCTGCAGACCTTGAGGGAGAAATTGTGTTTTACTTGTCTTTTTATCTCTATGCCTGAGCATGGTGTTTGGCACATACTGAGTACTCTACAAATGTGTTTCTGAATGAACACTGGGACTGGAAAGAAAGGATGTCATTTGTTACTCTTACAAATAGTATGTGTGTGTGTGTGTGTGTGTGTGTTTATATGTGTGTGTGTATGTGTGCATATATATAGGGAGAGAGAGATAGAGGAAGAAAGAGAGGGAGGGAGGGAGAGAGAGAGAGAGGAATTCTACTGTGTACAGAGGTTTCCTGTTCTGTCTGGAATCCAGCCTGTTAGTGTGGGTTTTCTGATGATGGTTTTGCAGTAAATCTCCAGGGAATGGCCAAAGGGAATCTGATTTTCTTTGTTCTCTATCTCTTTAAGTTTAAATATGTATATATAATTAGATGTCTGGCTCTTCTTCCATCAGTTATACTTTTATACATTTTTTTCAGAACTCTAGTTCATAAGGTCATAAAAAATTAATACAGCAGCTATTCCTTTCCCCCTCTTTTTTCATTGCCACATATTTATAATTTCTGAGTTTGCATTTTTGTTTAAAAATGGGAATTCCTTTGATGCAACATGGACCATGCTAGGCTTACCTAAAGCTGTGCAGTTATCACTGGCTTCCCCTGGGATACACGATGGAATCACAGTTGTGCTGAGAACAGCTTGGAGAAGATGGAAAGCTGTTTATGGAAGAAAATCGAATATATAACTAGTGTTTCAAGGAAAGAAAGCTCAATCAAATTTCCACATAATGACAGTATTTATAAAGCTGTTTTAAATATTTCAAGGATTTAATCCATCAAACCATGAAAGAAAATAATTCATGGAAACAGGCATATAAATGAAATTAAATGAAACCTAGGTCTTCTGTCCAAGGGTAAAAGCCTTGGCATTATATTCATAGTTATAGAATTGATCTGCTCTAAACGTTTCACAACAACATTTTCAAAGACCTGTTTTTAAATTTAATTTCCTAATAAGCCTTCAGCTGGAGAATTTCCACTGTTTTACTCTATGATATGTCCAGCCAGGGTGATGCTGTAAGGTAGACCCATCACAGAAGAAGGCTTCAAATAAAAAATCAAGTTCTACTTATGATAACAACCAAATAGGAAATTCAACCTCAAAAACATTCATTGTTGATTTAAGTGCCTAAGTTACTCCTTGTGCTGTATTGCATGTGAAAATAGATTTTAATTTTCTTTTTTTTTTTTAGAAGTTGGGGGGTCTCACTCTGTGGCCCAGGCTGGCCTCAAATTTCTAGGCTCAAGCCATCCTCCTCCCACCTCAGCCTCCTGAGTAGCTCATACCACAGGCACAGATTTCAATTAATAAAATGTAATCTGAGTAAAATCAGAATATATGTTATCTAATATGAGAAGAGATGGACATGGCATATAAACCACATTAAGCCCTAGAATCAGTTTCTGTCAGCACAGGAAGAATCTGAACCAGCTGTCCATCACATAGTGAAAAGGTAAATACTGGAAGCAAGCATCAGAGTGACTCACGAAGTTTCTGAATTGTATAGACATCGTGATAAAAAGCCTTTTGATTGCATACGTGTGTACTTAAAAGCATTTAGCCTCTTCTGTTTATGCTTCAAGTGTTTGCACTTCAACCACTCTTTCTAGTCTATGTGAGTAACTTTTGTCATAAATATTAACGTTGGTGGTAACAATAGTTGCTACCAGCAGCAAACATTTCTCGGACATGCGCTGTGTGCCAGGTGTGGTCCTCTTTGCCTTATCTATATTGTGTATTTAATCCCCTCAGTGACTAGATGAGGATGATACTATTATTATCCCCACAAAACATATGAAAAAACTAAGGCATAAAGAGTTTAAATAGTGTGTGGTATGGTGGCTCACACCTGTAATCTCAGCATTTTGGACAGTGAGACCAGGAGTTCAAGATCAGCCTGGCAATATAGCTAGACCCCCATGTCTAAAAAAAAGAGTTTAAATAACTTTTCCCAAGGATACATGTTGTTAAATGACTACACGATAGAATTTGCAGATAAGCAATAATATTAGAGTATGAAGATGTCACACAGAACAAACTAGGATAACTGTAATTGAAGCTGAGTATTTAGCCCTGTTGGGAGGTAGCAAAATATGGTAGAAAAGCAATCTTGTGCGAAAAATTTGAACTATGTATTTTGGACAAATTAATTAACTTCTCTGGGTCTTAATTTTCCCTGTCTTAAAGAGTTTGGAGGAGAATGAAATGAAATAATATTTTTCTGAAATGCCTGACCAGAGACTCTTCAAAATGTTCCTTGATGCTCAACTTCTATTGCTAGATAGACTCTGTTTCAGCAGGGTATGTGGTAGTGCCCTCTAGTGGTTATAACAAGTATATAAATCTCCATAAATAGGCACTTATAAAAGATTATCTAATCTGTGTAATACAAGAATTTTATTTTTTTCTCAGAGAGGGCTTGTATCTGCTAAGCAAATTGCATATTCTTTAGGTTCTAAAACTAAATTACACATCAGCATAATAGTTTATATTTTCATATTTCCTACATGACACATAACAATCTTGGGAAGTAGTTATTAATCTCAAATAAATAACATCAGTGCATTTAAATTAAATGTCTTTTCCAAGATCACTTATCTTTTGACCACAGAAGAGAAGAGCTAAAAAAAATCTATCTTTTGACATCAAGCCACGTACTCTTTCAATGACTTGAAAATAATGTTTTCTTTAAGGGTTTCCCCACTCCATGTTTTTCCTAAAATATAAACGTTGCTTCAGTTATTATTATAGATTAAAAAATATTTTTCTTAAATGACAAAAAAATGGCTAAAGCCTAGATTTCATTGTCAGTTGAACAGAGATGAAATCTATTTTCCACATAACTTCTTATGGAGGATTAGCTGGACTCTCATCTAAGTTAATGTTGTTTTACATCTCAGTAATAATTTTGTCATACACTTTCACTATGGAAGAATTAAACAGTTTTCTCTTAATAAACTGGAATTCTAGTTACATTCTTGACACTCCCATTTCTCCATGCTTCCTCAACTAAGGAAAACTTTGGAGAGCACATTACTAATTCACCTATAGGGAACTGCTAGCCAGGAAAATTGCACACTGGAAGCTAGTTTCTCTATCCTTTGCAGAAACCAAAGCCTAGCTTTTCTGTTTACAGTTGCTTACAACTGCAAGCTGTAACTATAATTGAATCCAACTAATTGTTTTGGGGTGTTGCTTTCAGTCTTCCTTTTTATAAAGGATTTTAGTAGTTGTTAGTTTTTCCACTGTTGGAAACTTTGTTCCAGTTATTCAGGCCACAGGTGAAATGTTTGTCTTTGTTAATTAAAGAATGTTCAGCACAGGGTGTGCCTCCACGAAAGCTGGGCTCTCCTTACCGGTGACGCTCCCTTGGACACAGTCCGTAGTTCAAGACAGTTTCTGTGAGACTTGCTGCATTAATCCTGCAGCAGGATATTGTGCAGATGGAATTGTAAATACTTTTAAATGGGCCTTTCACATTAAAGTGTATACCTGCAGTTCCATCATGGATGGGTGTAGTCAAAAAACAGCAAAATTGGTTCTAAATCATGTGTCCATCTACCCAGCTCTATAAAGCAGTGGTTCTCAAGTGTCTCTCCAATATGCCTCTGCCCAAAACTCTTGCAAACTGGGCTAGAGGAGTGAGTGGGGGTGGACAGAAGTTTGAAAAATCCACCCACAGAGGACTACTATGTCCACCATCCATTCACCCTTAAGAATCACTACTCATTATTGTAAAGTCACACAGGGAAGGAATAAATGCTAAAGTCACATCCATATATTCCCTTAATCTTTCAGTATTTTTAATGCTCTTAACATTACTTGAACACAATCTTTTTATGATTCAGTTGCAAATATTATAATTGATCCTTGACAATGGATCCCTGCTAAGAAAGTAATTCACTATGATATTAAGTATTTTGGATAGTATCTGTGTCAAAAAATGTATCTGGTGGCAAGCTCTACATGGCTAACTGGGACACAGAGGAATTCAGTGCAAGGTGACATGGTCTAGATGACCTATAAACTCAAAACTGGCAGCTGAGACATCTATTTCAATATAGCTACAAAAATCAAAACGCATTCAGAGGCGTTCTCTGTCAAATTTCCAAATGGGTTTTCAGAATGTGTAGCTCACCTTTTCATCTCTCTATCTTCATTTTTTCAGAGGTTGTGTTTCAGTGAAATCTCAAGTGTGCAGCAGGAAGTGATGCCAGTGACTCACAGGATACAAATCGCCTCTTCCCTGTGAGTCAGGGCCGGGCCTGCACGCTTACACAACGCTGGGGCCTGCACGTGGGAGTGGCTGAGAGCCATCGCTGGAATGGGGATGGCGCTAGACGTTGTGGGCCTGGTGGTTACCCAATATCAGACAGAATGCCAGATGGAGAAACTGTTCTTCGCATTGCATAGAGTTTCTTTGGACCTTGCTCCCTAATGGTCCCACTGAGGGGCCTATCCAGAAGGAGGCCAGTGCAGAGGGGGCTGGGATTCCATGACTGGCTGACCAAGCCAAGTCAGCAAAATCAACTGCAAATCTCAGGATGAAATTATATTCCTCTGGAAAATGGTCAAGCAAATAAAAATGATCCCAAATAAAATGAGATGGGTTATAGAATGAAAAGAATGCACCTTATTTTCCCAATTTAAGCTTTTAGACTATTTAGACCAGAACAGCAAACTCTCGATGAATCATAGCATTTGCCCAGCCCAAACAGACAGCAAAATCTGCTTTGTTCACACTTTTGCTGTGGTCACACGCCAACCTACTCACAGACTGTTAGTTTTCTACCTTCTTCCACGGCAGTCTGTAATTTTAGGATTTGTCTGTTATGTAGTAGGCTTGTTATGTCTTGTGTACTTTCAAGGAGCAAATATGCCTTCATTGTTTTTGGATGTCTTTTTACTTTAAATTAAATTCCACTATTAGATATGGTCTTGCTTCATCTTGGTTAAAATAATTACAAACTCTTTATCACACCAAATACTGAAAAGACCTACTGTCAGCACTTTCTAGTAACAGCTTAATTTTCAGAGAATATATATATGTGTGTGTGTGTGTGTGTGCGTGTGTGTAGAAAACTAACCTTGCCTTCTACCAGGAATCATTCTATTCCTGCAATTTTTTAATGTTAACTTTATAACTAAGCTTCATTAAGTGCTAAACGTAAAAACTAACTATAGCTATTTGAAATTAAACATCATGAAACCAGAAGTTCGTATAATAATAGGTTAAAGGTAGTATTCCTTTTAATTTTGAATTTTAAAAGACATAGGATCTTCCTTGTCAAGTGGAAAAAAAGATTTACTATGCCATGTTTTCTAATTCACAGGCATTAAATCATATCCTCCAATTTGGGTAGTAATTTCATCCTTCAAAGTGCTCATGTATTTTAGTACTCATATATTTTACTCACATATTATCACACAATACTATACTTAAAGCTATTCAAATCAGGAATTACTGAGTTAAAATATAAGGAAATTGTCTATTTTATCCAAAAAATGAATTTAAAGATGTGTATCTTGTTCACAATAGAAGTATTTCCAGAATGCTGGATAGTGTATATCAACCCTTGTTAAGAAGGGTACAATTTAAATTAATCTGGGTGTTTTGGAATTGTGTGACTAAGAGCTCCAAAGGTGGAGCATACCTCCCTTAAAAGCCAAAGATTCATCTGGAGTATTATTTCAAATTTTCTATTGTAAATATTTTTTTCTCAAGATAACTTTACGTAACAGGAGCTTTTTATAACCTCTTCTACCTTCACTCCCTTCCGTCTGGCTTCTCACTCTACTCTTACATATCCAATTCAGAAATTTAGATTACTATTACATTATTGCTCCAAAAGAAAACTCTCCTAAAGGAAAAACAGTTTGGATTATGTATCTTTGCTATTGCCCTTCTTTTCAAATGGGCATATTGTGGCCTGAAACTTGGAATCTTTAATGGCATTTTTAGAAACATATTGAAGGACATGGCATTTTTAGAAGCATATATTGCTCGCTCTGTAGATGCCCACTGCCAAACATGAATTTGCAGAAGGATAAAGTGGTAATCAGTCAGCACAAAAAAAGAGAAGAATCTGAGTACATAAAAGGTAATTTTAAAAATCTTGACATTAATAACTTTTCATTCATAGAACCCACATAATACAGCTCACACATTGGAAGCAACTAAGGAATGTTACTTTACGACAATGTAGTTTATGAAAATATAGTTAGGCCGGGCACGGTGGCTCACGCCTGTAATCCTAGCATTCTGGAAGGCTGAGGTGGGTGGATTGCTCAAGGTCCAGGAGTTTGAAACCAGCCTTAGCAAGAGTGAGACTCCATCTCTACTATAAATATAAACAAATTAATTGGCCAACTAAAAATATATAGAAAAAAAATTAGCCGGGCATGGTGGCGCATGCCTGTAGTCCCAGCTTCTCAGGAGGCTGAGGCAGGAGGATCACTTGAGCCCAAGAGTTTGAGGTTGCTGTGAGCTAAGCTAACGCCATGGCACTCTAGCCTGGGCAACAGAGTGAGACTCTGAGAAAGAAAGGAAAGAAAGGAAAGAAAGGAAAGAAAGGAAGAAAGGAAGAAAGAAAGAAAGAAAAGAGAAAGAGAGAGAAAGAAAGAAAGAAAGAAAGAAAGAAAGAAAGAAAGAAAGAAAGAAAGAAAGAAAGAAAGAAAGAAAGAAAGAAAGAAAGAAAGAAAGAAAGAAAGAAAAGGAAAAAAAAATATAGTTGGCGTTAACATTGGTGACCTTGACTTCAAGGACTGGCACATTCGCATCCACAGTATGATACGAGGGTGGGAAGGGTTTAGTTATAACCTGATAAACAGAAAAGAAAGAGGATGGCAGCTCACACTACCCTTACTTTTAGTAAGTACACGTGTCAAATGATATTTATTCAATAAATATCTATTTGGAGTTGTCTGTGTGAAAGATATTGAATAAGATGCTGAAAGGAAAACACATGCAAAAGACTTTGTTCCTGCCCTAAATAGGCTTGATGGGGCTAGACACCTGGGAGTAGTTAGGACATGACAGAATTAACAGATGATGCCAAGTTTCTGGCCAGAAAACACCAAGGAGGATGGTGCCATTAAAAGAGTAGAAAACATAGCAGGACGGCAGGTTTGTGGTGGCATTCAGGCCTGAAGGCAAGAAGGGAGGACAAAAGGAGTGAACAAATTTTAAAATTCACATATTATTAGTATTATCTATCTATATTTCCAAGGCAGTTGGCAATGCAGATCTTGAGTTAAAGAATAAGAATGGAGTAGAAGAAGTCTATTTGAATGTCATATAAGGAGATATTACCATAAGAGGCATGGGGGCCACTCAAATGTTCCAAGAAAAATAGTGTGGAATGGAAAATCACAGAACTTTAGGAAATAGGTGGTAGGGAGTGGACAGAAGTGGCTAAGAAAAGAGAAAAAGAAATTGGAGAAAAAAGAAAGTTCAGTGTTGTGAAAGCCAAGAGAGTAGCGCTGTGAACGGACGGAGGCATGGAGTGGTCAGCGGCGCAGCGACTGAAGACAGTGTTCACGACCCCGTCATCGGTAAGATTCGTCATTATTTGATGCAGACGATGCTAAAATCAGCAAGAAAAATTGCTCAGCTGATTTTTTAAATACTAGAATTGGTTTTACATTTGTATCTGGCTCGTCATTAATATTAATTTCATTTGTCTTGATAACTCAAGCTCTGATTATTCCTACTGTGAATTATGAATGGCACCGTGTTAGAGCAATAACAGATACATTCAGTCAGTGGTTCTCAACCAGGGGCAATTTTGCCAACCAGGGATATTTGGCAATGTCCGGAGACTGTTTGGGTTGTCACAACTAGGGGGTGCTACTGACATCTAGTGGGTAGAGACCAGGGTTGCTACTTATTTGATCCCCCTGCAACTCAGTTTCCTTATCTCTGCAGAGACCAGGGAGAAAGGGTGGGGCAGAAGGTGAGATGGAGTTGGGATTAGATTTCTCTAAGTTTCTTTTCATTCTAAAACAATACTCCTCTTTCTCTCACTGGATATCCATTATTCAATCATATCACTCTCAGTAATAACTGTTTCTCTCTCTGAAACGCACACACACACACGCGTGCACGCGCAGATATACCTGGATTTCAGTAGGCATACCATCAGTGAAAACAAAATGTAGTAAGAGATAGAAATGTGAAAAAGAGGGAAAAAATTATTAGACTTTATCACAAACAATGGAATTAAATTTTCAAAAACTATTGCTTAACCTCAAAATATTTTGCTTCTCAAGCACATGTTTAAAGAACAGCTAGTTGAGTAAAAACATAGTGGTGAGAACTTGGAAGAAAGTATCAATCTGATCTTTTACCCAACAAATGATTGTTGAGTGCTAAATATAAGCCTCACACAACACAAATGTTAAGAGATAAGCACAGCCCCAGTAAAGAGAGGCAGGTTATATATACACTTAGTGTGGTGCCAAAAGGGCCACAGGACGCCAGGAATGGGAGAGATTGGGGGGTGGCAGGGGGCAGCAGGGCTTATCTGAGAAGACTTTCCTAAGGAAGCACTCTTTTCTTTTCTTATTTTTTTTTTCAGTCTTAAAGAATGAGAGAACTTTCACCAAAAGCAAAGAGTGATTTGGGAGCATCCACATGAATATCGAAACATGGAGCCTTGCATGCTGTTTTCCTCCTCTCTAAGCCTGTTTCCTCATTTGTAAAATGGGAACAATAATACCTTTTCTGTCTAAAAAGGCATTATCGTAAGAATCATGTTAGGCTTTTTGTAAGAAATCACTTTGATGATGATAATAGCTCTAATTTCAAAAGTGCTTTTTATTATTTTCTCTTATCATTATATCCATGAAATCCATACACAATAACCTGACATGATAGATATTGTGATCTCCATTTTACACATGAGAAAACTGAGGCTTAGACTAAATCTTTCTGAAAGTCTAAAATAAAAAACTGGGGCATGAAATCTGTGGTCCATACACTATGCCTCTTAATTCAAAACTATAAAGTCTGACATATGTGCGTGTGTGTGTGTGTGTGTGTGTGTATCAATCACTTTCATGTCTCAAATTTAAAGTTGAGAATTTTTGACCTAAGAAATTAGGGATTAACATTTTTTTCTGGACAATTATCAAATCACCCTGAGTAATACTAATATAAATAGTATCCTTATAAATTAAATCATTACTTTAACCTAGAATGCTACTAAACCTTTATCTGCCCTATAGTGAGACATCCGGAATTGCATAAACTGCATGGCCAGAGGACACAAGTCTGTCCCATTACTTCATTCTTTCAAAGGTTCCAGACTTGTCATACCAAGGTGATGGTTGCCAGGCTACTCCTCCCTGAGGATCCCCCTATTACAGTTTTGGGGCACCTTCCCATTGCATGCCAGTGGAATGTTCCCAGCAGCAGTTACAGCCACATTAATTAGACACTTTGCGTAGGCCTATATGCAAAGTGCAGACTGGGAGAAGAGGAAACCACACCTTAATTTACAGTCTCTTTGAAGAGGATTTCTTACTTGACATTTGCATTTCTTGAGTGACCATTAACCAGTAAATGGAAGATCATTGTGCAGAAATAGACAGAAAACATTCAAATTCAATTTTTCCAAATTGATTTATGTGAGTATTATACTTTTTCCTTTAACCAAGGAAATACATTTATTTTCTCACTGTCAATAGGAATGGGCTGTGGATTCCAACTTGGTCCCTTATGGATGCATTATTCAATGCAAAATAATATAAAAAGATGTGATTATCCTTTTCCTTGATTGTTTTATTTAATATACATCTCAGAAAATATAGAAATAAAGACCCCAGTCAAATGACTTCAATGTCTGATTTATAATAAAAGTCATAACCTAGGAACTGTATTGATTGAAAATTATGAATGTTAAGTAAAAATTTAACATATTTTAGCATAGCCTAAGAGAACAGTCACATGTTTTATGTGCTTGATTTTGCATAAAGAGACAGAAAGCCCATTTCTATACATGTGCCATCCCTAAAACAGCTTCTAAGCCCTGGGACAGTACCAGACTACTGGAATTTCTCTATTGGAAGCTATTATTTTCATTACGTTCCTGCTAACCCCAGGAGCCACTGGCTCCTTACTCATTGTTACAGAGTGACCCTGCCATTTACTATCTCTAAGTCCTTGTGTATTTGCCTTCACTGAGCCTTAGTTTCCTAGTTTGTCAAAACTAAGCTAAGCATATCTACCTCACACGGTTATTTGATGGTGTGTATAAAGCACCTAACACATAACATAGCTGCTACACTGGCATTTATCACTGCGTGTTCCCTTCCCACCTCCTGAATTTGAGTCCCAGTGCTGAACCAGACACCCCAATTACCCAAGCTGCTCAAGTAGCAAGATGATGCAGAAGGCAGCTAGGGCATCTGGGTCAAAATCCGGGCAGAAGAGACCTGTTATCATGGTTTTTGCCAAGATGTGTCATCTCACATTGTGTCAAGACTCAGGCAGCTCAGGGTCAACAGAGACCATGAAAGACAAGCCAATCATCTCACCGGGATCCTTGCTTCTCATATTTCCAAGAAAGAATATTTATTCTGCTTACTTCTTCTTGTGCAATGAAGTAAGGCTAAATTATCTTGGCGATGTCATTCAGTAACATGCTCAAATCCCATTTGGGCATGAATAAAAATGTTTGATGTTAGATAGAGAGCTCCTAAACATAACTGCAGAACTTGAGATAAAAATTTCTTCTCCTCTGGAACAATCATGAGATTAAAAAGGATAAGTTTGCTCTTAAGTTATAGATTATTTAGAAAAATGTTACCTAGCTTGGGGCATCTCGACTCTTTTATTTAATGTTCAGTAGGCTAAATGTGGTAGTAAACCCAGGTATCAATTCTCTGACTTTAGCACTCCTTTTCTGTGTGTAACTGGGTTATAGTTTACCAATCTATAAAACAAGAACATCAATATCAAAGACTCATAAACTTAAGAGTACTGCATATGTTAAGTGTGGAGGGTGTAATTTTTCCCCAGTCATAAATACATATAATTCCACAAAAAGCAATAATAAAATATATGCTGAAATTTAAAATAAATATCTCTTTCTTTTGAAGGACAGAGTTTGGGGAAAGCATTTCTAGGTAATCTTTTGTCTGGGGGAAAAAAAACACAATTTCAGAAATAACAGGTGGCCTTTCCTTTTTTTCAGGTGCTTTAGAATAAGACTATAGGACCTGCATACCTGAAGAGAGTACAGAGCTATGATGTAGAACTTCAAACAGGAACTTTCCTAGTGGCAGAGAAATATCCAAACAAACTGGGAAAACAGAAACTGACCTAACTCATTTGGAAATGGGCTTGGTGCCTGACGAAATAGGTGAACTATAATTAAGTAATGCAATAAGGAGGTAAGCACTTTCATGACAACAAAAACACACACAACACACACACACTAGTGGGTAGTAACCAGGTTATTCATAGCCCTTGCTGTCTCAAATTTGAATAGTCAATGAGATTCCCAGAACAGACACTTGCATTGTTCCCATGCAACCTTACAGGTGGTGGTGGGTAATGTGCTAAACTATTTTGACCTCTAGGTTAATTTCTAACTCTAGGAAGAACTGCCATCTTTCTAATCTTATTCTTCTCACAAAGACCTCAAAACACAAACAGCAATGCCACCTCATTTACGGAGAACCTTCTAGCAAGCCATTCTTAGCTCAGTTTCGGTAGAGAAACCACAGATTCAATTTTCACTTACGTTCCAGGGCTTGGATTTGTTAAGTTTCAACTATGCATAATATGTGTTTCATTAGCTCTCCCAACCCCTGAGATAAAGCATGTCGAAATATTAATTTAACTGTCACATCCTGCACAGGTAGAGTTAGTGTGCTGGGGGAAATTTGCTGCATGGCAACTCCGGGAAGAAGGTGAGACTGGTGGTAATTTTTAATTTCCTTATTAAAATATTCATATGCAACTTCAAACCCTTCTTGAAGTTTAAGAAACTAGGAAGAAGTGGGGTTTTTCTTTTTATTTTTTTAACCAGAAAGTCTTATAAAATGATTTCTCTTTTCTCTCTGCCCACAAGAACGAAATCATCTCAAATAGGAAGACTGGCATTAAACAACCTCGGTGATCACAGGCAGATGAAATAGAAATTAGCAGCAAGTGCAAAGCGCTTGCCCAGGAGGCTGCGCCGGCTACCGGGGGAAACAGGAGTGACAGGAGTCCGGGCCAAGGGCGACAGGTCCCCTCCAACAGCCTTTTAATTCTGTCCCCTCTGTCCCTGGCCCGGCTCGCACCAGCTCCTGGAGGTGGGGGCGCTTCGCCTGGCCAGCTTTTGGAAAACCGCGTGCAAGACAAACATCTCTTACGGCGGCTGTAGTCTCTCCACTCTCCACCCTCCAAACAGAAAGAAAAATAAAACACGAAACGTCAAATAGAGTGCGTTCCAGTCCTTTGAACTTCTAGTGTTGGCAAATTTTCAAAAAGAAAAAGCAAACGCTTCTTAACTTTTTATCTTGCCCGGTAAGGAGATGCATCAATTCATGCATAGCCTATATGCCAATAATCAATTTATCAGTGAGAGGCAATTCCACGCCGATGCCCCCAACACCCAACCTCCCCCGCCCCACAGCAGGGAAAGGCAGACTCACGGAATAAAAGACATTATTTAAACCTAGGAGACTCGAACCGCGCGGACAGCTCTGTGCTTGGCAAAGGACACATGCGCGGGACACGCGTTTGTCCCCTCTTGTGGGGGCGGGGACTCACCGAGGCAGAGCGGCAGCAGCGCGGGGCCCCGGCCGGCGCCGCGCGTCTCCATCCCCCCGGCGGCGGCGGGAGCGCGGGAGGCGGCGGGAGCGCGGGAGGCGGCGGGAGCGCACTCGACGGCCGGAAACGACGGGCCGTGCGCTGGCTGCGGCGGGAGCGCGGCGGAGAGCCTGGAGGAGCCGCGCGCCCCGCGTTCTCCTCGGGCGGCGGGTCTGTCAGGCAAGTGAGCCCGCCCGTCCCGCGCCGCGACCTTTATAGAGCGCGGGGAGAGGCCGCGCGGCCGAGGACTGACTAGCTAGCGGGGTGAGGTGCAAAGTCTCCAGAATTTCATCATCGGCCGGGGGAGTGGCCGGGGAGGACTGTCCGGATGTCATCCTCCGTCTCCAGAGCACCTGGGAGCAGTGGCTGAGGAATGAAAAACTGTCCTTCTGGTTGACCCGGGACAACTCCCCAAACTTTTCCATCTCCGGCTCACACTCATCGCCCAGGGGGAGGCGACCAGCGTGGACCGGGCGGGTCGGTTTGCTTTGTGGGGTCACCCGCCAGGTGGTGGGTGGCTTTAGTTGCTCCCGGTGACAGAAGTGACATCCATCAGCTCATCTCCTGTAACCCGAGCCACCAAAACCGCGGGTGTGTGACAGAGCGTGGAGTCTGTCAGTGGCTCCGGCGTCCCACCTGTGTTCGAACCCGCCACCGCCCAGAAATCCCTGTGACTTCTGCGCCTTCCTCCTCGGCCCTCCGCGTGCAGTGGAGGCATTTATCACCTCAGAGTCCAGTCGTTATTCTGTCCCCAAAAGCCTGCTGCTTTTGATAGAACGTCCCCAGACAGTGCCTTAACAGTGCCTGTCAGGCCCCGTACAGAGGCTTGCAGTGACGCGCCGTTGCATTCTGGACAAGGCCTGGCCCAAATACGAACCCAGTTAATTAGGCATTTTAACCTCAGCTCCCACTATTTCTCCTCACCCTGTCCGCGTTGGGAAAACCCACCTTTGCTTGTTCCCACTTTCCAGCCGTTACTGATGCAGTCACATTTGGGGTTTCTGGGTCCCTTTTACTGGAACTAGACAAATCCTACTTATTTTTATGGTTCTCTTCAAGGGCCTGGATTTCTGACGTCTACAGGGACCTCTTTTCATTCTGACCTCTTATAACTTTTACAGTTATCTTCTCCCTATGCTTATAGAATTTTACATCTGGTAATTCATATCTGGTGAAACTATTCTGTATTATTTAAGTTTTCTTGTTTGTAAGTCGTATGTTCAGCTCCATATGTACGTGTATGTAAATTTTCATCCTTTTGTTGCATTCCCCTGTAAGGCCTAAGAACAGTGAGTCAATTTAGCACTACTCATTAGAATAGAAGTAGTACATATTTGAATAAAAAATGGAATCTAATTAACTCTTTACCTTTCTATTTCTACTTTTTATTGTTTTTGTTATTACTATTATTATTGCTATTATTCCCTTTTCTTGGCTTCTTTCTTCTTTGCCTCAAGGCCCCTTAATGTCCAGAATGCTCATGCTAGAAACAGAATACTTCATGCTTCTTATAGTGGTTAACATTTAGCTGTGTGCATGTGAATCCTTGGACAAATTATTTAATCTCTCTCAGTTTCCTCACATGTAAAACAGAGATAATAATATCTAACTCACAGAAAGATAATGAAAGTGCTTAGCACAGTATCTACTGTGTTTCCCCAAAAATAAGACAGAGTCTTATAATTTATTTTTCCTCAAGAAGACACCCCAGGGCTTATTTTCAAGGGATTTTTTTTTTTTTTAGTATCTGCATTTATGCAAATAGAGTTAAGTTGTCTTCTTCTGGAACATTATCATGTCTCTCCAAACCCTGAATTCCATCCTGAATTTCTTGCGACTCTATTTCCTTTAGAACCACTGGCCCAAATCTCTCATGTTGAGCAATAGAGCTCTCATGGGGCAGATGCGAAGGGCTGCTCTTCTTTACTGCTCCTCGATGAAAATGCATGGGTTGTACAGATATGCTGCGTAGCCACGCCCATCACTAGGTCTTATTTTGGGGGTAGGGCTTATATTGTGCAAATGCTTAGAAATCCTGCTAGGGCTTATTTTATGGGTAGGTCTTATTTTTGGGAAAACACAGTAGCACAGAGTTAGTGCTCATTAAAAATACCTGTTATTATATGTAAACACTGGTGCTAAGGATGGTAGTACTTGGTAAGTGGTCAATATTTATGAGTTGGGTGAGTCAATTGAATAGGATAGAGATAGGCTGAGTTCCTAAGTCTAGCTTCTTTTTTTTTTCTTTTTTTTTCTTTTTTTTTTGAGACAAAGTTTCGCTTTGTTTTCCAGGCTAGAGTGAGTGCCATGGCATCAGCCTAGTTTACAGCAACCTCAAACTCCTGGGCTCAAGCAATCCTCCTGCCTCAGCCTCCCGAGTAGCTGGGACTACAGGCATGCGCCACCATGCCTGGCTAATTTTTTCTATGTATATTAGTTGGCCAATTAATTTCTTTGTATTTATAGTAGAGACGGGGTCTCACTCTTGCTCAGGCTGGTTTCAAACTCCTGATCTCAAGCAATCCTCCCACCTCGGCCTCCCAGAGTGCTAGGATTACAGGCGTGAGCCACCACACCAGGCCTAGCTTCTTAATCTATCAGGAAAGCAGGCAGTAAGCAACTTCTCACTTAAATGCTATTTTATAAAAGGACAAATGGAACCAAGGAAGATGATATTAGCAATGAGTTATAGTTTTATGGAGCATTGGTAGAGATTACAAGTTTGGTAAATTAGAATTAGGAAAAGGGACTGCTAGTAATGGCTTTTGTTCTACAATTTGGATCTGGAAAAAAAACAGTTCAAATGTCTTGAGGAATGAAAGCAGAATTCAAATAAATAGGGTGTCAACTGGGAGCATCTCATTACTTTGCACCATGAGGCTGTCAGGTACTACCAAGGAGTGACAGAACGAAGAATTATCAATCCTGACTAATGTCTTGTTTGATTAAATATAGTGTTGTGATTTATGCTAAAAAGAAAGATAGGGTGGCAATGAGATGGGGAGAATGGGGTCATGCTGACAACAATTTTGACCACAGTCAACTCTATGGCATTGATAGGTGGGGAGGACTTTTTTCACTTTGTAGCTGATGCCCACAGGAATGAGATATCATCATCATGAACAAACCCTTGTGCTTGTCTCAAAATTTTCCACAGCAATGTGCTCTTCTGTGGACTGATTTCATTTGAGGTTAAGAAATCTTTCCCCTATTGGTTCTATGTTTACTCAATTTTCTAGCCATTAGTTTTCGAGAATGACTCCATCATGACACATCAGGGAAGATTTGCCACTGCCTCCGCAAAATAGTATTCTTTTTTTTTTCTAATAATTGCGAACAATTTTCATTAATTGTTCATGTAAATATATATACATAGTATGAAGTACAATCATAATTCCTCTTAAAGGCACAAAACTTATTTGAAGATAGAACAGTTTAGGAAGAAAATAATAAAGTCACATAAAATTTGCCAACTAGGAATTGACTTTAAAATATCTACAGGATCAGCAATTTCCAACTTAAGAGGTATTGGAGTTTCTTTCCAAAGGGTTAATATATCTAAATGTTATTTATGGACTAAATATACATATATCTATAAAATACTGTTTTTTAAAATATGTTAAGTATTGTGATTAGTCAAATATATTCATTTCAAATTGATACTCAATTCATGGTGGCTTTGTGGCATATGTTTTTTAATTGGTATATAACAAACAGATTAGGACTATTGAGTGAGGGGATGTCCTTTTAGTAGAAAAGTTAGGAAATATTGGACTGGAAATATAAACGACAGGCCCTAAACTGGTATGAACACTAAATCCATTTTAGACTACAGAGAGATCAATCCCTGGGCCCTACCCAAAGAACCAGCATTTAGCATCAGACAAGGACTTTTAAAACCTTAACAATTCTTCCATCTCTTGCTTTTTCCCTCAAGTTAGTGTTCCTTCTGACTGCAAATGGCACTTATTTATTATAAAATTACTGCTTTTCAAACTGAAAACTGAGCATGGCTACTTTAGTGAATCAGTTTTTGCATAGCACAAATGTTTTAGTCCTTAGCAAGAACCACTGAAATAAAATGGTATTGAGTAGCTTTTTACAATTAAGGCACTGGAAAATAAGAGAAAGTGTCCAAGATCAGATCGTTAAATTTAATATTCACAATATGAGACCTTGAACATGAATTCTGTTCTATCAGATGCTAAGTT
Organism: Microcebus murinus; assembly: GCF_040939455.1. Taxonomy (NCBI): domain Eukaryota; kingdom Metazoa; phylum Chordata; class Mammalia; order Primates; family Cheirogaleidae; genus Microcebus; species Microcebus murinus. The sequence goes on from NC_134129.1 coordinate 2,424,015, forward strand.
TTTAAAAAAATTGATTTTAGTCAAGTTTAGCCAGATGTTAACCATCTGGAGACTTTTTAGCAAGTTCCATTTGAATGAAGAATTTATGCCTTTTATGATAATTTTGAAAATATGTGTTAAATTAAATAGCATCATATAAAATAAAAATTAAGCACAAATTTCCAAATATTATTTTGGGCTACACATTTCTTTATAATCTTTATGGGACAGAGACTGTTTTGTATTTCTCCCTGACCAAAAATCAACAGCTACAATGCTATTTAGGTGAATCTGCCATATATTTATTAATTAAGCAACTATTTACTGAATGTTGTTGTAATGGTATTGTTATTAGACATATGGAGATATATTAATAATATACAGGTGCAATCCTGAACCAAAAGAACCATTAATCCAGTTAGAGACAAAATAGAGAATATGAAGAAACAAATATTGAATGTATTGATACTCTTCTTTATTTAAAGAACCTTTATTATAGATTTTTTGGTTTTTTTAGAGGAAGTCTTTTTCCTATGAACTAATCCATTCTTGAAATGGTTTAAGAACTCAAAAATGAAAATTCTCTTGTTTTCTTTTTTCAATATGTAATTAAAGAGGTAGAAGAAAATAAGAAGTGAGAAAGTTTTAAAGTTTTAAAGTCCACTGAACTTTAAAGTCCATCATCTTTTCTTATTGATTAGCTTGATAATTTGAGAAGTTTCTTTAAATTTAAAATGATTTCAAGACATCTAAAAACTCACATGCTATTTGAATGTTGAGTGAATGCTATGGATTAGCTGATGAAAAGGGTGGATTCATTAAAGAACTGTGTCTTCTATTTGTGGTTTCATTTAGATTCAGAACTATAGGTGGAAAGGAACATGAAAGTGATTGATATTTGTACTTAAATCTAAGCAAAATATGCCTAATAATAAAAGTAGTAATGCATTACAAAATTTGTCCAAGGTCCTTTGGCTCATAAATGGCAGAGATGATATTCCAACTAGGCAGCCTGGCTAAAGCATCTACACTCTTCACCATCACACTATATTGCTTTAACGTGGGACATTTACTGTACCTAAAGTTCAGGGTTTGTTATACATACAATTCTCTCATATATTTTTATTAAAATCCATATTGATGGAGTTTTCTAATCTCAGATTACTTGTAAAGAGCATTCATATTGCTTTGCAGACAGTTATTTTCTTACTTTAAGAAGAACTTTTTATGTTGTTGTCTTCCTATAAGGGGAAAAATCATGTGTGCCAATCTCTCAGCTTCCATCTCCAAAGCATTTGCTAATCTTACTTTTTCATTGTTCATTGTGTTTATGAGCAACATTTTATTCTGAAAATGTCAAATTGATGATGCCACCCATGGATTTCATTGACAAAATCCTCTAGAAAATCATTCAATAATCACAAAATATAAAAAGAGCCAGATAGTGTTTGATATTAGGAACCTGACTGAATCTGAAACTGCTTCTTCTTATATTTGCCACGAGTTGTGCCCTAATAACCTCCCCGTCAGTCACTTATGCAACCACACACAGCATTAATTCACACACAGTGATGATGAATTAGGAATGCAGTTATACCTAGTTAGAGGACGGCCTTTTCATGTGTAGCTAACACCTAGTTGCATATAATTCTACATTGCTTGCCTTGATGTTACTACTCCTTAAGTAACATTTAACAGTTAACATGCCAACTTTCAGAAAGCCATTCATTCAACCAACATTTTACATTTGTTCTTTCCACAGACATTTTATGCAACCACAAAACAGCTGTTTTAATGAACATATTTAATTCAAGGAACTTTGCATTTTCCTAGTTATCATTTGCATGATTATCTCATGATTATGTACAGATTTATGTAATTTTACAAGTATTTTATGTTAATGTTCTTCTCAGGTATGGAAAAAGGACAAACGTGCATGATAGATATTTGAACATGAAACCTTCTTGTCTTTCAATCTCCGTAAAGATATCTAAATTACTTTCTATATCTAAGTATCAATAAATAGTACATAGGATTACCTAATTTATGCAGACCCTGGAAGTAAAACATCTAGAAGACCGAGTGGAATGCCCCCAACATTTCAGGAGTTTTTAAAATGATTGATATGTTTTTCTCTGGTTAGCCCTACCACCAACAGACAAGTAAAACATTTCTGGTGAAGGCTATAAAACAATAGCTATCAAAGTTTTATTACTGGTAATTTATAATTGACTTAAAAATACCACCCCAATAAAATTACCCATAAATAAGATTATAGTCTAACTTGTAAGACATCTTACTTTGAAGGAATTATTTGTGCAAATTGTTAATATTTATTGTATGATTGGCTGGACACTGGTTCTCACCCATGGTCAGCCTCAGAAAAAATACTGACACCTGGGCCTTACCTTCCCAGAGATTCTGATTGATTTGGTCTGGGAATGGTCCAAAATAAATGTCATTTTATAAGCAGATAGCTTGATGCTTTAACTAAAACATGGAAAGAGAGAAAGAATATTGCACGACACATTTTATTTTTTATTTATTTATTTTTGATGTTCTGTAATCTTTTTAATAATTGTTTTTAATACCATATAACCTTGCATGAAATAGATATTGAATGAATTAACCATTTTTTCTTTCTTTTTTTTAAATTATTATTATTATTATTTATTTTAGCGTGTTATGGGGGTACAAGTGTTAAGGTTACTTATATTGCCTATGCCCCTCCCCCCTCGAGTAAGAGCCTCAAGCATGTCCATCCCCCAAATGTTGTACATCTTAATCTTACTCGTTGTGGTTGTATACACCCATCCCCTCCTCCCCCCTCCCACACTCCCTACACCTGATAAATGTTACTCTTATATGGCACGACACATTTTAGATCCAAGTTCTAGTCCTGACTCTGAAAATAAATTGTTGCCTGATCTTGTATAGAGTCATTTAACTTCTCTGGACCAGATGTTTCACACCCTTAAAATGCAGGTTTGAACTTCATGATTTCTAGTCGCATAGCTTTCTCAGTACCATATTAAGAAGACGGAACCACAACTTTGTATCTCTTGACCTGTATGTGCCTTTAAGCATTGAGCAACCTTAGGCGAGTGTGCAAAGGCATTGGCTAAAATATCCCAGAGTGATAGCACAGGCAATGTCCTCAGGATATGGAAGTGCAGCTCATCTTATAAACAGCTTTCTCTGCTTTTCTAAAATCTTGACTTCATATCTCCTGGGATCTTTACTTAGGTATTTTGTTTTCCTATTTTCATTTTCCTCCCTTTGCTTACAATTTATGAATCATGAACTCCATAAAACACAATATGAGGATTTAGGAACTAGAAAATCTAGATTCTCTTGTGGATTAAGAGGACTATCTTGTTGTATAATCCAAACTACATTTATGAAGAAAGTTTTACTTTTTCTGATAAAGGAAAAAACATATTGATAAAGGAATCCTTTCTCTGATAAAGGGGAAAAAATTGAGTATTTAAAAACCAGAAAAGAAAACAATCGATTAAGCAAAAAAGACACTAAATTAGGTCACTAGGTTTCAATCCTGGCTCCCAGCATTTATGAGTTTTTAGAACTTATGACCTTATTTAAACTGCACTAGTCTCATCTGTAAAACTTTGAGATAACTGGTCTTGTCTTTCATGGGACGCAGATGAGAAAAGGTAAATAAAATAGTGAGAACTATAAATATAATTGTTGACATTAATAAACATCAGATATTTATTTAGTATCAGGAGATACAAGAGAGTCAAAAAAGTTAAGAGAGTAATCATGATATGCCGGATTCCCGAAGCAAAAGAAGGTGGGTGTTCCAAAGAGGAAGCATAGGCACCCACGGCGGGTGGAACAATGAGGTCAGGACAATAGGAATGGAGGAAGAGATGTGGCAATAATGAGATTACCGGTAACCTTTCAGGAGAAAGTTCAGCAGTATAGAGTGGACAGAAGTCAAATAAAAGACATATGATATCCTATATTTCCTCTAATTCCAAATAATCTATCTATAAGTGAATATGAGTCACCTGTGAGCCTCAGAATGAGGATGTTAACAGCCTGGGCCTCTTACAAGTTGTCAAAGCCTAAGTGTAAAACCCAGGAAATAGCGATGAATCCTACTTCCATGTGGGTCTTGGTCTAATCCAGAATATATTCAAATGAATGAGATATAAAAGCTGCTTATGGTGGGTTTACTATAGCATGCATATCTTACTTTTTTCCTATTTAATTTGGAGGAAAGCATCAAAAATAAATTTCTAAAGAACTAGATAGCTCTTATGAACAGAATCCTCATTCTGTGAGCTATGATGACACCACTGCATTCTACCTGGGGCAACAGAGTGAGACTCTGTCTCAAAAAAAAAAAAAAAAAAACAATTCGTTCTCTGGTGTTGGATGTGAGCTATAAATGTCAATTACATCATGTTAATTGATAGTGCTCTTCAGGTTGATAAATAATAAGTGACAGAAACTGAGAGCCACACTCAAATGAAGTTTATTAAGCCAAAGTCTAAGGACAGCGTCCAGGAAAAGCAAAGACCACAAACGTTATCTGTGGCCTGGGCTTTCCCCAGAGGGGGTTGGAAACAAGGTATTTAGGGCAGAGGGCTACAGGGAAGAGGAAGGAATGGGAAGGGGAGGGTGAGGTAAGTGATTACATTCTTTCCAGGCTGTGATTAGTACTCAGTAAATCTACGTTTTATGTAAGGTAAGGTGAACATTCCAAAGGGAGGGAAAGAAGTCTGTTCTGTAGTCTTTTCAGAGTAGGCAGAGGAGTGGCTGATCTCATCTGTCCTTGGTTTGCCCCGTGGAGATAAACTCGTCATTGGCATCAGCAGTGTGAAACTTCCTAGAACTCAGGATCAAGGGTTTATTCAGGTTGTAGCTATAGGGTTGTAATTGGCATACGCTTGTTTTATAGGGGCCATATATGCTGAAAGGTTTAGGGCCAACAGGGCAATCCCCGCCAGCAGCCTGTGAGGAAAGCCCTGTGGAGAGGCAAAGGTCCTTTGTTGTGGGAACCTGGCTTACGCACAAGGTCACAACAGGGGTCACGAAATCACGGCTGTTTGTTTGGGGAGAGGATGGCAGTTTTCAGGCTCAGCCTTCCTTTCAACATAATGAGTTTTGGGGGCTCCAAGATTTTATTTTTGTTTGTAAGGTTATTTATATCCTTACTGATTTTCTGCCTGCTTGATTGACTAACTTTTGAAAGAGGAGTGTAAAAGTCTCCAACTACAAAAGTGGTTTGTCTGATTCCTCTTTTACTTCTACCAGTTTTGCCTCACATATCTGTCTCTATGTTACAAGGTGCATACACACTTAGGATGGTTATGTTTTCTTGGAGAACTGACTCCTTTATCATTATATATCATATTATCCCTGGGATTTTTCCTTGTTTTAAAGTCTGCTTTGTCTGAAATCAATATAGTTTCTCCAGGTTTCTTTTCATTAGTGTTTGCACTAATGTCTTTAGCCCTTTACTTCTATTTCTCCCAAGGTTTTATATTTTAAATGAATTTCTGGTAGACAAAATATTAATAGGTCTCCTTTTCTGTCTCCTTGGACAATCTCTTTTAATTGCTATATTTGGATAATTCCTTTTAAAGTGATTTTTTATATTGTTGGATTAATATTTACTATCTTTGTAATTTGTCCCTGGTTTCTATTCATTACATTTGCACTTTTTTCTTTTTTTTTTTTGTCTTCTACTCTTTTGCTTTCTTTGGTTTTAATTGAGCATTTTAGATGATCTTATTTTATCTCCTGTATTAGTATATCAATTATAATACTTTAAAATTTTTAGTAGTTGCTCTAGAGTTTGCAGTATACGTTTTTAACTAATATAAGTCCATCTTCGAACAGCATGATATTGCTTCACATGTAGAGCAAGTATCTTGTAACAGGATGTAGGGCAAATATAACAGTATTTTTAAACTCTCATTCCCTTCCTTTATACTGCTGTCATCTTTTTGTTTATCCACGGGTTATAAACTCCCAATACATTGTTACTATTATTACTTTGAAAACCAATTAATTTTTGGACCAATTAACAGGAAAAATAAAATATTTTATTTTGCCTTCATTCATTTGTTCTTCGATGCTCTTTCTTTATGTAGATTCAACGTTCATTTTCCTTCTCACTAAAGAACTACCCTTAACATTGCTTACAGTGCAAGTCTGCTGGTAATGACCTCCCTTAGTTTTTGTTTGTCTGAGAAAAATCTTAATTTTTCCTTTATTTTTAAGGGTAATATCACTGCATGTCAGATTCTCAGCATTTTAATTATGTCCCTCCACTCTGTTATTGTTTGCATAGTTTCTAGTTTGAAGTTTGGTCTAGTTCTTATCCTTAGTGCTGTACAGGAATGTGCTTCTCTATTGTCTACAGGGAAATAAGTCAGAAAGAATTGGTGTATAGTCTCATTCTTGAAGATTTTAGGGAGAGGAAGGATAAACTGCTATCTATGTTTTAAGTGCAATTTTGTCTAAAAATTAGGTAAGTTCTTGGGGTTTTGACTCTGCTAGTGATGATTCTCACTTTGTTTAAACTTTATTCTTGCATCTCAGCTCCCACACTTACTACTTGGAGTTGCTTAGCAAGCTTGAATGGTATTATAGTTTTATCTACAGAAGGAAGCTTAAAGAACATGCACCACAGGTACTTCTAAGGTTGAAATAATTTCACTTATTCAAAGTGCTGAAAAGAATGCCTGGTGTGCAGAAGGTGCTCAAGAAATAATGTCCATTCGTTTCAAACACACATGCACTTGCCAACTAAGGAACAATCCTTGTCTGTGACGAAGATTCCTGATAAACAGTATGTGAGTAAATGTCAGGAAGGATCATTTTATTTTATTACAAAATAAATAAAGGTCTACTAGATATAAATTTCCTCATTTGTGAGGGTGTTGCAATGTCATGACAGTTGAAGCAATGTGTTCACGTATTCACAGTTGTTGGATCATTAGTAGGATACTTAATTATAAACATCAAAACATCAAACTTTACAGTGGGCAAGATATTTGTCTTTTACGAAAGATAATTGAGTAATAGAACATAGTAATTTTTAAATGTCTTAACTTCTTTGTTTGAAGGGGATAAATAATAAATAAAATAAGAGTTTCTTTAATTGTGCAAAATACTGTCAAGTATAATATGGGAACTAATGTTACTTTCAGCTACTGATATTGTACTATATATTCAGGCATGAAAAATGAAAAGAAATCATTTAATGAGCCCTTCCTCTAGTTTTTGTTTATTCATAAGTGTGACATATGTCTTCATTTTTGGTTCTTGAATTGACGTCAATTGTATGTTGTAAATGCTATGAGATAAACTTTATAAGCCTAAGCGTAAGTTTTTCCTTAGAACTTTTTCAGAAAGCATAAACATTATAACATTTCTGGGACAGCTGCATATTTGAAGTCTTATTTTGTTCAAGGACACAGCTAAATTATTAAATGAGATTAAATAAAGTCCCAAGGCGAAGACTCTTAAAAGAACACATAATAATAATAGCAATATTCTAGACAAATGGAAAGATTCCATAATCTATAAATTCTGTAGTTTCCTATAAAACTACAAGTCAACTATTAATAATATTTGCTTCAAGTATTTATAAAATTATTTATTCACTTAAACCTTAGTCATATATCACATGATTTTATTACTGGCATTAGAATATAATAAATTTTACAAACAAATAATTACATTCACAGAGCTACTATATTTTTCATTATTCTACCATCCCTATTGATTAAATTAATTGCATTGATTAACTAGTTTGAATGAGGATAATTTTGCAGTATCAAGTTCAAAACAATATTTGAAACAGAATGGACAATAATTTGTATAATGGGCTGAATTTGTTTCCCTAAAATTCATATGTTGAAATCCTAACCTGTATCTGGAGATAAGGACTTTAAAGATGTGATTAAATTAAATGAAGCTGTTAAGGTGGGCCCAAATCTGATCTGACTGGTGTCATAAGAAAAGGAAATTTGGAGATATGGAGAGATACCAAAAACGTTAGAGTATGCGGAACAAAGAAGGTGGAGAGAAGGCGGCCATCTGCAAGCCAGGAAGAGAGGCCAGCTCACAGGAGAAACCAAACCTGCCAACACCTTGATCTTGAACTTCTAGCCTGCAAAACTGTGAGAAAATAAATTTCTGTTGTTTAAGCTACCCAATCTGTAATATTTTGGTATGGCAGCTCTAGCAAACTAATATAGGTTTGATCCTAACAAGCCCCTACGAAGAAGGTATGACCATTATTTCCTATTTATTTACTATTATTTTATAAAAAATAAAATAGATAAAGCACAAGGAACCAGGGTTTGAACCAGCAATAATAAATCAGAGCCTTGTCTTTGACCTCTAAGCTTTTTTGCTGTCCATACTGCATATTATATACAATAATATTAATGTAATCAATACTTACAGTATACGTATTTCTTTTATTATCTACTTGAGTACGTTATTAGTTAAAATAATCTTATAAGGGATGATAGGACAAAAGAAAGAACAAGAAAAAAATGGCAGGTTTAGAACACTCGTAAAAAAATGTGCCACTGAGCAGATAAAAATAATGACTTACGTTGCCATAAACTTACATGGCTTAGAGTGATATTCAGGGTTCTCAAGGAGAACATAGCGGATCTCAGGGCCCTGCAATGAGGCAATAGAAGGACTTGTAAGAACTTGAGAAAAACAGAAGAAAAGTAAAATGTCTTAGCAATGAACACCTTTTAGAAATAGCAGAAAAGACAACAGACGTTGCTTAAAATGCAGTAGGGGACGAGAAGGCAGACTTGAGAAAAACAAACAAAATAGTTATAAACAAAATTAAAATCATTATTGTAGTTGAAAATCTTAAATTTTATTTAAATTTTACACTAATGATAAAAAGTGAGGAGACTGGTGTTTTGGATTAAACTTTCCACTGAGAATAACTAGAAATGCTGGAGCAAAACAAAACATTGCATTTTTCTGAAGGCATCAGCCAGCTAGTAAGGAGTTGAGGAACCAAGGGGTGAACATCTGGGGAGCAGGTGGTGAGCCCCACACTTTGGGCTGCTTTTGCCCTCTGGGCAATCCCCAACAGAGAAAGCTTTGGATGATGTCTACAAAGCTGAGCAGAGCGACTGACAAACTTACAAGGATTGGGCACAAAAATTAGAGTTTAGACTCTACCAAAATAGGGGATCTCTGTTACCATACTCTAGCCTTTCCTTTGGGACTTGAAGAGTTACATCCAGGAGTAAAGATGCACCACAAACAGAAAAGTCATCTCATTTTACATTACAGGAAACTTATGCACAGAGAATTAAATAATTTATCCAGAGTCATACAGTTCCTAGTAGTGGAGCTAAGATTTGAGTCTGGCCAATCTGGCTCCAGAGTTCATGGTTTTTATCATTATACTACAGTATTAACTACAGTATTATACTACAGTATTATACTACAGTAATTATAATACAGTATACTACAATTAGCTCTGTATAATATTTACTACAGTATTATACTACAGTATTAGCCCTGTATAATATTTACTATAGTATTATACTACAGTATTAACCCTGTATAATATTTACATCCAAATAAAACTTTAGACTATATGAATTTTGATGTAATAATCATCAAAAAGAAAAAAAAGAGAGAGAAAATTCAGCAGGATACTAAAAGAATAACATAACAAAGGCAGGTGTGGTTCATATCAAGAGTGCAAAGAAGATTTACCATTAGGAAATTATTGAGTTAATTCAACATATTAATGTTAATTCAACATATTAACAGAATAAGGAGAAAAAAAACTCCATAGATGGTGTAAATTCTTTTGATAAAATTCAATATCGATTCCTGATTTTAAAAATATTTTTATTACAATAGAAATTAAAAGGATTTTTTATTATACATAAGTAGATCAACTCAAGGGTCCACACCTTGGTAATGGAAAACAATAGAAGTATTCACACTAATGCTGATAATGACACAAATTATTATTATTATTATTATTTTTGAGACAGAGTCTCGCTTTGTTGCTTAGGCTAGAGTGCCATGGCGTCAGCCTAGCTCACAGCAACCTCAATCTCCTGGGCTCAAGCAATCCTTCTGCCTCAGCCTCCCAAGTAGCTGGGAATACAGGCATGCGCCACCATGCCCGGCTAATTTTTTCTATATATATTAGTTGGCCAATTAACTTCTTTCTATTTATAGTAGAGACGGGGTCTTGCTCTTGCTCAGGCTGCTTTCAAGCTCCTGACCTCAAGCAATCCGCCTGCCTCGGCCTCCCAGAGTGCTAGGATTACAGGCATGAGCCACTGCGCCCGGCCTACATAAATTATTACTAACTAGTATATTGTCAACATTATATGAAAGACAGAAATGAGGCAAAAATATTTAAATAGTAGGAAGTAAGTTGTTATTATTAATAGAAGAAATGATTTTATGTTTTTGAAAAGCATGAGATTTTAAACTATTATAATCAAAGAGATATTTCAATAAGATGGCTAAAACAAAATTATATATAAAAATTGATGGCCTTCTTGTATAAAATAAATTACCAGTTATAAATGGAAAAAGATCCAACCTATAGTAATAACAGAATTATTTTTAATACCTTTAAATAAATTTAACAAGAAATGTGTAAGAGATCTTATGAATAAAATATTAAAATGCTATCATGGTTCCAAACGAAGTGTAGAATGATTTTTTCCTAGATCTGTGAAAAATGACATTGGTATTTTCTTGGGGATTGCATTGATTCTGTAAATCACTTTGGCTAGTATGGACATTTTAACAATGTTTATCCTGCCAGTCCATGAGCATGATATGTTTTCCATTTGTTTACATCATCTGTAATTTCCTTCCTCAGTGATTCATAGTTCTCTTTGTAGAGATCCTTCACTCCTTGGTTAAATATATTCCTAGAAATTTTATTTTCTTTGTAGCTATTGTGAAAGTTATTGAGTCTTTGATTTGAATCTCAGCTTGACTATTATTGGTATACAGGAATGTTACTGATTTGTGTACATTGATTTTGTAACCTGAGACTTTGCTGAATTTATGTATCAATTCTTGGCATCTCTTGGCAGAGTCTTTGGGATTTTCTAAATATAAGATCATATCATTAGCAAAAAGCAATAGTTTGACAATATGCACTGGGGAAAAGAATTCCTATTCCATAAATGGTGCTGGAAAAATTGGATAGCCACATTTAGAAGGATCCAAATCTCTCACCACTCACAAAAATTAATTCAAGATGGATAACAAACTTAAACCTAAGACAAGAAACCATAGGGATTCCAGAAGAAAATACTGGAGAAACTCTTCTAGATATCAGTCTAGGCAAAGAATTTATGAAGACCCCAAAGGCAATCACAGCAACAACAAAAATTAATAAATGGGACTTGATTTGATGAAAAAGTTTCTGCACAGCCAAGGAAACAATCAACAGAGCAAATAGACAACCTATAGATTAGGAGAAAATATTTGCATGCTATATATCTATCTGATAAAGGGATAATAACCAGAATCTACAAAGAACTGAAGGAAATCAGGAAGAAAAATCAAACAACCCCATTAAAAAGTAAGCGAAAGACATCAAGTGAAGCTTTTCAAAAGAAGATAGACTAATGGCCAACAAACACATGTAAAAATGCTCAAGATCACTAATCATCAGAGAAATGCAAATCAAAACACGAAATATCACCAAACCCCAGTGAGAATGGCTTTTATCACAATGTCACAAAACAATATATGCTGGCATGGATGCGGAGAGAAAGGAGGGCTTATACATTGTTGGTGGGACTGCAAAATAGTACAAACTCTTTGGAAAATAGTATGGAGATTCCTCAAAGAACTAAAAGTAGACCTACTATTTGATGCAGCAATCCTACTACTGGGTATTTACCCAATGGAGAAAAAGTAATTTTATCAAAAAGACTCTTGCACTCAAATGTTTACTGCCGCACAATTCACAATCGCAAAGATGTGGTATCAATCTGAGTGCCCGTCAACTCCTGAATGGATTAATAAAATGAGGTATATCTATACCATGGAGTACTACTCAGCCTAAATTTTACATCAACATTCTATCTATTCATTTTGACTTGTAACTTTGAAAAACCAAACCCAAAATGTTTGTTTAAAAAACCATATTTGTTAAAATATTTGCTCTAGAAAACTGTTTGCTTAAAGTTGTAAACTTTAATGTTTTTCATTGAATAAAATTGTGAAATTAACCCATTGTGTAGGCTTTCATTGAATTTTTGTAACTTCAATCATATATTAGTGGTTTGAGTTTACTTACTAGAAAATATCAAGATCCTTTGTGGCTGAATGTCTTCATTTTGTTCTTACTATTAAAGGTAGAAGAATTCTATTGTTAACAGTGATTTTTCCCCAAGTATTTTGAATACTTTATTCCATTGTAGTATGGTATCTATTTTCACTTCTGCTCTATGATTCTGAAATCACTCTCTCTTTTTGCCTCCTAGAGATTTCCATTTCTGTCTTTCGAGTTGAGTTATGCAGTAGCAATTTCTGACACTAAAGTAATTTCCCAGGTTAAAATGTAAGCAGGAAAATGTTATAACTGGTGTCAGAGACCACAGTGTTAGGTTTGTTCCAGGTGGGAACTGGAAAAGTATGTCTAGCACAGAATGTGGTTAATGCAAAACTTTGGCTTGTAAAACAATAGCCACCGGAGTCTGAAGAGTTCCCGGATGTTGTGAATCTAACAGACAACTGCAGCCAGCTTGCTATCCCCTGATAAGGATGAAGCCACCCACCTCCCTTAGCTCTACAGGATGAGACTAATGCAGGGGTCCCAGAAATTGGTTGCTTAAGAAAAACTTTATTATAGTGGCTGTTCTGGCCCAGGTACTCACTCCCCGCTGAGAAACCATCTACAAAACCCAAGGTTTTCCCTCCCTCAGGGTGGATGCTTTTTTGCCTCCCCCCAATCTCCACCCAGATGCTCAAAATAAACAGCATTTTGCTACACATGAGGCTTCATGTGTCTCTCTCTCAGCTCCAGACTAAACACATAGAAAAAGAACTTCATAAAGTTATCTTATGCACCCCAGTGATGGCATCAGATATGCTACTGTGCTAAGTAAGAAATGCAGAAAAAATTTATAACACATATGTTCTGTTGTGACAGTGTCTGTTACAGGTAAATGAACATTCTCACTGAATTGACATTGTTGAAGTTCAAGCTGTTGCACTTTGTACTTTAAAGTTTTCAGTAGAACTGATAGTTGAATAGCCATGTGCGCTTTTAAGAGGATGCTACTTGAATCATCTAATAGGCAATAAAAGGCAAATTGCCAAAATGAATGTGCTGAAAGGAAAAAAATATATAGAGCTTTACCAGTGCCAGCAAAACAGGATGTCAATTGACATTTCAGAACATTTTTAGACATATCTTAACAGGGAATTTTTTCTCCTTGTATATTCTAGTGAGAATGACTCTAATCATACCATTATTTTTGTGTGACAGTCTCATATAAATAAGAATTATCATATAAAGAACTTTACATGGATGACACATAGGAAAAGCCATGACACATAATTTTAGTTGCAATAATTTTTTGCTTCCTGTTTTATTCATGCTGCTGTTCCACAAGCTAGAACAAATGTACTTGCAAGTTTGAAGCCAAGAAAATTCTTGTGGCTAAATTTTACATCGGCATTCTATCTATTCACTTTAAATAAGGTATTTTTAAAGCAATCTGTTAGAAAAATCTCTGGTACTGAATATATCTGATTTTTTTCATCGTTTGAAAACATAAGTTATTAAAAATGACAGAGTTAAGAATAGCACTCTCTTTGCAGAGAAAGCAAATATTTTATTTTCCCCATTTTATAATGGATTTAGAGGGATTAAATTATTTGTTCTTAATCTCAGAGCTAATAAACAGTTGGAATTGAAAACCCAACTCTCTGAGAATGCAGATTCCATTTCAAATAACATTGGTCTAGCTCAACAGTGGCAACAGTGGCCAACTGTGCTGAGTACGACAGGACTTGCGTTCACGGAGACAGCACCCACTTGCTCACGTGCCTGTCACTGATTAAGAATTGTGAGGTCTCAGAACTGGACGGCCTTGCAATCAAATCCAAGTTCCACCACTTACTTGGTTCACATCATTGAACAAGTTGCTTAAACTTTCTTAATTTCAGTTTTCCTGTCTGAAAAATGGGATTCAATCGTAACAAAATAGCTGACATTCACTGAGCACTTATTATTGTCCTCAAAACAATCTATGAGATAGATATTATCCCTATTCTATAAGTAAAAAATCCTGAGCTTAGAAAACTTAAGAAACTTGATTCAGGTAGCACAGTTAGTAAGGGGTGGAGATAGATTTAAATCTGTCTGTTAAACTCCAGACACTTGTCTTCTTAACCACTATGACTGCAGCCCCCAATAAAATCTTTTTCCTGGCTCTCTCTAAGGATTGGGAGAGATGCTGTCTATAAATTACTTAGCATGGTGCCCAGCTTGCAGTGGGAACCTAATGAATGAAGTCCATTGTTATTACTGGAACCATTGGAACTTAGCCAAGATCATAATCATTATAATACAAGGCAAAATATAAGTACCATTTGAGAAGCAAAAAAAAAAAAAAAAAAAAAGATGCCAAGAGAGTTTAAGGGAGAGAGGTGACATTTGTAAATAATATCATTCTTCAAGGAGGAGGCATTTGAGAAAAAATCATGTAGGGTTTTGGCACACAGAGATGAGGGAGGGTAATGCAAATGGAAGGAACAGCAGAGACCCCAACACACAGAGAGGAATGATGGGGTTTGTTCAGGGAGCAGAGAGCAGGTGGTGGCTGCAGCTGCTGATATAGGTAGAGAGCAGGAGGGGGGAGTGAGAAAAGCAGACCACTTGAACCTCTCTGGGGAGGGCTGCATACTGGGGGGTGAGGAGTCCTTATTAAACATGCTGCACAGTGGGGAGTCGGTGTGAGGCTTTGCGCTGGGAGGTAACATAAGCAGGGTTGTGTGCTGAAAAGACAAATCTGGCAAAGATTGTTGCAGAGAGCGACTGAAGGCGTGGGCAGGGCAGGGTGTCTGAGTCACCAGATTCCACCTCTGCTGGCTTCCAGGTGAGCTGAGTTCTCCTCCAGAGCACATTCCGGAGCAACGAGAGTCCTTTGTAGTTGGTGAGGTTTGCAGTGCAACAGGGCCCTCTACAGGCGTCTTGATGATTAGACTCGGAGGAATTTAGATGAGGAAAGATCTTAAAATTAATACAAAGAACAAAACCTGAGGCTTACAGGCTCATAGGACCCCTGAACTGGCAGCCAAAGGGACAAAAGCAGGCTGGGTGTTCAGGGCACACCCGTTCTAACCAAAGGTATGGGAGAGATAGGGCCAGTGCTCTAAATATGTTTTTCAAAAGAAGCTAGATTTTTATAGCAAAACATCTTGGACTCTAAATGTGGGCTTCAATAAGACAAACATCATGAGGGATAAAGGAAATAGGTCTGTGGGCTGAATCTGCCTTACAGGCTTCACATGTTCAACATACAACTTCCAACTGGGAAGGGAATGTATAAGTCATCTTTAGAATCTGACTTCTCCACTTAACAGACTGGAAGGTCAGATCCAAAGGACCCAGCAAAGTTATCAATCACATAGCCAGACGAGAGCACTGTTCATTTGAGTGTCAATCTATTGCACAGGTGTATTTAATGTTGTTTCCAGTTGTGGTCCTGAGCTGAACCACCACTACTTACTGGTTTCCTCCAAGGTGAATGTGGGGCTAGCGTGGGATTGAGGGTGATGTGGCGGGAAGGGAGTTGAAGAGACTTTACTGTAGATATGTAAACCACTTGGATGCCTCGCCCCTCATGCCCTCACCAACCTGAGCCAGGTGGGTCCCAGTTGAGGTAATGTCAGTGTCCGAGAACCCTTGCCCACAAGCTAGAATAGAATATTCCCAATATTTCAAGAGCATATTCCTTATCCCCTGAGCCATGCGGGTAAGCCAGGGTTCATTTACAGTCTAGAGTCCCTCCCCAGACTGTGCACTCGGCTGTCAGCAGGCACTGTGTGACACTGTTCTGGCCCCACCCTAGGGACGGTATGCACATCCTAATAATCTGCCGATGACAGCAGGGAATTTCTGTGGTTGATCTGTGACAAAGGTTATTATTTTATGTATCTTAAAGAAAGAACTATTTTTTTCATTTGCATACAGATCGTTTGGGTGTATCTCTAAGTTCACTAAGAAATTAATTCCCAATAGTGTATCTTCCATAAAATGTTGGGAAGCATTATCATGTAGAGCTCAGATGAGGAACTTTGACCTCAGATGCCCCTGGTTCAAGTTCTGTGATCTTGAATGAGTGATTTGCCTTCTTTAGGCCTCAATAACACAGAAGAATGGATTAATTAAAATAATGCAATTAATGCTTTCAAATATCGTAAGTGCTCATAGATGGTAGCTCTATTACATTATTGCTTCAACTAGATTTGGTAAGAAACTTAACATTGAATCAATATTTTTGTGCAATGTTAAAGATCTAGAGATGCCATTTTTTTCCCCAGAAAGATGTGAGGCCTAATTAAAATCCTCTTAAAGATCAAGAACATGCTACTTTGAAACCTGCTTGACTGTGGTCTTAATCAAATTTCAATCTAGATGACTTATGCTCCAATACTATCTGAGAAATAAAAATGACAAAAGCCATAAGATGTTTAAATAAGACCTGACTAAACAATTCAATTTTCTTTGTTACCATATAATCATATCCCTAATCTTTACGAGATGTTTCTTAGGTGTTGCCCACAATCTGGAACATCCATCATGTTTAGTTTTGGCAAAGAAGTAAAATATAATAGTGGGACACGTTTATTCATGTGGATATTCTCAAGGGACCTAGCCTTAGAATTCTTAGAAAATTAACTGCCTAGGCTCTTGTACTCTGAGCTGGGCATTGACTGATTGAATAATTTTTAAAAATTCCATGCAGAATTAGGAAGATATGTTTGTGAATGTGCTACTGAATAGGTCTGAGCCAAAGGTTTGGAGACATAAGAGTGGACTCACCCAGATTAGCAGTGCCAGACGCTGACCAATTAAATTTCAACACTTCACAGTTCATCTTGGCAGATGCTCAGATCCTTACGTCAGGCAGCCATGGTGTAAGCCAGAAAGAGTGGTATTTTACAATAGTAAGATTCTGGTAACCCTTCCCATGAATGTGGGTTGCAGGATATCAATATTTATATTACTCCACAGAAAGCATGTTATATTTTATGATGCAGGGAAGTTAGGTGGCTTGCTTATGGGCCCCTGCATAGATGAATTGTCCCATGTTCAACAGGAAAAGCTTAAATTGCTGATGTTTGTCTTGTTATTTTCTTAAGACATTTTTCCAATTAAATATAATGAATAGAAATCTTGATGTCGCCAAAATGCATACGTCAACATTAAAGGATTAGATCTCTATTGAGCCAGGAAACACTAAAAGATGGACTACATTATAACTTCATCCTCTTCATCTTTGTAAAAACATAATTATACTAAAAGCTAATTTGGAAGAAGAGGATACAAGCATTTATGTCTTTCTTTGTAAATTTCTTGGCTCAAGTATGGCTGAGGTTATAGTATGTGCCCCACCCTCATCGTACTCGAAAATGCTAAGTAATGAAGCACTCATGAATATTAATGACCTAAGAATGTGTTCTCAAAGAATTGAAGGATAGATAAAGGGAGGAGACAAAAGGGGGAATGAAAGCAGTTGAAGAACCCCTTGGCCAGTTTTATTTAGTCAAAGATGCCAGAAACATGTCATCATTTCTTCCCTAGATGACCCAGCCCACCTAATGATCCACTGATTGATAGCTGAAAGTGTGGTTCTGCTGCAAGGGCTCCACTGGTAGGCTCTTTTCAGGGTCTTATTGCTTACAGGGAAAAAAATAGAAAAGGAAACAATTTGCAGATCATCTTATGCTTATGTGTTTATGCTCACTTGAATTCTGCTTATGTATATAAATATTGCCAGATGTGGCTCTAGCTCCCTAGGAATGCCAGAGATTCTTTCCTGAAAAATTAACTCTTGGAATTATGGGATCATAGGTTATTTTGTGTGACACACCATAAAAAGATGGCTTTCATACGCCACACTCTTAAGCTTCCGTACAATCTCACTGAGTGGATTTTATATTGTTAATAAACACTATTCTGCAGGTGGAAAAAATGTGAATCGCTACTGGTATTTGTTTTGGTTAACATTTTGGTTTAGCAACATGGGAATTGTAACTCTCTGTCTAATGTTGTTCTAATTTCAATTATATTGTGCTGATAACTGACAAGTATTTACAGTCAATATGTATGACCTTTAAGGTTATTACATCTCCAGACTGTAGTGTTAATTCCTCTTCCCTTTTATCAGGAGACAGTTCTTAATTAATTAAATGCTGTCTTTTGTTGTTTCTTTCTATACTCTTCCTAGGTTTTTTACATGTTTTTAAAATATTTAGGAAGAGCACAGCTTTCTAGGTGTGGTCAGTCGCTAGAGTCGCTGGGAGGAAGCTGCACCTCCCCACTCGGTGGTCTGATGTAACCTGCGCATACTGTGCGAAAACATGCAGAAAGGGCTGACTGCAATTCACCTATACTGAATTCTTTCCGAAGGAAAAACAAAGCAGGTAAAATACTTTCTACTCAAAGGAAAGCAGAAGGTAAAGTTGTTCAGGAGTGAATGAAAAGCTATGACTGATGTAAATTAAAGGCTTGTTACCAGACTGCCATTGTGAGAATATTCCAATTTGATCCTCTCTTGACCAATCTCATGATCGAAATTGTTTTGCTTATCCTCATTACAATGGAAAAAAAAGAGTCCATAGTTTTAGATTAAATCTAAAATAAATGGTAGCTATTATAATTCTTTAATATTATTTTGTACTCGATTTAAAAATAAATTATTATTTTACAAACCAAACACTAAAATATACACCTAAGATAATATCCAGTGGTGTGTTTTGGGGCAGAGTTGGGGATAGAGGTGTTGAGGATAATCTCACCTATAACGCCAACTTAGAACAATTTTTTCTTCTATTACCATCAAATTTTAGAGATGCAAGGGCCTTGTAGAAAATGAAAACAAAGCCCGAAGAAATTGAGGGACCTGCACAAGACTATTCAAACTATGTGGCAGAAATATAATTAAAGAGGAAGGACATTGATTCCTAAGAAGTTATTTCGACCACTGTTCCATTTTTTCTCTCTATGTGCAAATCTGTTATCACATGTTTAGAAATGATAAAGAAAGTTCCCACATGCTGTAGGCTGGGGCAAAAATTCCTAGGTCCAGTTCTTCAGTTTCTATTTCAGGGCCAATTATAGATTTTTTATTCACTAGGAGAATTCTAGGATTTTGGTGCAAATGAATGGTCACCATGGCCATTCCACTGATAAACTGGAGGAAGTGATGAACAAAAAGCCCTGAGTCTGACACAAAGTTTTATAATCCATACAAAAACAGAAATGCTTTGCCTAGTCTCGACTTGCTATCCAGACAGCTTTCAGTCCTCAGAAACTCTTTAGCTTATTCCATGTTTCACAGATAAAGTCTGTCCAGTATTGTCATAAGCTGGGTATGATTTATGTTTGCCTTGGACATTCTGTCTTCTTTTCATGTGGCTTAGACCACATGTATGATTCACTGGAGGTGCCATAACACCGATTTCATCCTGAAAGTTGACATCACATTCTTTTAGACACCATGAAAGCAGCATGTTTGGGATTAGGTCCTTTGGGCAAATAGACTTAAAGAAACCCCATCTAGGTAGTCCAAGATGCTGAGTAGCAAGCCCATGAAGAACCCAAGCTTGCCATTGCTTTGGCTGGCTGTAAGGTTGATAATTATTCTTATGAAAACTCACATCTGCCATGGTCAGAAGCATAACTCAGTCTTTCTGCAGTGAGAACAAAAACCACACGACATCAACAAACCCAGAGTAGAACTATGAACTTGACTTCTGTCATTGTAGCTTGTTCCCTTGGCTTCCGTTGCATCCTAATGATGGCAAAGTCTGAAGACCAATGCAGAATTTTACTATCTCACTTCATCATGATACCAACTTCCATCATCTCCAGGTCCAGTTAGCTTGGCAAGTTTTGTTGTTTCATTTGAAGATTTCCATTTTGAGCCCACTGATTTTTACAAATGCCTTGATGAAAATTCCTGACAAAGGCCTCACAGTGGTCTCCCTCCAGAACAGACGTTGTAAGGCGATTTCATTTTTAGACACCTAAAACAGAGCATTGGTTTCCATATAAATTTGGCTGCTGTTGGTATAGGTCATTGAGATGACATAAGTGCACTGGTGCAGCAGTTCCCCGGGTGCCCCACCCAGATCCCGTCACCCACTGGAGAGCCCATCCCCAACAGCTGCGGGTCGGTGTTAACAGGCTCACAGCTGCGACCTTTTCCAGAGGGTTGCCTGTGCACCTGTCAGGAGGTTCCTGGGAGGTTACAAACCCCTGCCTCCTACCCCACCATAAGCGACCTGTGACCCACGACTGCGTAATTAAGGATACTGAAACCCAGACCCTTGTCTTCCTTCCAGGTCAATGCTGCCATTCACATTCTTGATCTTTCTGTGGAATCAGGCTGAGGCTACACTCTGGCTAAAGCCACATCTTTGCTTAGCTGCTTCTTGTGCTCTACCTGCTTTCCTTACTTCACTACAGGTTTCACCTTAGAGCGGTCTCTCAGCCAATCACATACACACGATCCCCACCTGACACTTTGCTTCTAGGAAATCTGACCTCAGCTGTCTAATTAACATCAAAAGATCTTCACCTCCTCCTCCTCTATTATTATTAATTATTTCTTGGTCTCTTAGGCACATCTGCAATGGATATAATATAGATATGATTTTCTCCAAGATAGTTGTTAATCAAAACAAACTTTTCTAATTTTGGATAGGCAGTTTGGTCATTTAATTAATTTTTTCTAGGTTTGGAAAAATATTAATTTTTTTAAATTAATAGGCTTGATTGTATAGGAAAGTTTTAAATTTACAGAAAAATTGATAAGATAGTGCAGAGTTCCCTACGCCCCAGACCATGTTCCTCTTATTATGTACATCTTACATTAGTATGGTATGTTTGTTTTAATTAATGAACTATTATTGACAAAGTTTTGGTCATTTTAAAAATGAAAAATTAGTAGAATACAGCAAGGGAAATATATGTGTATTTTTTTATTAATGTATCGCACATTATTTCTTTTTTTTTTTTTTGAGACAGAGTCTCACTTTGTTGCCCAGGCTAGAGTGAGTGCCGTGGTGTCAGCCTAGCTCACAGCAACCTCAAACTCCTGGGCTCAAGCGATCCTCCTGCCTCAGCCTCCCGAGTAGCTGGGACTACAGGCATGTGCCACCATGCCCGGCTAATTTTTTGTATATATATATTTTTTAGTTGGTCAATTAATTTCTTTCTATTTTTGGTAGAGACAGGGTCTCGCTCAGGCTGGTTTCGAACTCCTGACCTTGAGCAATCCGCCCGCCTCAGCCTCCCAGAGTGCTAGGATTACAGGCGTGAGCCACCGCGCCCGGCGCACATTATTTCTTGATTTTTCCCTAACTGAATGGATTTATGGAAAAATTACTAGTGTGGAGAATCCAGAAATAAGGATGAAGACATCAGTAGTTTATACTTATTTGTAGATAAGGTTTATCTTCTTAGGTTTTTAGCAGAAGACAGTATTTTCTGAATATACTCCCAATTGATGTTTGCTGGGGGGGGGGATGGCCCATGTGTGTGATACATTTTTATTCATTTTTAATACTCATTCTTTGCTTATTTTTCATTCAACAAATATTTCCTCACTGTCTGTTGTGTGCTAGGCACAGTATGAGGCACTGAAAATATAATCGTGAACAAGACATGCTTAGTCCCCATCCTCCTGGGGCCTAGTGTCCTCCTCATTTATAACTTTAATGTAGGAAGACAGAGAGAGGATGAAAGAAAATGGTAAATTAGAACTATCCTATTACAACTGAAGGTAAACTTTTACCACTTGTCTGGGTTTATGAGAAAAGTCATAAAAATATTATATAGGAACTTGCCAGAATTACCGCCCTTTTTTCATTAAAAATTTCGACCTGTCAATCCATGGCACATTGTAGGGGCTCAGTAAACATTTGAGGAATGAATACATGCCAAGTGACTTCATAATTTCTCTTTTCATACCTTTTTCTTACGTAGCAGTAAAAAATAGCAAGAAAACCACTTAATAGTAATCCAACTCCAATCCCAACTGCAATGTACTTTTCATGAGAATCCACAGCATATGAAGTTAATGTCAAGTGCTCACACCTTTCTCCAGTATAGCCAGTAAAACACCTTTTAAAAAAAGAAAAAAATGTATGATTTCAATGCCCATACAAAGAAATAACCTATTTCAAAAAATGAAAAAAAAAAACTTCAATGGAAAGTAATTTAAATTAAAAAGGCAAATTCCAAACAAAAGCCAATAAATGAAGTCTCATATTTCCCCTCATTGGTAAAAGGGAAAGATAATATACTTGCATGAGTTAGTCTAGAAAATTGTTAGCCTACTTGTCCATAGAAGGATGCTGAGCAAATTAGTGATCATAAAAATAGTTCTGTTGTTGCTCTAGTCCAGAACTTTATATTCCTGAAATGTTTTTGCCTTAGTCTGTTTTATTTCATCCTACAAAAAACGCTGTGAAAACCTGGAACCACCTTTGTGTATTGTTAAAAATGCAGATTCCGAGTCGGTGCCGGGCTAGAGCGCAGACTCTGCATTTCTAACTCGCATCCGGGTTCCACAGATGCTGCTAATCTGGGAACCGTGTTTTTGAGTACTGAGGATTACATAGCTCAGAAAAAGGCTCCTTAGATATCCAAATATATTGAGGACTGGCAAGTCATGTTCAGATCATGCACCTGTTGTATTAGATAAGACAGAGGAGTATAGATATGTACTATATGAAACAACAGAGGCGTAAATTCACCTTGTCACATCTCTAGGACTTGGAAATTTCTTTGCAATTACCTGCAGAGGGCTTTCTCTAGTTCATGGTGGAATGCACAAACACCATTAATGCAGTAACTGTTTAGGTCTTCCAGGCAAGGGTGTGAGAACTTCAAGGCTATGGGTCCTTCTGTGCTGTCAGCTAAGAAAAGGATATACAATATTAACAGTTGAAGGGTGTCCTACTTTTATGGTAATTTAAAAATACTTATGTAAAGAGACTTTTTATTTTGAGAATATTTGAGGTGTGCACTTTGTCCTATTGATTCCGTTAGCAGTTTATATTTCCAAGGTTAGGTTAATGCCATCTATACATATCATTGGTTAATTAGGGGTGGACATGAATTGATGATTGTTCCATTGTTTGGAAGATACACCCTGAGGTATGGAGACAACGAGTTTGCCCAAGTTTGCCAAAAGGTGGCAGCATTGGTTCTAGTCTTAGGTTATGTTGAGCAACGCTTCCCAAATGCATCCTGACTGCTAATTAATACAGAAGATCTCACATGATCTCTTCATTTTCCCTCTGTTTACACCTGAGCAGTCATCATTTGGGAAGATTTGGATTTATGCTTGTGAAATAAAAAGCTAGATTTTCCTTCTCTCCCCAGGAGTAGAAAGTGGTGAAATTTCTCCTTACTCTTACACAAACTACCATGAAGAGTTAATTGAAAAGGGGACAATTTCCCTAACTGACTTCATAAAGAGATATTGTTATGACCTATACAAGAAGCCAGAAACAACTTATGGCTTTATATTATGGCTCAGACTTAATAAATAGTTAATGACAATACCTTCAAATAGTAATTTAAAATTTTACTCAATTAAGAGGCATTGTTAAATAGTGGAAAAAGCCATGGACTTGGAATTAGAAAACCTGGGTTTTATTTCTAGTTCCAACACTATGTAAGTAACCACACTGGGCAAAATTTTTGTAGTCAAGTGTCCAGAAACCACCTTCAGGGAAACCTTCCTTGGAAAATTGTGTTCTATCAAAATGTGTATTACATTCAGGAGAGTAACTGCTGACAATTTTTCCTTCTCTCATTTGCTCCCCTTCCTTTTTTTAAAAAGACAATTCTTTGCTGACATACTGATCTGTCACTTCAGTTTAATAGCATCTTGCTAAAAGAGTTGATTATCTAATAACAAAATTATATTTAAAATTGCCAATGTTCCTTTTATACAATCCAAATTTCTCTCATAAGTTTTAAGAAAAGTTACTTGAAGTACAAAAATGGGAAGAAAATACCTTCTGTTTTGTTAACTGTCCAGTTAGCTTGCGGGGCTGTGATTGCAGGTGTGAATGCTGCAGCTGCCTCTTGACTCAATGCTGCCATTGCTATATTAAGGGTAGAAAAAGCATCTTTAACAGACAAGCTCCTTCTGTGTACAAGCAACAGATGGAAAATATTCTTATTCTGTTTATTCCTATTTCTAGTTTTAAATTTATTGCAGTTGTAATCCATATCCTGACTAGGGCAATTTCCTTACTGTTTCTCATCCGTTCCTGGACTATAGTATAATTATAAAAAATAAAACCATCACTTTTTATAAAAGAAAGTTAATACATTTATATACTCATTCCATCATAAGGGAACTCAAGTATCATAGCTAAATTTACCAATTACCCTTCAATTATCTGAAAAGCAAACATTTTGGAGGTCTCAAAAAAGTTGGCCAAATAGATCAGGAGAGGAACATACATTGCAGAAGAAACTAAATTAATCCACAGATTCCTTACTCTGATCTTTTTCATAAAGAACAATTGTTAGAAGCCAACTTCTCTCTAATACAGAGAGTATACATCCTATTCATATTTTACAGTGATTTAAAGTTAACAAGACAAAAAAGGAAATCACCTACCATTGAATAAAAGATAGACTGATATTGGAACTCCCAAAGCCATTTCCTGTAGTTGCTTAACTTTCTTTCTCTTATCCTCCCAGACTGACGGGTGGAAGGTTTTTATTTGAGCTCTGTGAGTCTTCTTGCATTTATATTTCATGAAGCGTCATCGGGCAGTTCTTACTAATCAAAAAAATATGTACTTCTGGCAGCAAGAGAGAGCCTTCAGGCGCTCACACACTTGTTTAGGATACTTGTGTTATCTAGTGATGTGATCAGGTTTTCTTTTGAAACACTGGTTTCCTATTACCTGTGGGCATAATCGTGTATATAAAAGTACTTAAAACAACAAAATATATATATATATACACATATATATATATGCATTCAGGAAAGGCACCATTGGTGTGCACAGAACTATACCAGCTCACATGATGCTAGCAACCTATATAGGAATCCAACAAAAATAATTGCAAATTAGAAAACAGCATAACCTGTTAATAAAATAAATATTCCTGCAATTACAGTCAGTAACAGTATCTTTCATTACAGACTATGAGCTCCATTGCAAATCAAGGTATTTTTTATTAATTTGGTTGCAGGGGAGAACAGTTAAATTTATGTATAAAAGAGAGGTTTAATATTCCATATTCGTTTTTGTTGTTCAGTTTTACTATGACAAGTTCTGTATGTATAATTATATTTAATAGTACAACATTCACCTTTAAAGTCATTCTACTGTTTAACATTTTTCTGAGTAAATGGAATGGGCCATGAAGTTCCAGGAGCAACAGTGCCTTAATCTGTGTCCTAACAAGTAGGCTAGAGAGGACCAGTAAAGTACCCAAATAACAATAGCAATAACAATACTATTAAGATTCTCAAGGTAACATTTAGTTTGGGTGCCTCTAATGAATGGAAAGTTTTAAACAACACAACATTCACATTTTTCTCAGTATTTATCTACTTATAATTATTTAAGGTGCTGTTTTAAAGGCTGAAGTATGTAAGTACTATTACATTTTCTGACTACAGAAATTTTCACTTGTCCCAAGTTACTGTAAATAATTTACACATATATTTGGCTGAGGTGTTGTGCCTTTTGACTTAGAATTGCAATTGCTCATATTTTCTGTACTGTGAAAACTTGCTCGAGTCAATATAGACTGTCATTTGCATCATGTCTACCAAACAAATTAGATTTACCAGAAAGGATGTCTTTCAGTATTCAAATATGAATTTGGCTTTAGAAATCACACAAGAATGAGCTTGTTGAACTCATTATAACTTGGGCAATCACTTACTATAGGAGTTATCATTTTAAAGTTAAAAAAATCTGTAGTACTTGGCTCCTTTTAAATATGCCTACATTTTGTATTTGTACTTTTATGGAGTTTTTAAAAACCATTTATTATCATTATTATTATTAATATTATTTTTGAGACAGAGTGTCACTCTGTTGCCGCGGCTAGAGTGCCGTGGCATCAGCCTAACTCACAGCAACCTTAAACTCCTGGACTCAAGCAATTCTTCTGCCTCAGCCTCCCAAGTAGCTGGGACTACAGGCATGCGCCACTGTGCCCGGCTAATTTTTTCTATATATATTAGTTGGTCAATTAATTTATTTCTATTTATAGTAGAGACAGGGTCTCGCTCTTGCTCAGGCTGGTTTCGAACTCCTGACCTTGAGTGATTCACACGCTTCTGGCTTCCCAGATTGCTAGGATTATAGGTGTGAGCCACCGCGCCCATCCAAAACCATTTATTATTAGGTCAATTTCTGGACAATATTTTCCCCAGGTGAATAACATCTGAATTATAAATTGAATAATCCTCAATACACCACTGGTGAGAATTTAAGGAGAAATCCTTTACAAAAGATTAAATAAACCATCACAACTCCTTTTAAAGTTTCTGGAGGAAGATGTTAGGACATATTAAATATCTTTATTTTGTGGACCAAGACATAGAAATACAAATATCATCTTAGTATAAGCTATTAATCAGAGCTAGCATAGGACTTTACACTTCACAGGTTTTCATGCACTTCTCAATTCTTTCTTCCGTAATCCTGGCCCAAACAAATCTGGTGCCTAACATGTAGTAAATACTCAATGAATCTGTATTGAGTGAATAAATAAATAAATAACAGGGTCTATTTTTATTCTCAGATGATAAATGAGGAACAGAGGCCCCAAAGAATTAATTGATTTGTGAAAAGGCATGCCTCACAGTCCAGACTGCAATCCCATGTTTTAGGGTCTAAACCATATGCCCTTCCCACTTCCCTCCTAGTGTCCTCTTGTAGGAATTGGTGCACTGATCTCAGAGGAAGTCCCTTATTTTCTCCTAAAATCAAGCTTTAAATAAATTACCCTTATCACAAAAAACCAAATAGTAAATTAATATTTAATGTGGTTTTCACTCATAACTGGGCTAAGAGAGATGAACCACTGCCTTTCTAGATGTGTACCCGCTCTTGCATAAGATTTAGACTAGAAAGTAGCTGTAATACCCACATGCTGCTTTTCCTCTGGGGCCCATACTGGTAGATCCCACTTACACTCTTTGCAGAAAAGTCTAGTACTTTCACTTCTTCAATCCTCTCACCAAAAAGTTCTTTCTCCCAATCCTAAAGAATAGGGGAGATGGGTATCGTAAGGTGGCCTCCCTGATACCTTTATTCATTCTTAATACAGATTAAAGCCCGTTAGAATGATAAAGGAGAGGGAAATGAGAGGCTATCAGCTCACTATTGCTTTCCTCCTTGTACTACTGTTTCAGTCTTTTTGATTTACTCATTCCTTCCCTCCCTATCTTTTTTCCTTCCCTTTTCACTAACTCATTCATTTATTCATAACATATTGAATGCCTATGACATTCATGGCACTGGGCTGGGTGTTGCGATGCTTATAAGACAAATGGACACACCATGCATGGACCTCAAGGAACTAAAGGGAGGCCGGGACAGTATATATTGAACTGCTGTGCTGGGTAGGGAGTGGAAGCTGCCCCGAACACATGCGAGAAGGGCTCCGAGAGCAGGGAGCTCCAGCTCCCACGGCATTTTCACGGGCAAGTTTCATTTGAGGTCAATCTTAAATAACAAACAGGATTTAGACATGCATTAATAAGAGGAGGGTTCTAGGCGGGGGGAGGGCACAGAGGGGAAGCAGAGTGGAGGTGAAAAGAGCGGGTTGTTGCTCACATCTCCCAGCATAGCGTTTTGAATTCATACCCTCCTCATCTATCAAATGGATACTGTCAATAAGGAGCAGAGACAAAAAATTAAAATAAAAAGGAAAGAATTTAGCATATGATACATACTCAATTAAGGATAACTGTCAACTACTGAACAAGTCTAGGAAGACACAGGCGTATGTAATGGTCATCAAGAAGGTCAGGAATTTAGTGGGGAATATACGCTGGCAAATTCTAAAATTTCATCACTAGCTATGAGTTCCTAGCCTCTTCCCAGATTGATATGACTTCAGCATTCTTATTTATGTATTATGTCATCACCTCAAACTCAACATGTCTTAAACTGAACGTATTATGTCTTCTCCAAAGTCAGCTCCCCTTTCAACTGCTTCGTGTTAGTCAGTGATAACATCTTCTAACTACAATTCTTGTAACTTACTAAATGTGATCTAAAATCTGATTAATCTCAGCTTCCTGTAATTTACTTTTGCATACTTATTCAGCTGTACCACCCTCCAAAACACACCCTTCATTTTAGTCTGACTGCCACCCTTGCTTTCATACGTCTATGCTAAGCTCATTCTCACATCCGTAACTTGCATTATTATTCCTTAGGGTTCTCTTTTCAGGCGCTTTACAGATGCAGATATAGGAGACAAAACCTTCCTCTAAGCTCTCCACAGAGCCATCAAATGTCTATATTTTAGGGACCTCAAATATCCATAAAGTCATAGTACCATGAATTTCTCTCTTTTATATGTCGACAAATAATCCCTCTTTCACTGAACTTTAGTCAGGTGCTGTGGTCCCTTTCCTTGACCAGGTCTTGACCTTGACCCACTGAGCCCAGTTTTAGCAAAGAATCCTCCTGCCCTTACTATCTGATCAAGTTTCTCATCCCTTATCTTTGGTATCTAAGTCTTTGGCCTGACATTCTCAAGACTCTTGATAGCCAGTTTAGCAAGACTCCTCCTACCCTTGATATCTAATCAAATTCCTCTTAGTAATTTTTCATCCACTTACCCCATATCTCTGCTCTTTGGCTATAAATCCCCAGCTGTCTTTGTTAATTCAGAGTTAAGTTCAATCTCTCTCCTCTATTGTAATAGTCTTAAATAAAGTCTTCATTACTGTTTTAAACAAGTGTCATAATAATTTTTATTCTACAGTGTTTTAATTTGTATCTGGGAAGTCTGACTCCTGATTGTTACAAAATAAACACTCCTGCATCACTGAGGGAGTGGAGCTCAAAATTATTGTCTTCATGTTTTCCATGTACATGAACATTGTTCATTGTATTTATTTGGGGGTTAGGGTACTTTAAAAATTAAAGAGGCCCTTTCCGAAATGTTTTCTTGGGAGCTTTGAATTTCAACTTCTGTTGGGCATATCAGACAAAGATTGGGATGGACTAATTGTGGAACATACTATAGAACCTTTTCTTTCATGTTTTAGAAACTTATGTATTTCTCCAGCATGAAGCAAAGATATGGGTAAAAATATATGAACAAAGAAATTTATAGCTATCTTAAGAAAAAAGAAGAATACAGCTATTCTTCAAATTGCTTTTATTATACAGTTGAAATGTTGTTAATTATAAACATCTAGTCTATTTTCACACAAATGATCAAGAGTACACACTGATAAAGACATGCCTTGGGTAATAATAATTATTGGTACATAAATATACTGGGATTTGTGCACGAAAACACAGTAGCAATTACATGGCTCCAGTAGACTCAAAATAGATTTTAATGGAATTCACATGTATTTCATTATTTAAATTGTGTTAGAAACATTGCATCTACTTTGAGGACCAAATGCCATAACAGAAGAGGGAAGAACTGTGGGCAGGAAAGCAGTAGTAGGTCTTTAGTTGTATCATAAGATTTAGTTCTGGCACATTGAAAGTATCATGTTTTCCTATTAGATTTCTGAATTTGTGAACAAACTTAGCAGTAGCAGTTGCTATTCTTTAATGATGACCTCACATATTTGTCTGATACTTGTGGGAAAATTACAACTTTAGTTTAGTTTTGTGTATTTATTTATGATTGGATTTTTCCATTATTGCTTGGTGAAGGTACTGTCCAAATATTTTTTAGAAGAAAAAAGAAATGAAACGTAAACCTAACATATTATTCATATACTTTTACTATGGCAGGTAGTCATTTATGATATGATAGAATCATTACTTTCCAAGTAGCATTGCATTTTTTGCCTTCCTGGAATGTTTTTATTTCCTTAAATAGAACATCATTTCTCAGTAGGATGCATTTGGGAGATATCTAAGATCAAGATTTTCTTTTCAATATTCTGTCTTTCTTTTAGCAAGTTAAGTTCTTTTTAAGCTTATGACATAGATCTTAATATATTAAAATTTTGAGCATTCCATGGCAAAACTTAAATTACAAGTTACATGATTGCCCATTTGGTTGACGAGACATTTGTTGAAAACATACTGTGTGTGATATTTAATTGTGTCAAAAATATATTTATTATGAGCCCTTTATTGTTTTAACAGTATGAACAAATATCCTCAAAATAAACAACTGTTACCAAAATTTTCATTGGAATTGCTTTGTATTTTCCTGAAACTCAAAATAAGTTATCAGGAAATGCATAAAGTTATGTGAATCATGTGATCCACAACAATTCCATTCATGAAAAAATAAATACAATGCAGGAATAAATAGCTTTGTAGTAAAATATAAAGGTTTTGGTTCTTGTCAAATAAATAAATACATGGCTTCAGTTTGCTTTATTCTGTCATATGATCTAATAAATTATTTTTTTAGCTGCTAGCAGGGTGTTCTTCAGAAGCATTGCCACCGTCATGGGTCCCACGCCGCCCGGAACCGGAGTGATAAAGCTAGCTTTCTTCTTAACAGCTGATAGAGAAAACAGACAGTATTCTTTAGTTTCAAATTTATCTGAGAATTTTTTATTTGTAAACATGCTTAATGTCATGAAGTTTTCTACATTACACATATAACTCTAACAACCTCAGATCATTTTTATAATAAGATAGGCTCTGATGCACACACACACACACACACACACACATGCTCAGCTAGACAAATACTTCTGTGTATGACATTTAAGGTGCACCAAAGAAACATGATGGGACCAAGACTGTAGCTTAAATCTACATGTAGCTCTGTTAGTTTTACTTGAAGAAAAGCTGTAACCTATGACTGAACAAATTACTTGTAATTCTAGTTAACTACTTCTAAAACACATGATATTGGTCAGGAAACAGAGACAGAATATAGACAGTTTAGCACATAACCATTCATTAAATTAAATTATTCCTGTTATAACAATATCACCATGTATGTGTGGATAATAAATTCCAGTATAATCTAATAAATATCATTAAATATATTTGAATTACTGAGTACATATACAGTCCTGTTCAAAGATATAAAGACTTCTCATTCAGTGAATATAGATGGTCCCTGCCTTATGATGGTTTGACTGATGACTTTTTGATTACAACAGTGTAAAAGTCATATATATTCACTAGAAACCATATTTCAAATTTTGAATTTTAATCTTTTCCCAGGCTAGTGATGAGTGATTCAATACTCTCTCTTATGCTGGGCAGTGGCAGTGAGTCGAAGGCCCCAGTCATCCATGCGGTCACAAAGGTGAACAACAAATACTCTAGGGTGTCTTGCATTGCCAGGTGATTTGAGAAGCTATAGGCTAATCTAAGCATTCTGGGCATGTTTAAGACAGGCGAGGCTAAGCTGTGATGTTTGGTAGGTTAGATGTATTAAATGCATTTTAAATTTATAACACTTTTCACTTAAGATGGGTTTATCAGGACATAACAACATCATAAGTTGAGCATCTGTATACTCAAAGAAGTACTTTTATAAGTTTGTTCATATACACTTCTACATGCATCAAAACCAACAGATGTTTCTAGAGCTTAAATATTATTTTTGCACAATGTATACTACTCTCTTAAAAGGTGGTTTGTGATATGTACCTTTATTTAATGTGGAATAGTACATTGGAATAATTTTTTTAATCATAGGAAAAGCAAATGAATAATATTGTTTTACTTGAACAAAAGTCCGAATAAGCTTAAATACATAACCAAAAAAAAAAAAAATCGAGCAAATGTGTGTCATAAATCTTTTGATGGTATGTTATATAGAAAAGATAAGAATATTGTGATTTGGAAGGTGATATTTCAGTTTTCCAAAAAGCCTCTCTGTGCATGGAGCACACGTCCTTTCCATTGCCATATGGAATGTGTACTCTGTGCTGCAGACATTAGACTGGGTTCATGCCAATCCATAAATAGCAATGAATTTTTAGTCCTTTCTTCCTGCTCTAACTGTCCCTTCTACCTGGAACATTCTTTCACCTTATCCAAACAAGAAACTCCTTATTGTTCTTTAAAAGCCAATAAAATGTCGCCTCTCTATAATTTTTCTCAAAACTCACTCCTCCAATATAGAATTTAAAGTTCCACCATGTACTTTTCCAATAATTTTATACCTATTCTGCATTGTCTGTTCCCCTAAGTAGATACCAGCGCCTAGAAGGCAGAAGCCAAGTTGTTGTGATTATTGCTTTTAATCTTAGAACTTTTCCACGTATAGGTTAGGCACTCAGTAAATTTTGATAAAGTGAACTAAACTGCCCTTATTTAAAACCTAAAATCAATTTGCAACAATGTGTCCATGCTTTTGACTGGATATAAGCAATATCAATTTAGTTGAAGAGAACTCGTTGAATAACTCAAGCTAATTGTTTTGCCCAAGGGGATAAGCTTCATTTTGCACTTTTCAGTAAGGTGACTTGAGGGGCTGAGCACAGACCTTTTCCTACGCCCTGGAGAAGAAAATGCCTTTAAAACTTCCGCAGGTCTTTAGAAGAAACCTACTTCTACTACTAGGATTTATACTAACAATATAAAATCCTGTACTTGCACAGCATTAACTTTGAAATAGTAATACATAAAAATAAAACACTGCTGGGTAATATGGTAAATTGAAAATCAAATGTGAACTAAGTCTTCAATAGAAAACAAAATGGTTTATTTTAAAATAAAAAAGTGGAATAAAAGTTGTTGTATCAGGGAATATATGGTGCCTATGTAATTATTTTTATATAGTTTGGTTTTCAACTTTGAAAGATAAAGTGGCTTAGATATTATTTACATATGAAAAATAGTAATAATCATAGCTAATATCAATTAGTATCTATTACTTGCCAAGAACTTTATGTACACTATTTTAAAATTAATATTTAATGATGTCATTTTAATAGATAAGGAAAATGTGGCTCATTGCAATTTCAGTGACTTACCACTGTCTCATATGGTAGAGACAATATTCTCAGCAGGTTTGAAACATTCTGTAATTCCATGATTTCACCCCATCTCAATGCAACTGCAGTATCACTACCTGAGCAACTAGAAAAGTCCCAAGAATGGCTCAAGTGCCAGAAATTAACTCAATTGTCTCAAAGTGATAGGAGAATATTCTTTTAAAAAAAGGAAACTAAGAAGAAAATATTCTAATATATTAATTTTCCCATATTCTTACTATTAGTATTCATAACTCATCATCTTTGAATTACATCTTACACTTCAAGTTATACAACTGGCTTAGCAGTCTTAGGCTCTTTACTCCTTCTGTCAGATCAGATAAACCACTGAACTGTCCTCTTCCAAATTAAGTTTTTCACATAACATGCTTACTATTGCATTCTTTTGCTCAAAAAGTGAAGTATGGGTGGAGGATCAGGGAATAGGAATGAGCGGTTACATGAAATAACACCTGCCCGAAATGCACAAATTTTTTTAGCTCAATGTCTGCATTTTTGCACACTTTACTGGTAGAAACCAACACATACTCACCCTGTGCTGCCTATCACTTCATAGGATTAGACTATGTGATGGGTAAAGGGTCTCCACCTGACCCGGGCGAGGGCTTCTCTGGACATTAATAAGCATTTAGCAGCATCAGTGGAGCCCTCCAAAATACTCACCAGGCAGAAGATAATATTATTAACATATCTAGTTATTTAAATATTTCCTGTTTTTAATCTTTGAGATAAAGTAAATAGCTATGAAGGTAAAGTTTATACCTACTCGTGAAAGGAAGAGAGTGATGAATTTGATTTAAAAATATATTAGGTCTTCCGATATTATTTTCATGAGTATCTGTGTGAGAAAGAAACATCAGCTTATCTGCTGCTGGCTAGTGTTAATGTAACTTTGTCTATTTAGAAGGATCGGGATATGGAAGTGATTTCTCAAGAAAGGGGGAGAATTATTGGCAAATGCCAGTGGGTACAGGTGCTAATGCCTTTAAAAAATTTTCTAGTCTAATAATTTTTGCTTAATTATTTTGGGGCTATCCTCAGCAATTTGTTTACAAAATACCAGAGGTGGCTTATTAGCTAAAATTAGTCATGTGAGAAAGAGTTAAATTTAACTCATGCCTGATGCTCTATGAAGCATCTGCTCCAATCATGTCTGAAAAAAGTTAACCAGTATTGCATCACCAGAAATAACCTCTCATTGGCTGGTCTTTCCCTGAGGGCAGACAAGGTTTTGTACCTGCTTGAAGAAAATGATGCTTTTAAAGATTAATCTTATTATGTGTGGGGGAAAGGTGTTCTATATGCTCCATTGAAAAGAAATATGGAAGCATTATAGCGCAGTAATTTCCTTCAGACTTGATTCATGGGAGGATATATGTGTATTTAAGGGAAATACCAAAAGTTTTGTATGTGTGAGAGACAGCTATCATTAATAGATCTTGATTGAGATCAGCATTTTCATTAAAGGCTAATGAACACATATGGCAAAACCACGATTAGATTCAATTTCACAAAGTCAACATGATTTTAGAGTTAACTGAGACTGACAATTGAGGCAAATAAAACAATCACCAGTTCCTATTGCCTGCATGGAAATTGCTCTGTGGAATGAAACTTAGAAATGACATGGTAATGGTTAAATCTGGTTCCTGAAAATAAGAATATTTTGAGGAAAGGCAATAATTATCATGATAATTTATTTGAATGACTTCTGCAAACTTTAGACCCTGCAAAGTAAATTTCATTGATTTCCGTGAAAGTGCTGTGGCGTTGCCAGCATGATTTAGAATGTTCCGGGCGCCTACGTGCAGTTGTATAGAAAGAAAAGAGACTACTGTTTAAAATCAGTCGTTTTAGATGCCAGATTTGCCTTTATCCAGACTATTTTCATTGTCTAACAGGCCTTTCACTCACTTTTCCATTTAATGAATATTCTTCCTTCTCAGATCTATATAAATGTCACTTCCTTTGTGGAACCTGTTAGCTCCTAGGCGGAGTTAACTGTGCATTCTTTTATCTGTGCAACTTGGTAGCGTGATTTTCAATTTGCAGTCACAGAGTATGTGGGAATCTCCTGTGAAATGAAGTCAAACTATATGTGCCTCCTCCCACCCAAGAATCCAGAATGCACAACCAAGAATCGTTATCTGAAGCGACAGATGTTTCTAATGGTGGGGGAGGAACGTTATACATGCAAACAGGGGGAGGAAGTTTAAAGTTGGTTGAGACTGATTACTTCAGTGAGGCTACTTCACACAGTGGCCTCAAGTTTCCAGTCGAGTCCCAGCAAGCCCCAAATGTGCAAATACTTTTCATGCTTCTGCCTGCATCAGAGTTGCTAGTGTCCCACTGGCCAAACGAAGTCACATGGTCAAACCGCATTCCAAGTTTTGGGATAAGAAGAGTGGCAAAGTCACATTGCAAGGGGAATGTGCATATGGGGACAGAAGAAATGTGTGGCCATTTTTTATAATCTACTGTAGCAGTCTGTTTGCTCCAAGTTTACCATATCAGCCATACAATCTACAGCCACATTTCTTCTTTAGAACCCAGATTATTTAATTATTTCAGCTTATAGACATTTGATGGATCTTCACTGTCTCCAGGATAAAATATAAATTATTTGTCACGGCAATCAAGGTCTTTTATCACCTGGCCCAACGTCTTTGTCTTGCATCATTTCCTCACTTTATCCTTAGTTGTTCACTGTTCCCACACATGCTACAAACTGGACCAGATGGATTCATAGCAAATGTTTCTTGAGTAAGACAGACATAGTTACTGCTCCTTGGAGCTTATAGTCTAATTGGTAAGATAGGCATTAAAGATACAATTACCAAATAATAATTGAGCTATGGCTATGGTATGTGCTACAAATGAGATGCATACCACACTGCTGCATGGGT
The DNA here is from genome assembly GCF_040939455.1 of Microcebus murinus. Taxonomy (NCBI): domain Eukaryota; kingdom Metazoa; phylum Chordata; class Mammalia; order Primates; family Cheirogaleidae; genus Microcebus; species Microcebus murinus. The sequence goes on from NC_134129.1 coordinate 2,460,346, forward strand.
GAGGAAGACCTAACTGAGCTGGAGCACGGTGTATATGTGGGCGTAACTATGCCAAACTTCCCAGGTAAAACAGACAGCTGGAGAACAGACAGAATTCTTGGTGATGGAGGGCAATGTTGGTGATAAGCAGGTGGAAAGCAACTTGAACCCTTGGAAACACCACAGAGGGCCAGGATGGCTGGGATGCAGGAATAAAGGGGGAGAGTTGCAGGAGATGACGTGGAAGGGGTAGGCAATGCTTGGTTTATGTAGGGACTAATAAGAATATCAGAATATCTTGGATATTAACCTAAGACCAATGGTTAATGTATTTTTAACATTTGGAAAACAGGTGTATTTTGAAGTAGCATAAAATCAAATGGGGAAACTGCTGGTTCTGTGTTTGTACATTTCTCTAATGAAGTGAGCTTAACAACTGGGGTGGCGGGAAAGGAGACAAACTCAAAAATAACAAACTAAAATGAGACTCACTAAAATGGGAATAAATTCATGTGCTTATGGGAGCACCTCAGAGAAAGAACAGAGATTAGATATGGAGGTGAGAGACAGATTTATAAAGTTGCAGAAAAGCTGCAAGATCTGACAATGCCTGAGGGGGGAAGAGAAGGAGAGATAAAGCAGGGCAGATGTGAAGAAGAGTAAAAGCAAAGCTAGCTTGGACCTGACAATGAATCTGGTGTTAAGGAGGAGCTGAAAGAAGTTCAGCTCAAGATAAGAACAGTGAGAAGAAAGAGAATATGCTGGGAGGTGGTCATGGGCCACAGGTGGTCATGGACTCCAGGATGAGGGGTTGGGAAACTTAGGTTGGTAGATGGTAGCTGTAGTTACTGTGTTCAAGGTGAAGAACCTTTTTAAAAAGTCTTTTGGGAATGAACTTTATTACTTATATAGTGCCAGTTTTGTAAGACGAGAAATTTGAGAGAAAACTGTAATACTACTAAATAATTTTTCAGAAGAAAATTAAAAGGAGAAATTCATGTTGCATTTTCATAAAGTTTCAGGCTCTTTAATTAACAGCCAAGGAATCCTCTTTCAGCCTGGAATGAATATCTAACCTGCTGTGTTCCCCTTCTCCACTATATGGACAACTACTTTTTATTTTCTATGTTATGAGCTTCAGGTTTCTATAGGGAAGAATTCAGACAGACTTAACTTGACATTATTTCTATTATTCTTACTTGAAGACAACCATTTTCCAATAACGGGATAAAAACATTAGGTATGGAGAACAGGTTATTTTAAACACTTATGTTTAAAATTTGAGGCGATGATAAGGACAATGGAAGAAACTAGGTGTCCTGTCTATATGTATGCCTCTAGTAAAAAAAATGAAAAAAACAAACCAAGGGTGACATATGGTCACAAGATACAGAAAGATGACTCATGAAGGATACTAACAGCAACATAAGGGACATTAAAATTCCCTTTAACAACTTAAGTAAGAATAAAATTAAAAGTATATGATCATTAACCTTGTGGCACCAGAAACCCAGGCTTTATGACAGGGTGTCTCCTCTGGCTTGTGTGTTCTGTGTCATTATTTCCTCTGGAAACTTTATGTTCCCAGATTCCCAGGGCCTGGCATTTAATAATCCAAATTCTCATCTAACACATTTTGTTTGGAAAACTCTCTCGGATGGAAAAATCTACCTTGCTCATGGATTGGTAGAATCAATATAGTCAAAATGTCAATACTACCTAAAATGATCTACAGAATTAATGCAATCCCTATCAAAGTACCATCATCATTCTTTACAGACCTAGGAAAAATAATTCTACACTTTGTCTGGAACCAGAAAAGACCTCGTATAGCCAAAGCAATCTTAAGTAAAAAGAACAAACTGAGAGGTATCAGTCTACCAGACTTCAAGCTGTACTACAAAGCAATAATAATTAAAACAGCTTGGTATTGGCACAAGAACAGAGACATAGATCTTTGGAACAGGACTGAGAATCCAGAGATGTAACCATCTGCATATGGTAATCTAATCTTTGACAAAGCAGACAAAAATATACATTGGGGAAAAGAATCTCTTTTCAAAAAATAGTGCTGGGAAAACTGGATAGCTACATGCAGAAGAATGAAACTGGATCCCTACCTTTCACCTCTCACAGATAGTTTCTTAAGTAAACTATATACCACTCCAAAAGGCCTATGTAATAGAATTTTCAGAGGTATCTAAGCAGAATCAATTTTGCTAGTGCATTTTTGAAAATGGTATATTCTGCCAAAGTCAAAGAATATTTTTGTGCTCTATAAATCTACTTTTAGATTGAGGAAGAGGAACCGATGTCTCAAGTTCCTGTAGTATTGTTTTATTTCTCTTTCTATTTTGTACAATTCCCTGTCACTTAAAACAGATCATGATACATCTTATGGGAGTAGGATTACACTTGTGTTTTATAGCTAAATGTTTTAACCTTTCTGTTTAGGTACCAATAAGCAAAGAATAATATTTCTTTATATGCTTCTTTATATTGTTAAGTAGTTTCCTTGTCAAACTCTACTATTCATTAAAACAAAACAAAACAGAAGTACTACATGACCCATGTCTGATTTCTGACAATACTACAACTAATTTTTAAAACCAATTCCTCCCCCTAAAGGAAGAGGGATGATTCCTTATCTGCAGCAAGGCAGCAGAACAAAAATTTCTTGCTTCTCTCATGTGAATTTCAGCCTCCTAGTATACATATGTAATTGTCTAAATTAAATGGTTGAAGAATTTTCCCATGCTTCTAAATGCAAGCCACTTAGGCATGGCCTCTCAAACCTATCTACTATAATGAAGGGGAGACAAGCTTCAGGAAAATGAAATACAGGAATAGCAACCAGAAAAACCTGAATGGCATAGGGCTGCAGAACGAGTATGACTCAGGAGGTGATACATAAAACACTCCACTTTCTCACATGGTTGATATAAAAATGACGCTTGAGAACATGATGAACCGAGAAGGGCTCCTTCACAAGTGAATGGCTCAACAGTGACCTGCAAAGCAACAGCGAATCTGGTGCCCAGAGGCAATTTACTAAAGCTTCCTCTTACACTTGTCCAGTTGCCTGATTCCTGAGGTTTGTACAAGTTTTCTACAGATATGAAGATGTTATCACAGCATCCTGTGGGCAGTAATGGGACAGAGAGGGTTATTGTCCTAATGGGGTAGAAGAGTATGAGACTGAGACCTACTTTTCTATACAAATTGTGCTGGCTTCATTAGCTTGGGGAGCTGTACTTACAAGGACTTCTCTAGCCTATTTACTCTACCATCTATATCTGTAGGTTGGCTATTTTTTTTTTTTTTTTGCTTTTACATTAAATTAAATCTCTATATATCTGGTAACCTACATCATAGATGTAAATATCTAAAAATACCACTCATACCATTTAGAAGACGGTGGAGCCAAATTGCAAATCAATCACCTGGTGAAAGTGTGAAACTGCTTTCTCTGGACTCTATGACTCCTCAGTGAAACCTCCTTTCTGACCATGGGTGTTGGCAACTGTCATTGACAGCTTCCATTCTGGGAGGCAGGAGTAGCAATGCTGCTATGATATTTCTGTAACTACCAAAGCTGGGAAAATTACTAAAATCTCTCCCTTTCATAATGTCTTTAAAAAACAAAATACTCAGCTACTGTTATCCTCCCCAATCCTTTTCTTCCCCTACTACCATGCTTCCTTGAAAATGAGACAGGGTCTTACATTTATTTTTCCTCAAGATATCCTAGGGCTTATTTTCAGGGGATGTTTTATTTTTTTAAGTACAGTACAACAATCTACATTTATTCAAATATAGTTAAGTCATCTTCTTCTGGAACATCATCATAACTCTCCAAACCTCGAATTCCATCCTGAATTTCTTATGACTCTATTTCCTTTAGAACCATTGGCCCCAATCTCTCATGTCGAGCACTAGAGCTTTCATTAAATGAGCAGCTCTTATCCACGTCACCTGCTCGGAGTGCATTGGTAACAACACTGTCAGTGATTTTATCCCATGAATTCTTCACCCAAATCATGCCCTCTTGCAGGCTAGGCTTCACAGAGTTTCCACGCTGATTTCTTGTCATTCTCCTTTCAATGTAGTCATTGATTTCCATGCACAAATGGTCTCTGAATGGCTTGTTTATTGCAATATCAAGAGTCTGCAGATAGGCAGTCATTCCTGCAGGAATCATTATTTGATCTATGCCCTGGTGTTTGTGGGGGGCGAGAGAGGCCCACACGCTGAGTAAAATGGCAGCCACAGCTTTCCTTCTTCCCCCTGGGGACACACAATACCACTCCTCACTGCACTGCGGAGACTTTCCCCTCAAAGCTCAGCTCGCAGCACGCACAGGATGGCCGGGACCTGACAGGGGGAGCCGACCTTGGTGGTGGGGCTGCCTGCACCTTTCCGGTCACCTCTGGGATAGTCGCTGTCACGGTCGTCTTCTTTCCCGCTCTGCGAGGGAACGCACGAGTTGTGCAGATGCGTTGCGTAGCCACGCCCATCGCTAGGTCTTATTTTCGGGGTAGGGCTCATATTGTGCAAACACTTAGAAATCCTGCTAGGGCTTAATTTATGGGTAGGGCTTATTTCCGGGGAAACACGGTAATCCTTTCTCCTCAAGCCACTGGGCATTCCTGTCAGAGAGACAAATCTGTAACTAGATGGGCTGTTTGGAGGATCCTCCAGATCTCTCGGCAGGGCCTTGATCTCAGTGGCCTGCCTTAGTCAACCCAAGGTAGGAGGAGATGGAATGCTCTTCCCATAGATATTTGTCTTTTAATATGGGGCACTGAGAAACAGCTACAAAAAATCTAATCATAGTGTAAGAGAAAAAGAAAAACTTGCAGAGTCATCAGATGCTTTGCTTGTTCCTATGGATTTACTTTTTGTGCTTCTACTTTAACTCTTCTCTATAAAGGGAGATCATTCAGTGTCAAATATATTCTACTAAATAGAATGTCGCCAAAGGTTGACTTGATTTCAAAGACCCAGACTTCATAAGAACGAGCCTATGCTGTGAGCCACAGTGGAGGCAGTTGGCTCACTGCTGATGGTGATCCCCCAGCGGCCTCGGCGGCTCTACTTGTTGTACGAACTGGCCTTGTGGGTTCTATGATCGCAGTGTTAGCAACAGTCTCTCCCCTAGAGGCTTTTACAATGTCCACCAACTTTTCCAAATGATTGGAACAGATCACCTAAGGGCTAAAGTATTAGGTCTTCCCTAATATTAAAAATCTGGACTTTTAGCTTACCTTATAATCATCTCCCATAAAAAGTTGATCTTTTGAGTCAGACTGATCAACCGTATCATCACTTTAAATGATTAGCACTGAAAAGTGAGGTGGTGGGGAGTCTCATTAATTTGGTTCTTTACATTATCCCAGATGAATAGTTTTGTAAAAGTGATATAGTTTTAAAACAGTCCTGTTTCCTTAGAAACTGGTAACATGGTATTACTGTCCCATGTTGTAGAACACCCACTTGGGAGTAAGCAGTGGCAAAACCACTTCTAAAAAAAGCTTGCTTTGACATAATCTGGGAAATACAACTTCCAGGGACTTAGTCTACTGCGTGCATGGCTATATACCCAATACTTCAAATGGTGCCTGGCATGAAGCGGCACTCACTAAATATCTGCTGAGTCAATCAATGAATGAATCAATGGATGCATCATTAATGGATAGAGGTTGCTGTGGATTAATAATGTATCTGCAGCTACCTTGAGTGGGAGCTTTGTTCTCATTAAGGCAACTTTAAGGAATTACTTCTGTAATGTAAGAGTGACAATGCAGATTTAAAAGTTTCATGGAAACTTTTAACAAAAGAGTTTCATAGAAATGACCAGTGGTATGACTAGGAAGGCTGAGACCTGGTGTGGGATGGAGACACAAAAGAAAAGTAAGACAAGAGATACGAAAGAGATACGAAATCTGGTTGGGAACAATTAAGTAAAAGTGTAGGTAGTATAGGATGAAGAGCAAAATGAGGAAGGCAGAGGAAACCTACAACAGGAGACTGGAGAAGATGGAGATGAGTGTGAGTGCTTTAAAGTTGATTCATACAGTGGCTGAGTGAAGAACAGACTGGACCAGAGAGCTGAGGCCATGGTGGTGTCTGAAATGTGAGGTTCTATACTTCTGAGCTAGTGGTGCAGTGGGCGTGGAGAGAAAGGGTGAATCGTGTGCACACAGACACGCACATACCCTGTTTTCCACCAGGCATTATGCTCAGCAATTCACATTAATTAGCTTATGTAACGTGATTATTTCATTTAATCTTCACAACAATTCCATGAGATAGGTATTATTATCTCAGTTTTTCACATGATAAAATCGAGTCTCAGAGAGGTGAAGTGATTTACCTGAGATCATAATTGCTTTAACAGATAGAGTTAGGATTCAAACCCAAGTCAGCCGCGCTCTAAAACAGAGTCTTTTTGAAAGGTCAGGCATACTATAAAAAGAGCAGGGAGTGGAAGATATCTTTGGGGTTTCAAATGCAAAGCATTAAATGAAGAGAAAATATAGGTGGAAAGCTGCTTTAAAAGCATTCCAGAGTTTTTTGTTCCATGTCTAGTAGTTTCTAAGAAGAATGGTATTGGGCTTCTAAATAGTAATTCCAAACGCTTTTCCATCCTCATGTTCGAGTATTGGTATTTTGAGGACTAATCTGAACCAGATCAAGTCCCAAATTATAGGGTCCCTCTGTGGAAGAGATTTCCTGTCCAGTGAAGATTCCTTTGAAAGGTGCTAGGTCAGGCTCCAGATATGTGGGGCACGTTTGTTCACAACATCTGCTTCCCTCCTTCCAGACTGTGCTGGGCCTACTACTGAGTAAATTAGGACTTCAGTAATTTTCCTCCCTGCCTTTGATCTGCTATTCCCTCCTCCTAGAGAAGCGTCTTCTTCCTCTCTGCCCACTCTCTACCCTAAATACACATTCTTGGGTAAAATTCACTGAACCTGTAAGATTCAACTCAAAAGGATTCTAGACCTGGTACCTCCACTATTGCTTATTCCAAAGCCCTTAGAGTCACACTTGATTCTTCTCTTTCTCTCATATCTAATCATTAACTATTAATTCTAACTCTCCTTTGAAATTATATCGAGCATCTAACCCCTTAACATCTTTGCCTATTACCACCCTGGTCCACACCCCATCATTTCTTACTTGGACAATTACAATACCCTCTTAACAGGTACCCCTATTTACACCCTCACGTCTCTACAGCCTGTGTGCCATTCAGTAGCCGGAGTGATCCTGTTACGACACAAGTCAAGTGTCATTTCTTTGCCCCAATCCTCCAGTGGCTCTCCACTGCCTCAGAGTAAAATCCCAATTCCTTTCCCTGGTCTGTAAGGCCCCACGTGATATGGAACCACTGCTGGGACCTCTTTGATTTATGCTCAACCACTCTCCTCTGACTTACTGTGTCCCGATTACAGTGGCCCCCTGCAGCCCATCAAAACCAACAAGCATGCTCCCCCTCAACATCTCTGTATCTGCAGCTCCATTTGTCTGGAATGTTCCTCCCTCACATGTTCACATGGCTCTCTCCTTCTTGTTTGTTCAGGTTAGCAGTGAGCATTTCTTGAGATGACCCTTTCTAAGCAATTCTACCCCATCATTCTCTAGCCACCTTATCTTGTTGGCATCTACCAATCCCTCAGGAAAAGTTAATCAATAGAATATACTTTGAAACAAATTCAAAAGCAAGCTGACAATGATGAGATTGCCCCCTGAGGTTTTCAGAACTAAATGGATTTAGGATAGACTGAATGGTATGTGAATACTGGATAAAGAAAACTCTCTTTTCCACCCCAAGTAAGAGGTCAGTCTTTGAATTCCCATGTACAGTGTGGACTGTTATTCACCCAAGTATGTCCTCCCATCCGGAGCCCATGGATTCCATGTCTCTATCACTCCACATGTAACCAGTTCAGGTCCATAGAATGCTAACAGAAGCGATGCACACACCTTCTAGTTCAACTTTCTTCCCCTGGACTCTCCCTTTCACCTTACCATGAAGGTGAATAGAGTATGAGAGAAGATTATATTCTATTAATAGAATATAGATAGAAGATTAGGTCACTGAATATTTAATAGCAAAGCTATTAAAGCTTCAACTATAATATAGAAGGATTATATTCTATTATATAATAGAAGATTACATCTGTGTTACTTTGTTATCACAACTCTCACAAACTAATACAAACTGTAAGAGAGATGAAAACAGTCCTTGAACAAAGCAGAACTAACTCCTTGACTGCCTACCTAAAGCCAGACTTCTGTGGGAGAGGGCTAACTTATCTTGAGTTAATGCATTTTGGTGCCCTTTTGTCATAGCAGCTTAACCTATAATTGGGTATAATAATACTTAAAGTGAAAAAAGGAAACACCTAAATGTTTAATGAGAGAAAAGATAAAGCAAATCTTGATATATTCACTGAGCATAACCATGAACTAGGACCTCAACATGAAAATTACTGATAGAAGTTTAAGTGCGTCAGTCATAACATTCCTCAAACTATGTAATAAATGTATAAATAAAACATTTTGAAGCAACTCTAGCAAAAAAAAATGATAATACTTGTGTTAAAGGAATGGACTTCTTTTTTCATAAAATATGATTACGTTTATAATTTAAATCAGTTGAATCAAAAATATATCCTTAGACTTAGCTCTATAATTACTATTTATTACCCTATAACTTTAAGACAGCAGACAGAGAGGAAAGTCACTCTTAGACATTAACCCCACCTATTTTGATTTTGGGAAAAATGCCTGCACAGCATTCCTCCTTCCTATCTCTTTGCTTCCTTTTCACCGGTTCTTTCTTGTATTATTTTATTCCATGTTTTGGCGTAAACCAATGAGTGGAGAGGCATGGTCAGGGGTGGAAGACAGAGAGAAGAGATGGCAGGCCATCAGGAACAGACATTCCAGTTCTTTTTGTTCCACCTCAATCCCTGTGGAATGCATCATAAAACTGAAGCAAAGCTATTAACGCTTCAAAAGATTACATTATTGGCCAGGTGCAGTGGCTCACGCCTGTCATCCTAGCACTCTGGGAGGCCAAGGGGGCGGATCACTCAAGGTCAGGAGTTGGAGACCAGCCTGAGCAAGAGCGAGACCCCGTCTCTACTAAAAATAGAAAGAAATTAATTGGCCACCTAAAAATATATAGAAAAAATTAGCCAGACTACATGCCTGTAGTCTCAGCTACTCAGGAGGCTGAGGCAGAAAGATTGCTTGAGCCCAGGAGTCTGAGGTTGCTGTGAGCTAGGCTGACGCCATGGCACTCTAGCCCAGGCAACAAAGTGAGACTCTGTCTCAAAAAAAAAAGATTACATTATTAATAATAGACATGTCTGTGTGTTAGCTATGAGGCATAAACAAGGCGTAAGAGTTCACTAAGATGAACAAGGTTAACTGAATTAACAGCATGGGAAGTCATTAATTAGATTGTTCAGCTGACCAAATCCATTTGGTGAATGGCTGTTATAAAAGCAGTATAATTATGAGCTTCTGAGTCTAGGACTACAGACTGTTTTCCAGTTTGTTAGGAAGAAGCTACTTATCACTCGTACTACATAATCTCTTGCTGTTTTCCTTAGAGAATACAGCCTTCTTTGTCAGAAATGTATGAAGCTTCTTTGAAAGCTACAATAGAAAATGGTGAAAAGAAATTGTAGGTCAAAGTAGGTTTATCGCACTGTTAAAAAAATAATCTATATAGCAAATAAAAAATTTTGAAATAGATTATTCATTATATAATTACTAGTAATAAAAAGAAATTCTTACACAAAGAAAAACCAAAATAATTTTATCAAAGATGCTTGTAAATACTGTTTCTTCCTTTAATGTCTGAAGTTGGAAGGGGTGGTGTGTTCAGGTGACTGAAGGGGAATGGTAAATATTTGTCAGAGGCTGGGAACGATGAACTATCTTGAGTTCTACAACTGAGGATCAACACAAAACAAAATAGCACTACAATTTAGTAATAACCGTAAGGCTCTATTTATTCCTAAAAACACCCAGAGAGCATGGCTCTGTAGGAAAGGCCTCACTTGGAGCTATGTTGAAGAAAAGCACCAGTGTGTGATTCTCTAGGAAGATGAGAAGCAAACAAGACCTCAAACACTGAACAATCTACATGGATGATCATAGTAATAGTGAGAAACTGTAATCAAATATAACTAAATAATCATATAGTTCAGGTGATCATGGCATTGGATATGAATTTGAACTATATAACCATTAATTTCATGAGATTTTCTTGGACATAGAGATAAATACAGGCAGTGCTCTGTTTTCATAGTAGTGTAGACCATAAAAGTGACAGTTGAAGCAAAGTGATCTTAATAATCAATGGGGAAATTATAATTGTTTAATAACCTTTAAAATTTTTTTGTCAAAACATTAAAAATTCTCTTACTGTGGTTTATAAATGTATAGGGAATTAAAAATAATAGTAAAAGTAATATTTATTTAGTACACTGCAATGTAAAATATTAGCAATATTGAGAATTAAAGTGTTTTATTTCTTTGTAAAAATTCTGTCAAGAATAGTTTGAATGGGGCTTGCCACCTGTGGTCATAGGATTTACGATTATGAGCAAGCACCTTTTCCATGCCTTAGCGAATTGTTAGATTCCTCTCTAAGTTTGGATCAGCTTCCGACATTTTCTCCTTTTCCCTTTCAATGTCATGAAATATCTCTGCACATTCCTTTAATGTGAAATTTTACCTTCACTAGGACATCATCATCCTTTTCATGACAAACACTCTGCCCATTTATATTGATAAATCATTCCCATCAGCATAATCTACTTATAATGTGTGGACCAGTTTCTTCTATTAATAAAACAAAGACTTCTGCAAGGACAATGCACTCCAACATTTGATTTTACCTACATCCAAAATGCTTATCTTGGCTACAGTTATGGTGAAACTTTCACCGATACTCACAAAGCAGCCACGCTCTCCCTGTGGCAATTTGCAGCTAAATGCTACCTGTGAGCTTTGTGGCAAACTGAGTTAAAGTTCCTCCCTCATAGTTGGGGGTACATCCCTCACCTCGGGTTAAATCCTGATGAACAACCTGAAGAGCAACATGTCAAAACCTATCACCTGCCTGCTTCTATGGGTGGCTGAGTCATGACCTTGTTGGCAAGGTCTCTCTGCCCAGTCCAGGTTTTCCCTACTGCCCTGGCTCCATGAACCAGAGCAGTGTAGCAAGAGAAATACTAGCAGTCGTATGGGCATATTTTATGATAGGATCAGAAAACTCTGACCGTCCTTCTGAAAGTCTCTGTGTTTTTACACAATCATTTGGTAACTCTCTGTTGCATGTCCAAGATACGCACCAAACATCAGAGCTGAAAGGGGCCACTAATACAACTGCTATCATTTAACTTAATAATACTGATGGCCAGAGAGGTTGCAAAGCTATCAGGCAACAGTGTGAGTTCTAATCTCTTCTGTCTCCCAGACCAATACTCTTCCTGTTCATCTTGTCTTTGTTTTTCTTTGCCATTTCTTTTTTTCAATTTAATAGATATTACCAAGTTGAGCACTATGCAACATGAAGTGCACATCTGTATGTGCCACTAAGCATACATACCCACCCCATGATGCTCATTTTTTAAATGTTTTCAGAATACTCTCATGAGCAAAACGCATTCTTAGTTAAAAATGAGAAGGCATGGAAATGATCTGAGACCAGCGAAATGCCCTATGAGAGAAGAGTCATAAAATATGGTGACCTGCTGGGTAAGTTGCCCCACAAGCACAGTCAAGGTTGTGAATTGCAAAGACCCAGCTCTACTTGCCCCACGCTGGGCATGCTATACTGTCAGTGCCATCTGGGGGCATCATAGTGTGTGGAGATTCTGCAATAAATGCATGGTAGCTATAATGGTATCAAGAAACAGAATGGCAGGGCAAAAAATTAAATAAGACCAGGTTTTAAAATGAAATGCATCTTTACTCTTTCAAATTTGGAAACTGAAATAAATTATTGATATCTGACTTGAGTGATGAACATGAAAGATAAAAAATAACTGAGGTAATTTCCTAAGAATTTCAGCACGTACACACAACACACACATATACATACAGACCCACACAACACACACATATACATACAGACACACATGTTCATGTGGACAGCCATCCCTTCTTGACTAGGGTCCATCCGTATCTGGGATCCTACAGATCAGAGTCAATGAGGGCAGTGGAGTGTTCTTTGACAAAGTGAATCTCTACTTTGATCTTATTTACCATTCTGTCCCTAGAATATATTGTTGCATACCTGTGTCCTTAAGTTTTTCATTTTTTTCTTTTTCTTTTAGCACTAGGCTCAAATTGCTTTCCTGGGTCTGGTCCTTGATGCATCCTAGAATCTCACTTATATGTGGCCAATACACTAGGACACTTTTGACTATCTGCATTTTCAATTTTATTCATTAAAATTGCTAGGCCAACATGGTAGGATTTGGTAAACCATCAGCTAATGACCAAGTCCCAAGGGAAAATCTAAATTTTTAAAAAATTGCATCATGTATTCCTTTCAGTTTGGAAGGACATACCTATAACTAATGAAGTGCTTAATGTGGCCCTGCTTTTTTTTGGACAGAATGATCGGTTTTATACATAAAATATTTCTAATATAAAAACATCTCCACTTATGTTACCCTATTCATGCCTTCATAGACATCCAAGACTTCTAGGCCACACTGAAAACCTAAATGCAGGTGAATATCTGACAAAGATATTGGAGGTAAAATTGGATTAGGAGTCAGGCATCTAGAAACATATCTGTCTTGGGGCTCAGTTTCCTCATCTGTAGAGAGAAGGCATTGGGTTAGAATTTGTTTCTTTACTACTACACGTTGGCTACCTTATATGCTTTATTGGCCATAGAAATTTTAGCCTAGCTCCTCTTCCTCATCCTCTGTAAAACACAATTGTAGATGACTGCCTAGCTCTGCCTGGATCCAGATAACTGCCTAGGTCTGAACCTTGTGTAGGGTCAGCAAGCTCACCCTAAGATGCCTTCTGGCTCTAAGAGTGAAGACTGAGTGTAGAGCATGGGTGGCAAAGTGCAGAGTAAGATAAGATCTCCCAAATAAAAATAATGCCCAGGACTATAAAAGGCCAGCTGAAATTCTATTCTCTCACTAAAAACTGTACTACAAGAAATTTGATCCCCAAACCCAATATTAACGGTGTAATTAAAGGGAAGGGAAGCAGAAAAGGAAGGGAAGAAAAAAGGAAGGGAGGGAGGGATGGAGAGAAAGAGGGAGAAAGGAAATATGTAAATTTGATGAAACTTTTTTTTCCCTCAGAGGAAAGAGGTGTGATGATTAATAATATAATAATGTCCCATCACACAGAAAGTTTCTCTTTCTATCAAAATATGTAAGGCAGAATCTTTTTTTGATTCTCCACTCATCAAAAGATATTTGGCTTATTACCTTCAAAATCCACATCTCCAGCTAATCTTGCCTTTCCCGTCACTGGATCGCGGACATAGTTGATACCCACATCGATTACAGCAGCACCTTCTTTAACCATGTCAGATGTAATCAACTTTGGAATGCCTGAAAACAAAACAGAGTCGTAAACCACTCTTAATAATACTTAAGCTTTGTCCTTGAGTAGATCAAAGGTTTACATATACATCTCATATATTTTTTCTTGTGGCTTTAAAAAACATACAAAATACACTGTTCCTTTAAAAAGATGCCAAGTGTACTCTGATCATTTCTGATCTGGCAGAAGAACAAAGACGATTAAAGTGGCGCATGGCAGCTTCTGTGGATAAAATTCCACCAAGTCACCAACCTCCCCTTTGAGGCGGCCTCCCTGGCTTCTCCACAGGGGTGCCTGTGTGAGCACATCGCTCTGCATGTCGGTACTATAGATAGGGCAGGGAGATTATGGGCGTGAAACCGGCGCCCACTGAGGTTGAGTGGAGCAGGGCAAAAGCAACTTGGAATTGGAGCCAGAGAGAAGAAAGGAAAGGGGCAAGAAGGGGAAAAAGAAAGAATAATTATTCATATTCCCCAGGGTTATGGTAAACAGTAAAGTGCCATAACATAGCGGCATCCCATCAACTTCAAACATGAGGTGCTATTAATATCTTGAGCTTCCTTTTATCTTTTCTTGGTTTCTTTGATTCATTATGTCTGTACATGACGCTGAAAGGTGTAATGTATAGTAAGCTCTCCTCAGTATTGCTCCATTCCAGCTTAAAAGGTCGATCTATGGAGATCTTATGTCATCATCTGTTTCCTATACCTATTTTCAAATTTCGTTTCAAGTTACAACAGTACCAGCTAACAATGTTTAAAAAAATGATGTGTTCTTTTTCTTGTTGATTTATCCTGAGTTTTATACAAGAAAAAATCAAGCAACCCCATGAAAAGTGGGCAAACGACATGAACAGAAATTTTTCAAAAAAAGATAGACTAATGGCCAAGAAATATATGAAAAATTGCTTGAGATCTCTAATCATCAGGGAAATGCAAATCAAAACCACAATGAGATATCACTTAACTCCAGTGAGAATGGCTTGTATCATAAATCCCAAAACAACAAATGTTGGCGTGGATGCAGAGAAATAGGAACACTCATACACTGCTGGCAGGACTGCAAACTAGTACAACCTCTGTGGAAAGTAGTATGGAGATACCTCAAAGCACTAAAAGTAGAACTACTGTTTGATCCAGCAATCCCACTACTGGGTATTTACCCAAAGGAAAAAAAAACATTCTATAATAAAGACATGTGCACTTGAATGTTTACAGCAGCACAATTCACAATTGCAAAGATGTAGAAACAACCCAAGTGCCCATTGATACATGAGTGGATTAATAAAACGTGGCATATGTATACCATGGAGTACTACTCAGCCAAAAAGAAACAATGGTGAACTAATACCTCTTGTATTATCCTGGATGGAGCTGGAGCCCATTCTTCAAAGTGAAGTATCACAAGAATCTAAAACCAACCATCACATGTACTCACCATTAAATTGGCATTAATTGATCAACACTTAAGTGCACATATGGAAGTAACATTCATTGGGTGCCACACAGGTGGGGAGGGAGGAGGGGATGGGTAAATTCACATCTAAAGGGTGCAGTGTGCACTATCTGGGGGATGGGCATGCTTACAGCTCTGACTTGGGCGGTGCAAAGGCAATGTATGTAACCAAAGTGTTTGTACCCCATAATATTCTGAAATTTAAAAAATCATAGCAATACCTAAAGCACACAGGGCACTAATCTACACACAGGAGCTAAGTTTTCCCTAATGAAAAGATGTAACCAATACTTCTTGAGCAAGTGTGAGGCTATATCCTTATTCTCACCAATTAGAACCCTAACTAGGTGTTTTCATATGCTTATTTGACAACCTCAGAATTGAGTTCAAATAAATTTTAAAAAAAAGTAATCCCTCCTCTATGGATCTTCCTATCATAGTCATCTTTAAGTCTTTATGAAACAGCTCAGTCAAGCCATCCTGATAAAAGAAAGCACTGTATTTACACATCACTTTAATTAGTAGAGTTCAAAGAGCTGTGTAAACATTATCTAATTAAACTTCACAACAATTCAGTGAAGCAAGAAAAGGTTTACCCATTATCCTCATTCACAAAAGAGAGATTTTTGAGGTGCTGAGAGGCTAAATGATTTCTTAGTTTCACAATGATGAGTCAGAGGTGAGGCTGGGAACAAAACTAGAACTCTAATTCAGATATAAAAGTAGCACCACGGAAATGCTTATTCAGGTGGATCACTCCTTCATCTGGAAGTTGTCCTGCTAAATAAATAATGAGAGTAATTGGAATGGAATTTATATTAATGTATAAGTTCCTTTGTACATTAGAAAAACTTTCTTCAGCATTATTTGCTTTACAGACAGCAATATGATGGCTAAATGCATCTTAGCTAAATAGAGCCTGTATTAGTAATAAGAGCACTTCAGTGTCTTCTCCTAAGGATCCTCCTGCTATTTCTAGGAATCTTTAAGAAGTGTTTACAAACTAATGAGTCAATGGCAGTGACCACAGAGGATATCTTGTTTCTTTTCCCTTTGCCTGGCTTTTTGAGTTCCTGTCTGATACCTGTATGCCTGTGACACCAGTTGTGAGAACAATGCCCATGCCAGGGACACTATGTGAATGCTCCCCACACCATTACTCCTTGGGGCACCAGAATGGTGCTGGGTTCCTTACAGAGCTTAGTGCCAGCAGGGCTCTACTGTGTGTCATATTTGATCACCTAGGGATATGGAATCCCTTTGTATTTAGAAATTCAAAGGATCATTTGAGTAGTTCCATCAGCTTCTACCTTGAACCATTTTTCTGCAAAGCCAATGGACATGTAGGATTCAAATGCTTCTCTTTTCTTCCTTCCATCAATCAAATCTTATTCTCTGCACACAAACATTGGTGCACGTGGATTATGGGGAGAGCTTGGAGGCCAGTGGGGGCAAGAAGCAACATAGAGTATTAAAATCAAATGGAATGGGTTTCAAACATTTTTGGACCCTTTCTTTAAACGAATGATATTTTCCAAGCTTAGTGTGTAAAATGATCAAAACAAAGAGAGATGTATTAGTTGAAAAGAAAAGGTGGAGGGGAGCTCTGCAACCAGCCAAATGCCCCTTAGTTTCCTCAGTGCTCAATTTGAAAACTAGTGAGTCCAATCCCTGTGTTGTTGTTGTTGCTTATATAGATTTAGAGAGTAAACGTGCAGTTTTGTTATATAGATGTGTAATATTACATAGTGGTAAAGTCTGGGCTTTTTGTGTACCCATCACTCAAATATCATGTTTCCCCGAAAGTAAGACAGGGTCTTATATTTATTTTTCCTCAAGAAGACACCCTAGGGCTTATTTACAGGGGATGTGTTATTTTTTTTACATTCGGTATAACAATCTACATTTATTCAAATATAGTTAAGTCATCTTCTTCTGGAACATCATCATAACTCTCCAAACCTCAAATTCCATCCTGAATTTCTTATGACTCTATTTCCTTTAGAACCATTGGCCCCAATCTCTCATGTCGAGCACTAGAGCTCTCATTAAATGAGCAGCTCTTATCCATGTCACCTGCTCGGAGTGCATTGGTAACAACACTGTCAGTGATTTTATCCCATGAATTCTTCACCCAAATCACGCCCTCTTGCAGGCGAGGCTTCACAAAGTTTCCACGCTGATTTCTTGTCATTCTCCTTTCAATGTAGTCATTAATTTCCATGCACAAATGGTCTCTGAATGGCTTGTTTATTGCAATATCAAGAGCCTGCAGATAGGCAGTCATTCCTGCAGGAATCATTATTTGATCTATGCCCTGGTGTTTGTGGGGGGCGAGAGAGGCCCACACGCTGAGTAAAATGTCAGCCACAGCTTTCCTTCTTCCCCCTGGGGACACACAACACCACTCCTCACTGCACTGCGGAGACTTCCCCTCAAAGCTCAGCTTGCAGCACGCACAGGATGGCCGGGACCTGACAGGGGGAGCCGACCTTGGTGGCGGGGCTGCCTGCACCTTTCCGGTCACCTGTGGGATAGTCGCTGTCACGACGGGGTGGATGAGAAGGGCTGCTCGTGTTCTTTCCTGCTCCGCGGGGACATGCATGGGTTGTGCAGATGCGCTGCGTGGCCACGCCCATCACTAGGTCTTATTTTCGGGGTAGAGCTTATATTGTGCAAATGCTTAGAAATCCTGCTAGGACTTATTTTATGGGTAAGTCTTATTTTCGGGGAAAATAATAGGAATAGGTAATTTCGGGGAAATAATAGGAATAGGTAATTTTTCATCCCTAACCCCCTCCCACAACTCTAATGTTTATTATTCCACTTTGAATGTCCATGCATACCCACTTATAAGTGAGAATATGCAATATTTGATTTTCTGTTTCTGAATTACTTACCTTAGGATACTGGCCTCCAGTTCCATCCAAGTTGCTTTAAAATCATTAATTCATTCTTTTTTTGTGGCTAATATTCCATGATGGGTGAGTGTGTGTATGTACACATATACAGTATCACACATTTTCTTAATCTAGTCATTGGTTGTTGAACACTTAGGTTGATTCCGTATCTTTGCTATTGTGCATAGTGCTGAGATAAACATATGAGTGCAGGTATCTTTTTGATATAATGATTTTTTTTCCTTTGGGTAAATATCCAGAATTGGGATTGCTGGATCAAATGATAGATCTATATTCAGTTCTTTGAGAAATCTCTATACTGTTTTCCATAGAGGTTGTACTAATTTACATTACCAAAAACAGGGAAAATTTGTTTCCTTTTCTCTGCATTCTCACCAACATCAATTGTTTTTTGACTTTTTAATAATGGCCACTCTAGTGTAAAATGGTATCTATCTCATTGTGGTTTTAATTGGCATTTCTCTGACGATTAGTGACATTGAGCATTTTTTCATATGGTTTTTGACCATTTGTATGTCTTCTTTTGTCTGTTCATGTCTGTTACTCACTTTTAATGGGTTTTGTTGTTGTTGTTGTTGTTTAATTCCTTGTAGATTCTGGATACCAGTCCTTTGTTGGATGCATATTTTTTTCCATTTTGTAGATTGCCTATTTTCTCTGTTATTTCTTTTGCTATACAGAAGCTTTTTAGTTTAATTGAGTACTGTTTATTTATTTTTGTTTTTGTTGTATTTGCCTTTAGGGTCTTAGTCATAAATTTTTTGCCTAGGCTAATGACCAGAAGTTTTTCCTAGGTTTTCTTCTAGAATTTTCATAGTTTCAGGTCCTACATTTAAGTCTTTAATCCATCTTGAGTTAATTTTTATATATGGTGAGAGAGAGGGATCCAGTTTCATTCTTTTGCATATGGCTACTCAATTTTCCCAGCACCATTTATTGAATAGGGTATATTTTTGAATAGGGTGTATGTTTTTGTCTGACTTGTTGAAGGTCAGTTGGTTGTAGGTATGCAGCTTTATTTAGACAATCCTTTTGTTTTAAAGACATAGTTCTGAAGATCAGACAGTCTGGACAATACAGACAAATGAGGCCTTATCTTTAGGAAATACAAACTACGTTTTTATAATTCCTGGTATTCCCTTCATATGTATCCTTAGATCTTCCTGTCTCCCACCTCCTGTAAGCATTACAGCAGCAGCTGAGGCATTCTGTGCTCATTGACTCAGAAAAGTGAGTCAGACAAGAAAGAGAAGTAGAGATGAAAGAATTTACTTCCTAGCTTCAGGATTTCAAAAGCCTAGCACTTTACGGGAACAGAGAGAATCAAACAAGGAAATGGAAGGGGTAAGTAGGTAAGGTCAGAAAAATTGAAGAGGAAGTTGTGACAGCTTAGACTTCAGAGGTTCCCAGGGAGATGTTGCTAGTCAAAGAGCAAGACACAGAGTAAGGGCGAGTATTCTTTTGTAAAACTTTTGTCTTATTGTGTGTGTGTATGTGTGTGTATGTATACACACATGGACAGACATATATACATTTTATACATATAAAAACAATGAAATGTTTTATATGTATACACACACATACACATATGAACATGTGCATAAGTAATATATTAAGTCATAAATTGTGTTATATATTGCATTAAAGGCCCTACTTCCTTATTTCCCATCCCCCATCCCAGCGATTCAAACTCATTGCCATGTGACTTGGCTGTTCATTTCATTAAAGAGGTGGAATTTCCACACTTTGAATCTGAGCCTGACCAGAAAAGTCAGTTTGGTCAGTAGAATAAGACAGAAAGTACAATGTGCCTGTTCTGAGCCTCAAGAGGTCTTACATTTTTCCACCTGTCCTCTGGCCCTTCCACCATCCCACAAGACGGTCACATCTGGGCCTGTATGCCGGTCCTGGGATGAGGACAAGACACGGGGAAACAGCTCTAGTGCCTCATACAAACCCAGATTATAGCAAAGCCTCCAGCAGATTCGCAGATGCGTAAGTAATCCAGCCGACTTATAAACATATGAATGAATCAATCTGAGACTAGCTGAGCCTAGTGCATGTGTTCATTCCCCACCAAACTACGGACTTGTGAGTTATAATGATGATGACAGCTTTAAGCCACTGAATTTTGCCGTGGCTTGTTCCACAGCAATAGTAGGAAATAAAATATATTTCTTTTTTAAAAATTTATTTATATATTTTTAATGGTGTTTCCTTGTTTTGTTTTTATTTCAGAATATTGCAGAGGTACAAATGTTTTGGTTACATGTATTACTTTTGTTCTGCCTGAGTCAAAGTCATAGATGTGCCCCTCACCCAGATAGTGTACACTGTACCTATTAGGCATGATTTCACCCATCCCTTCCACCTGCACGGTTTCTGCTAAGTTTTACTTTCATCTGTGCACATGAGTGCTGATTGGTTAGTTCATGTGGTGTCTGTTTTTCCATTCTTGCAATACTTCTCTTAGGAGGATGATCTTCAGTTCCATCCAGATTGTTGCAAAAGTAGTACTCTATGGTGAGCAGCACTACTATGGCTAAGTAGTACTCTATGGTGTACATATACCACATTTTATTAATCCACTTATGAATTGATGGGCCCTTTGTTGATTCTATATCCTTGTGATTGTGAATTGTGCTTCAGTAAACATTCTAGTGCAAGTGTCTTTTTGATCAAATGATTTTTTTTCCTTTGGATAAATACCCAGTAGTGCAGTAGTGGGATTGCTAGATCACATGGTAGGTCTACTTTCAATTTTTTTATGACTCCCCATACTATCTTCTATAGAGACTACACTAGTTTGCTGCCCCACCATGCGATAACTGACTGGATTTGTTAGAGAGTAGAATAACCTACAGAGACTCTGAAAAATATTATTAGCGAAGGTAATAATAAACTAAATATAGGCACAATTAAAAAGAATTACACACGGAACCTCTAAAGTTTTAGAACTATTCAGAAAAATAGTAGGAAAATATCCGCATAGGAAAATATTGTCATTCCTTTAACATGTATTAGCAATATAGCTACTATGTGCCAAGTAGTAGGTGCTGGGGATAAGGCAATGAGCAAGACAGACAAAAATCCCTTCCCTACATTCTCATAGGGAAGATAGTTAATAAGCAAATAAATAAACAGAAACATAATACACTGGTAATGGTAAGTATTAGAGACAAAAATAAAAGGCTGTGATTTTTAGATAGGCTTCTCTATACATACGCCATTGGAACAGGGACATAAATAAAGTTAAGAGACTGTGATTATGCAAATTAGTAGTTCTCAAACTTTTTGGACTCAGAACCCCTTTTCATTCTTAAAAATTATTGAAAACTCAAAAGAGCTTTGTTTATGTGACTTATATCCATTGATCTGAACATATAAGCAATTAAAATTAGTAAATTATTTAAATAGTTACTTCTTTTGAAAAAAGAGTAAGTTTAGTACATGTGAAAATAAATAACACATTTTAATTAACTATATATTCCAAAACAAAAAAGTTATTGAGACAATAGGCATTTTTTTATCATTTGAAAATCTTGAATGTCCAGCTTAACAGAAGACAGCTGGATTCTTAACTCTGCTTCTGTGTCCAGCCTCACACACGTACACAGCTGGAAAAAGGAGGAATGTTTTAATTGCCTCTTATGATAACTGCAGATATCTGTCTTTGATTCTCTACCGAAACTTGACGAGTAATTGTTTCTTAAAGGTTAGTTGTAATGTGGAATTTGAATTCATTTCAACAAACTTTTTAATATTCATACTCTGTCATGGTAAAATCCATTGGCCTATCTAGCATTTTGAATGGATTTAGTGACATCATACATTGCTTATTTGGAGAATATCACTTCATTAAGTTTTGTAGATATTACAAATGTCACATATTATACAACCTAAAAATCACATTCATTAATATCACTATTGATCTCATGAGGAAAAAAACATTAAGTATTGGAAAGCTGTCAAGCATATGATGGGGGGAGGAGGACACTGCTTTAGCAAAACTCCAAGTTTGTAGGAAATCAAACTACCCCAGAGGGCTAGTAGAAATCCACCACAACTCACCTACCAGTCTTTACTTTGGTATCTTCCTTCTCACTGACAAAGCAGATCGGTGGGCACCTGACTCATTTCCTGCAAAGCCAATAGGTGGTTCTGTCTCTACCACTGAGCAAAGACCTCCCCATTTATCCATATCTCTGGTCTGAGTATCATACCAGTTCCCAGCAGATCGGAGACACGGAGGTGATGAACGCAATGAATGACCTCACTTTTCACTTGAGACCCCACCCTCCACAGACAGGGAGTGGCGTGTTCTCCCACAGCCCAACCTCACGCACGGAGTCATCACATAACAACGCTGGGACAAACAGTGACAAGCGATCGTTCTGTCACAGCTATAAGCAAACTGAATGGGGTTATTTCTAATTTTGGTCCTCCATAAGATATAAAAATAATGTTATTGAACAATGCTTTGGACTAAATAAACCTTATGGAGTCCACTGTAATGGGTGAGGCCAGTGTGTAAGCCAAAGTCAGGAAAGAGCAAGTATTTTGAGAGAATGAAAAAAAAGCTCTCTTCACTCCTGGGGATTTAGCCGGTAGCTCTGTTTCCTTGCCTATAAGCTTGTTTGGGGAGAATTTATAGGTGCTTATAACATACTTTGCAATGCAAGGATCAAACCAAAAGAAAGGCAACACATTCATATTTATTCAGAAAAACTAAAAATATATAGAGAATGAAACTCTCTGAAAAGGAATCATGCAAAGAAAAAAATAATTTTTTAAGGTTAAAAAATGACTAAAACAAACAACAAAAAATAAAATGACATAGAAAATAAGCTAAATTCTTGTTTTAAAAAAAATGAACCAAATCCACATAAGTGGATTTGAGAAATCTTTGAGACCTTCCCTCAAATACATCAAGGGTCTTCATGGTGGGGTTCTTATCCTATCCAAACAACCCTTCCCACTGGCCTAAAAAGAGTGCGAGGAGACATGCTTGGGAGTACAAAGAGCACCCACTGCGCTCCTGTCCTCAGAGAACTCACAATGTACCATCAGGAAGGAGACTGGTATAATTGAGTAATGAACATATGCCAGGTGCATGCAAGGTGAGTAGTTAACTGTAGTTAACTGGTAAAAGGAAAGAAAACTGCTAAGGTCTTTCTCACCTACTAAAAATAAACCCTTGGAAAGCATATGTCTGCTGAAAAGTCACTTCCTATGGGAGGCTTCTGAGCCACCAACCCTGACACTAGACCAAGCCCCTTCTACGTGCGTCTATAGCATCCTGCACTTCTCTTTCTCACCAATTTTCAAGTTTTGCCATTATATTTCCACGTTGTTACTTGATCAGTGTCTATGTAGAGTAGGCTATAAGCTCCACGAGGGAAGAAGCTCAGTAAATTTTGTTATAGTCCCTGCACTCACCACAGTGCCTGGCAGTACCAGGGGTCAATAAATGTGTAGCATAAATGAAGGAAGGGAAGGAGTGTGGAGCTTACATTTGACTTTAGATGGGCATGAAATCCCAGTTCTTGGAAAGAGGCACATTAATCCAATTAGGAGAAAGAAAAAAGAAAAAGACTCATGAAAATAGGCAAGTCACTAAGGCTCTTATTCTGTATACTTTAGCTTGCTGAAAAGGAGTTAATGTGAGAAAGCAATTGAATATATCTTAATACATTTTGAGGCGAAAGATAAATCCCCAGAATTCTGACTAATAAACTCAAAGTTTTCTTTGTGAGATAAGTTTCTTTCTTTCTTTCTTTCTTTCTTTCTTTCTTTCTTTCTTTCTTTCTTTCTTTCTTTCTTTCTTTCTTTCTTTCTTTCTTTCTTTCTTTCTTTCTTTCTCTCTCTCTCTCTCTCTCTCTCTCTCTCTTTCTTTCTTTCTTTCTTTCTTTCTTTCTCTCTCTCTCCCCCTCCCTCCCTCCTTCTCTCCCTCTCTCCCTCCTCTCCCTGTGCTCTCTCTCTCCCTTTCCCTTTCCTTCCTTCCTTCCTTCCTTCCTTCCTTCCTTCCTTCCTTCCTTCCTTCCTTCCTTCCTTCCTTCCTTCCTTCCTTCTTTTCTTTTCTTTCTTTTCTTTCTTTCTTTCCTTGCGTTTTGCTAGTAAGGAAGAAAGAGCTTCCAAGAGGAGAAAGAATATCATCTCAGTAGTTTTCTCATTTGTGCCTTATGATTTAATTGGCTTGGCTGGTCCCTCTCAGGACTGCAGAGACAGGTGACACAGCTGTGTCTCTGTAGGTCTTGGCAGTGTCTTACCTGGCAATGGTAGCAAGGATTGGTGGGGGTGGCAGGGGTGGGGAGAGTGAGCAGCAATTCCAGAAATTTCAAATTACAAATCCACAAATTTTAGAGGAAGTGTGGATGTGTACCAGTTATTCTGCTCCATGTGGCATAAGAGGACAAGGTATAATATGAGTATTCTTCATGTGGGAAGATGGAATGACACTGAGCTTCTCTACATTAGGAACCAGCAGCTTCCCAGGAGGGACTCCAGTTTGCCATTAGGGCTGCGTAAGCGTGCAGTCCGAGTGGCGGACAGAACTTGGGCTGTAGAGGCAAGCAGAATTCCACTTTGACAACCGTAAATTTGTGATCTTACACTAATGGCAAGCCTTATACTCCACATTTATTAAAAAAATCCAATAGACACAATAATATTTCTTACCTCCTACCCTAAGTTTCCTGTTAAAATAAAATTAAGTAGAAGAAAGCATAGAGCATGCTTGGCATGCACCAGCACTCAGTGCATGATAACTGCCTTTGCCTTCTTAGTCTTCTAATTGAAATCTCAAACGTGACATGAATATTGTATCGCATATAGCTTTACTGATACGAGGTTACTAAAGTAAATGTCCATGTAATCAAAGTGTATATATCTTTTTAAATAAGTTGCTTCAGATCCTTTTTTCCTTCAAAAAAGTCAAGGTATAATTAAATTGCCATAATTTTTTTTATAATAATCATTGTTAATCTCTTTTTGGCATTTTTAGCAATTCAACTTATTTTGTGACTATCTAGTTACTTATTTTGGGTGTAAACAAATATACTCTATCAGCTTTCATGACCACATATAAATGAACTAAAATTGCTCTGATGTTACCTGTGTTAGCCACTGTTACACATAGCCACGGTCTCCAGGTGATACAGCAGGTATATACCAACACACACTCCTTGCTACTCATTGCTCTCCTTCAAACCCGAAGCCACACCTAAAGCAGGTAAGCAGGTACACTGGCCGACTCTCCACAAGACATTTCAAACACTGCCTCTGTACAGATTGTTACAACAGCATTGACGTGTAACATTTTGAACCCCATTTTTTAAAAATTTTGCTCTTTTTTAATTAGATGCATGGATGCTATCGCAGAGCCACAACTAATAATGACTATAAATCTAATGCAATCATTTTACTTTCTGCCAGTCAACACATGCCTGGAAGAAACATTCAACACACCGGACACACCACAGGAATGATGACTTCACCTGCAGACGGGCTCATATTCCTACCCACACTAGAAAGTAAAGCAATAGCATTATTTTCTAGTTCTTTTGCTGAAGACAGTCATCATTTCTCAGTTGTTTCCCTGCCTCCTCCCTATCTTTCCTTTAAACTCTGCAGGTGCAAGCTCTGAGTCAATAGTGCTCATGCAATGCCATATTAAGCCTTCATGAAGTGGGACAGCCCTAAACAAGGTATTACAGAGAATCTCAGGCTGAATAGGCCCTGAAGAGATCATCTGCCACTCCTCACTTTCTAGGAGAATAGCTTAAACCCATATAAGCACCTGACTTCTACTGAAGGAAATTCATCCCTTCAACAGCACGTCTTCTAGTCCTGAGAGTAAGGTTCTTCACTAGATATAAGAAACACAAAGATAAATAAGACTTAGTTCTGGCTGCAGGAGGTCACAATACAGTGAGACTCACTTTAATTCTGTAATTCTTACCATTCCCTACTCATCATATATCTAGGTCCTTTGTATGTTCTTCTCCTCTTTTATTATTTTGTTACACTCCATAATTCACAATATAATCCTTGAAAGAGAACTTGTCTACTTTAAATAGAGGTGGCATGTTATCCCATGTTAGCATGACATATTTAAATTTTACATAATATTAAGTTATATTTCATGCCTTACATAAGTGTTAAGTAGCTTTTTCACAACCATAAACTATGACTTCATATAGCCTCATACAAAGGAAGCTTTATTAAAACTTTTAAATCCACTGAAAGTATTGTGGGTTTAATGCCTTAAACCTTCTCTTCAGTGTAGTCCAGACGACATTTATTAGAGTCCCTTGCTGGAAGAGAGTGATGATATTCAAGGGGCATATCCAAAAAGGGAATAGAAACCCTATAGTAGATTTTAACTCACCTGATATACCAGGTGAGTTAAACTTTCCTGATATACCAGGAAAATCTATATTTGTGTTAGACACCACTCTTTATAAGATAATGATTACATACTCTACAACTTGAGAGGGCTTTCAATCCATACTAGCATGTAGGCCCCAGCATGTCATAAACTGCTCTCAGCACACCCTCAGGAAAGTTGAATGCACAGCATAGGTATGAAAGAATAAATAAACAAGTGAAACCAAAGAGAATAGACTCAAGTTCAAATTGAACTCATCATCTCCTCCCACCCACTTATCTTTTTCTCTCCCAAACTTTGCTTCCCTGCTGCCTTGTTAATGATAACACCATATACTCAGTTTCCAAAGGCGGCAAGTCCTTCTAGTCTATTTCATGTCTCTCCCTCTCACTTTCATCTACTCCTGTGTTAGTTTAGACTCTCACCAGTGCTACTTCCAGCCTCATCCCTGCTCAGAGGCTACCAGAGTGACTTTCCTATAATTTAAGTATGATCATGTTATTTCAGTACCTACACTATTTAAAGGTTACCCATGACCTACAGGCTAAAATCCAAATCTCTCAATTTGTTATGCAGGCTGGCCCTTCCCAAAGGATCATCTTCATCTTTTACTATTCATAGTCAGGTACCATCATTTTGAAAGTGTAAATATTTTCTTTGAGAGCACTTTATAGCTCTCATTCCCTTCTATTCTGCCTACTGAATTTCTGTCCATTCTATGAGATGGGATGCAGCTCAATAATGTAATCAGCAGAGTCAGCGGAACACAGCCATCACTCCCTCTCCAGTGATGCTCGCTCTGTTTTTCCTTTTCAGCCTCTGTCTCTGTCTCTGTCTCCATCTCTGTCTCTCTCCTTCTAGATAGACAGACAGACATATACATATCTATGCACATATGCACACACACCCCTAATATTGCACTAGCAAACTGTATAATACTACTTTGTTTGTACTTCTTTGTCCTCTGCTAGGTTCTGAGAATCTCAAGAGCTGAAACTATATTTTATGTATCTTTGTTTTTCTAGTACCTGACATAGGGCCTAATACATAGTAGTGGCAAAATTAATATCTGTTGAATGAGTGAATGAGCCCAAGAAAACATGTACAGACTTATACAATACAGTACTGTTTATAACAGCTATACATTGGAAATAATATACATATGCATCAACAGAAAATGAACACTCAGCCAATTGAGTGTTATACCACTGGAGCTATATAGTAACATGGGCAAATCTCTAAATCTTAATGTTAATCAGAACAAAACAAGTTACAGAAATGTATGACATGTAGAGATTGAGAATATGAATAACAATATTCAGATCAGACAAATCTGGGTGGAGATTATATAAGTATTCATATTATACTTTTGTTAACTTTATTCTTACGTACCTTTGTGTATATACTATATATTTCATAATACAAACCTTTTAAAGACCTGGTCATAAAACTATAACAAAGTGATAATGCCAAGGGCTAGAGACATATCTTGAAAGGGACCTCCCTGCCCCATGGTAATACACACATGTAACCAAGTAAAATTAAGTTTGAAAAGTGTATCATTTAACCATTAAATTACATTTCCAAGGAAATCTGTATTTCTCTACAAAGAAGAAAGATCTTTGATCTACTTGTTCTTTACTGAAGTTCTTTTGGATATTGCTATTAAGTCTTGTTTTACTCAAGAAAATTAGAAGTATATATATGCATTGAGAGAAGAACCTCCAAAGAAAAAAATAAACTTCTGCTTACCATGTACTGATACCATAAAGTGAAAATACTTGAAGGTGAAAAGATTTTAATTCCCTTTTCAAAAGCCCCTGCAGTTAGAGAAAATTGAGAAAAAAATACAAGGGTCTCAGGCAAACGAAGAAAAGGAAAGAAAACCTTTGAATGGTTCTTAAGTACTCAATTTTGAGGAAATGCTTTTTTTTTCAGTTTTTAAACAATACTTTATTAGACAAGTAGGGATTTGAGTTTAAATCAAAATTCAACTACATGGTTTTTGCATGTGATTTTCAAGATGACAATCCACTCTGAGGAAATGTTTTTACTTATATGAAGGCTAACATGGGTCAAGGAAAAATATAAAAGTTTGTATACTTTTTTTTACAATCTATGTTACCAAAATGTCATCAATATAAATAACAATTCTTTGGGTGCTACATTATAAATTTTCATATACTTTTGCTTAAAGTGTATTATAATTTTAGTCAAAGAGTCACAACACCATAGCAGACTGAAGGGAAGAAAAGCTATGTTAATTTAGCAGCCAATACATGCTAGGAGTTTAATTCTTTTTTTTTTTTTTTTTTTGAGTTTAATTCTTAACGTAGCCTGTGACACCAGTATTATTACCTCCATTTCACAATAGCTGAAAATGAAGCTTAGAGAGTTAGGTGTGATTTCTAAAGTTAAATTAAAATTGAAACCAAATCTTTCTTACTATAAAGACCATGATTCCTCCACTAGAACACCCTGCCTCATATTTGAGTTCCCTTCCCCTCACACCCCAGACTGCCGTCTTCCCTTGTGTATCCCTAAAGCTTCATAGCATAGTGATCTGTAATGACAACAGGCCTACAGAATGAGTACAAATGACACACGTGTCCATTATGTAAGTTAAAGCAGTTAATAACCTACATGTAAGGCATAAAACATACCTTAATATTAAATAACATATGTAGCCTTTGTTATACACAATGTTCAAATGTTAATTTTTGTTTTTGAGAATATAAGTAACCATTAATAATCAAATAAAAAACTTAAGACCAATATGATAAATGTATAGGTTCCTTGTGCAAATAATCTTAGCAAGTGGCAAAGTTGGGATTTAAATCCTGGAATTTACTTTAGCAAGGCCTGTGCATTTACTCTATTCTACACCATTGAAAATAATTGACAAAATTGAGATAAATGACAACTTTAGGAAGACGGAGAGGAACCTTGAGAGGAGAAGCAGAGGCAGCTAGAGGGGACAGGGTGGAGAAGAAGAAAGAGGGAATGGGAAGGGAAATGCCCTGCGTGAGGCCGTGAGATGTGCTGGCATCCGCACAGGAAGCAGCAGGACGGCAGGCGAGCGAGCCGCGCCCCCAGGCTGCGTGAGCGGACTGTTTCCATGCCCCACCTCTTGAGAAATTTCTCAGGCATCTTGAACATTACTAACTCTGCTCCAAAGAGGAGGAGATCATCAGAGGGAAAACTCCACTGAGCCCTAGATGTCTGCTAGGTGTGTACTTAAGACTGGATAATATGATGGGAGAAGTGGTGAAAGGAAGTTAGTTGGTCACTTTGTGATTATGACAAGTAAGCATGCGTATTCCAAATTACTGAATTGCCCGTTTACCCTGTTTTATATTACAGTGTCTGTTATTAAGTGTGCTGCAATAGAGACGCTAGAGTTATGACTGTGAAGGTTCAAACCTTATGCTGGAGGGAATGGCTTGGTGGGCAAACACCAGTTCTCACTGCCATGACACTGTATCCAGAGGTTCACATGCAAGTGGCATTGCCTCAGGAGCTCATCGCCTGAAT
This sequence comes from Microcebus murinus, assembly GCF_040939455.1. Lineage (NCBI taxonomy): Eukaryota > Metazoa > Chordata > Mammalia > Primates > Cheirogaleidae > Microcebus > Microcebus murinus. The sequence continues at coordinate 2,490,238 of NC_134129.1, forward strand.
ACAGGTCGCACCAGGTTTACTCAGATGGATGGAGGGGCAATTGGACAATCCCTGTAAAAACTTGTCTATCCTGCATGTATAATGAAGATTCCTAGAACTTTTGCAAACTTAGGATGTCCCCCAGCTTCCTCTATGTGTGAGATACAGGGCAGCCCAAGGGTCTTTCAACATAATCTTTGAAGATTAGCCCGATTCTGGCTAGCTTTCCCTTCTTTATCAGTAGCCTCATACAAAGCTGATTGAGCCTCCCCTAAACTACCCCTTTCCTTTCAACTGTTCAATTTGCTTCCCGTGTTTTAGATGCCCATAATGGCCTCTTTACCCTTCATTCGCCCTTCTCATAATTTCTAATCTCAACATTTATCCTCAAATCAGTTCATTCATCCACTTAATGGTATGAACTATTCTTTTATGAACAATTTCACTTTTTTTGGCTTTATCAACTACTTTACAATGATAAACTAGGAATTTGGGGTAGCTTCCCAAAATAATACTACACTATGTAAATCAACTGATAACTAGAATAATTATTACATTTTTAAAAATTATATTCGTCAAAATACACCAGCTAAATTTGTATCAATTTGAGCAAGTCCTTGTTCTAGTTTTAATCTCAAAATCAATGTAGCACACACACTTGTTGGGCACCCACTACGTGTCAGATATTATTCTACGCACTTACCTACCAAGCTAAAATAATAAAGTAGCAGGCCCATGCATGCTGTACTCTAGTGGAGATGATGACAACTTCAGTGCTATAGCCACGGTACATCAAAGTGCCCTAGAAACCAATTTCTCTCTGTGAACTCAGAGAGGGACTTGAAGCCTCTTTCTTCTAATTGCATAGTGTGACAGAGTCTGATTTGTCAGGTCTGAGCTTCTAAGTCAAAATCTTGATTTTGGAGGAAATGGTCACAAGGTAAGTGATGTAGGGTGAAACCTGTAAGATTAGTATTATGACAAACTGGAGGGGTGAGATTAATATTAACACAAGCTAATATTATTCATGCCTCAGGATCTTCACATGATTTCTTTTGAGTTTTTTGTTCTGCAAGCCCATTGCATGATTTCATCACCACATTCCTCACTTTGACGTTATCAATCTTCCTGACATATCATGCAATCCTCCTCCTTCTACTCTTTCTGATTTCTTCTAGACAAGACTGCTTCCATTTAAGCTGATGTTCCAGTTATGACAGTGGCCCAGCCCTCCCTGCTCCAGCCACTGCTCCAGTAGGTGTGAGCAGCTCTTGGCCGAAGAGAAACCCGAGCGGCACACGGAGAGCTGGAGACTCAGCCTTATTTCGCCGACGGGCTCAGAGACACACATCTGCCACCAACTCTGAGCACCCCTTTTTCATTTTCTTTTAGTTTTATACCTTTTTGGGGGGTTACAGTCAGTCAATGGCAAGTTTTCACAAAAGTTACTTCATTTACATGGTAGTCAGCCAATCAGAAGTATGTCCCCAAATCACTTCATCGGCTGTGAGTATTAGTAGCTGCTCAATTTAGGAGCGGGATAAGCGAAACAGGCGGGTTTTGGTGGAACGCCCTGACATCCCCCCCTTTTGATGCTTCTTTTGCCTCTAGACAGGAGCATCAACTTCCAAGGGATTACTACTGAAGGGGTGACAGCCCCGTAGGGCCACTATGCGGGCTGTGGCCCAATGAGTTACCGTTGTCTCCATACACTTCATCAGGGTGCTGAGTAGGCATGGGCCTGTGGTTACCAAGAGGAGGACAGTTATCAGTGGCCCTGCCAAAGGGAGTAACCGAGAGGTCCATTGTCCCAGATCAAGGCCCCATCCTGAGTCTAGTTCTCATTTTCTCTTTTGAAGCCTCTCTTTCAGTTCCCTTACTGGGCAGTGACGTCCCTGGCCGATTTACGTAGCAACAGCGCTCTTCTCCAAGAATGCACAGGTCCCCCCGTTTCTGCAGTGAGGAGATGCAGTGCCCACCTATTTTGCAGCGCGACCCTCGCCAGTGAGTCCAGCTGGCTCTGGAGGGATAGCGAGGAATCTGCTATCTGAGGGGAACCTTGCTGGGTTCACTGAGTTTTCTCACTCCTGGGGGGCCTGGACTTTGTATGGCTTTTCTGTTTGTGTTCCTAATTTGATAAGCTCTGCCTTGACCTCCCTTTGTAAGTTTTCTTTAGCCTGGTCTTGGGCTCCTCCTCCGTCGGTTATTCCGGCGTGACCATAACAGGTCCCACAAGCCGTGCTTCCCCTCGAATAACCGGAGCAGGAGCCCAGTGAGCCTGTGATTATTGCTGTGCGGTACTTTTTACCATTATACAGGCACTCTGTGGCCTGAATGTAGCAGGAGCTGTCAAGGTGGGTGACTGACTTGAACCCTTTGCTTTTCCCTGGGCCTCTGTCCTAGCACATTCGCACTGCCGTAGCTGCCCTGGGGGCAGTCGGTGGCTGCAACTGTGCAGACCCTTTCCAGGAACAGTTCGCCCACAAACACCCTATGTAGCCAGAATAAAAGGCGACCAGGGCACGTCTTTGCAGTTTAGTCCAGTCTTTTGGAGCCACAGCCCAGAGTCCCAGTCCCAAAAGGATGGTCAGCAGCCCGACAGTGATCCGAGTCAAATGTCAGCAGTCCCACTCAGCGTTTCCCTTTCTTGTCCGTCTCGGCAGAGTTTGGTCTGGCAGGTTGTCGTCTGAGTTGGCGTTTCAGCGGGTTTTGTGGGTCTGGTCTCGCTGTCCAAGGTCCAGCCGCGTGTCCGTCTCAGCTCGCTTTACTCGGGTGTGGTGGATCCATGGTGCTACACCTGCAACTTTAACAGCGGTGGGGGTAACCAATATCACAGTGTGGGCCCCCTCCATGTGGGTTCTAAGGGTTCCCGTTTCCAATCTTTGACCCAGACTTGATCTCCCGGTTGGTATGAGTGAACCAGGAGCCCTAGCTTAATTGATTCCTTTCCTGAATGGTCTGGTGGATGGTAGCTAAGCTCTTCCCTAGAGCCTGAAGTTGCCTTGCTGGGTTTCAGTCTCCAAGCTGCCCTGTGTCCCAGTTAAGGTGCTTTATGATGGGAGGTGGCCTGCCATACAGTATCTCAAAGGGCGAATAAGCATTAGGGCCGGCGCACACCTTACTCGCAACAGGGCTAGGCTCAACATGTCTGTCCAGGGTAGCCGTGTCTCTTGGCATAACTTTGCCAGTGCATTCTTAAGGGTTCGGTCCATGCGGTCTACTTTCCCTGAACTTTGAGGTCTGCAGGCCATGTGCAGCTCACACTAAATGCCTAGCGTCTTAGAGAGGATCTGCGTGGCCTCGGCTGTGAAGCCCGGCCCATTGTGGCTTCCAGTAGAGAGGGGTAAGCCGTACCGAGGGATGACTTCTCTCGAGAGGAGCTTCACCACTTCTCTGGCTTTTTCTGTCCCGGTGGGAATAGCCTCTACCCACCGGGAGAAGGTGTGGGTTAGCACCAGTAGATATTTATATCCTCGCTCAGTTTGACCTCTGTGAAGTCCACTTCCACATCCTCAAAAGGGGTTGTCCCGGTATGCTGAACTCCTGGGATAGGTCTTGGTCTAGCCACCGGGTTATTTTTAGCACAGGTCTGGCCTCGTAGGCAGAGCGTCGCTGCTACCGCGGGGAGCTTGGCTATGTGACAGTACCGGCTTAACAGCTGAGTGACAGCAGCCTTTCCTAGGTGCGTCAACCCATGATACCGGGACACAATGGGGTAAGCCAGTTTCTCTGGGACAAAGATGGCTTGGTTGGGCGGTTGCCACCGTCCTTCCTTAGTCCTGGCAGCTTGCTTCTGTTCCGCCCATCGGTCTTCCCCTAGCTTGTTTCTAGGGTTTTCTGGCCACTCAGGAGCCAAGAGGACCTGCCTCTCGGCAGTGGGGCCTCTGGCTGTCTGGTCTCAGCTGCCTCTCTCGCAGCTGGGTCTGCCAACCTGTTGCCAGTGGCAACCGAGTCCCTGCCCCTTTGGTGTCCCCTGCCATGGATGACCGCCACCTCCTCTGGGGTCCATACTGCCTCCAGCAGCTGAAGGATCTCTTCCGTGTTTGTAATTTCTTTTCCTCCCGCAGTCAACAGTCCCCTTTGCTTATAGATTGCCCCGTGTACGTGGCCTGTAGCGAAGGCATATTTGGAGTCTGTGTACACACTGACCCTTTCATCTTGGGCATGCCTGCGGGCTGGAATGGGCGCCCATAGTTCTGCCCTCTGGGCTGACCACCCTTGCGGCAGGGCCCCGACATGACGGCCTGGCTCCCTGTGGTGACTGCGCAGCCAGCGCTTGCCATTCTGGATGTAGCCGCTGCCGTCTGTGTAGAGCTCTAGGTCGGGCGCCGGCCCGGGCTGTCCTTTAAATCTGGCCGGCTCGCGTAGACCTCTTCCAGGCCTCGGCACAGTCATGGTCCGGGGCCCTGGCTCGGTGGGAAGGAAGGTGGCAGGGTTTAAGGCCCGCATTCTCGATGGGGACTCGTGGATTTTCGCGCAGCAGCCCTTGGTGCTGCGCCAGCCGACTGCTAGACAGCCATCGGTGTCCCGACGTGTTCATCAATGCCACCGCGGCGTGCGGGACCTGCACACGGATGTTTTGCCCGAGAGTGAGCTTGTCCGCCTCCTTGATCAGCAAGACGGTTGCTGCCAGTGCTCGCGGGGGAGGTGGCCATCCCGACGCCACTGAGTCCCGCTGTTTGGACAGGTAGGCTACCGGCCTCTGCCAGGGCCACCGTCTGTGTCAGTACGCCCAAAGCCACCGCTGCTTTTCGTGCACGAACAAGTTGGAGCCTTTGGTGAGGGCCGGTGACCCCAACGCGGGGGCTTTCTTGAGCAACTCTTTTAATTCTTGAAAAGCCCTCCCCTGGCTTTCAGTCCATTCTAGTTCCCCACTATCGCCCGCGATGCCTCATATAAGGGTTTGGCTTTTAGGGAGAAGCCTGGTAGCCACACGCGGCAGAATCCTGCTGCCCGGGGAACTCCCGCCGCCGTCTCCGCCGCGGGCCGTGGGATGGTGCGGACGGCGTGCGGCGATCCTGCCCCAGTGTGCGGCGCCGCGGGTGACGTGGGAGCTCGGTACTTGACCTGCTGTCCGCAGCTCTGTGCCTCTCCCAGGAAACCTCACATCCTTTATCTGTGAGCAGCTGTGAGACAGCGGGGTCCCTGCTCGCAGTCCTTTTTAGTCACTCCCGTCAGGAGGTCGGCGACGTATGGCAGCAGTGTGCGGCGAGTCTCCTCTCGTGGGAAGGAGTTTAGGTCTGTGGCCAAGGCCTCCCCGAACAGCGTCGCTGAGGTTTTGACCCCTGTGGCAGCCGCGTCCAGGTGAGCTGAGTTTCCCTTCCTGTCTGGGGTCTTCCCATTCAAAAGCAAACAACGCTGGCTCGCTGGTGCCAGTCGCAGGCAAAAGAATGCATGGTTTGAGTACAGGCCGGAGAACCAGGCGGCAGAGGTGGGATGAGTCCCGGGAGGGAGTACGGCTTCGGGACCACGGGTGGAGGGTCGTCGTGGCCTCACTGACCAGCTGCAGGTCCTGGACAGGGCGGTAAGCCCCTCCGTTTGGCTTTGTCACGGGCAGGAGCGGCGTGCTCCAAGGGGACTTCGCCTCAGCCCCTGGATGTCCCGTATCCCTCCTCGTGCTTCTCTGGAGAGGGCACTGCCGTCTCCAGGCCGGCCGGGCACCCGGCTTTGCCTCGGCCACTAAAGGGGCGTGCTGGTGCGCAACACGGGTGGGGGGTTGTCTTCTGCCCAGACCAGCGGGAAGTCTCGCCTAAGCGCGATGGGATCCTGCTCCTCCGCGGCTCCCTCCCGCGGCCTCCACGCTGCTCCTCCGCGTCTCCCTCCCGCGGCCTCCACGCTGCTCCTCCGCGTCTCCCTCCCGCGGCCTCCACGCTGCTCCTCCGCGTCTCCCTCCCGCGGCCTCCACGCTGCTCCTCCGCCTCTCCCTCCCGCGGCCTCCACGCTGCTCCTCCGCGTCTCCCTCCCGCGGCCTCCACGCTGCTCCTCCGCGTCTCCCTCCCGCGGCCTCCACGCTGCTCCTCCGCGTCTCCCTCCCGCGGCCTCCACGCTGCTCCTGGCGGCACCGCGACCGCCGGTGCTGGGGCCGCTCCTGCCGCGCCGAGCCCGGGCTCGCGGGCCGAGGGGTGGAAGGTTATCTGTGCTCCTAGTTTGCTCAATAAATCCCGTCCCAGGAGAGGCACTGGACACTGGCACGTAGAGGAACTCAAGCCTTATCCGGTGTCCTCCCATCCGCGGCCGAGGCTGACAGAGGGCCTGGCAGCCCGATTGCCAGCGGCTCCTGTTACGGCGTCTCTCGTTTGCGAGAGGGCCACGGGGTTGTTAGGACCGAATTTCAGCCCCAGCATCTACCATAACTGTCATTTGTTGTCCCCCTATCTTGGTTCTGACCACAGCTTCCGGGGCCGAGAGTGGGGACCCGGCGGCCCTACTCGGAGTCCATGCCAGCGAGCCCTGTCGGGCCTGGGCCTCCGACCCGGTGAGCGGCCTCACACGGAGCCCCTTCTCGCAGGTCCTCTGGTTCCGGCCGGGATCCGGTCCCGCAGCCACCCCCTGGGCCGTCCAGGATCCTCGTGCTGGCAAGTGTGGACAGGAGTGGCCGGCATCTTCCCAGGTCGCCGGTGGGTCTGAAAGATGGACTCTGGGAGGTCGCTGAGGGCCTCCCCGAATATGACGGGCGCGGTGCTCCATTCAGGAGTGGCGTGGACAAGGGCTGGTAGTACAGGCGTGCTGGCCCGGCTGGGGTGCCGTGTTCCGGACCTGAGTGGGTCCTTGGCCTTCACGCGGGCCGTCTGAAGGGTAGGGCGGGCGGACCGCAGCCCGCGCGAGGGGGTCTCTTCTGCCTGGGGCGACTCCCTGGGGCTCCTCCCGGGGCGGCTCACGCATGGCGGGCTCACGCTCCCGGAGAGGGCGCTGGGGGCGCCGGGAGGGGCGGCAGTGGGAGTGCATGTCGGTGGGTCTTCCGTGGAGTCGCCCTGGCCCATGGGCTTCGTCTTGGGGGCGCGTGCCTTTCGAGCTACCAGCACCCTGCTCTGCCCCTTATCAACGCAGAACCGCGCCCAAGGGGGTGGCGTTTGGGCGTCTCCAGCCCAGAGTCTATGTAAGGGACTTGGTCTGGATGTCCGGGTTCCCGTGACACTCGCCGCACGGCCTGGACTTTTGGCAGGTGGAGAGTGCCTTCGCAGGCCATCCTGCTCCGGAGGGGGGCCACGCTATCCCGCACAGGGTGTAGCCTGCCCGCGTCACGCTCACTCCATAATCCCCTTAAAATCCCTTCTTGAAAGTTCGTATCTTGCACTTTAGAACTGCAGGTTTTGACTCGGACCTGCCGGACCGTAACTGGCCCTCTACACCCCTGTACGCCCCTGTGCGCCCCTCTACATCACTCTGCGCCGACAGTGCCCTCCCTTCCTTCCTGCTGTGCCTGGCCCCCCGCCCCTCCCGTCATGAACGGAGTCTCCGGACAGACAAGGGGTGGGGGCTCCACTCGGTGTCTGCCTGGCTGCGTCCCTCGCGGGAGCGTAGGCGCATCCCGGCCAAGGCGCGCCCGCATAAGCCCCGGCTCGGACACGGGGAGTGCATCGCCGTTAGCCGCACGCACTGCCGCAGAACCGCAGGGCGGGCCCGCTCACGCCCGTCGCGAAGCCGTGGGCCACAGACTCCGCCCGCAAGCAGTCACCGAGGTGCTCCCACTCGCGCGTGCACACAGCGGTTACACGTTCCCACCCACGGGCGCCCTGACTCTCGGGAGGTGACCCAGCTCCTCTCCCGCCGAACCCGTGGCCTGCCAGGGTCGGTCCGGGACCTCGCCTTGCCAGACGTCCTGCTTGCTTCTCAGCTAGTCGCGTCTCCACTGGTCGGGGAGACCCTGGTGCGCGTCTCCACCATGTCCGGGGAGACCCTGGTGCGCGTCTCTACCGTGTCGGGGAGACCCTGGTCCGCGTCTCCACTAGTCGGGGAGACCCTGGTGCGCGTCTCCACTGTGTCCGGGAGACCCTGGTGCGCGTCTCCACTGTGCCCGGGGAGACCCTGGTGCGCGTCTCCACTGTGTCCGGGAGACCCTGGTGCGCGTCTCCACTGTGCCCGGGGAGACCCTGGTGCGCGTCTCCACTGTGCCCGGGGAGTCTCTGGTGCGCGTCTCCACTGTGTCCGGGAGACCCTGGTGCGCGTCTCCACTGTGCCCGCGGATACCCTGGTCCGCGTCTCCACTGTGCCCGGGGAGACCCTGGTGCGCGTCTCCACTGTGTCCGGGAGACCCTGGTGCGCGTCTCCACTGTGTCGGGGAGACCCTGGTGCGCGTCTCCACTGTGCCCGGGGAGTCCCTGGTGCGCGTCTCCACTGTGTCGGGGATACCCTGGTCCGCGTCTCCACTGTGCCCGGGGAGACCCTGGTGCGCGTCTCCACTGTGCCCGCGGATACCCTGGTGCGCGTCTCCACTGTGCCCGCGGATACCCTGGTGCGCGTCTCCACTGTGCCCGGGAAGACCCTGGTGCGCGTCTCCACCGCGTCTCCACTGTGTCGGGGAGACCCTGGTGCGCGTCTCCACCGCGTCTCCACTGTGTCGGGGAGACCGCAGCCCGGCGGCGGCTGGAGGTCCCGCAAAGGGCGGTTCGGCCGGCTCGGCTCTGTCGGGGAGGTCCCGCCGCCCGCCGTGCCCCTCCTGAACCGTGGCTCCACGGGCCAGCGTGGTCGGGTTTCCCGGTCAGGGAACCAAAATGTTCCCGCAAGTGCGAACAGCTCCTGGCCCAAGAAAAACCCGAGCGGCACACGGAGGGCTGGAGAGGCAGCTTCATTTCGCCGGCGGGCTCAGAGAGGCATGTCTGCCACCAGACTCTGAGCGCCCCGCTTCCGTTTCCTTTTAGTTTGATACCTTTTTGGGGGTTACAGTTAGCCAATGGCAAGTTTTCGAAAAAGTTACTTCATTTACATAGTAGTCAGCCAATGAGAAGTATGTCCCAAAAGTTACTTCATTTACATGGTAGTCAGCCAATCAGGAGTACGTCCCAAATCACCTCATCAGCTGTATTAGTAGCTGCTCAATTTAGGAGCGGGATAAGCGAAAGAGGCGGGTTTTGGTGGAACGCCCTGACACACCTCTGCCATTAGGTCTCTATCTTCTTCTTCACTACTCACTGCTAATTTTACTTGTTTATTTCCCACACAGAATGCATGATACAGTCATTTTGGTGATACTTTATTCCTATTGTCTGGTTATATGGAATTTCTTTTTTACATTCATGCACATTTTCTGTATAATTTCATTGTAATTTACAAATATCTACATGTTCTATCCTTAAATTCTCCAGGTGGTTATTAATGAAGTAGAAATGTAGCAATCTTTAATTATTTCTTATAAATTTTCAATTTTCTTCTCCCAAGTTTCCCGTTAGCCAAATATTTATTTCTTCAGAATGACAGCAGAGCTATATACAGGGCTGTCCTCCGGCATTCAGCATACCTTTGTAACTAGCAAGAGGCATTAGAGGGGGAATATCAATGCGAGGCAAGGAACAGGACTTGTTCCTGCCATCTTTGTTCAAAATGTCTCTGGCCTGGATGGGGATGGTGTGTGGCCCACTTGGCTACATACAAAATAGCTGCTCACACGACTGGTGCCCTCTGGTGGCACCTAGGGAGACAGCTGCGGGAGAGCTTTAATTGTGTCACCACACCTAGGGGCCTGACGATCTCCTGGCTCCTATTTTGTTAATCCTGTATAGGCTTGATCCTTGCTTTTTCTTCCCTTTATTTTCCCTTTCTAAGAAATCTATAGGAGAAACTCAAGGATGATGATGGTATCAGCATTATGACTTGTGACATAAGGTTTGATTTAGTCACAAGAGAATGTCAGTGGCTCTTGCAAGAGGATTATGAGCACACAATTGCCATTTGTCCTAACAATAAAACTTGAGCAGGAACGCATGCTGAGAGCTTTTGCTCCACTGCAAGAAAATTTCCAATTGCTGTGATAATTGATAAATGGTAACTAAGGGCAACTGTGAAATATTCTGTACAAGCTGTTAACATTAGGGTCAAATAACATCTTTTAAATATAATGTAAATTTGATTCTGTCTGAAGTTAGAGAAGACAAAGATGATCACTCGGATTCCTCTCTATTCACAAATTCTGAGTCTTATGTGTGAACATTACAAATATTTTTAAAAAGAAGTCAATATAATATTTATCTGCCATAAGTGCATCAGTATCTGTAGCAATATTTCACGTAATGTTGCTCTGTGGTCTGAAAAGGTCTATGGCTTCTCTAAACATGTCTGACTTCTGTCAATCCAGCTCAAAACTGTACATTTGATATCACCTGAATATATTAAATACTTTCTCAGAACTGGAGGAAACATCAAAACTCAGTGATCCCAACCCTGTGCTCAGACATGGACATTCTCTACAATGGTTCTACATGGCAGAGAGTAAAGAAGGAATGCAATATCTTCCCCAGAGAACATGTGTTCACAATAATCACAACTGTTTATGTGTGTTTTTAGCCATGACCTTTGATTTATAAAAATATTTTAATAACATTGAAAGAAGACATGAAATATTTTTGTCACTCAAAATGGGGGCAAGAGCTGATAAACACTGACAAATATAATGCTCTACAAGGTCCTACTTATGTTTTTATCTGTCTTCCTAATCACCACAGTGATAGAGAACTCACTACCTCAAAAATTGGTAACTTTGAGGCAGCTCTTATTATTGTCAAGGTTTGGGTTGGGGTTTTGTTTTCCCCCTAATGTAAAAACAAAACAAAGCAAAACACACACAAAATCTATTGTTTCTCTTTAGGTCATACTTTTTCTCTTCCAGACCAAACATCCTCAGTTCACCAGACCAAACTCCTATGTCATCTTTTATAGAAAAATTCTCATCCTAGATGCTCTCCTTTAATGATCTCATCCTTTAACTTTTCCCCTAAAGTCTAGAACATAATTCTTCAGCCTGGGTGTGGCCAGTGCAGCACAGTGGCTGTCTCTTCTCCACACCTTAACATGCTATTTTCAGTGATACAACTTGGAAGTACAAGTTTCACTTTTTTCCCCCATAGCCACAGTACATTATTGACCTGCACTGACCTTTTGTTGTAAATGCTGTTCAGTCGTGTTTGTCAAAGCAATTGGCAAAGTGCGCATCTGTTCTTGTACTTAATCTGTCATCCCAAAGGCTGTCTGGGTTTTCCATAGTGAAGTAACAAATGCTAACGTATGCACAATGGACCAATGTGATGATTGCCAGGAGACAGAACCCAGTTGACAGAAGTTAGTCAGACATATACTTAACTCTCCCAAGAAGCTGTTCTTTCAAACATGTCAGCAATTAGGGAAGGAATTACTCTGCTGGTGACATTCCACCAAGTAACAGTCACGAAGGACTTACCTGCCGCGACAATGATAATGTCTGCCAGCTGAGTATGGATCTTCAACTGTTCTTTGGGGGTGTATCTGTGAGTTATTGTCACAGTTGCATCACCTGGAATACATAAGAATTTCCATTAATAATTACTGAGCTTTTTCAAATTTTACAAACGCTCTAAACCTAGAAGAGTTTCAGTTATTTCCTAAGAGTAGAAAAGTTGTTTTGACATGACTAATCGCTTTGAGAGCAAAAGATAGGTAAGGAAATCTCCTTGAATCAAAATATTGTACCCTGCAAGCAAATGCATGGAAAACCAAATGAGACCAAATGAGGGTAAGTGCTGACTATCATAGGAAAGCTGTAAGCAGGGTCCTAGAAACCCAAGATTTAAAATTCTGTATTGACTAGCTAATACATTGATGTAGGGGTTACTCATTGGCTTGATAATGACAGACAAATAAATACTGTAAGCCACACGGCAAGTGCACTGAAAATGGGGCAACATAGTGTGGGAGTATAGGTAAAAGGTTGATTTTGTCTGGGGGAGGTGTCAAGGAAGGGATCCTAAAGGAAGCAATATATATTTTTTAGGTCTTAAAGCATGAGTAGAAGTATACTATTCAGGGAAAGAAGAAAAGGGCATTTCAAGCTCAAAGAATAGCAGAAAAAACATGAACCAACTTTGAAATGATGTGTTTAGAAAAAAGTGAAGAGGTCTAGTATTTAACAGGAAGTGTATGCATGAAAACTTTAAAGGAGTGATGGTTGAGTAAGAGAGGCAAGCAGCCTGAAAGATACCAATGTTTAAAGCGGGAGCCAATGAAGAGGAGTGGGAGAAAGGTGGTGATGAGCTGCAGTCAAGAGAAGGGTTTGGTAACCATGGCTATGTGAGACTCTGTTCTCTCTTCTCCTCCTGGAAGATGTGCAAATGCTACACAGTTAACAACAACAAAAATTGCAAAATCTCCATTTTTAGAGAAAACTAGAAAACATATTTTCTACAGACTCCAAAAACATGTAAGAGTTTTCAAAAGCAGCAGGTAGTGAGTATCACATAGGGAGAAAGGCAGCAAAGAAGTGCAGACAATGACAAGATGGCCAGCAGCAGCAGCGTTCTGAAAATGACGACAAAAACATACTTCCTGAAGGTGAAGCATTCACCACAAGTGCAAAAAATATAGTTTTCTTAATCGAGGCAGAGAGAACAGAAATAAAGGCAGGGTAGCCTTGTTGGACCCAGCAGAGTTGAAAGTGGGTGGTGACACATCCACAGAGAAGAGCTATCTCGGCAGAGAGCGGCCTGACTCTCTAAAAGCAGCAAGGAGCTAGAAGACACCTCCTCCCTAACTCCCAGCGGAAGTGTCCTGTAAACAGGAGATCCAAGAAATTCAACTCATTCAATAATAAGTAATAAAAATGAAGGTGACACAGCAACAATAAAAGGGTACTATCAGGCCCAACCCAGGGGAATTTAGGGGTGCATTTTGGAATGAAGGTGTTTTGGTTCTAGTGATAATTAGTTATCTAATAGATGCCTATATGCATTTGTCTAAACTAATGAAATTGCACATCAAAAAGAATGACTTGTACTATATACAAGTTTTTAAAAATTAAAAGATACATTTAAAAAGTGGCAGAATCAAGAAAAACCAGGCAAAGCAAAAGCAAAACAAAAATTTAAAGGATTTACTAACATATCAATAAACAACAAAAAATGTTGTCATCGAAAAGTTGAATGTTATGGCAAGACATTTTACCAAAATTTTTAAAAGTTAGAACTTCAGGTTATAAAAAATGGGGGAAAAATAATTGAATCCATACAAATTGAACTATAATGGTCCACACTGAGACATATTTTAGTAAAGTTCCTGGATTTTAAAGATAAAACAAGAATCCTATTAGTCCCAGACAAAAATTCAGATCTCTGCATTCAATCTCAGAAACTAACAAAGCAGTATCTATAAGTGACTCATAAAAAAAATTGGGAGTGTAGGATTTTGTATCCAGTCAATTGCCTCCAAGAGAAAAAGCTGTAAACAATTTCGAAAATGCAAGAATTCAGGAAATTTTATTCTTATAAGTTTTTCCTGAGGAACGTGAAATCAATGACAAAGGAACTACATGGAAGAATAATGAAACAAAAAGTTGGTTCTTTGGAAAGATAAACAAAATTGATGGGCCTTTTGCTAGGTTATCCAGAAGCAGGAAAAAAAAATCTAACAAGCTCAATCATGAATGAAAAAGGAGAAATTACAACTGGAAATTACCATGGAAATAAAAAATATCATCTCTGAATGCTATCAAAATCTCTATACACATAAACTTGAAAACTTGGAGGAAATGGACAAATTCTTAGAAACACATTGCCTCCCTAAGCTCAATCAGGAAGAAATAGAATTCCTCAACAGACTAATACCAAGTACTGGAATTGAAGCAGCAATAAAAAATCTTCCAAAAAAAAAGTCCCAGATCAGTTGGTTTCACACCTGAATTTTGCCAGACCTACAAAGAGAAAATTGTACCTAAACCGCAGAAATTATTCCACAACACTAAGAAAGAAGGACTCTTCCCCAACATATTTTACTAAGCCAACATTACCTGGATACCAAAGCCAGGAAAAGACTAAGCAAGAAAGAGAAAAATACAGACCAATATCACTTATGAATATAGATGTAAAAATTCTCAATAAAATCCTAGCAAACTAAATTGAGTTGCTCATCAAAAAAAATAAGCCATCATGACCAAGTGGGCTTTATCCCAGAGATGCAGGGATAACCATCATATAAAAACCAACATATAAAAATCTATAAATATAATTCACCACATAAACAGAAGTAAAAACAAAGACCATATGATCCTCTCAATAGACACAGAAAAAGTATTTGACAAAACTCAGCACCCTTTTATTATAAGAATGCTTAACAAAATAGGCATAGATGGGACTTACCTCATAATGATAAAATCCTTGCACAACAAACTCACAGCCAAATAATACTGAATAGGGAAAAATTGAAAGCATTCCCACTTAGAACTGGAATAAGACAAGGTTGCCCTGTATCACCACTTCTATTCAACATAGTGCTGGAAGTCCTACCCAGAGCAATCAGTCAAAAAAAGGAAATCAAGGGCATCCACATGGGAGCAGAAGAGGTGAAATTATCAATCTTTGCTGATGATTAGATCTTATACCTAGAAGACCCCAAAGATTCTCCCAAGAACTACTGAAATTGATAAATAAATTCAGCAAAGTCTAAGGTTACAAAATCAATATACACAAATCAGTAACATTCATATATGCCAACAATAGTCAACCTGAGAACCAAATCAAAGAACTTTCGCAGTAGCAACAAAGAAAATGAAATACCTAGGAATATATTTAACTAAGGACGTAAAAGACCTCTACAGGGAGAACTACGAAACACTGAGGAAGGAAACAGCTAAAGATGTAAATAGGTGGAAATGTATACCATGCTCATGGGTTGGGCAGAATTGATATTGTTAAAATGTCTATACTACACAAAGTGATCTACAGATTCAATGCAATCCCTATTAAAATATCAACATCATTATTCACAGATCTAGAAAAAATAATTCTATGCTTCTTATGGTACCAGAGTAGACCCCATATAGCCAAAGCAATCTTAAGCAAAAAAAACAAAACAAAACAAAACAAATTAGAAGGCATCAATTTACCAGACTTCAAGCTATACTACAAGGAAATAGTAATCAAAACAGCATGGAATTGACAGAAGAACGGAGACACAGACCAATTGAACAGAACTGAAAACCCAAATATAAAACCATCCTTGTATTGCCTTCTCATCTTTGACAAAGGAGACAAAAACATACACTAGCGAAAAGAATCCTATTCAATAAATGGTGCTGGAAAAATTGGATAGCCACATGTAGAAGCCTGAAACGGGATCCACACCTCTCACCTCTCACAAAAATCAACTCATGATGGATAACTGACTTAAACCTAAAGCATGAAACCATAAAAATTCTAGAAGAATATTTTGGAAAAACTCTTATAAACATTGCCCTGAGCAAAGAATTTATGAAGATGACCCCAAAAGCAATCACAGCAACAATAGAAATAAATAAATTGGGACTTGATCAAATTAAAGAGCTCCTACACAGCCAAGGAAACTATCATGAGAGCAAATAGACAACCTACAGAATGGGATAAAATATTTGCATGCTATACATCCAGCAATGGCCTGATAACTATAAGCAATCTATATAGAACTCAGGAAAATCAGCAAAAAAAAAATCAAACAACCCCATGAAAAGTGGGCAAAGGACATGAACAGAAACTTTTCAAAAGAAGATACAAACATATGAAAAAATGCTAAAGATCTCCAATCATCAGGGAAATGCAAATCAAAACAACAGTGAGATAATCACTTAACTCCAGTGAGAAGGAATTATCATAAATTCCAAAACAACAAATGTTGGTGTGGATACAGAGAGATATGAACACTCATACGCTGCTGGTGGAACTGCAAACTAGTATAACCTCTATGGTAAGTAGTATGGAGATACCTCAAAGCACTAAAAGTAGAACTACTGTTTGATCCAGCAATCCCACTATTGGGTATTTACCCAAAGGAAAAAAAAGACATTCTATAAAGAGACACCTGATCAACACTTAAGTGCACATATAGTAATAACATTCATGGGGTGTCAGGCAGATGGGAGGGGGCAGGAGGGGATGAGTATATTCACACCTAATGGGTGCAATGTGCACCGTCTGGGCCATGGACACACTTGAAGCTCTGACTCTGGTGGGGCAAGGGCAATATGCGTAAGCTAAACATTTGTACCTCCATAATATGCTGAAATAAAAACAATTTTTAAAAAAAGACACCTGCACTAGAATGTTTATAGCAACACAATTCACAGGTGCAAAGATGTGGAAACAACCGGAGTGCCCATCAATATATGAGTGGATTAATAAAATGTGGTATATGGGCCGGGTGTGGTGGCTCACGCCTGTAATCCTAGCTCTCTGGGAGGCCGAGGCAGGCGGATCGCTCGAGGTCGGGAGTTCGAAACCAGCCTGAGCAAGAGCGAGACCCCGTCTCTACTATAAATAGAAAGAAACTAATTGGCCAACTAATATATAGAAAAAATTAGCCGGGCATGGTGGCTCATGCCTGTAGTCCCACGGCACTCACTCTAGCCTGGGTGACAAAGCAAGACTCTGTCTCAAAAAAAATAAAAATAAAAAAATAAAAAAAAACGTGGTATATGTACACTGTAGACTACTACTCGGCTATAAAACAAATTGGTGAGTTACCTCTTGTATTATCCTGGATGGAGCTGGAGCCCATTCTTCTAAGTGCAGTATCACAAGAATGGGAAAACAAACACCATGTACTCACCATTAAATGGTACTAATTGATCAACATTTACATGCACACATGGAAGTAACATTTATTGTGTGTAGGGCAAGTGGGAGGCAGGAGGAGGGAATGGGTAAATTCACACCCAAAGTATGTGGTACACGCTGTCTGGGGGATGGACACGCTTGTAGCTATGAATTGGGTTGTGCAAAGGTAATTTATGTAACCAAAGCATTCACACCCCTGTAATATTCTGAAATTAAAAAAAAAAAAACACAAATAATCCCAGAATCATGCCAGGCTATGGGGACACACAAAACTCTCATGTGGAAACTGGTATCTAAACAGGAATCGTAATACAGAATGCTCAGCTCCATGTTAGAAGGAGCTATAAGTTATAGTGTTGGCAAGAGCATCAGTATCTACTCTATCTGAGAAAGGCATGCGGAAGTTAAATATCTCAGCGAAGACAGATTCTTGATATGAGTAGGAATTTGTTTTGCTTGTGCATTAATTCTCTTTGATTATGCTTTTCCTATTCTTTCCCATTGAGATATCATTTTCCATAAAAATGGGAGAGCATATATTATTCAGTCCTAACTGTTAGAAACTCCATCCTTATAAAAGCTGAAGTCCACCTTTTTGGAACTTCTTCTGTGATTCTAGATCTGTCTTTAATGGCAAAACAGAATAAGTCTCAACTCCCTTTTACATGAGGCAAACCTTCAAACACCTGCTTGAACCTGAATCAGCAGATGAAGCAAAATGGCAGACTGAATCTAAGCTAGAACCTCACGTGTAGGGTTTTGCTTTGTCATTTTTTCCTGATAAGGAAAAACTGAGTCATTCTCAATATATTAACACATGTCATGGTCCACTTTAAAAAAGAAATTACTAAGAGAAAATTGTAGGAAGAAATACCCAGTGGTCATCAACAGAATGGCATCCAATGGAGAAAAGAAACCTGAGTTCTGTTTTAGACAAATGCTTCCAGAAGATATTCTAGATTGTAGATTTGTACATCGCTTTCTTTCTCTCTCAGTTTAAGTAAAGAATAGTAAAGCTGTTATTGCATCTTTATACCAAAAATAAATAATAAATAAATAAATAAGACAAATTTTAAAACTGCTTTCTACAGAGACACTCCCTGTTGAAGCTATACACTATTTTGGTAAGGTAGTCAGAGGTAGCCTGAGGAGGTGGCATTTGGGCAGAAACCCAAAGGAAGTGAGGAAGTAAATTATGAAAATAATTTGAAAAAAACACATTCCAGGAAGAGGGGAAACCAGGTGATCTGAGCACATATGAAGTGCTCCAGCAAAGTAGAAAGAAGAGTTGTCTGCAGGGCAGCCATGGAGCATGAGAATGGTAAGAGAAGAGTTCAGAGACAGAATGGTAGGCGATGAGTTCAGAGATGTATCCCAGGGTCAGATCATGGTGAGGAACTTGGATGTTACATTGTCACAGGTATTAAGGAAAGCCATAGATGACTGAGAACTACCACGTGGAAAATAGATTATATATGAAAAATGGGACAAAGGTGGACAGGGAAACCACCAGTTCATAAATATTGCAGTGTTCCAAGTGGGAGATAACAGTTGTCTTAACCGTATCTTATTAGTGTAGGTAGGGATATTAGAGGCATTTTTACACAGATTGCTAATGTATCATACATGGGGTATGAGAGAAAGAGAGAAGTCAAGGATGGATTGAGCAACTGGGTAAATTGATGGTACCCCTCACTAAGATGGGAAAGACTATGGGGAGTAAAATTAGTAGTGAGGTTTGTATCTAGTAAGTTTGAAATACTTATTGGCCACTCAAATGGAGTTGTCAAGTGTACAGTGGTTCTATGAGTTTAGAGTAGATGGGGGCACACAGATGGTATTTAAAGCTATGGGGCTGAAAAGGATCACTGAGGGAATAGCTATGGAGAAGTCCTGGGCTCATTCCAATGCTTTGAGCAGCCATTCTTAACTCTGATACTATTAGATTGCTCTATGGAGCTTTCTAAATAATACCAATGCTCAGGTCCAACTTCTAAAGATTCTGATTTCGTTTTGTTCTGTGTTGGGCTTAGACAGCTATATGTAAGAAAACCCTTAATGATTATAGTGGACAGCTAGGGTTGAAAACCATCGGTTAAGAAGTTGGGAAGAAAATGACCAAGAAATAGTGAATGAGAAGAAATGTCTAGTGAGGTAAGAGTAATGTATACCAATGGTAGCTTTAATCTGTGCTTTAATGATAAAAGAAATAGCCCTATAAAATGTTATTTTGTCAACTTAAAAAGCATGTTATGAATATTATTCAATCTATTATATAGTTTTCTTTTTACAAGGATCTATAAGAGAAATTACTTTTAGCTCTTAATATCATAAAAATGCTTTATTTTTCCTGAGCATGTTTATTTTTAATCTTAAAGACACTTAATTGGATAACTAGTCATATGTTTTCCTGCTAACAAGCGCTCAGGATGAAATTAGTGACCTAATCATAGCAAATATAGTTTAGACTCAATTGAATAATTCACTAAACATATATTCAGCACCAGTATATGCAGTGTGCTTGACAGTGGCAATGTATCCATGAAGATTTAATGATATGCCTATTTTTAGTAGAAGTCTTTGGCTCCATTTTTAGTTCCAGCCCTCTCCTCCCCTTTTTCCTCATCATTTCTCATTTGCATTGCATTTTACATATTCCTATGTGTCCAGGAGTTTGGATTTTTTAGTTTTAAGTAAAGAATAGTAACAGAAGGTAGTCAATAAAAACATCCCATCACAATAGCAACAGAAAGTAGATCAAAAAAGAGGCATAATGTTCACATACAATTGTAATTAGAAATTATCCATTCCTTCCTACAACTAAGCTTCTTATAGAAAGCTCTGCTCCTCCTTTAAGGCACTTTGCATAGTCACAATTAGTTAATCATGTATACTTAATTGTTTAGTGACTGCCTTTCCTACTAGACTATAAGCTTAGGAGAACAGACCAATGTCTGATATATTCACCATTGTATTCCCCATGCTTAGCAACAAAGAAATTAGCCCCTTCCATAAGAAGATAGCATTATAAGTCAGTAGCTTGAGAAAAAAATCTAAACAGAAAGATCCTTAATGTTTTACTGAAAAATCACTGTGACCTCTTTCAATTAATGCACTCAGCACCAACTTGCCCTCCTCTGCCCAGTGTCCTGACGTGTACGCCCCCATTCCTGACTGAGGCACCCTCCTCCCCTACTGAACACAAGGCGATTCTTGGGGAAGGAGGAGTTTTAAGTTACCCTTTTATATAAATGCCTAGAATTTTAAATAAGAAGGAATCAGCGTGTGGTGGGCACCTAGTTACTTCTCTTCCTCCTCCCCTTCCTTCCTGTCATACAAAGATTTTTTTTTCAACAAACAGTGATGTCATATTTTAACTCCCTAGCTTGTGGTCTTATTTTCTACCACACTGGCATAGTGCTTGGCACACAGGAGACACAAGACAGACCTTTACTGACTGACGAGATGCATTATCATATGCTGAGCCCTGTGCTAAATATCAGAAGTATAAAAAGCCTAAGACAAATATTTGTTACTGAGAAATTCATAATTACTGTGTGTGTGAAGGAGACTGGTACTGCAATGGCAGCAGACCCACACTGCAAAAGTTAGAAGACATGGGTTGCACCTTGAAGGAATGAATGGGAGGTGGGAGGAAAGGAGGTGAGATGGGAATGGCATTCCACGCAGAGGGAAGGGATATATAATGGCAAGAAGGCATGAAAACAATGGGCTCTTTGGGGAACAGTGTGTAGTTCATGGAGCTGCAGTATAAAGTACCAGGAGAGAGCGACAGGAGAACTGGCTGAGAGGTAGGTTGGAGCAGAACAGGATACCCTTATGAGTGATGCCTTGAACAAATGAGGTTTATAGAAATCGGAAAGGAGGCACTTTGTGCTAGTAATAAAATAAGTTCCTAGTATTCTGAGGTCATAGAGAAAGTGAGAAAGTGATGGAGAAAGCGAGAAAATGACAGAGAAATATTTGAGTTTCACTTCCCATTTTAAATAAGCTGTAATATGACTTTCAACAGTGTAGTAGTGTCAGTTGTCTGATGAGAATACATATTTTCCAAGTACAGTACTTTCCAGACACTAGCTGGCTGAATTTAGGAGACATTAAAGATGAAACAGTGCTCTTATTATTCAATTTAGAAAATGAGACTAGGACTAGCATGTGTTCTTTTCTTCTGTCTTCTATCATCCCCACTCAAAGTTATAATTCAGCAAAACTAATCAACACAGAGGCATCACAAAACACAATGTCCCCCAAACCTTGCAATGAGTACTTCTAATCTGGGGGTGGTGGGATGGGTGTAGCAGAGACGAAATGCCTGCCATTCCCCTGCCCCAGTTTGGCAATGGTTCCTTCTACAGAGGCAGCAAATATCCCCCCTCCACTCCACTGCCAATAAGATCAAGAGTGTCAGTCCCGGTGGTGGTGTGATCACTTTGCATGACTCATGCATTCCTAGGCGTTCCTATTTGGCTCCTCTCTTTTTTTTTTTTTTTTTTTTTTAAGACAGAGTCTCCCTCTGTTGTCAGGCTAGAGTGAGTGCCGTGGCATCAGCCTAGCTCACAGCAACCTCAGACTCCTGGGCTCAAGCAATCCTGCTGCCTCAGCCTCCCGAGTAGCTGGGACTACAGGCATGCGCCACCATGCCTGGCTAATTTTTTCTATATATTTTTAGTTGGCCAATTAATTTCTTTCTATTTTTAGTAGAGACGGGGGTCTCCCTTTTGCTCAGGCTGGTTTCGAACTCCTGACCTTGAGCGATCCACCTGCCTCAGCCTCCCAGAGTGCTAGGATGACAGGCGTGAGCCACCGCCCCGGGCCTGGCTCCTCTCTTTGAAACCTAGGAGAGCTTGGCCCAACCTGCCACTGGGCTGAACACAGACCACTCACATCACGCTGCACTGCCTCGAGCATCCACAACTTTGTTATTACCTCCTGTAGGTGGGAGATAATGCTCCCAGGCTGGCAAAAATGTTCATTTTCACAACTGGAGTCAATTGTCATAAAGAAAAGGCATTCAACCGGCAAAAATCCCTGTGGCTTTCCACTTAGATAGGGTGCCTCTTGGAGAAAAGAATGCCTGAGACACAGAAAGTCGTAGCAGCAGGACAGCTTGAGTGTGAAAGCTGAATGCCAACCCGTGCCTTAAGAAAACACACCTTGCAAAGATGAATCCTACAGACACAGACTGTCAGCTTCTGGAGAGAGAGGACTAAGTACTGTTCCCTGCTGTATCCCACAGTGTTTCACAGAGAGTAAGTACTAGAGGATTATTGGCTGAAAGAAATCAAGACTATCACAGGGCCCATAGGACTCAAAGCAAAATCAGCGGGCACCTGGCCCTACCAAAATACTCCTTAAATATGGTCCCAGGATCAACTCCACCACAATGACGCCATGACCCTTCAGTTAAAGGGGCAGCATGCAACCCCATGCTGTGGCCACTTAAGGGGACCTATTTTGGTGAGACATCCTGCATAAGAATAAAAATACTAGAGAGGCGCTTACTCTTAAAGAATTTGAAATAACATCAGATTGTGAATTCCTCTCATGACAGTAACTATACACAATGCCTTGCTCCTTATGGCACCTTGTTATCTTGAAGGGGAAAAGCTGTATTAGAGAAACTGGAGAGTTTATCTCTTACTTCCTCGTGGTAAAACTTAAAGACTTTATGCTAAAGTGGCATTCAGGTAAGTTACTACGTACAAAGAAGTTAAAAAAGAACACACAGTGATCTATATGTGGTCACAATGATACTCAAACATCCTAATAATTAGCAGGGCTCATAAGAAGAGACCTTCCCCTGTGGATCTCCTTATGTTACCTTAATTAACCACAAGCTTCCTCAAGCAAGGACTTCCCCAGGATGTTTACCCTGAGATGCCAAATTTTATTTTTTGCCACTGAATATTTATAATTTGCATTACCAATACTTGTGTATCATGTTATCTTGCACCCAACACCACCATCAAGACTAGCTTTGGGAGGATAGGAATCATCTCTCACCTACTCTCTATAACATGCACAGTGGCTCAAATGCCAGGCCCTCTACACAGCCTTCTGTGAGGGCCAGTCCTCAGCAGCAGGTGGTCTCCTTCCTTGCTTCCTTGCCATGTTGAGTGTCAGCAATGTCCCTTTACTTCAAGATTTGAGCACATTCTCACTCTAAATATTTTAAGCCCTCAGGGAATTAATAAAAAGCTTTGTCTCAAAAATAAAAGCTGGGATCTGTGTCCTTAATATCAAAACTAAAAGCTAGCCATGAATAGATACATATTAAGCAAGCTAAATTACACTATGGCTATTTTTCCTCTAGTGCAATTATCTTTGGCTTTAAGACAAAAATGAGTCATTAGGGTTCTGAATGTATTCTGGCAAAGAAATACACAGTGCTAGCTGAACACTCAACATTGTGAGTGCCATCAGCACAAGCTCTATAGGAATGAATTTGCCGGGTTAATCCTGCTTCATCATCTCTATTAGCTAACAATGCGTATGCAGTCACTGCACATAATTGCTGCTCTCACAGACATGGACATTTGAAACATTGACTTTCCCACAGCCTCCAAATCTTCAGTAAGCAGTTCTCAACGATTCATTATATGGATAACACACGTGAGCACACTCCTAAATATGTATAAGATTAAATACCACCCATATTGCAAATCTTCCAATTTCATTTTTAGTATAATTTGTTACCTTTTAGATACTGTAATTATAATGGCACCTAGGTACCAGTATAATAAAGGTGAGTTTAACTATCTGGCTTGTAAGTAACCAGTATTACAACTAATTCCACTCCTATTTCAATTTTTAATATATGTTCAAACGAGAATATTTTATAACACAAATTATAAAATATTTTTTAAAGTAATATGTTTTTACCATACAATTCTTTCCTCAGAAGTCATTGCTGCCATCAATTTGTATTTATCTTTCTCCTGCTTGCTTTAATATGTTTACTACATATGTATACAGCTATAAATAACCCACATATGGTATAAAATAAAATAAAATATTTTATGACATAGTATTATCTAGTTTAAAACTGCATAAAGAAGACAAAAATTAATTTTCTCAGACAGGTATTTTATAGACAAATAAATAATTCAAAATTGAAATGTATCAAGAAATTAACATGCATTACTGATTCCTACCAAAAATGTGCATTGTAGAAGTTCTATGTGGAGAATAATGATGTCATATTTCTAATTAAGTAATTATATTTTATAAACTCTCAGTTTACTCAAATTATTATAAAAAAGACTAGATATGACCCCAAATGCAAAACCCACTAGAAAAAGAAAACCAAATTTCAAATAAAAGTAAAAATTACAACATTAACTTCAGATCATGTTACTTTATGGTTACCATGGTTAGCATGGGTACAGATTATTGACTTAAGCACAATAATGAAAATAATAGTAATAGCCACCATTATATGTACCAACAGCTTACTTAACTTTTTATATGTCAGACACTGTAATCAGTACTTCATATCCATAATCTCATTTAATTTTCACAATAACCAAGGATATATTAATATTACTGTCATTTTACAAAGGTCACAGGATTGGCAATGAACGTGTCTGCCTCCCTGTCTATCCTTCTAACCTCAAAGTCAGCACCCAGCTCCCAGTTCTGGAACTCTACTTCCCTGTGTGCGCTTGGACATATTCTCTGAAGTTTCCAAAGCTTATTTCCTTTAGTACAAAATGGGAATAACATGAATGTATAACAGAATTATTGAGAACTAAGTAAGATAGTTTATGAGAAAGTACTGAGCAAATCATGGAGATACACAGTGCTTGCTGTCATGTGACTGATGAGACAAGAAAAGAAAATGTTGAAAATGAAGAAATAATTGCTTATTGGCTCTTGGTCAAAAATTCCCAGGAAAAGTAGTAACTTAGGTAAAACATTCCTGATTGTTTTACCTTGCCTGACATAGAAACTATTACATAAAGGCAAATATGAATCAATATCTTTATTATACCCTATGAATTAGATAGATAAGTAATAGATTAAGCTAGAAGTAAAGCAGGAAACTAATAATGCAACTTTGGAGATGAATACCATGAAAACTGTCATACTAGCAGTTTGGCCTTTAAAAGAGCTCTTTAAAAACTAAAGCTTTTTAAAGTTTCCTGGAGGGATTATCAGGCTTTAATTTACTATGGTACACATGCACATATTGATTTCTGGCAATATTTAAATTCTTAGGCACAGAAAGGAACAATAATATTCAAAAACTTCATCAATCATCATTTTAGATATGAGTAGTTTTATTTTTCCGTAGGGCTTTGTGTTGTAAAAAATTATTTCATATGCATTATGTCAACCAAGATCCTAAAACAAGTACTACAGAAAATTTTATATCAGGAAAGTGGAATTCACGAAGGTTAATAATGATTAGAAATCTATATACCTATGTGTGGTGTGTGTGCATACATGTGCGTGTGTGTGTGTGTGTGTGTGTGTGTGTGTTGTACACGAGCATGTAGGTGTCTATCACTCTGGTTAAATATTAGAAAGCAAAAACATATCTCCCCTCTTATTTGGAATTAAAGAAAACAATGAAGAACTTACTGTATCAAAGTTTAGGGGAAAAGGCTAGGGGCAGTAAATGCTAAAGAAAGTCATAAAAATCCCTAGCACATACACAGACCAATAACTACTGTATTAAGAACAGGAATGACCCACGTTAGAACAAGAGGCAGGATTTAGCAGGCAGTGCTGAGCTGAGTAGCCTGTGTCCCCTCTGCCCACGGCACTGGCTGAGGCAGCCATGAACAATGCCCCTTTATCCCTGTGCTGGATTTCCCTCCCACCCCCGGGGAGCTGCTCAGCATCTAGCTATCAGGCTGCTGAAAAAACCAAGGTCTTAGGATGATGTTCAGATGACAACCACCCGGAAAATATGGCCATATGTTCTCAAACACCATCACATTTTTCCTGGACTTTCTCAGTGACTTGGGGTGTCACTACTCCTTTCAATTCAATGACTAGTTGTCTAACCTAGAT
Source organism: Microcebus murinus (assembly GCF_040939455.1). NCBI lineage: Eukaryota > Metazoa > Chordata > Mammalia > Primates > Cheirogaleidae > Microcebus > Microcebus murinus. The sequence continues at coordinate 2,516,019 of NC_134129.1, forward strand.
AATCAGTTAACAACTCTAAGCCTCAGCTTCCTTGTCTGTAAAAGGAACTAACTAGCTGACCTCTAAAGTACTAAGACTTTGTCATTGTAGGAATTCTATAACCAACACTCCAAGGTTTGGGTTCTTGCTTTCTATTTTTTTAGGCATGAGATTCTTATGTATCTAGTGGCTTTTCAGCTTTCTTAATGCCTACAGTGTTAATGATTTAGAGAAAGTGTATGTAGCCAGAAGAAGAAATGGGAACAAATGGGCCACATATTTTCAGTAATTCTTTTATTCACTTTCAAGGCTTTCACAGCATTAAATGAAGAATAAAGGAAACCTTTAATTGCATAAACACAAGTATGCTAAGTTGATTATCAAAAGTCTTTACTTGATGACATAAAAAGTAAGAAAACGTTAGGAGTCACAGACTCCACAAGGCCCTACCCACCTCCGGGCCGTTCGTGCTCTCCGTCGGAGTGTAGGAGCATGGCGATGGGCATCCCTACGTTCTTGGACCTTCCAGCCACAACCACGTTCTTCCCAAATGTTTCAATTCCTTAAAAACAGAGTTTGATTTAAATGCAGAATCAACAACAAGAAGAAAATTCAACATTTGAACAATCAACTGAAACATTCTTTAAAAATGTCTAATTAAATATGGATTATTATGTGGCTTGTCTATCATGTGCCCAATTCATTATTTATAAATAATTCTTATTACACTTCTTGGATTTGTCACTTCCTCTCTGATTATGTCCTCATTAAAAAAACCACAAATATTCTCAAGTTTTCTATTAAATTACTTTTGAACACTGAGATTCACATGAAGAGTGAGAAGTCCAGAGGCTTAAAACATATTAACTACTAATTATAAACTGAGCAAAGTACAATAATGTCAAACTTAACTGGCAATCAAACTTTGAGCAAAGCTGTGACAAAATGAAGTGGGGAAAAAAGGCATTTTTCAAAAAACATATACACCTTACTCCATAGTAAGGAAGTACTAAATACACTAAACTTACAAACTCAGAAGGGTGTGAACGATAAAGTCTGCAGATTTAACACTACCTCTTTTGGACTCAGTTTTTTCTAAGTAAAATGAAGAATTTAGAACTAAGATTTTTCCAAGCACTAACATTCTGAGAGTATGAGTCTAGGATCTGCTTTCCTTTGGAAATTTTCTGCATCAGTTAGAAAACAGCAGATCAGAAAGGAGGCGATGCAGACGGAACGTAAGTGACCGTGGTGACGGCAGGCAAGTCCTCAATGCACAAGGCAACCTGGAGTCAGTGGGCGCGGGGCAAGCATCTCGACACACCTAAAGAGTCTGGGAGAGCACACAGTATCTAGCACAGTGCAAGGTAAATGTTTATAATGAAAACCGAAGTCAACAGAAATTTTTCATACATGATCAGCACATTTTTTAAAGGTAAGCAAAAATCTAATACATTTTGGAAAGGTTTTCATCAAACTACTAAGTTTGTAATTTAAAAACAGGCAGACACAACTACTATTTGGAAAATTCACTCCCTGCAAGTTGCAACAGATATCTGTAACATGGCACATGGCCCTCATTTTATTTTATTTTGGGTTATTTTTTGACTTTTATAACTTTATTTTTTCTACAGACTGCAGTTTTATGGATTATCATTTTCTGTCATGCTATAGGAGGCACAAACGTTCCGTTCAGCACCTACCGCCCTCGTCCTGCAGACCCCAAGTTACCAACCTGTTCTTCTGATTATTTCCCACACAGCACTGGCAGTGGCTGGTACAAGAGAATGCTGATCAAGGCACAGCCTTCCAATGTTGATAATATGATATCCGTCTACATCTTTCTCTGGGGCGATTCCATTACATACTGTTCGTTCATCCACGTGGCCTAAAAAGTAAATAAAATTGGTCTCATTTTAAAATTGTTATTTATTTGGAACCCTGGAAAATTAAATCTAGTGACCCATAGCTATAGCCAAACAACTATGGTTCAGCTCCAAGAAAGGTCCTTTTCCTTTCCCTTTCCTTTCCTTTTTGTTCCTTTCACTTCCTTTCCGTTCTTTCCTTTATCTTTCTGTTCCGTTCATTCCCTTCCTTTCCTCCCCTCCCCTCCCCTTCCCCCTCCCCTCCCTCCCTTCCCCCCTCTCCCTCTCCTCTTCTTCCCCCTCCCTCTCCCCTCCCCTCCCCTCCCCTTCCCTCCCCTCCCTTCTTCCCTTCCCTTTCCTTTCCCTTTCTGATCCTTTCCTTTTCTTGCCACCAAAGTAGTAAGCCAAACTGCTCTTGGCTGATGGCTATAATTAACTGCTATTAGACTGTATGCTATTACAGGGGCTGAAGTGGCTGCACTTGCGGGAGGGAAAAAATTGTGAAATAAAACAGTATTGATGAGATCTGGGAACAGCCAGGTGTTATATCTTTGCCTTAGTAAGCCTGCATATTTTTAAAGGGTTTAAATCCATGCTTCTCTGATACCAGACATTCTACTATAGGGCTTCTTTCTATTAAATACTTTCAGCAATGCAGATTAAAAGGGCTTTGTTAGTGTTAATAGTCATAATACCATTAGTTCTTAGTTTCCTCTTAAATTACATAAGAAGAAAGCAAACATGAAACACACACACACACACACACACACACCCCCTCTCCCTAATGCCCTAGGACAATGAAATCCCAAGTATCATGATGGTTGGCTACATAGAAGGAAAAGAACAGTACCTGAGTAATGAACTAATCAAATGAGATATGGGATGCCAGTCATCTCGTTTTAAAAATTAAATAATAAGTGTAGAAATATAAAATAGGTTCATATTACTCTATGCAAAGTAGCTTCGGTTACCACTAACCTAACAATGAACCCATGTTCCTAATACATTGAAAACCCACGTGCCTAATATATTGCTATGTGAAAGTTTCTTTGTCTGTTACACAATGGATGCCATTTAGGCATAATTTTTTTAAGACATCAAAGTCCAAGTTCAAACTTCTCAGAGCTATGCCTTGTGTCTTTTATCTTTTGTATTCTAAAAGCGACCACAGCCACTTTACTTTAAATAGATTCAATTTACCAGCATTAGACTACCAAAACCCTTTAAATAAGCAAAAGGAGTCATATTCAAATAGAATGGGGTCTTTGGAATGGTTCCCCAATCAATAGTCTTTCATTTTCAATAATTTCTTTAATTTTATAATGTTTTAGTAGGGTAAACCTCTGTTTCCTTTGAAGCTAGATCATTATAAAGATTCTAATAAAACCTTTTATAAAAAGTGTATGTTTTATTTACTATTTGAGGACAAAAATAGTGGTTCCTTTTTAAAAAACATCTGGATGATGATGACCATGGTGATGATGATTATGAGTCACTTTTATAGTCACCTCTCACTCATGAAGAAGCTTCATGACATGAATATTTTTTACAATGAAATCAAAAGCTTTATAAAGATAAATAAAAATCATCATATTTGAAATCTCCACCTTTTAGCTAAGGCTCAAATTAGTTCATTTCTAATTTCAAAAACCTGGCTAATATACAAATATGTATACGCTGAGCGATAGATTGAAATAATTCAACAGGGCTATTTGTAGATTTTAAGAGCTATCCTCTTACCAATAAGCCTCAGCTACACTGAATTTCACCATCTGGTCAGTGCTTTCCCATTCACTAAAAACAACATTGCAGCAGTAAACAAATAATTCCTCTCACACACCAGTTGAAATACATGAGAAGAAATTGTAAACATTTGAATATTTGGAAGCCAGGACTAGAGACTGGTGATTACAGACCTGTCTACTTGTGTACTTCAACTTAGATGATAGATCACCACTTCAGAACAATTTTGTCTTAATACACTTAAGTATTAGTAGTAATAGTTTAAAAGACAGATGTATAGACATACAAGAGGTTTAACATGGAAGAGTCATAAAAACTGAGCTTATTCAGTCTAAAAGGAAATAAGTCTCATATGAGTAGATGAGAAATGTTAAGATCATAAAAATCAAGAAAACCAATTCACATATCATTTTTATGTAATTATGTGTTATCTCAGCAGTGGATTAAATCTGACATACATCCTTTGCCAGGAGAAATCCACTTTATATTATGTAGTACACAGTGTAGGGTAATAATTAACTAAAATTAGAGAGGCCTACCCCCAACTCCTAATAAGACATTTGTTAACCCTAAAATATCCCAGGAATGTACTGTTTCTTCTAGGGCCCCAAATACATTCTATTTTATTCCTAGATTACATAATACATGTCTAAGCACATGAAAAAAGCATAAAACATTTTATAGTTAATACTACCTCTTTTTATTATTTGAATAAGAGAAATATATGCATTTCATGCTTTAGACTGATGGCTACTAAAAGTCTCCTGAAAGTCTCACCCTTGGGGCACATGACTTGAAGAGAAAAAACAATCATGAGACTTAACAGCATCAATTTTCTCACAATGGTTTTAAAACATTTTTGATTCACGGAATACACTGGCAAACAATTGACCACTTAACATCTTACCCAAAGGAATACAAAACTGGCATTATTCACATTGTGTTTCCCCCCCTCTTTTTATATTTAAGATCATGAAGAAGCCATTAAATCTTGCCAGGATAAAAAAAAGTCATCAAATTAAAAAAAAAATACTACTGCAATAAAACAGCTGAGAGAATGCCTTTCAGGACCACACTGTAGAACTACCATAATGAATATATATTTTTGTAATTTGTTTGAATTGCCTCTGAACAATGAACATAAAAAAGTAAGATACAAATAAATTATTGGCTTATTTTCCACCTAAGGAGTTTTATGCTACTGTTTGAAAATATTTCCTTCAACTTCTCCCATGTCTGTTGTATAAGTGCAAGTTCATCAGCACAGTAAATAATGTGTCCTTTAGCTTGATTCTATTTTTATCTATATTCCCTTCCCTGAGTGCTCCATCCGTTTTCCAATTATCATCATCACACACTTTTCTCTCTAATCACACCAAACTATCCATTCCCCAAAGCCCTTCGTGGTAATTTTTCCATTGCTATTGCTCATGATGATTTTTTCACTAATAATTCCCTTCCTCTCAGGTTTTTCTCATCCTATTCATTCTTCAATACATCGATCAATTGCTACCTGTTTCCTTATCACAAATTGAAATGATACTTTTTCTCCTCTGCTCTCCCGCGAAACTGCTATAAAAATACTTAGCACATTAGCTCAGTTAATTGACCATGTTAATTATCTCTCACTTATGAATGTGAGCCTTTTAAGATACAGACCTTGTCTTATTAAACTGATTCACCTATAGCTGAATCAGTTGGAGAAAGCTTTCTCCATCTCAGCTGATAACAATCTCATTCTTCTGTGCTGCTTGCCAAAAAACTTGAAGTTATCCTAAATACCTCTCTTTCTTTCACATCTAACATCCAACAGATGGGAAAATCCATTGGTTCTTCCTCCACAACGTATCTAGCACCTTCACTAGTTTTACCATGTCCATGATACTACACTAGTTTGAGTGGACATTATCCTGAGGTTTTTTGTTAGATTCTAAATATATATAGAGATGTAAAGGATTGAGAATATTCAAAGCAATCTTAAAAATGAACAGAGTTATAAGGTTTATAATACTTAACTTCAAGACTTGCTATAAAGCTACAGTAATCGAGACAGTGTGGTCTTGGCATAAGAACAGACCAATATATGGAACAGAACAGAGAGCCTGGTTTTAGATTCACACTTACAAAGTTGTTTGAATTTTTGCAAAGTGCCATAGCAATTCAGTGGGAAAGGAAAGTCTTGTTCAACAAATAGTACTTGAATAACTGGACAGCCATACTGGAGGGAAAAAAGGTAACCATGATCCTTACTTCACAATATACAGAAAATTAAATGAAATTGATTATAAACCTAAACATAAAAGCCAAAACTATATAGTTTTTAGGTGAAAGCTTGAAAGAATATCCTTGTGTGCTGAGTGTAGGTAAAGATTTCCTAGAAAGAAAACAAAACAAAGAATAAAAGAAAGGTTAATAAGACTTTAGGAAAACTAAAATCTTAAGCTCATCAAAAGGCACCATTAAGAAAATAGACAGGTAAGCCAAAGACTAGGAGAAAATATTTGCAAAACTCATATTTGACAAAGCACTTGTATCCACATATATAAAATACTCCCAAAGTTTGATCATTGAAACATAAGTAATTTTAAAACATAAGCTAAATATTAATACTTAAACAGCCACTTTACAAAGGAAGATTATCAAATGGACAACATGCATGTGAAAAAATCAGAACAGTGGTTACCTAAGGGTGAGGATGAAAGGTAGGGACAGGGATTGACAGGGAAGGGAGATGACAAAACTTTCTAATTGTTGAAAATGTTGTATATTTTGGTAGGGGTTTAGGTTACTGGGAGCTTCCATTTTTTCTGATTTGCCTGGAAAGCTTTTCCCCAAAATGTATGGACTAGTACACTTAAGATGTGTGGATTTCAAAACATGTATGTTTCACATAAAAACATAAATATTGAACTGTAGTTAATGATATGCACACTGAAGTTTTAGGGGCACATTAAATGTCCTTACTTTTTTTTTTTTTTTTTTTTTTTGAGACAGAGTCTCACTTTGTTGCCCAGGCTAGAGTGAGTGCCGTGGCGTCAGCCTAGCTCACAGCAACCTCAAACTCCTGGGCTCAAGCGATCCTGCTGCCTCAGACTCCCGAGTAGCTGGGACTACAGGCATACACCACCATGCCCGGCTGATTTTTTCTATATATTAGTTGGCCAATTAATTTCTTTCTATTTATAGTAGAGACGGGGTCTCGCTCTTGCTCAGGCTGGTTTCGAACTCCTGACCTCGAGCAATCCTCCTGCCTCAGCCTCCCAGAGTGCTAGGTTTACAGGCGTGAGCCACCGTGCCCAGCCTGTCCTTACTTTTAAATGCTTCAAAAACAAGATGGATTGATGAATGAATACATGGATAAGCATGTAACAAAGCAAATATACCAAAATGTTAACTATAAAATCTAGTTTGAGGACATATGGATGTTTATTGTACCATTATTTTAATTTTTCTTTAATAAAATGTTGGGGGAAGGGACAAAAATACAACCTGTCTTCTAACATCCTGATCAATCTTAACATGCTCTACTTTTTCTTTTTTCCCATAGTATATCGACTTCTAATAAATATAATTGCTTTTTTTTTTTTTTTTTTTTTTGAGACAGAGTCTCACTTTGTTGCCCAGGCTAGAGTGAGTGCCGTGGCGTCAGCCTAGCTCACAGCAACCTCAAACTCCTGGGCTTGAGTGATCCTTCTGCCTCAGCCTCCCGAGTAGCTGGGACTACAGGCATGCACCACCATGCCTGGCTAATTTTTTTATGTATATATCAGTTGGCCAATTAATTTCTTTCTATTTATAGTAGAGACGGGGTCTCGCTCTTGCTCAGGCTGGTTTTGAACTCCTGACCTTGAGCAATCTGCCCGCCTCGCCCTCCCAAGAGCTAGGATTACAGGCGTGAGCCACAGCGCCCGGCCTATAATTGCTTTTTTATCATGTTTATTTTTTATTGCCTGTCTTTCCTTCTACTCTACAAGGGCAAGAATTTTTGTCTTTTTTTTTTCTTTTACTGATGTACCCTAGCACAAAGAACAGTGCATGGAATATAGGAGGCACTCAATAAATATTTATTGAATAAATAACTACTATTAAACCTAACTTACAGATGAAGAAACTGAGACAAAATTAGTGGGCAACTGGAAATAATTAGAAGAATGGGCTACCATAAGGAAAAGATAACTGATTGTTCTAAATCTCCTGACATCCTTCTTTTAAAAAACAAAGGTGGGTTTCATTAAAATAATGTTTTGTTGATAGTTTTGCATCTACATTATTGGATATCTGGTACTATTATTTCCTCTGATACAAATTTAAGGTAACAGATTCATACTGGTTGTTGTTCATTTCTTCCTTTTAGTATTTTAAAAATAAAAAGTTTCCAGGCAAAGCTTTACACTAATAGGTTAAGGTCCACCCTCTAAGACTGTGTACAATGCCCTAGAAATTCATTCATTTATTCACTCAACAAAATATTTACTGAATGTCTACCATGTGCCAAGTAGAGGTTTAGGATATATAAGTGAGCCACATGGACAAAATTCTTGTTCTCTGGAATTTACATTCTAACGGAATAAATGTCTGCCTAATCGAACTATTTAGCTATAGTCTCTTAATGGGTTAATTATTTTCTAGGAGTAAATGAGAGAGATACTTTTGGAAGCTACAGTCACTGTTCTCAAAGCCAAAAAATATTTAAGTTACACCCTCTGGGTTCACCCTCAAGATTTCAAGACGGAAAATATCTACCAGGTACCTACCACTTGCCCAATATCATTTAAGAGCTGTTTCATCATTGAGGGGTGAGGGGACAGAAAAGGGATGGGAAGTGACTCTGATCTCACCAAGTTACTCCACCCCCAAATTGGAGAATATACAGGGGAGCTTGGAGGTGGAGTGGGAGGTGTTCTCTAGGCCAGAAAGGGGTGGGTCTGGCTCTCCACCCTTCCTGAGCCTCCCTCTCGTACAGACTGTGTAGGGTGTCCCCAGACAGGCGTACTTCACAGGATGTAAAAAAAATTAATGAACTTGGAACCTACACATGATGGAAAGGTTGCCAACCTTTGCCCTATATGATTCTCTTGAGTGAGCTGAAGAGGACCTGGAGACCATAAAATTGCCTTATTCTCTTAAGCAGTATTGAAGACATCCTGGTTTATTAAACCCTTGGTTTCCTAGATACTACACACACTAACTTCTGTCAAACACACAGCACTGCCCTCAAAACAGAGCATATTCTATGGAAGAAAACACTCAGATAAGTGAGTGTCTATCTATTCTAATAAGCATCTTTTAAATGTCCATCCTAATAAGCATCTTTTAAACACACAAGGGAAAAGAGCAGATGCTTTGGGGACCTTGCTTGCAAAGTTCCCAAGGACAGTAACTCAGTTTCAGATTGTTTTCTAACTACTCTTTTCCCCTAGTGCCTAGCACAGAGTTATATGCAGATTGGATTCTAGGTAAATATTTGTTGATGTGGCAAATGAATGAAGAGGGTCAGAGAGCTATAAAATAAACAGATCTTTTTAAAGACTTTCTATAAGGAAATACCTATTTTTCAAAAGGCCTTTTGATTTTGGTTAACACTTTGTTAGCATTTCAAGCTGAATATTCTCCAAAACAGATCAGTGTATCATAGTAATGGGAAGAAAAAGATGAAAAATAAAAGAAGTAACTACTGTGGTTAAAGAAATTCCTGAATTTGAAGATATTGAGAAGTCAGTCATCCCACGTTAGATGATATAAGTTTGTGATAGCTACTGCTTTGAGCGCTATACATAATTCTATAGATTTATAGACTAAAAGAACTCTGGGATGGTTTCCATCTGGGTATGAATGGGGAGAGACATAAACAGCTACAGAGATCAACCAATCCTACTAATACGTAAATAATATCTCAATGATTTTCTCAGCTTCTAGAATAAACGATTAACCTTTAAAATAACAAGTAAGCAAACAAAAACACTGCTTGTTCAATGCTGCCATCATGTGGTCAACATATGCCACAGGCAGAAGAGTTGTCTTCCATTTTTCTTCCTGTTCATAAATTCTTTGATAACAAATTACCTATGAGATTCTTTCTTTTTTAGAGGTGGATAAATGATGGTAATAAATGATGGATAAATGGACCCATGGATAAATGGATTTAAAGGTGGATAAATGACGGTAAGAATGACTTTGTTTCTGAGTGAACACACAAATTATGTCAAAAATAATTTGTGGCCAGGCGTGGTGGCTCACGCCTGTAATCCTAGCACTCTGGGAGGCCAAGGCCGGCTGACTGCTCAAGGTCAGGAGTTCGAAACCAGCCTGAGCAAGAGCGAGACCCTGTCTCTACTAAAAATAGAAAGAAATTAATTGGCCAACTAAAACTATATAGAAAAAATTAGCCGGGCATGGTGGCGCATGCTCGTAGTCCCAGCTACTCAGGAGGCTGAGGCAGGAGGATCACTTGAGCCCAGGAGTTTGAGGTTGCTGTGAGCTAGGCTAATGCCAGGGCACTCACTCTAGCCTGGGCAACAAAGTGAGACTCTGTCTCAAATAATAATAATAATAATAATAATTTGAAGCAAAATATTTCATTTGAAAAATCTGGTCTTTTTTCTTTGAAGGAAACTCAAAAGCAGAAATTGGATTACTCATAATTCATGGCTTGTGACACAATCTCAATATTGGTTCAAAAACAAGAAAATTTTAATTAACTAGTTTTTTTCATAATAAATGAGGCATATGCAAATCCACTACTCAAAACAAAAGTTATGGCTTGACAATTATCTATATTTAACTATATAATCCCATTATAATGAGAATTATATAACTATATAATCCCATATAATCTCAACTATATAAACCCATTAACCAATCCCCTTTCCTGCTCCAATCTGATGTAAACTTGATCCTGAATCCTGTGCGCATCATTCTTTTGAATTCTTTTTTATATCATTTTTATTGTATTTATTTATATTCCTAATAGATTCAGTTTTTTAAAAAACAGCTTTACAGAAGAATATTTGAATATAACAGACTGCATATATTTAAAATGTACAATTGGAAAAGCTTTGACATATGTGTATACTGGTAAAACCAGCACTACGATCAAGATAATGAACACATCTACTACCCTGAAAAGTTTCCTCATACCTACCATGTCGTCCTTTTGAAGGGAATAAAAATATTTTACCCCAAAATATGTTTCTTTGACTTATTTTGAGATGGCTGTCAGAGGGCCAGCAAACAGAAGTGACCCCACAAAGCTGTCTTTTGGGGGAAAATTTACATCTACAGAGAATCTGCATTAGTGCAGCCAGACCTGCCCATGTCTGGATCTAGGAAAGATTAACTGAGAGTCTGACACTTTTAAAGAAAAGTCGGAAAGGAAATATTTACCATCTATTCTCTCTGATGGCTGCCCTCTGTGGGGTTGCAGCTATGTAACAGGACCACCTCTGCTAGCCAAGGCTCTTTTCTCTCCCTCCCATAACCTGTCTTGCCACAAAACCTGATTTACCACCATAACCTGTTTGGGGCCATGCTGAGCCTGCATTCTTTCTGTTACCTCAAGATGGTAAATAGCTTCTGCACTGCACTGTGGGTTGGGTTTTCATTCTGAAGGCTCCCATGTGTACATGTCAAGTAAGGCTGCGTGCCTTCTCTCCTATTAATCTGCCTCATGTCAGTGATTTTCAGCAAACCTTCAGAGGGTCAAGGAGATCTTGGCCCCTACATTTTCCTCCCATCCTTTCCTATCATCCCCAACCAACTATAAACACTGCTGTAGACTGAATTATATCCCTCCCAAATTCATATGCTGAAGCCCTAACCCTTAATATGATGGTATTTGGAGACATATTTAGATGAAGTCATTAGGGTGGAGCTCTAGTGACATGTTCAGTGACCTTGTAAGACGAGACACCAGACAGCTTGCTGGCTCTTTCCAGCAAGTGAGGACACAGCGAGAAGCCTCCATCTGCAAGCTAGGAAGAGACCTCTCACCAGCATCCAACCGTGCTGGAGCCCCGAGCTCAGATTTTCAGTCTCCAGAACTGTGAGAAAATAAATTTATGTTGTTCAAGCCACCCATTCTATGGCATTTTCTTATGACAGTTCAAGCAGACTAATGCATCATTGATCTGCTATCATTATATGTTAGTTTGTATTTCATAGAATTTTACACAAACGGAATCATAGAGTATATACCCCTATTTGTCTAGATGCTTTCATTCAGCATAATTATTTGGAGATACATACATGCTATAGCATGCGTCAATATTTAATTCTTTTTTATTGCTGAGTAGTAGTCCATTGTATGAATATACCACAGTTTATTTACATTTATCCATTCATCTGTTGGTGGACATTTAGGTTATTTCTACTTTTTGGCTATTAGAAATAAAACTTCTATGAACACTAATATTCAAGTCTTTGTATGGATATATGTTTCCTTTTCTTTTGAGTAAATAGGCATGGAATAACTGGACCAAATTTATATGTATATATATATATATATACACATATATAATTATAATATTATATATAATATTATATATGTCATTAATATCTTAAGATAATACCAGACTATTTTCCAAAGCACACCATTTACATTCCCACTGGCAGAATATGAGTGCTACTGTCTCTCCACATTTTTGCCAGTGGGTCAGTTGTCTTTAATTACAGTCATTCTAAAAGGTTTAGAGTAATATCTTAATACTTTTCATTTTAATTTCCCTAATGACTAATGATGTTAAGAATCTATAAATGTGCTTATTTTACCACTTGCATTTCTTCTTTGGTGAAGTGTCTGTTCAAATCTTTTGGCCATTTTTGGTATTTACTCTGCTTGATATCCTCTGTGGTTTGCTGTCTCTCATTGATTTTAGAAAGCATCAGCCATGATTGCTTCAAATATTTTCCTGTCCTATTCTCTCTTGTCCTTCTGGTATTCCAAGTACAGCAAGAATTTTTTTTCTTCAAATGAAAAATCCAGTTTTAGAGAAATACACATATCTCTATGCTAGTTAGCTCAATATCCACATTTCTATGTCAATTACTAGAATATTTTATTTTTGTTAAATCTGGACAGTTAACTCCAACTCTTCTAACTTGCCCACTTTAGATTCTATCTTTTCATTCTATACTTCATTCTCATTTCCTTGTTCAATTCCTTTACATAAATAGGAAGATTGTTAATCCTCAAAGGCTTCAAACTAGATAATTGAAGGAACACTTGAAAAACTATTTCAGAAAAAGATAAGATACAGTAAGTCTTCCCAAGCTACCTAATTGAGATTCAGAAGTAAATGAGAAGTAGACTTCTCATAAAACAAGCAAATACAAAGTGGTGAGCAAGCAACCTTCTTGATGCTTGCCTTGGAGTTTCTGTTGCGGGGCCGTTACCATGGTAGAAAGGATGCTATATTTGGTTCTCCTGACAATGCTCTCCTACCCACTGCTTCTGTGAACTTACACAGGTTACTCAGTTTACTCACTTTCCTTAACTATAAACCACAGATAAAAATCACACCTGCTGGTAAGGGTTGTTGTGAGTGTTAAATTATTGTATATAAAGCACTTTAGTACAGTCCCTGAACTACTAAATAGTAAATATTTGCCATTACTGGTACAAGTATCAGTTGTTGTCATGGAGCAGTAGTGGTAAAACACCACATTAAAATTTCATTGATTATTGGTTTTTTTATTTTTTCTCCTTTTATTTCATCATATTATGGGGGTACAAATATTGTTAGGGTTTCATATATTGCCCCTGCCACCCATCCCCCCATGCCAAAGCTTCAAGTGTGTCCAACCCCTAGGTGGCGTGCACCACACCCGTTATGTAAGTACACACCCTTGCCCCCTCCCACCTGCCCACCACCCTATAAAACTTCTTTTTTTGACATTTTGGTTACATTGTATATCTTTGCCTCTCCCTAAGAAGGGTTAGAGGTATTGATTATTGTTTTTGAGGCTTAGATCTAAATGCTTTTAAACAGTTCATATAATTCAAACCCTCTTAAGCCAAATTCACCCTGCACCAAATCCAAAGTATAAGAAATATTTTTAGAAAAATTCCAGTATGATTCAAGCTTGTGGATATCATAATTTTCCTTTTATTACTTTAGTGTGAAAAGAATGTCATTGGTTCCCAGGTTTAAAAGATCATTTTTCTACTATTTTCTTTTTACTACAACTGAATACAAGCTAAAAGCAAATTAAATGCCCATTTAGGAGAATAAAAAAGAATATAACATGAATAAAAGACATCTTTCTGGCCGGGCGCGGTGGCTCACGCCTGTAATCCTAGCACTCTGGGAGGCCGAGGCAGGCAGATTGCTCGAGGTTAGTAGTTCGAAACCAGCCTGAGCAAGAGTGAGACCCTGTCTCTACTATAAATAGAAATAAATTAATTGGCCAACCTATATATATAGAAAAAATTAGCCAGGCATGGTGGCGCATGCCTGTAGTCCCAGCTACTCGGGAGGCTGAGGCAGTAGGATCACTTGAGCCCAGGAGTTTGAGGTTGCTGTGAGTGAGGCTGACGCCAGGGCACTCTAGCCCGGGCAACAGAGTGAGACTCTGACTCAAAAAAAAAAAAAAAGACATCTTTCTCTCCTTTACAAAATGATCCCTTATTGATAGAGACAGATTCTATGCATAGTAATGGCAGGTGAAGAGAAGCATGCACATATGGTCATTTTATTTCTCCCTAGCTTTAGCTTTACAACGTTTAAGGTACATATACTTTATGATTTCCTACTTTAATCAATTTTTTCTATTAACTAACTATACACAAACTATATACTATATATATACAAATAAGTAGTATAAAAGGTTGATCTTTTTCTCTAATTTTACAAACAGGATATTAAGACAAAGTTAAGTGACAATAAGTCATAAAGCCAGATTATAAACTTAAACTGTATATATCTGCATCTGCATGGTATCTCCTGCTAGCAAGAATGGACCACTGCGCAATCATAAAAATAAAACAAAGGCTGTTTCAGGAGGACTAGTACATTTAACATATTTCTTTAATCTCACTGCTATCATTTTTTAAATTCATGGAAAAGAAATTGTAAATAAAGATAGAAATACCATTATTGATCAAAGTAAAACCATAAAAACTAGAGGTTACAAAGTTGGACGCAGGGGGACAGGATAGATCATCGAATTCTAGTCAAGATGACGGTTACTTGCAGTAGGAACCTGTATGTGAATGTTTAAAATGTATGTGCTTATGTCGTGCCTTGCTCTGTCTGAGAGGCAGCATAATGTAACGTGAAGGTAAAGAGGCAGACTCTGGAATCTGACAGCCTGGGTTTGGGTCTTGGCTCTACTGTTTGCTAACCAGCAAGACTGGTTACTTCGCTAACCTCTGTGTTTCAGTCCCCCTACCTGTAAAATGAAGATAATTCCTACCACATAAAGGTGTTCTGGGATTAAATAAAATAATCTCTATAAAGCAGCACCTGCCACACAGCAAGCACACATTACTCACTAGTTAACAGGGATACGCTGGTGAGGGTACTAACGCAACATTAAGAGTATTGGCATGGGAGCCAGTCTGCCTGGATCCAAATTCCAGCGCAATTACTTCGCAGCTCTGTGAACTTGGAGAAAGTTACTTAACCTCTCTGTGCCTCAAATTCCTCATCAGTAAAATATATATAAATAGCTCCAACTTCACAAGATTATTGAGAGGATTCATTGAGTTAACAAAGGTAAAGTGCCTAACCTATACAAATGCCTTATGTAATCACCGTTAGATAATATTGTTTTGTATATTATTGGCTTTTCAGCTACATAGAAAACTTCCTTTTCTCACAGTATCGAGGCATTTGTTATAACCACGGTCCTTTTGGCTCTAAGCTTCTCTCTGAAATGAACACAGGACTCAAGCAATTTAGTCTCTAGTACAGATAGATCGCCAGTGCCATCTAGTGGGGAGGAATGTTACTGATAAAGGGGTAAAATTTCTACAGATAATAAATTTGATTTTATTAAGACAAACTAAAGCTAATGTAGTTAGAAATCTGTGACAAATTAAATATAATGTAGGTTAAAAACTGACTTTTTATTTCTTAATAGACTAATAAAAATTGTATCTAATTGTGGTATATAACATGTTTTGATATATGTCATACATTGTGGAATGGCAAAATCCACATTAAAAACTGATAAATTAATTTTAAAATAAATGAGTAAAACATATTGCATATTTTTTATTATTTTTTAAATTTCAAAATATTATTATAATTAGGGGGTACAAATGTTTTTGTTATATGAATATCTTGTATAATGCTTACGTCTTGGCTTTTGGTGTGCCCATCACCAGAATTGTGTTCATTGTACCCAATAGATAAGTTTTTAGTCCAAACACCCCTTAAAGACCTCTTCTCTCTTTGGTTTCTCATGTCCTTTATGTCACTTTGTGTCTGTGTACTCATCTATTAGCTCCCGCTTATTTGTGAGAACATATGATGTTTGGTTTTCCATTCCTGAGATATTTCACTTAGGATAATGGTCTCCAGTTCATTCCACATTGCTGGAAATGACATTTTATTCCATTTTATGGTACTTTTAGGATAAGTACCACTTCTTTGTAGGTCTGGTAGAATTTGGCTGTGAAACTATCTAGTCCAGTTTTTTTTTTTTTTTCTGGTCAAGAGAATTTTTATTACTGCTTCAATCTTGCTTCTCATTATTGGTCTGTTTAGGAGTTCTATTTCTTCCTGATTCTGGCTTGGGAGGTTGTGTGTTTCCAAGAATTAATCCATTTCTTCTAGGTTTTCTAGTTTGTTTATACAGAGGTTTTTGTAGTATTCACAGATGATATTCTGCATTTCTGCAGTATTAGTTGTAATGTCTCCTTTTTCACTTCTGACTGCAGTTTTTTGAGTCTGTTCTGTTCTATTCCTGGTTAATCAGGCTAGTGGTCTAACAATTTTGTTCATCTTTTCAAAGAACCAACTTCTTGTTTCATTGACTCCTTTATATTTTTTGTTTGTTTCCATTTCATTTAATTCTGTTTTGAGCTTTGTTATTTCTTTTCTTCTGCTGGCTTTGGGTTTGATTTATTCTTCCTCTTCTAGTTACTTGAAATATAGCATTAGGTTGTTAATTTGTGACCTTTCTGTCCTTTTGATGTAAGCATTTAAAGCTATGAACTTTCCCCTTAGGGCTGATTTTGCTGTATCCCACAGATTTTGAAAGCTTGTTTCTCCTTTGTCATTCAGTTTGAGGAATCTTTTCATTTGCATCTTAATTTCATCATTGACCCAATGATCATTCAGCAGCAGGTTGGTTAATTTATATGATTTTATGTAGATTTGAGAATTTCTCTTAGAACTGATTTCTAATTTTATTCCACTGTGTTCTGAGAAGATACATGGTATGATTACGATTTTCTTTTAATTTTCTGAGACTTGTTTTGTGGCCTAAGATATGATCAATTTTGAAAATGTCCCATGTGCTGATGAGAAAAATGTATATTCAGTAGTTTTGGCATACAAAGTTCTGTAAATATCTGTTAGATCCATTTGTTCTAGGATCCTATTTAAGACCAGTGTTTCTTTATTCATTTCTTCTTCGATGAACTATCCAGTTCTGTCAGTGGTATGCTGAAGTCCACAACTATTAAGATACTATTGTTTATTTCTTTGATTAGATCTAGAATAATTTGCTTTATGAAACTGAGAACGCCTGTATTAGGTGCATATATATTTATGATTGTTATGTCTTCTCGTTGAATTGCTCCCTTTATCATTATATCATGACCATCTTTGTATTTTTTTACCATTGTTAATTTAAAGTCTATTTCATCTGATATGAGAATGGCTACACCTGCTTGCTTTTGGTTTTCATTTGCATGGAATATTATTTGCTATCCCAATTCCTTGAGTGTGTGTGAATCCTTGTGCTTTAGATGTGTTTCTTAGAGACAGATAAGACTTGGGTGTGTTTTTTCATTCATTCAGCCAATCTATGTCTTTTAAGTGAGGCATTCAGACTGTTAACATTGAGAGTTCATATTGATATGTGGGATTATGTTCTGTTCTGGATGTTGGATAATAGCTTAATGTTTTGTGTTCCCTCTTCTGCCATTGTTTTATAAGAGCTGTGAGTTATAAATTGTGCTGTTCCATGTATAATGCACTTTTAAGCATTACCTATAGGGCGGGTCTAGCAGTGACAAATTCCCTTAGTGTTTGCTTGTCTGGGAAAGACTTTATTTCTCCTTCATTTGTGATATTTAGTTTATCAGGATACAAAAGTATTGGCAGGCAGTTTTTTCTGTTTAAGGAGAATAAAGATAGGACCCCTATTCCTATCTGGCTTGTAAGCTTTCCCTTGAGAAGTCTGCTGGTTTTCCATTGTTAAGTTACTTGATGTTTTCACCTCACAGATTGTTTGTGTTTATTTTAGTCAGTCTGATGACTATGTCTTGGTGAAACTGTTTTTGCAATGCATCTCCCAGGTGTTTATTGAGCTTCTTGTATCTGCATGTCTAAATCTTCTGCAAGACCAGGGAAGTTTCCCTCAATTATTCCCTCAAATAAATTTTCCAGGCCTTCTGCTTTTTCCTCTTCACCCTCATAGATGCCTATGATTCTTATATTTGGTCATTTTACAGAATCCCATATTTTTCACAGACTTTGTTTGTTTCTCCTGATTCTTTGTACTGTATTTTTGACTCACTGGGTTAATTCAAGAGAGTTGTCTTCAAGCTCTGAAATTCTTTCTTCTGCATGGCTTAGTCTATTAATAAAACTTTCTACCGTGTTTTACATTTCCCTAAATGAATTTTTCATTTCCAAAATTTTTTTTCTTTAACATATCTATCTCCTTAGTAAATTTTTCATTTGTTTCCTGAATTGTTTTTCTGGTTTGAGTTGGTTTTCCATTTTCTCTTGGATTCCATAGCTTCCTTACAATCTATATTTAGAATTGTCATTTCAGATCTCATTTTGGTTGGGATCCACTGCTAGAAAACTGTTGTGCTCCTTTAGGGGTGTCCTTTTACTTTGATTTTTCATGCTTCTGGAGATCTTGCAGTGATTTCTTTTCATCTGAAGTAGCTGCTATTTATTTATTTATTTATTTGGATTTTATTGTTTAGATGGGGCCTTTTTTTTAAGCCCCTCATTCTTAAGGGTGTGTCTGTAGCATATTTTGGATAAGAACCTTAGGCTTTGCTTGTGGGTCCTTTGATGGGGTTTAGGTTCTGGAATGATAGGTTATAGATATTCTTATAGTGGTGTTTTTCTCAGTTGGTAGTTATTTGTAGGCTATAGCAATGGTATACTATGTGCATGGGCAAATTTCCTGTTTATTGTTGACAAGGGAAGATGGAGGTCTTTGAAATCCTTTCTTTCCCCAGTCCTGTGGTCTTAACAGTGTGAATTACACTGGAACACCCAGTTTAATCTCCAAGACAGTAGGTGGTGTTTGTAAGAAACAGCCACACCCTATATGACTGAGTCAGTAAATGCTGTAAAAGGCTCCTCAAGCTGTTCTCTTTTCCAGTAGTTGGCACTTGCAGAAAAGAGCCAGATACAGTGCTGTGTTTTGGGACCCATGACAAGCTCTAGTCCATTAGGAGAAGCACTTGAATGCCCCAGGTGGTAGGCAGGGTCCTAGAGCTCCCAGGGGACTCCTAATCTCTACCACAGCAGAGGTGAGTGGAGGAGAAGAGCTGGGCAGGACTGGGTTAGGTGAGCTCACCTTCAGGCTCCACAAAGGCAGGCATAAGAGCTGTCTGGGTGGGAGTCAAGGGTCAGCTCCCAGGCCACTAGGAAAAAACACCAGGGAAGGGCTGACATGGCCCCACCAAGCCAGAGGTCTCCATTGACAGACTGGCTATCAGGAGTGGGTTTCACTCTTCTCCCTCCTCCCTGTCCTAAGATCTCCTTCTGGTGTCTGGCTGCAAGCAGATGCTCAAACTAGCTCAGCTCATCAGTTATGGTGCCATGGGCTGGGAGCTTCCCTGCCTGAGACCCCCCCCCCCACCATACTGACAGCATGCCTTGCATGTAGGGGGAGGGATGCTCCACCAGTGGTGTTGCAGCTCAGACCCACACTGCACTCTCCTTTCAGTTCTGTCCACACAGTCTCCCCTGTCAGCCAAGATTCATTAATAAATCTCTCTGTGCCTCTGAGCAACACGATTGAGTCCTGGAGGTATGAGATCTGGCCTGTGGACCTGTACTCTGGTCCCCCAAGTTCAATCCCTGACTGTACCAGGGAGAAGTGTGC
This sequence comes from Microcebus murinus, assembly GCF_040939455.1. Classification (NCBI taxonomy): domain Eukaryota; kingdom Metazoa; phylum Chordata; class Mammalia; order Primates; family Cheirogaleidae; genus Microcebus; species Microcebus murinus. The sequence continues at coordinate 2,535,854 of NC_134129.1, forward strand.
TGGTCTCAAGTTTCTCATGGAGTGCTCAAGTAGACTTAATGTCCCTCCACTTCGAGGCATGTCCTGCTCTTCTTTAGCAGCCAGGAGAGCAGCACTGGGGAAGACGGGCAGACAGGGAGCTCACAGTCTGAGCACCCCTTGGTCCACTGCAGGTCTTTAAGTGGAAAGGTGTGATCCCCACTCTCTGTGGGAACCTCAATGTGATGGATGCACCAAAAGAGGGGAAGCAGCCGCTCCTGCGAGCTGCAGCTCGATTGCTTCTTGGAGCACCTGTGCCACTCAGCAGCAGTGGGTAGGGGATCGGGGGACAGGGAAGAAAAGAGTCTAAATGGAGGAGAGATGGCACTCTGGTTGTCTTGAATGCAGCCCACCTAGAATGTCCAAGCTCTGGGATCACAGAGTGCCCCTGGGACCCACCTGTGGCCATGGCAGTCTGGGCAGCAGTCAGAAAATGTCTGTGTGGGGACCGGTGACACAAAAGACCGAGGGTCTGGTTCTCTCTGGGGAGGATAAAGACCCACAGTGGTTGGAGAAACACTATGACACCCATCATCTCAGATTGGGCCTGTGGTGAGGGGAAGCAACCCCAAGGGGACTGGCAGCCCAATTCTTTGTTTTTAAGAAGCTCCCTATTCACTCCCCAGCAGCTTCTGGGTTCGTGAGGGTAGAAAAGCTCTCCAGCAGCTTGGCAGCCTGCTGACTACCAGAGGTGTGAGGGAAAGAGAAAGAAAACCCCCACCTACCCTTTCCACGGGGCTCTAAGTTTCTTGGTGGTTGCTCTCTGTCAATATCGTATTCCTTCTTGTTCTGCTCTGTAACTTCTTCCTGTGGAATTTTCATTAGGTTCTAGTACTTTTCCCTCAGAATTACACCTAAACTATTTTTTTCTCTCTAAAACTTTTCCTTCTTTCAAAGTCGATCTGGCAACCAATGTCTGTAGGCAGCCATCTTGCCCACATGTAATTTCCACATATATTTTTGTGGTGAGAACATTTAACATCTACTTTCTTAGCAATTTGCAAGTATACAACATGTTATTTACTATAGTCACCATGTTGTACAATAGAGCTCCAGAATTTATTCATCATAACTAAAATTTTGTATAATCTGAACAAAGGGTGTTCTCTTCATGTCTCCCAGAGATAAACCCACATAACATGGGCTATAAAAGTGGACAACTGACAAAGGAGATGAGCCTATAAAAATTCAAGTACAGCAAAGAACAAAATATAATAACGCTGGAATGGAAAGTGGATGTGAGCAGAAGCTCTGCAAATGGTGCCAGCAAAACAAAGACAAGACGCTTGCATGAAATAAAGGTAAGAACTATGTTGGAAAAGCCTGATAAACATAAACAACAAGATAAAGTCACTTTAGTAGTTTCTAAGTCAATGTAAATGGAATTATACAAAAAATAGCTGACCATGGAATGCTGACACTGTAGTCAGTGGAACTTAATGAAGGTGAACTGATTCACACAAACGAGTAAAATGATCCTGATTAAAGGACGACAATGTCCCAGAAGAAGTGACACTAGCATAAAACTTCACATTAAAGGAATTCTCAGAGACATTTCAAGGGACTAAAAGTACAGAGGACAAAATTTTGGAAGCTAATCATACTTAGAAAGGGATATGATAATTCAATTCACCAAGGCATAGAAAAAGATGCTTGCTCCATTCTATAATTTCTAAATCATAGAATGAGAAGGCAAGCACTGTTCAAACTATTCTTGATAAATTTTTTGCAAAGAAATCAAACACCTTAATTCTTAATATTTCTAATGTCTTAAATTATAGTGTACTGAATAAATATTTGTTTTACTAATTTTTCATTTCCCTATACATTTATAAACCACAATAAGAAAGTTCTTAATGCTTTGGCAGAAAATTTTAAAGGTCATAGAAAAATTGTCATCTTTCCCAATGATTATTAAGATTACTTTGCCTAGTTTCAGCTCATACAGTCATTTTTATGATCCTGTACTACTGTGCAGAGCAAGAAGTGCATGTATTGCCAATGCCTAAATTGTTCAGTTTTTTATTGCTATAAGCATAAATCATTCAGAAATCAACACCTGTTATACCTATTACTAGTATAATAACTAGTGTCCTTCTGAACATATTTTATGAATTACTTTCAGTGTCATGATACAATGTTGAAAGATGCCCTTTCTCCTAACCAGACCAGATATATAGAAGAGCATTATGTACCTGGCAGTGGTAACTGAACTAATATACCACTGACTCTTGGGTCCATGTTCAATTGATCAGTTATATCCAGAAGTTCTTCCTGAGAAACATCCTTGGGTTTTAGAATAAGCTCACTACAGATACCTGGAAGAAAAACAAGCAGAGAAAGTCTCTTGACTAAAGAAGATGTGTTTTTTAATTAATGGTGTCTTACACCGTGTAGGATTGGTCCTACTGGAAGGAGAGGCTCTGCTACAAAGACGATGGTCAATGCATCATCGGGAGGGATTTCTCCCACAGTACTGGTGTTTTCTCTTGGTTAACACGTACTCTTTGTCCCAGTATCCCTTGTGACAACTTGCATTTATTTGTAATAAGCTATTATTAGATTTGAAGAGAATAAAAATACTACAATGACCATCATTCAGCCAAGTTTGCCAGGTTTATCATTTGATTAAAACCAATGTAATAAAAATGGGCCTTTTAAATGTAAAGTATTCCTCTCACATCTTGCCACAGGATATGAAATCACACTGAATTGATTGTGTAAGGAATCTGAAGAAAAATAATAAGAAATTAATATAAAATTTAATAACTGAATAATCTCTAATAACAGTAATACATGTTATTTAAATGGCATTTATTTGATAATTATCAGTCATAATTATCACATTTTAAAGTAAAAAGAGAAAACATATTTAGTAACAATTACAAGCAAAACACAACCCACCTACAGCAGAGGCAGCTCTTATCTTATTCCTCACATATGTGTGGCTTGCTGGGTTGTCTCCTACTAAAATGATGCTAAGGTGAGGTCTTCTGTTCCCCAGGGAAACCCAGGACTCCACTCCTCGCTGTATTTCTTTCTGGATATGTTTGGCCATTTCAGTTCCTGAGATGATAATGGCTTCATGTCTATGGAAAGCAAAGCAACAAATGTAATACTAAAAAGACAGTAAGGAACTTCAACTGCATAAATTTAAGGCACAAGAATGAATAAAAATATCTATGATTCTCCAAAAAGACACCAAATTTGATTTTTTTCTAATTACATTGATAGTCATTCCTTGGGTTCATAAAAATATTCATAATTTTGTGAAGGGTGCCAACTCTGTTTTTTTAGTTCTCCACTGTAATCTATCTGTTATAGACTGAATGTTTATGTCCCCCCAAAATTCATATGTTGGAATCCTAACTCCAATGTTATCATATATCAAGAGGTGGGACATTGGAAGGTGATTAGATCATCGGGGTGGAGCCCTCATGCCTGAGGTTAGTGTCCTTTTAAAAGACTCCAGAGCTCTCCATTGTACCTTCAACCATGTGAGGACACAGCATGAAGACTGACAACTACAAACCAAAATGCAGGCCATCACCAGACACTGAATCTGTTGCTGAATTGATCTTGAACTTCCCAGCCTCCAGAACTGTGGTAAAAAATTTCCACAGTCTATGGTTTATAAGCCAACCAGTCTATGATATTCTGCTATTCTATTCTAACTGCCCGAATACTACAATACTATCTACAGCATACATTTCCATTCCTTTGTAACTTTCATTTATATTAATATATATATACACACACACACACACATACAAGTTATCAAACCACATACTAAAGATCTAGACTATTATATTGGCCACATTAAAAGTCCTGCTAATTTTTTTCTAAAGAGACAGATGAACATAGCCCAGTTAAAACTGGCAGCTATCTTCAAAGCTGGGCTTCACATATATGTGGCCCCATAGTCTTGTGACCCTAATTGCTAAATCTGTTTGCTCTTGGTTAGTGTATCCTGTATAAGATCCTGAAGACATGAGCTCCATCCTGTACAGCTCTTTTAACTTACTCAAAGAATAATTTTATTCCACAGCCCCAGGCTAGCTCCCTGACAATAGCTGTCAGTCTAGCCATGCTTGTCATTCATTATGGTGGGGATCAGGCCAGTAAACAGATGGCTCAGCTGCTCACCCTCACCATAATGTCATTTCTAATGAAAAAACTTTATGCAGAACATTACTTCCTAGAAGTTTATAAGTATTTAACAGGGTAAGAAATGCTATATTTTGACAGATGACATAAACTATCTCTGGAAAAGCACAAAGAAATGCATTACAGGAAGGCTTTCCTGCTCTCTAGAATCTCAACTTAAAAGTGGTGAATTATGCTGCTCTTAATATGTTTGGTATTTAAAGGTACTCGATAAAGTAGAAGATGGTTCTTTCTTCCTGTTGCTCCTGTCTTTTCACTACTGAAAGGTCTAGTGAAAACATGATTGCTACACAAAAATCCAAATGTAGGTCAATAAATATTGTGCTAGAAAGTCCTATTCACATCTTGTTGACATTACTCCTCTATATGCATTCTAAACACTAATTTTATGTCAATTTTATCTGAGGAGCAAATATCACCAGCATGTGATTTGTCTTTTCATTTATTTAATGGTTACTTTTGATGAAAAGTTCTTAATTTTAATGCGAAACTAAACTATCTTTGCCTCTGGAGTATATGCATTTTATGTCTTAAAAATCCTCTATTATCCCTAACAAAATTTCTGTCACAGAACACAAGACTCACAATCCATGAGACAGACTGGTTAAAGAATTGTCAGGAACATTTTGAGACACTCCATCGGCTAGATCTGAAAATCTCATAGTTTTAGTAAAACATCTAATAATGTGGCTCTACAAAGCCCTAGTTAAGAACCACTGATTTGAGCCCCATTGCTCTAAAACCAGGGATCTATCTTACTCTACTATTCCTGATAGGAGATTATCTACTTTCGTATGTATTATAGAAGCCTACAGAAACACAAATGTACTCCAAATTGGTCACAGGAAATGCTATCCACAATTGTGCACAAACAAGCTATAATCTTCTACCAACTAAAGTATAAATTGGTAACAAAATTGTAAAATATTGGACACATAAGCACATAATTATTGTATCTATATTATAAAACTACTGTGATGAAATTTATGTTTAATACAAAAAATTTATTATAGCAACATGTACTCTCTTCTCTTTGCTGCCAATGTCACATTTAGAGATAACAAGAATTTGAAAAATTATTTTGTAAATCAGCCCTAAAGGGCTATAATTATTGCAGTTTGTTCAAAAGTTATTGGAAATTGTTAATCAACAAATAGACAAATGGGTGGGGGGGGCACCTTCAGGTTTAAAGCTTTTAGTGAATTGTAATCAGTGAAACCAGAACTTACACACAGAAACCTATCCCTTCAAAAGCAAGGGAAGAACTGAACTCATTAAACAGTGATAGCTCAAACCATGCAGTTTTGAAATTCTCTTGTTGTGGGATGAATTGTGCCCCTCCAAAAAAAATGTGTTCAAGTTCTAATCTTTGATACCTGTGAATATAATCCTATTTGGAAATACGGTTTTGCCAATGTAACTAGATGTGCCATAAGGTCGGAATTACTTCAATATGACTGCTGTCCTTACAAGGGAAGAGACACAAAGACAGAGATAGAAAAGAAATGAAGTCACAGAGGGAAGATGTCCATGTGACCACAAAGGCAAAGATTAGAGTTATGAAGCTGCAAACCAAGGAACATCAAAGATTGCTGGTAACAACCAGAATTTGGGAGAATAGCATGACCCTGTGATACTTTGATTTCAGACTTTGAGATTCTAGAACCACCCACTTGGTGGTGCCTCATTCACAGAAGCCTTAGTAAATGGATACATCTACAATCTCAATTTCAAATATTCCAATCCTGGGAAGAATCTTTTGTGGAGCTCATATTTTTCACTGAATAAATTTATATTTTATAATGTAATGGAATATAATTGAGAAAACCTGTAATTTTTCCATATCTAAATATGACAAAATATTAAAATCATAAACAGTAACAATTTATCTGATGGCTTTTATCCAAGCATTTGTCAAAGAAAGGTACTCTGAAAGGATACACAAAGATAACACCTGTGAAAGTATTTAAAAAAATCTTCATATTTCAATATGAAAAAACTAAAATATCAGGGAGGGAGAAGGAAGATAAACATACAAAAAACACTAAAATAGAGACTCTTCCATTTAACAAAGTTTATCATGTGCTTTCACATCTGTAGACAAAGTACTTTTAAAACTAAAATTATTATTAAAGAGTCAATCTGCAACTTTTAAGAAAACTACAGGGAATTTAATTTTAAAATTAAGCATAAGATCTTATTAACTTTTTTTCAGAAAATTACTGTGTTACCCTGAAAATAAGACCTACCCATAAAATAAGCCCTAGCAGGATTTCTAAGCATTTGCACAATATAAGCCCTACCCCGAAAATAAGACCTAGTGCTGGGCGTGGCTACACAGCGCATCTGCACAACCCAGGCATGTTGTCGCGGAGCAGGAAAGAAGATGAGCAGCCCTTCTCATCTGCCCCGTTACAGCTCTATTGCTCAACATGAGAGACTGGGTCAATGGTTCTAAAGGAAATAGAGTTGCAAGAAATTCAGGATGGAATTCGGGGTTTGGAGAGTTATGATGATGTTCCAGGAGATGACTTAACGATATTTGAATAAATGTAGATTGTTGTACCATACTTAAAAAATATAACGCATCCCCTGAAAATAAACCCTAGGGTGTCTTCTTGAAGAAAAATAAGTATAAGATCCTGTCTTATTTTCGGGGAAACATGGTATCAGTATCAAGGTTTTAAAGGCAGATGTGGCTAAGTAATTTATTCACACATACAAAAAATATATACCTTTATTAAAAACTGGGCAAAGGACATGCATAGACATTTTCCAAAGAAGACATACAAATGGCCAATAGGCATATGAAAAAATGTTCAACATCACTAATCAACAGAGAAATGCAAATTAAAACTACAATGAGATGTCATCTTATCCCAGGCAGAATGGCTATTATTAAAAGACCAAAAAAAAAAAAAAAAAAAAAACTCAGTTGTTGGCAACAACGTAAAGGAGGAACTCTTGAACACTGTTAGTGGGAATATAAATTAGTACAACCTCTATAGAAAACAGTATGGAGATTTCTCAAAGAACTAAAAATAAATCTACCATTTGATCCAGCAATTCCTCTACTGGGTATCTACCCAAAGGAAAAGAGATCATTATATCAAAATGACTTTCACTTGTGTGCTTATCACAGCACTATTCACAATAGCAAAGATAGGGAATCAACCTAAGTGTTCAATGACAGATGACTGGATAAAGAAAATGTGGTATAAATACACAATGGAAGACTATTCAGCTATAAAAAAGAATGAAATTATGTCTTTTGCAGCAACATGGATGGAACTAGAGGCTATTTAAGTGAAACAAGCCAGATATAGACAAATGTCTCATGTGCTCATAAGTGGGAGCTAAATGACATGTACACAAGGACATAGAGCGTGGAGTGATATACAGTTGAGTCTCTGAGTGGGAAGATGGGAGGGGCATTGATAAGGAGAAATTATTTAATGGGTACAATGTTTGTTATTTGGGTAATGAATACCCTAAGAATTGTAACTTCATCACTACCCAATATATCCATATAACAAAATTATACTTGTATCCCACAAATGTATCCAAATTAAAAAACAAAGAAACTGACTCAAATATTTGGGTAAGTATTGAGAATAATTATTCATGATGAATAAATATAATATTCATATAAATATAAAATTTTAAATTATTTTAATAAAGGCTATATCTTAAAATGTTAATTTTGAAAATAGTTTTGAATAGAACTACTTTATAGGTACACTGATATATTTGTAAGCCAATAAATATCTCAAATATGCAATTTTCATAACTTTAATGCCCTTTTTCACTTTCAAAACATATGCTGGTTTGGTCAAAAAATTATAGTCACTTTGCCATTAATGTATATCAAACGTACAATTTGACCCCTTAGATATTGTTCACACAATATGCCCTGTCATTACTTGCTCACGTGATGTTTCCCACAAAGCCAGAAATGTTGTGACCAATCCCCAAACAAGGCAGGACAGGGAACCCTCCCTTCCAATACTTTATTCTAACTACTGCTGGGCTAGCCACAATGTGGTCTTCACTAGGCAGCAATAAATCACAGCAGAAGTGAGGGGGTGAGGGAGCAGCAGGACAGTACTGTACAGTACAAATTACTCACCCGAAGCCAGAAGTCCTGGGTGTCAGCCCTGGGTCACCATTAGTAGCCATAATGAGGTTAGGCAAGTCACTGAACTGGTCTCAATGACATTCAATCTCCACAGCTATATAATGGAAATGCTCTCTGTTGACCTTACATTACATAAAAGGATTAGGCTAAAAGTTGGTTGGCTGGATTACAAAAATGGCTCTCTCTCCTAGTTTCTGATAAATAAAAGATGAAGACATTTAAGACGGCCAGGAGCAATATGAGATCAGAAAGCCATCAGCATTTAGTGCTGTTTCTATGAGCTTATTTACCTGTACTTAATGTATGGTTACTAGAACCCAATGAAGCATTTAACCACTTCGGTGCGGCGCTCACTGGCCGCAAAACCTGGCCCGCAGCCGCACTCACAGTCCCCATGATAGTCTGCGCTGCACATTGACAACGAGTCCGTCTTGCTCTTGTGTGATGAGGAAAGCTTGAAAGCACTGAAAGCTTGTTTTGCTTTACAGGCAGCTTTACTTGTCGTGTAAATCAGAATAGGTAACATATACATATATGTTTTTATTACATTATTTTTAAATGTTCACAATTTTATTTTGATAAATGAAAAATTAGAAAAGTCATATCACAGCTGTCGGCTAAAGTCCACGCTCGGCTGTGCGTGTTCATCTGTGGCTGTCGACTACAGTCGACGCTGGTACCGAAGTGGTTAAGAAACCAAAGTAACAAAAGGGGGCCAGGACTGACAGGGAAGAGAAGAGGAGAACTGCCTCTTGAGTTATCAAAATACTCATGCACAGAATGATAAAATAACAACAAATAAAACCTAGTCAAGATCAACCGTTTATTTAATTTGCATACTTGGCAAAGTCTGTATCTTGGTTTCAATCTTATCTTTAATCACAACTTTAATTAGAGCTGCAATTAACCATTTTATGACTTATACAAATAAAAAATCCCAATACAATTGGTAGCAATTCAAACTTCCCCCCAGGTCCCAACAAGGGAAACCAGTATTACTGAAATATCAAATGTTTTAAAAAAAAAACAAAAAACATTAAATAACAGGATCTAATGGCAGGTCTAATAACTACCGTATCAAAGTTGTGATGAGGGTATGTTTTGAGGTATTTGCCCTAACTTTGTGATAATAAAATATTTGTGGCTTTTATTGGCAATGTCACAAGTACTGCTAATATTACTGTAGTTTGTTGCTAACATTTACAATGGCAGAAAATGCTAAATTTATTAGAGGATAGTGACCTCCCATCTAAGTTTATGGATCTCCTGAATTCTATCCATGAGATCCTAGGTTAAGAACACTTTGATCTAAGGGAATCTGACATAAGAATTTCTGAAATTTATATACAAAAGTTCTATGAGATTCAATAAATATTTTCAAAAACAGGAAAAAGCAACAGTGAGATAAGTCAAGATTATAAGCTGCATATAGAGAGAACACTGGAGAGAATATGTGGGTCCAAACCTTGTTTTTGCCATTTATTTACTGTGTTAACTTGGGCAAGTTAATTTGTCTAAGCCTCCATTCCCCAATCTGTTAATTGGGAACAGGAATAGTGTCTACTTCCTTCACTTGTGAGTATTAAAACACATATTGTATGTGAAAAATACCAGCAAAGTGATTTAACACTAGGCCTCCTTAGATGTTAACAAGAATTTATTTTTCAAAAATACAATTGAATTACTTAAAGGCAAGATGACACTCACAGCGAAGTTTGTAATAGCAAAAAAAGGCAAAGGGACATCTATTGTAAACTAGAAAATGCCCTCACTTTAGAATTATGACTCTTTAGATAGTCTTTGGTTCTAGGCACAGTCTTTAATAAGCACAATTATAGAAACATACCTAGAGTGCAGATCATTCAGTGAACAAACGTGGTTGGTATGATGTTTACAAAACATGATCGAGACCTGAGAGTAAATTATTACATATTTTCCAAGAACTACACACTGAAAAACACCAAGATGGTTGGGTAAGTTATGGCCAATTGATTTAACGTAATATGATACAGCCATCAAAATGTTAATAAAAACAGTAGCAACACAGAAATTGCTGATGACGTAATGTTAAGTGGAGCAGCTGGCTAGGCCCTCTTGGATATCCAGCCCTGACTTCTTTGACACTACTGTTAATTTAGGTTTGAATTATGTTCCATTATGACCATAAAGTTTTCTATCTTATAATTAATGTGTTTTTTTCGGGTCCAAATTACACTTCTTAATAGCAAATCTCATTTATTACCAGTCATTTTTTTTTCTTTTTTTTGAGACAGTCTCCCCTTGTTGCCCAAGCTAGAGTGATTGCTGTGGCATCAGCCTAGCTCACAGCAACCTCAAACTCCTGGGCTCAGCCTCCCGAGTAGCTGGGACTACAGGCATGCGCCATCATGCCCGGCTAATTTTTTCTATATATATTAGTTGGCCAATTAATTTCTTTCTATTTATAGTAGAGATGGGGTCTCACTCTTGCTCAGGCTGGTTTTGAACTCCTGACCTCGAGCCATCCACCTGCCTTGGCCTCCCAGAATGATAGGATTACAGGTGTGAGCCACCGCACCTGGCCCTATTACCAGTCATTTCTTTAATTTATTACACTCATTTATAGTTCAAATTTCACCCAAACTCCTATCTCTTTAAACATTCCTCCACCAATCTCTAATTAAAACTATTTTAAAAAACTTCATTAAGCTTCATGGGATTTCCTTGAAAGAGGATGTGACCATGCAAGATTATCTGGTGGTGTTTTGTTTTTTCTGCTGTTTTTAATCAACCCATTAAGGGTATTAACATGAATGAATAACATAACTTCAAAGCATTTGGGAAAAAAAGATTTGGGTCATTAAAGACTACATTATTACTAAGACCATGATTGCCAAACAAAATCTGAGATTAATAACAGTCCCTTTTTTTATCTACTAATCCATTTTAATCAAAAAACTTGACTTTGGAGACATTACATTAGAACACACCACAATGCCTCTGAACAGCACAGTGGGGACACAGACAATAAAACTAAGATATCAGACACCAGATGGTGAATTTAGTTTCTAAATTTAAAATGACCCAAATCTGCTTAGAAATCAGAATTGTAGCCAAATAGCTATTACATCTCATTTTCATTAGAATAGGTACAGCAGTGCGATAGGAACACCACACTATCCTATTTGCCAACAAAATAGAATATGATTTCGAGAAAATGCTTTTGCTAGTCTTTAGGACTAACTCTATCTTAGTTGAAATCAGTCTACAGAAAATCAGTTTTAGTGATGGTCCTAATTGAAGTTTGGATCATTCCTTCAGGCTTCACATAAGAATAAAATGGTCTTTAAATCGAATGGTAATTCTGCAGAGAAATATTAAGTACTAGATGGAAGATTCTAAAGAAAATTGAAGTGTGTCACTAATAAATTTATTATTAAAGTCAACTCACCACTGTAAAAAAAAACATGAATACTTAATGAACATAAACCAATGTCTTTTATTAGCTCAAAAAAATGTATTTTTTAAAAAATGTGGTCTAGCTGCAAAAATCATAAAGCCTTTGGCAGTGAGACATAAAAAAAGGTGAAGCTTCTATAAAGAGCTGCTGGTGGTACACAAAAGTTTATAAACGCTAAAAGAAATAATAGTAAGGAGGGGAAGAAGAGAATCTACCAAATTAATCATGTGAGGAATCACTGAGCAGAGGATACACATGGAATAAACACTTGGGATATTCATTTAGTTAATGAAAATGAGCGGTTCAGGCAGGACGATCTAAGCAGGGTTTGGGAAAGTGCCTGAGTTGTGGGATACCTTCTTTTTGCATGGCGCTAACGCACAAGATCTGTAACCTCCCCAACCAAATGGGATAGATAAGGTTGTTGCCAAGCTCCACATACCATACTGCAAAGCACTGGAGAACAAAACCCATGTAGTTTATGACCCAAGTACATTTTGATTTGTAAACTCCTGTGTGATCACAGAGTACAACAAAATGGGAAAAATTCAATGACAAAGAATTTTTTATTTTTAACCTTTTGCCTGTGTAAGTAATTCAAGAAACAATAAGCTGCAACAAAGAGAAGGGCTTATTTCTTTGACATTAATTGAGTTCCCCAATAAGATCTAATTTCTTATGCATACACAGAAAAAGAAAACTCATTGCAAATTTTACAGGGAAAACCACTGAGAGAAAAATATTAAATGATACTTCAAGACTTTATAACTTCTATATTCCATCAAGCATTATTTCTTGAAATTGTACTTATTTAAAAAAATCCTCCACTAAAAAAAGAATTTAACAGATTCCATTATTACAGGTGCGCAAGCAAAAATATGAAAAAATAATCAAAAATACTTTTTCATTAAAGGCTCTATATTGCTCAGAAAACAGTGATAAATCTATTAATTTAAAACAGTCAATATCACTGGGGAAAGAATTTATCAAACTTAAAGGCAATTTTCAGTGAAAATAACACTAAGGTTCAAATTTCATGGCAATAGGAATGATGTCAGACTTAAACTACATTCACTACGAAAAACTAGACAACTAATGTGTCACTCTATATTAAAAAGATGACTGAGAATGGGGACAAGTGGGGAGGCAGACAGTGGCAACCTCTGGAAGATGGAATCTCTTCTCTCTGCTGGTCCTAGAAGAGAAAAGAGACACCAATAAGCATCAACACACTGTCCGAATTCCTCCCCACCCGAGACCCACCAGTCCACAGGTGTATCTCAACCTTACAGCCAACCTCACCTCCAGACATGGCGCTTAGAGCCAAGAGGATGCCAAAAACATCACTTTATCCTAATTGATTAGTGGCATCTTTAAAAAATAAAAACTATCAAAAAACATTTACTTTTATACAGTTATAATCTGCATCAAATGGGACTGAAAGCAGCTAGTTTAAAAGTAATACCTCTCATCATGTATGTGAAGAATAGCTTTCCCAAACCACTGCTCTCACATAACTATTTAAAATTATTAATATAAAGAAGTCATTAAGTATAATTCAAAAGATCTGAGAAAAATAAAAGTATCTGAATTCTCTATCAGTGGGAGTAGGGAGTGTGTGTGTATGCATGTGTGTATGAAGCAAGTGGCTACAACCAAAGGTTTGGCTTGTCACTGTTGGTTCTGACTCTCACTCAATGTACACAGGTCACTGAGAAGATGTGGAGATGGAGTTTACATCAAGCTGACAAAAGGAAATTAATCAACTTGTACTGTTTAAAAGGTTATCCTCAGCCTGGAAAGAAGCACTAAAGCAAATGAAATTCAAAGAATAATGATCTAAATAAATTACTGAGAGTGATAATGGTAAATGACATCCTCAATTCTGTATTACAAATAAAATTCTACAGGATTGTTTTCCCTAGGTAGCAGACTGTATGGTAATTCCAAACCAAGTGGCAAATTCTAACAGACACAACTACAGCTTACACAACCAGAACTGTGAAATAACTATATATATATTTTTACATATCTTTATGGAAAACCTAGTCACTAGAAACTACGTCCAAAGTAAACCCTATAGGAAATAATTTTTAAATTCAGTCACTTGAGACTAAGCTCCAAATGTATAAAATGGAGAGGTAATTAACTGAAATTAGATGAGCAGTATCTATGTTTCTCTGTTACTGATCACTACTTTCTTCCAGGTATTGCCCTGGGTACTGGGGATACAAAAAGACAGTAGACACAATGTCTGGCCAAGTGAAATAGCAGTGAAAGCTCATTACTGGAAAGCCCCTGAAGTCTGAAATCAGGCTCTTCTGGACTCACTGACTCTGGGTCAAGAAAATATATTTTTGGATTTTCAGGATGGATTTTGCAACTAAGACAAGTGGATGATGGAAGGGTGAAGTGTTTGCTGGGCACCACTGTGCAAAACGGTTAGAACCATCCCCTTCCGTATTTACGCAGTACTTGCCAAGCACATGCAATGACTCTAGACTGAGCACTTGAGTGAGGCTCGGGAAGCCCCACACGTTAAGACTGAGAAATCAGGATTAATATCTGATTCTGAGAAACCATTAGGAATTTTAGTGCCGGAAGACGACGGCAAAACCATTAACAAAGAAATTCAGAGACTCAGACATTAGAGAACCCTCTAGAAGACAACGCCCACTTCTTTACTGACACTGACGAAACCCAATAACCAAAACAAACAAAAGAACGTCTGAGCACGCAGGCCACGTGTTTTTATGGCGCCTTTTCTCAGTGCCTCGGCTGTCTTCCCGAATCGCTCAAACTGCACCTGCTGCAAACGCGGGGCGTGCGGGTGCGGGGGCCCAGAGCCGCCCAGGCAGGTCCAGGACGCCGCACCGAGGGGCCGCCCCCGCCCGCAAGGCCCGGTCCACCGCCCGGCGGTCGCCCGCGCCCGCCGCCCTCCCGCGGCCCGCACCCGCTCGCACCTCACGCCGCTGCTCCGGAAGCCCCGGAACGCGCGCCCGGCCTCCCCCGGCGGCCCTGCGCGCGGCGCGGCGCTCCTGCGCAGCGCGGGCACGCGGCCCAGGCGGCCGCGGAGCAGCCCGAAGCCGCCGGACGGCGCCGCCATGGCCGCGAATCCCCGGGTCCGACCCGGCTCCACCTCCCGCGGCTCCCGTCAGGGCGGCTCCGCCCCCAGCCGGCCCCGCGGGGGCAGCAAATCCGGAAAACTTGTGGGTCGCCACCGGGGGAGGGGTCAGGAGCCACGCCCAGGGGAAGGGGCGGGGCAGAGAGGACGCGGGGCGCCAGGGGGCGGGGCCAGCACCCCAGGCCTGCGCGGGCCGAGGCTGAGGCGGGCGCCTGCGGTGAGCGCCCAGTCAGGGCTGGCTGCTGTGAGGGCGGCGTCTTGGCGGGACAGCCACGCTCGGCCGACGCACCGCTGATATTCCCACAGCGAAGGCCCTGGAAAGGCGTCTAAAGTAGTCACATTGGGCGGCACGCTCCCCTTTCCCCCTTTCCCCCAAGCCAGAGCTCCTGCCCAGCATTCTCCGTGTCTATGCGGAATTTAATTTAAAACCAGAAAGATGTGATAGGTTGTTTCCCGCTCCTTTTGTGCGACCTTGGGGCACCTTGAGTGTGTGGAAGTGTGGAGGGAGGAGGGGACGTGGCTGAACCAGGTCTGGACCTGGGATTTCTGTAGCTCTACCTTAGCATCTCCACGTTTGGAGGGAAAATTTGACCAATGTCCATTGTTTTCCCGAGTTTACAATCAAGTTAATAGAGCCTCGGAACCCTGCGTTGTGTGGCGAGTTTGTAGTGAGAAAGCAAAATACCAGCTCCCTCTGAAAAAGCAAAAAATTCACACTCTCCATTCATGGTGCAAATTGAAACAGACCCAAATAAGACACCGTCACAGATAAAACCAGCTGGGATGTTTGGGTTATTTCCTAGGAGAATCCTTGGTCCTTTATGCAAAGAGATAAGTATAGAATTCTAAAGTGAGCCAAGCTTATGCTCAAGCTGAGAATGCCCTGTTAATATATTTGCATTTAATGTCCAAGTTGACTTTTTCCCCATATTGAAAGCCAATATACCTCACAGACACTTCATTACATATTTGTTTAATTGTATTAATATAACTTCTATCCTAATTAAGCAATACTAGATAGAATAATTTCATAAAACAACTTAATTTTTTTATTTTCCTCTGTCCCTCAGGTCCTCTTTGTGGGAAAGCTTATTCCCTCCTACTCTATGAAATCTTGAACTGATCCTATATAACTTCTTGGTCCTTTTAAGTTATAAGAACAATCTCATTTCAGAAATTATTATTTGCATTTTGTAGATGAGGAAACTTAAATACTAAAAGGTTAAGTAATTTCCCTGAGGTCAAGTGAGTGACAAGAGGATAGACCCAGATGGTTTTGTGTCCAGAGTCAGTGTCATTCCCTGAATGAATGAATGAGTAAATGAGCTGGAGGAAAGGAGACCTTAGAGGGTTGGAAGATTGTTTTAGTAATCCAGGTGAGAAATAATAAGGGTCGGAACTAAAGCTATGTCACTGTGGGTGGAGAGGAAGAGAGATTACAGAGTCATTTAGGAGGTAGGATCAATAGAATCTAGTGACAGGCTGAATGTGCTAGCTCAGATTTGACAGTAAGCTTGGCTTTCTCCAGCATTTGTATTTCAGCCATCTAGAATGAATTTTGCTTGGACTACTCCTCCACATGTCATCTCATGTTATCCTGTGGGGGATCATTTAGCTCCAACCCCTTCTACATGTAGTAATTGCATGTAATCCATACATTGCATGTATGGATTCTTCCTAAACAAATTTGGCCTCCTTGAAAAATGTCATATTTCAGTTATTTTATCTAGAGAGCACCAGTCGATGGCCCCAATGAGATGAGAAAATTTGTCACAAAATAAGGGTCTATTTTCATCTTTGAAGTTACTGTGAGGACAAAAATATGGTGTACTAAGTATATTCATAAACTGTTGATGGTATAAAAATTTGAGAATATGAATATTGTCATATGTGATAAGGTAATCTGATAATATGAATTAAAAAAACAAATATCTTCGTGACCTTAAATTGTGTTGTCTTTTTTTGTAGTCTAGCCCAAATGAGTAATGCAAAACATAGAAAAGGGTGTGCATAAAGTGAAAAATATATAATTAAGAAAATTAAAAATTAATGCTAAAAATATAGGATTATTTGTGTGAATTGTTACATTAATTACATAAAATTTAAAATAATGAAAGTACCAGTAATAGCAGTTTCTGTAGGCTTACCTTGTGCCATACACTTTTCTAAGTTCTTTACAGACATTAACTCATTTAATTTTTACTATTGTCCTGGAAGATAGTCTCTTATTCCCATTTTACATATAATAAAACTGAGCTTCAAAGAGATTAAGAAATTTTTCCAAAGATCTAATAACAAATCTAATAACTGGTATATCCAAGATGTAAATAAAAATAGCTTGATGATTTTGTTTTTAAAAGTAATAACAAACTTCGAATAATATATAAAAGGAAGAAGGCATGAAAAGGGAGATTAGAATATATTTTGGGCCTAAAGGAAAATGAAAAGAGAACATGTCAAAATTTGAGGAATGCAGCTAAAGCAGTGCTTTTAAATAAATCAGTAGCCTTACATGTTTATTTAGAAAATAAGAAAAGTCTAAAATCAATGATCTGTTAAGGCTCCAAATGGCGACGTAGAAGCAAGGTGACATTACCCACTCTCCCGCTAACACACACAGAAAACCAGAAACAAGTATACAACGCCAAGTAATGATGACATCACCAGCAATATTCCAGAACTCAAACATGAGAATGGGATAATTCCTGGCGACACGGAGAGATGAAAAAACCTTACGCAGACCGTAGGTGGGAGAGTCAGATTCCCGTGACCCCTGCCTTCACACTCTTGCCTAGCACCAGCAAGGAGAAATTCTCCCTAACTCATGGTTCTGTGCTGGAAAAGGTGAGACCGAGGTGGAAAGTCAGCTTCCTCACCATCTCAGTTCCCTAGCGGGAAACGTGTCCCTGCCCCACCCACGGGAAGCGTCACAAGTGCCTGCCAAGAGAAACAGCCTACGACAGCCTCGTGGAGCCCTGGAAACTCTGCTCCGTGATTTGGCCAAACGTGACACCAAATTGGAGTGGGTGTTCAGCAGCACCACGCTAACGAGGAATGTTCCACACATTACCTGGGCATGAGCCCCTAGCCAGCCTTTCCACATTGCTGGCATTTTCCCTTTGGGACTTCCCCATTTTGGACCGGTAGGATTCCAATCTTTTGCTAGGGCTGAGGCAAACCGGGTTTAAGGCGCCATCTAGTGCTGAAAAGGAGGCAGTGACCTAGCCCAAAAATGTAACAGGTAAATTAAGAAGAATCTAGCCATACCCAATTAAAACCAAAAAAGCCAGATAGAGAAGACTGAAATAAATAACTAATCTTTCAGCGCAGAAACATAGACATACATGCACAAGAAGAAACAACAAGCAGGAAACCATGACCTTCCCAATTGGAATAAGCAAGGAACCAGTGTCTCACCCTAACAAGGCAGCAATATGTGAGCTTTCTGACTAAAAATTCAAGGAAATCAACAGAGGCTGGGAATAGTAGAGGGTGCAAAAAGTTGATTAATGGGTACAAATATACAATTAGATATACGAAGTAACACGTTGTGTTTAATAGCTCAGTTGAGTGAGCTATTATAGTTAACATTAATTGATTAACATTAATTGATTGTGCATTTCAAAATAGCTAGAAGAAAATAATTCAAATGTTCCTAGTGTAAAGAAAAGATAAGTATTTGTGGTGACAGGTATCTCAATTACCCTGATTTGTTTACATGAATGTATCAAATTATCACACAATTGTGTAATAGATGTACATAAATATGTACCTCTGTGCTAATTAAACATAAATAAATAATTTATAAAGTATATGATAGCCATAGAAGGCATGGCAAAAATACAGCCCAAAATTGCACCTGAAGGCCATCATATTTGTTATTGTCTGGTTTTGAACTATTTGGTAGTAAGAGGTGCTCCTTACAATTGTTTCTTGGCAAACATTTATTCCTTGATTTAACCTTGTTGCAATGAGTGTTAAGAGTTCACTGTACACTCCTGATTCTGTGGCCACAAAAAAGAAAGAAAAGAAAGAAGGATGCCGGGCGTGGTGGCTCACGCCTGTAATCCTAGCACTTTGGGAGGCCGAGGGGGGTGGATTGCTCAAGGTCAGGAGTTCGAAACCAGCCTGAGCGAGACCCTGTCTCTACCAAAAATAGAAATAAGTTAATTGCCCAACTAAAAATATATATAGAAAAAATTAGCCGGGCATGGTGGCGCATGCCTGTATTCCAAGCTACTCGGGAGGCTGAGGCAGGAGGATCGCTGAGCCCCGGAGATTGAGGTTGCTGTGAGCCAGGCTGACGCCATGGCTCTCACTCTAGCCTGGGCAACAAAGTGAGACTCTGTCTCAAAAAAAAAAAAGAAAGAAGGAAGTAAGGAAGAAGAGAAAGAAAGAAAAGAAAGAAAAAGGAAGGAAGGAAGGAAGGAAGGAAGGAAGGAAGGAAGGAAGGAAGGAAGGAAGGAAGGAAGGAAGGAAGGAAGGAAGAAGGGAAGGAGAGGGGAGGGGAGAGGAGGGGAAAGGGAAGGGAGAAAAGTGTGACAAACTAGAAGTTTTAAAGAGGTCCCATAACAGAGAACAGGTGTGGTTATTGGAAGACTCACCTTTAGCCATCACCGGTGATGAGGATTAAGCCTTTCTCCATACCACCCACCGTGACTACAACTGTCCTTACTCACTGATCCACCAAAATAGGTAAAATAATTATCTTGTTTTTATTAATCTTTCTTAAATGTATATTTAGCTCCCATTTATTTCAATGTTTAACGTTCAAAGTGTTTTGGTCTTTATTTAGAAATGTGGTGATGTTTTGTGACCAGAAATATACCTTAGAAACTTAACTCTTATTTATATCACTTAGCCTACGTGGCTTTGATTAAGGTTGCAGTTTCCAAAAACTTACCGATGATGTTACCTGAAGCCTTGCTGCACACTTGATAGTTACAGGCTGCTTCCAGAAGCCATAATTTCCCAGTATTTCCAGTCTGTGGTCCTGCTAGGCTTTGATTTCTAGAGAAAGCCCTTAGAGGACAAAATAGTGAGCACCAGCGTGCAGATCGGGTGATGTCAGTAGAGGTCCAGTAGAGCATAGGCTACAGCTCTGAATTTTATTTACTGGAAGATTTGTTAACTCATTTGCTAAGAAATTTCTGGAAACCATGGAAAAATTACTCTTTAATTTTTTATTATTCATTTTTTCTCATTATTAAAAACAATTAAAATTTATAAATTAATGAACTAAAAAATTTTTAAAATTTGTTGATACACACTTTTTTGGTAAATTAATACTTTTAAGGTTTATATATGGCACTACACTTTTAGTTATTGAAAAGGCAAAATTGCCATTGCTGCTATTTTTTTCTATCATTGGAAAAAAACCTTTTAAGTAGTAGCCAAAAATAAAAAGGTTAGTGAGATTTCATAGGTGAAACTCTTGAATTGACTTTTCTGAATCTTCCTGTTAGTTCCATAATAAATGAAGATTTCTTTAAATGAGAAAAATCAGTTTGCTTCCCCCAGACCAGCGGTTCAACCTTCCACTCCCACTTTTGTTGTGTGTCCTGGTAGAGGTCTTTTTGTGAAAGACCTTCACAGTAAAAAGAGAAAGAGATTGTTGAGATAAATTATTTATCTGGTTTTAGATATCTCTTTCCCATTAAAATCATGGTCCTTTGGTTCAGTGGTAAACTGAAATCATCCCAACATGAATTCTGCACAATTTTCTGGGAGTTGTGGGTATCCCACGTGCATTGCCAAAGGCCACTGGATCCGGGTCTCACCGAAAGGGATTCCTGGGATACTTGGTGTCAGATTGCTAGGCTTAGCCAACATGCACCTGTAGCTGCTTCACTCCTGCTATTCCCAATTCAAATGTACTTACCATTTCAGAAACTTTCTTGGGCTTCTCTACTTTAACTCTGCAGAATGTCTGATAAACTACCCTTCTCATATAGTGTTTTAGAATCTGCTAATATCAAATAAATGAAATCATTTCTCTGGGATTCGGAAGCCAGGGGGATACAACAGCTGTGACTGAACAGATGTCAATACCATGTTCGGTTTGTAAGGACAGAAGTTTTTTCCTGCTGTTCTGTTTACCACTATACACTCGGTACCTGGACATTCTACGTTTGCAGAAACAAAATGTCTAAGCATTTTCAAAAGCATTTACATGATTTCTAGATTTTCACAATATGATCCGCTCTGAGTCCTTATTAGTTCTTTGATAAATTTGGCATGGAAAGGTGTGAAATGCATCCTCATGGGCTGTCATTGAAGTACTGTACTAATAATACTTGGCACAACGGAAGTAATGAAAATGGCAAGGTATTGAATAGAGACTGATTTCATCACAGGGCACAGCCCTGCTAGATACTCTTTAAACTTGAATGTAATGATTTTGAGGACCATGGGAAATGTCTTAATTTTAAGAAACATATTGCTAAAAAGACCATATTGCTAAAAGACCTAATTTTAGTCAAACCCGTGACATGAATTTCCTTTCTTTCAAAATGATTCTCACCAACTATTTTGAATAATTTCTATATAAAAACTAATATTTATAGTTTATAAAATTAATATTGAATCTCCATGTAACACTTTTTTTCTATTTGATTTTGCAGTATCCTCTGTGACAGTAGAATGGTATTTATAGGAAGTAAACTGTGATCTTATTAACAGAGATATCACCTTCAGAAAGAATTAATAGAAACATGACTATGTCACAGCAACGTTTTGTATTAAAAAAACTTTAATGCTGATAAAAGAAAAAAGCAAATACAGAAACTGCATGCTAAAAACACTATTTGTTGTAAAGCAGAATCTCAGAATGGCCTAGGATTTATGAGGGTTACTCAAAACAGATGGGAAATAATTGTCTGAGCTTTTGTCCACAGAACACTGAGTAAAAACATACAAGTCACCTGGTTCAATATTAAAAGGCAATATTAACCAACTAAGGCCCCCAATGCCCCAATGGAATATAAATTATAAATGAATGTAAGTATAAATAGTGATATGATATATAGGTCTATAAATTTAGCTAACATTTAAACATATAAAATATGTATTACAGGACAAATTCTGAATTTTAGTAGCCAAATGCCTACATCAATTCAAATATTACACTTTCCTTAGAGGTATAGAGACAGAGCCTAAATAATTCACAATTTATTAATAATTCAAATCAGGGCTGACTTATGCATTAGGCAGAGTAGGCAGAGTGCCTGAGGCCCAGGATAATTTAGGGCCCATGAAAATGTTTTAATTTCTTTTGAAATCAGAAGAAAAGCATGAAGGTTTAGTGTCAAAGAAAATATTATTTCTTTCTCACAAGAGAAAAAGATGACATTTTTAGGGCCCACCAATATCTCCTAAATTTTTACTAAAACAGAAAAAATGTTGAAGTATTTAAAGTCATATCAAAAATAATTCTTAATGTTGATATCATTATAGTAGGAAGGTCCCACAAAAGTCATCTTGCAGTCCTGCCAACATTAAATGAATGCAAAGAGAGAAGTATTTTCAGTTGAATAAGCAAATCTCAAAGCATTTTTGGATAATATTGCTTTGCAAGAATCATAGTTAGACAAAAGAAAAATCCATTGATCAGAAAGCTGTGCCTACCTTCACACAGTGCTACAGAAAGCATGAAACTGCCAAGAGAGTAATAGAGCAGCAGCCAGCTTGGAAATCATGTTTACACTGGAAGGTTTCTTTCCAGTTTCCTATGGCCCCTAGATGCTGGGATGCTTAGCTGTCTCTGGGGATTTGCAAGGGCTGGAATTCTCCCGAGGCTTTTTATATGATTGCAACATTAAACGTGTGTGGATTCTCATCCTTGCACTACATTACTGGAAATTACACAAAATTCAATATCCCCCCCTGCACTTTGAAACTAACCCTGACAGAAACAAACACTCCTAGGTCTCTTAACAGATTTCCAGCATGCTTAAATTTTAACCTGATTGAGTATGACTATTTTGTTAAGTGTACATAATTTTCAGTTTGCTTGTTACTTTTATTTATAACCCTAATTTTCATAATATTTATATTTAAGAAATAACTTTAAACTTATAGAAAAGTTGAAAGAACTATGTAAAGAATTCCAGAATACTTTTCACCCACATTTCCCAGTATTTCCTAAGAACAAGAACATTCTTTTATAAAACCAGCACAATGATCAAAGCCAGGAAATTAATGTCAATACAGTACTATTATTTAATTTATAGACTTTATGCAAATTATGACAATTATCCCAATAATATCCTTTACATAGATGGGTGGATAGATTCATAGATAGATAGATAGATGGATAGATAAAACTTTTCCAGGATCTAATGCAGGTCTTGTATCACATTTAGTTGTCAGATCTCCTTAGTCTCCTTTAGTCTAGAACAGTTCTTCAATTGGAATTGTCTAATGTTTCTTTATGATTAGATTCATTTTTGGCAGCAATCTCCAAGGGTGATGTTGTGTACCTCTCTGTGCATTATATCAGGATATAGTTTTACTTCTGCACACACAAAGAATAGTTTAAAAGACTTTTCCCCCAGGAAATCGAAAATTAAAGTACCAGTTTATGCACAGACTGGGTGGCTTAAAGAACAGGAATTTATTTTCTCACAGTTCTGGAGGCTGGAAGTCCAAGGCCAAGGTGTGGATAGGTTTGGTTTCTTCTTAGGGCTCCTTGGCTTGCACATAGCTGCCTCTTGCCATGGCCTCTTCTCCGTGTGCACAGCCCTGGTGTCTCTTGCTCTTCTTATAAGGACCTCAGTCATCGTAGACCAGGGCTAACTCATACGACCTTGTTTAACCTTAATGACCTCTTTAAGGCCTTATTTCCAAACACAGTCACATTCTGCGGTGTGCCATTCAGAGCTCAACATAGGAATTTCTGGGGACCACAATTCAGTCCATAACACCGAATGAAGCTCCTTCACTCTATTCCCACTGTTGTTCGTTTCATTTTATAAGAAAAGTGTTAGTGTCTGGGTATAATGAGCACTGTTGAAGCGCCTTCGCAGCAGTTACAATTGATAAATACTTTATTTTGGTTGAGCACCTTTCTTGTTTTCTGAGAAGTCAACGTTGCAATGAACAGCGGAGGCCTGTGCATGTACACGTATGCGGAGGAGACGATGAAAGAGAGTTGAAATCTAGAGTAATGTGCTCACTAGAGAAGCAAAGTGCACATTTACTCTACAAGCATTTAGTTCCTAATGTTTTTAGTGTTTTAATTGTCTTGAACTTAATCATTTGTTCATTAACTTAATAATGTTATTTAATAAGCTCAGTGTTACTAATAATTTCACAAATACTTTTTGAACATGTTATGTGCCAAGCACTGTGGTAGGTGTTGTAAGTACAACAGTAAATAAGATATAGAAGGAAGATATATACAGAAGATATTTCCTCTTTTATAGATCTTGCAGTCGAGTGAAGCTATGAATGGGCAAGTCAAATGTGGTAAGTAGAGAGTAATTACTGTCCTCTTGACTGTCCCTTGGGTTAGCTATGCTGCTGATGTGACCAGAAGGGGCACGCAGAGGTAAGAAAGCAGAGGTCTCGGAGTCTGATTTCTTGGACAGAGGCTGCCCTGCTTAAGTCAGGCCCATGTCTGGCTACCCAGCCCTGCCAGGTCCTGTCCAGCCCTGGGCCCTGCTTCCCTGACTGCACTTACCTGTGTTGTAATGCTCTGCTTACCGCATTTGACTCCACCTTTTCCCCCTTAATAACAGGAGGTGAATCTGAATCCCAAGCACCTAACATATCGTGAATACTCAGAAAAATCTGCTGAATAGAGTTGGCTCGGAAGCCTGGAGTTCCTGTGTCTGAGGCCAGCTTCCTTCTGTTGGCTCCCTTCCAACCGCTGCATGCCTGACATGTCACTAATCCCTAGACAATGTCATTTGTTGACATGGTTACAAAGCCCCGTACACTTGTGGACTTTCCCAAGGATTTCAGAATCTCCCTTTAAAATCCCTTTCCCCCAGCACTTACATCACAGATGCCTCCAGATAAAAAGAATAATAGGGCATTGTTACCTTGAGGATAGATCAACTATTGCCAAACATCTCCCACAGGAGCTTTGCTGCTTTTAGGAGCCACAAAAGAGGAAACCAAATGAGATTTACTTTACAAATATGACGAAGTAAAATGTAACATGCGCATTTTAATGCAGCAGACATGAGAGTGGTTTGGGTGGAGATCCAGAAAGACAGAAAGACATCTGTTAGGCTATGACTAGTTCAAAATACCACTTTAGTGACAAGGAAAGAAAAGTCTGTTTGAAACTAAGCTAAAGGAAGCTTTTCATAAAATCACTGCAGTGACATATATCAGAGTCACCCTTTTGGCCATACAACAGAACCTTCTTACGTTGGTCACTGTTACCACTTATTAGGGTCACAGTTGCTAACCTGAACATCAGGATGAACATTTTTACATAATTTAAGCAACAATGCCAAGCAGATAGATCGAACTTCGTCACCGTCAGGGGTGCACATGTTGGGCCGCAGTCTGAAATGTCGCTTCTCGGTGCGCTTATGGCGGAAGAACGACCAGACGCACCAAAGTAAGGCGAGCATAAACATGAGGTTGGTTGAGGATAGAAAGATGGGATTACAGAGCAAGAGCAAGATATAGGTTTACAGAGCAAGCTACATACACCACAGATGATGACCGGCTTCATTGTCCCAACAAAAACAGAAGAAAAAAGGGTTTGGTTATGGTCTGGGTCTTGTTTTATAGTGTCAGGATTGGGACCATCCTCATGGCTCACATGTCACCATGGAACCACTTTGATCTGACAGTTGGGAGTTATGTGACCCTAGTCTTACTGTGCATGTGAATTTCCCATGAATCTCTGTGAAAGCCTATTTGGGGGGATGAACGGCAATGGCACCCACTTTCTCCCTAGGAGACCCAGAATCCCTCACTATCTACCTAACAGATGTACCTTGAAGCTAATTAGGATCTCTCACTAGTTCAGGCTTTTTTTCAAGTTCAGGGCCCTTGGAAAGGGTCCTAGCAATGTGTTTACGTGGTCATATATTTTTACAAAATTTGTTGACGCTATATATTTCAATCAAATTGGCTAGGAACTGCTTTTTTTCTCTCACTCTCACTTCCTTTCTTTATATTTCCCTTTGTACTGGGTGATCTTGGAGTAGCTGTAAACATTTTTGAGATCTGGCTAAGAGGAAGTTGAGTTGAGGATACTCAAATGTGGTTTAGGTTTAGTGACATGTATTTTATTGGTTCACAGTTACATTATGAATGGCTGTGTCTTTACTAGCCATCCTGCTGTGAGAATAGCTTCTAGGAATACCCCTTTGCTTACTGTGCACACTCACCCAGCTTTCTGATGCAAAAGTAAGATGTGTTCTAAAGTACACAACACCAAAATGATGCAGGTTTGGGAAAAACAAGGTAGAAATACACAGAACAAAAAGCCAGTCTGGGGCAAATTCTTCCAATAATCAGAGTGAAAAATTATAAGCCGAAGATTCAGTTTATTTCAATCCTAGATAAAACAAACCCTTCCATACACTCAATAATGCAGAGTCTTTGATTATAATTGTTTTATACTTTTTCCTCTATTTGATTGGAATGATCATGTTCAACTAGAATTTAATCATGTTACGTAGACTCTATCAGAATTTCTGTGTTTGTAGGGCATGCACCTGTAGTAGCATGACAAACACTGAGTACATCTTTATGTGAAGTTGCATACTTTATGCATCCAGCTAGCAATAATAGCTACTTTTCTTTGATAAAATGTCATTTAACTTAGTCATTTAAGTTCACATTGTTAATGTACAGCAGCCTTCCTTTCCAACCACAGGTTAACACACACTAAGAAGCCAGGCTGTTAGAAGAGCAAGAAAACTTTAGAAAATTCGACTGTCTGAAACAAAAGCAAGCCACTCTCCACTAAGAGTGGGTGCATCCCTGATTTCCACCCTCATATTCACACTGAGAGCTCTTGCTCAAGGGAAAGAATCTCCTATTTCAATTCTTGTTGTCCTCTTCTAAACTAACATGGTCATCTATTTTGTATAAACCTGTGTGTCAACATCAAACAAAGTTGAATTGAAAGATGATGTGGGAGGGTCTCATAGTTCTAATAACATGAAAGATAGGAGAACACTGGCTATAATTGTTTTTTGGCACTAGCGTCTGGACCTATAACTAAAGGAGGTTCTTCATTCTTCCTAACCAATATGTATGACAGGTATTCATCATTTTTGCTAGACTTAGATGTACCATGTTTCCCCAAAAGTAAGACAGGGTCTTATATTTATTTTTCCTCAAGAAGACACCCTAGGGCTTATTTTCAGGGGATGTGTTATTTTCCCCTCAAAGTCTCAGCTTGCAGCACGCACAGGATGGCCGGGACCTGACAGGGGAGCCAACCTTGTTGGTGGGGCTGCCCGCACCTTTCTGGTCACCTCTGGGATAGTAGCTGTCACGATGGGGCAGATGAGAAGGGCTGCTGTCTTCTTTACCCCTCTGTGACGAAATGCATGGGTTGTGCAGATCCGCTGCATAGCCACGCCCATCACTAGGTCTTATTTTTGGGGTAGGGCTTATATTGTGCAAATGCTTAGAAATCCTGCTGGGGCTTATTTTATGAGTAGGTCTAATTTTCGGGGAAACACGGTACTTAACAAGATCTTATAAGCTCAATCTCAAATCCACCAATGGAATTTTTACTGTAGTCTCTCCTATAGTCAAAAAATAATGGGAATAACTGAACAGTACTTATATACCAGATCAATATTCGAGAGGAAATGTTCTCATACATTAAATACTTTCAAAATGTTTCTCCTGCCTCCCTACCCCAAAAGAAATTGCCATTATTTCTTTGTCTCAGGGAAATGGTATTTTAATAAAACACTTACTGTGATAGTACCATTTACTGAGCATGCAAGTTGAGAGAGCACTGGAGTGAAGACATGATGCTGTGATTTGGAATCTCAGCTCTTCCACTTGCTCCAGGTAACTTAGGGCAACCTCGCTGAGTCCTTGTTACCTCATCTATCAAGGCGAGGTTTGCATGAGGAATCAAATGAATTAGTCCATAAAAAAGCCAGCACACTGCCCAGCCCAGAACAAATACTCAATATATATTTTAATTCCTATTCTTTGTGGCTTTGCCCAGAAATCATTCTTTATTGTGACCTCACTGTAGCCTCGAAACCCACAAACCTAGACATTAATACGTATATCAATAAGCTCCCACATTGCAAAAGTTTGGAGTTTTCATGTTCATCTGTCCTTGGGAAGAGAGACGATAACCAGCTCACCTGAGGTCACACAGCTGGTCAATTACAGAACTGAAACAGGGGAACCTGGGTCCCACGGGCTGCAGACTCCAAGTCCAGCAGGACACTGGCTCTCCACCCCACCTGGTCTATCAGTCAGCTTCAAGGGTGTACATCCTGCAAGCGGCACTTTTAAGCAAATGGACCATGAATTATTACTTTGGTGCAGAATATATCAAAGGAGAAGCTTAAGGTAAGATTTAAAATTACAAGAGAACATTGTTTCTGCTTCCCTGATGTGTTTCTTCATCGCAGTTCTGGTGACTCACCTCCTTTGCTTCAGGCGTCTTGCTGGAGTGCTGTGGGGCATCACAGGAGATGCCCATGCCTGGGGAAAACCCAGCACTAAAGCAGATAAATCAAGCCCTTGCTAGAATGTCAGATCCATGAGGGCAGGAATGTTTCAGCTTTATTCACTGATGTGTCCCAGGCTCCTATAATAGTATGTGGAACATAGTAGATGCTCTGGCAAATGAGTGAATTCTATTGAACAAGGATGAGAGTTTGACCTCTAACCTCTCAAAGGACTGTCAGGCAATTCTGATCTGGCCCATACTCGATTCTCTACAGCACTCATGACAGCTGGCTGGGAATGTTGTCAGGTGTCGGGTGGTCTCCACCTATCCTGTAAACTCTTCTAGGCTGGACCTTGTCTCTGAGAACAATGCTACACCCTGGTGGGTGCATTTTATTTATATGTGTGTGTGTGTGTGCATGTGAATGTGTGTATATATACACACATATATACATACATATGTATATAATCACTGTTGGAGAAATTGATACTTGCAAAATTATAAAGTCAGTTTTATTGGTATATTTCTACCTCACAGATACAATTTACTTTAAACCACAGTAATGCAAGTAATGCTTCTTTTTAAAAGTCCAGAAAGCCAATGTCTTCATCTACGACCTAGTGGCCTATCTATTGGTATCCTTTCACCAGAAAGCTCTTTCTGCTAAGTACCTAAATCAGAATTGTACGGAATTAAAGGCAAAGGAAGGTAGACGGTTTTGAAGGCTCTTTCATCCAGGCATGGTGAGTCCTCCCAGAGTCCGCCTTCCTGTGAACAGTTGAGGGTCCCTGCCCCATACCACCCCTGGCTATTTTGATGTTTGTAGTAACTGCATTTCACACTGTGGATAGCATTTTCAATACAGGTGCATTTTATACAAAAATATTTAGAAAATAATGATGATAAACTCTAAACAAAAGGAATAATAATTTTTAAATCATATAAATGCAAAAATTTCTTATCTAGTTTAAAATAATATTCTTCTATAGTTTCCTGGAGCTGTTTCTCCAGTGACTGTCTTTCTTTTGTGTGCCTTTGAGTCACCCATTTCTGTCTTTGCCTATAAATTTGATACCACACTTTTAGAATTAGAGGGCATAGCCTCCAGTTGTGGGCATGCACTGAAGAGTAAAATTTATTAAATCAAAATGTCACAGAAATCATATTGACATCTGATCTTTGACAAAGCAGACACTGGGGAAAAGAATTTCTATTCAATAAATGGTGCTGGGAAAACTGGATAGCCACATGCAGAAGACTGAAACCACTACTCACAAAAATTAATTCATGATGGAAAACAGACTTAAACCTAAAGCATGGGACTATAAGAATTCTGGAAGAAAATGTTTGGAAAACTCTTACAGACATCAGCCTAGGCAAAGAATTTATGAAGTAGACCCCAAAAGCAATCACAGCAACAACAAAAATAAATAAATGGGACCTGATCAAATTAAAAAGTTTCTGCACAGCCAAGGACACAATCAATAGAGCAAACAGACAACCTACAGAATGGGAGAAAATATCTGCATACTATACATCCAATAAAGGGCTGATAACTAGAGTCTACAAAGAACTCAAGCAAATCAGCAAGAAAAAATTAAAC
The DNA here is from genome assembly GCF_040939455.1 of Microcebus murinus. NCBI lineage: Eukaryota > Metazoa > Chordata > Mammalia > Primates > Cheirogaleidae > Microcebus > Microcebus murinus. The sequence goes on from NC_134129.1 coordinate 2,565,970, forward strand.
AACCCCATTAAAAAGTGGGCAAAAGACATGAACAGAAGCTTTTCCAAAAGAAGATAAACAATGGCCAACAAACATGAAAAAATGCTGAATATCACTAATCATCAGAGAAATGAAAATCAAAACCATTAGGTGAGATGTCACCTAATCCCAGTGAGAATGGCTCTTATCATAAAGTCCCAAGACAACAGATGCTGGCATGGGTGCGGAGAGAAGGGAGAATGTCCAAGGGATTCCAGCCAAGGACAGTGAAGGGAGAAGATGGAGGATACAGTAAGGCGGATCATGTTATGCAGATCCTGTTCATGTAGAGCCATGAGCAGTAGTGTGTTAGTGATAAGGAAAAGCCCATCTATTACCTGGCGCATCAGCATAACACTGAACCTACTACCTAGTGTATCAACTACCAGGTGCATCAACATAATATTACCTGGTGCATCAACATAATACTAACCTATTACCTGGTGGGCATTAGTCACCTGATATCCCACCGCTTAGACCATCCCAACTTAATAAAAGTGGGAAAAATCGGGTAGGTGGGGCTCAGAATTTGTGGTGAGACCCCTCTGAGCCCTCCAGCAAATAAACTTTGATTCTTGAACTCTGCGTGTGCCACTCGGTTTGTCCTCAGGACCACCTGCTGTAACACTTGCTGTAACATCAGTAAGCCAGTGCTCAAGTATACAAAAACCCCAGATTTGTAGCATTTGCTGATTTCCATAGTATAAACAATCCCACTATGGCCAAATTTATGCTACCAACAGCTAGTCACTGACTTTCACAATTCTGGACAATTTTACAATCCATTCTTGTAAGCCCATATGAGCGGACATGAACGCAGCAGTGCGGGCAAGTGAGGTTGAGAAGCTCTCACTGACCAAGGGGATGGTGACTCTTCAGTTGCAGAATACTTTTTCTGGGGTTCTCTTTTCTTGTAATGAAGTCACTGAATTCTGTGTTTTACTTTATGAAGTTGATGTTCTTCATATCCTTTAACTCAAGGGGAGTTTTTCAAGTGGAAAACTGTATATATTGCAATAAGGTCACCCCTCAAGTGCCAGGAGCCTCTGTTCTCAAGTTGAAATGCCAATTACTATCCTTCAGTGGATCTGGCCACTCTGACTGAGATGGGAGGAGTAGGCGAGAAAGGAATGGAATGTCAGTGAAATCACATCCTGTCCTCACTCTGCCCTGGGGCCTCACTCACTCCCAGTTTTGCATCTCAGACCTTGGCTTTTCTGTGAAATGAATGTTCTTTGGCACTAGCTTCCAGGAAAATTGGAAGCTAGCCTCTAAAATAAGCTAATATCATCCATAAGCCAGGCCAAAAGAAAACAAAGAAACATTTGGCACTCCTCAGAAGTTGTCTTCAAGAAATTGTTTTCCGTACGTTATTTGCATAAATTTGTCATGGGCTTTCCATTTCAATGGAAGGGGAAAACAGCAGGACCTTGAGTTCCCTGGCATCCTGCTGCCCTTTGCAGCCGAGGTCAGGCTGTGTCTCTTGTTGCTTCTTTTCTGCTCCTCTTAGTGGACTAAAGACTGCAGATCTGACTGCAGATATGATCGTATTCAAAATTGTGCTATGAGTGAGCAGCTTGAATGGCACCATAAGATTTAATTTGGCTAATGTTTCAGTTTGTTGAGCCATAAGGCTGACAAATAGCTATAGCCCAAGCAGCAGCCTTTTTGAATCAGTGCACGTGCGAAAGAGATTGCAGCTAAAGGCTCAGCACAGCAAACACTCTTGGCACTACTGTCTGGCTCCACCACTCTATTCCAGGGTGTAGAATAAAGCCACACTCAGTTCAATGGCGTCGCTTCCTATAAATTCAGCATAAATCTCAGACATTCAGGAGTATATCCAAGACACATAATGAACAGCACTTGGTGTTCAGCCTTTTCCTTCCCTCACTGTGAAAGTGTCCCACCAGGAAATAACAGTAGCTACCAGCCTATTAATTCATGAGCATTTTGATGCCTCTTAAATGGTAAGTGTAAGTTGAGAAATGAATTTCCTGCCGCTGAAATTCCAATACCTTAAAAACCCTTCAATGATCAAATGTGTTTATTCTTTGTATTAATAATGGAAAAAAAGGTTTTTTAAAAACCAAACAATTTAAATGTCTTGGCAAATGTCAACTTGGTGGGTTAGGATCCTAAGCCACCGACATTGGGTAGCTAGTGCTGCAGTTTTTCCAGCATCCATGGAAGAATCAAGAAAGGCAAGACTGTGATTCTTCATTTTCCCTAATCATGTTCTGTTGTTCTAACGTTATCATAAAATGACTTTAATTAAAATGCTAATATTAATTAAAGTTAATGAATTTCTCATATGAGGTCTTAACTATTGAAATGTATTGTCTACATTCCATTTCCTTTCTTTCCCAAGAACACCCTCTCAATTCATTAAGCACTGTTGCCTTCCTAGCACTTATAAAGTGAACCCTGTGTGTAGATAAAAACACAAAGAAAAAATAAATAACTCTTGTTTCAAAAAAGCGAAAATTCCTCTGATGGGGTACTAAAATGAGCACAAATTAAAATACATTATAATAATAATACTCAGCTTCTTCCCCACATTCATCTCTTCAGTCGCCTGGTGGAGGATACCTTTTCAGGATCCTCTCCTACATACTCCATCAGGCCAGTATCTAACAAGTGTGGGCGGTTGAGGAAGAATTCAAAGACAGGCCTGGGGTTCTCTTTCTAAATATTTAAAGTTTTTTAAACCAGTTCTCAAAATGTTAAATAAAATGAGTCCTGTCTTTCTACCTTGACAAATATACAATTGTGTGTCACATAATGATGTTTTAATCAACGATAGATCACATATACAGTGGTGGGCCCATAACATTATAATACCATATTTTTACTTTACCTTTTCTATGTTTAGGTACACAGATACTTACCACTGTGTTACAGTTGCCTGCAGTCTTCAGTCCAGTAACATGCTGTATAGGTTTGTAGCCTGGGAGCAACGGGCTACAGCACACAGCCGAGGCGTGTGGTAGGCTACACAATCTAGGTTGTGTAAATGCACTCTGATGTTCACACTAGGAGGAAGAACCTAGTAGCACATTTCAGAATGTGTCTCGATCATTATGCAACACATGACTATATATCAATACCATTTTAAAAATATGTAAAGCTACGGATTCTGTATGATGAGAATCAGTGAAATATCAGAGACAATTATGTTTGTTATTCCACATCTGGGTGTTCTGTTATTGGACAGGCAGGCTATATTTGGATAAAATAAAGTCATAATTTATGATTTATTCTATATATATCATATAAAATTTATTTTACTTGATTTCATTTCAGCAAAATCAGTAATAAAGTTTTCATAATTGACATTTTTATATAATTTTTGTTCTATAGACAGAAATGCCAAATTAGACATTAATTGAATCACTTAATTATTAGATTTCTTCATTGTTAATTTAAGTTTGGAGAAGTGTCACCCTGCTAATGCAGGGACACTAAGATTCCTAAAACATTACTTGGAGGCAGAAACAAACCATGAATTTTATGTCGTGTTCACACATGATCATGGGTCACCTCTGGGAAATTACCCAGACACTGAGCTTTCAGAATAAATAAGTAACACATGGTGGACTGATTCCTTACGGTTGTGCTTATTAACTGATCTTAGAATGATAGGACGGGGAAATTGTTGGCAGTAAGGGCACCTGACCCTTGTGACTTTTAGTAAGCTCCTTAAGCCAAGTGCCCTGTGAAAATACTGGTTTCTGTTGTTTTTGTTTTGTTTTTTACTTACTTCTAGCTCCTCATAGAGTTCCAGTGCCTAAGAGAATGGAAGGGAGCCCGACCGCCTTCATCACTCATTAGCCTCCTCGGTATGTCACTCTGGGATGCCCGGCCTGGGAACTGACCTGTTAGTCCAGAGATGTTTAGGGTTAAGGATGTTTAGGTTAAGGGTCATTTGGTGTCAGCACTGGGCTCTGGTTGCTCATGTGGCAGCGGTTCCCGCGTGTTCTCTGGCGCATTTCTGTTTCGCATGGCTGTGACAGTGAGGCCTTCTGAAACTTAGGCTCAGGACAGGGGGACCGCTTTCTTGAGTCTGAGGGCAGTACTGGACCCCATATGGAACTGACCATACATGATGCATTATTTTTTCTTTCTCTATTCTATCCTTTAGAATGTAAGCTCTATAAGAACAAGGAGAGCGTTTTATCCTTTTTTATCCCCAGTCCCTTACATATATAATTCCTGGCATAAACATTGGGTTATGACCACGTGTTGGCATCCCTGTCTGTTCGACTAGACTGTGGTTCTTCTGAAGGAAGGAATAGATGTTTTGATTCCCGAGTCTCAGTGCCTCACTCAGCCCTGGAAACATACATGGCTGCTGCTTGATAAACAAGTCCACGTGCAACCGCAGAACTGTACTGAGCAAGAGGGGAGACAGTTCGGTCCCTTCCCACATGGCCTGAATGTTAGTTTGACAAACATTCAAAAGAAACAAGAAGAAAATACAGAACCAGAAGGGCGCTGGAAACCAAAGTAGCTCCTGGTCTCCATTCCACCATTTCAGCTACCTTAATTTTACCTCCTGTTTTCAACTCTTCATTCCTGAATCTTGGACCACCAGTTGGACAAACTCCTCAAAGTTAGCTAAGGAACTTCAAATTCCTTGGACATGCTTCTCTTTTCTGCCTTTCAAGAATCTTTTATTCTTTTATTTTCTTTTTCTCACCATTCTCAGTGTCTTCCCTTCTTTTTGAACTCATGATCTATCTTTCATCGCCTTCTCTGCTGGGTGCCATGGAGGTGGAGCAGCAGAGAGGGAAGAGGGTTGTCGCGGTGTTTTACACACTGCTAAGGCTACCAATTTTGTTTCTTTCCTTCCACTTCCAGGGAAGTGACCGGACTCTGGAAGAATGGCTATCCTCTACTTAAGAGATTAGCAAGCACTGGCATTACCAACCTTAGCAAAGACTTCTGTGCCACAGAATGGATGAGAGCTCCACATCCCTGCACTTTAAAGACCATGTCAATGTTTGTCCTTTGATGGAAAATCAAGGACTGTTTAAGCCAAGTCCAGAGGGACACCCTGCAATGTTTTGCTCTGTGTAAATCCTTCAGCACCTTTGTACTTTCAGGCTGTGTGGTCAGGGAACCACAATAATGACTGAGATTGAATAGTTTTGTCCCTGGTGGAATGAAGGCATAGGGTCAAACCTGATTTGATTTAAAGACAGTAATGTAAATTTTCTTGCACATTCAAGTTTATGGAGCAAAATTCAGACCCACCACCCAATGTTTGTTTCTTTTAACTTTTTTTTTTTCTTTTTTGAGACAGAGTCTCACTTTGTGGGTTGGACTAGAGTGCCGTGGCATCAACTTCGCTCACAGCAACCTCCAACTCCTGGGCTCAAGCAATTCTCTCGCCTAAATCTCCCAAGTAGCTGGGACTACAGGCACACACCACCACACCCAGCTAATTTTTACTATTTTTAGTAGGGACAGGGTCTCACTCTTGCTCAGACTGGTCTCAAACTCCTGAGCTCAAGTGATCCTCCCGCCTCGGCCGCCCAGAGTGCTAGGATTTCAGGCGTGAGCCACTGCGCCCGGCCTACCACTCAATGTTTGAAAGTTTGAAGAAGTGATGTAAAGGAAAGCAGAGGTTGGACTTTTATTATAAGAGAATGTTGAGAACACAAAATTTAAATTTAGCCACTGACTTTGCTTTTGTTCCAAGTGTAATTGTCACAGGCATGCAATAAATCTAACAGTCCATATCTCACAAAGCTTTGCCTATTTTCCATATGTTTTTATGTTGGATATTTATGCAAGGTAGAGAAAAAAAATGACTACAAAGATGTGACAGAAAAGGCTTCCACCACAGATAAATATATTATTCAAAATTTCTTCCATTGTCCAAAGATTTTATATTCATATCCAATGAATAATTTATATAAGATATTGAATTTAACAAATTCTACAATGGAAACAAAGACTGTGATTATTTTTGTTAGCTTATGGGATTCATATTCGTCCTGATTCACTTTAGCTCAAAGGCAGAGTTCTCAGAAGGTTATTGCCTCAGTGGTGGGGGTCAAATTAATCCAAGCCTAAGGGGTATCGTGGATCCACAGTAAGAAAGCTTAGAAACAATTTTAGAAAGGATCAAACTGATAGCAGGTAACCTAACTGCTGTAGCCTAAGTTTTACCCCTACTTTGTACCTTCAATACCACAAGAGTTATTTTGCTAAAATACAAATACAACCATGCCACTCATTCACGTGTAAACAAAGTGTCTCTTCTACCTACAGTGTAAAGTCCACAATTCTTAGTATGGCAGATGCCTTTGTTTCCTAATACAAAAAATGGGTGTATTTTGAGTATCTATTTCTTGGGTTACTGTAAGGAGATTTTGCACATACACATGGATACACACACACATGCATGAACAATCTCAGCTCTGATTTAGAAATGAAAATATACAAAATAGTATGTTTTAATTATAATTGTCATGTTGGTGTTATTGTAATTTTTGTGCTTTCATTGACAGTCTGGTGGGTTAGTAAGACATTGAGCAAAAACATTGTGGTGAAAATAAGCAAAGAATGTTGAAATTGAAATACAAGTACTTCAATTGATCTTTTGAAAAATTAACACACTAGCAAGTAGGGTGCCAGTGGTAAGGTATTATGGTTTTACTTTTTTTTAATTAATAATTTTCCTTTTGCAACTGCCATGAGCAACATTCTTAGTTCAGTATAATAATTAGTGAGTGTAGTCTAACTAACCAAGGGACCAAAACAAATTTTGCTAAGTCAATCAATGCTGGTGCCATGTTAATCTTTTAACTCTGCTGAGAACACTGTCAAGCTGCAGCCCTTATCAGCAAAAGCCTAGGAAGCTGGCATTCCTGCCGGGAAAATCTCAGATTGCACAGCAATTTCCTGTAGCTCTCTGTTGTGCAAACTTTCAGGGAGTGATGAAATTAAAATAGAATGTGCTTCAACTTTTTTTTTTCTGACTGAAAACTGTTAGCAGGTAATGTCTATAAACTAGGAATTTAGGATATAGGCAAAGCCTTGATCAATATAACAAAACCATTGACAGGCTATTTTTATTCCTGGAAGTTCTTTTTTGCATTTTGTCCCTCTAGCATTTAGGTTTTACACTGTTACCCATGTGTATGAGACACAAAAGTATCACCCAGAATAACACTTAAGCTAAAAGTATGTGATGCATTATGGCATATTTTTAAAAAAAAATTCTATCCTATTATATTTTATTCCATTATATTTTCAAATACTGGTTACAACCCACTAAATTGATTTAATGACCCACTAGTGGATCATAACTTGTAGTTTAAAAGTATTGCTCTCATCTCTTGATGACAGAACTGAACTTTAATAGTTCAGGGTGGAGTCTACCTTCTTATTAGTACCATCCAAGATACTCTGAGAGTCACTAGAGGTAAAATGTTAGACAAGTTAGAGCAGGCATCTTCAAACTATGGCCTGCCGGCCACATGCAGCCCACCGAGGACATTTATCCAGCTCCGCCGGGTGTTTTTGGCACCGCTGCCTGTCCTGCTTAGCAGTCAACTCATCCCGGGCCCACAGTGCGCATGTGTGGAATGTGTGCCCACTCTCCAACAGCCCTCCCACGGTCTGAGGGACAGTGAACTGGCCCCCTGTTTCGAAAGTTTGAGGACCCCTGAGTTAGAGTCTTCACATACCTTATCATCTGCCTTCAATCTTAATACCAGATCCTGACCTAGTGCTGGGTGTCTCTGGGGACTTCAGAGGGTGAAGCGTTTGGGATTGATGGCACAGAAGCAGAGGGTTTCTGGGCTGTGAGGGTCCCCTTGTCATCACCTCTACATTTCCCTTTGGTTCCACTATATCCATAATACTGTGAAGAGTTCAAAGGATCTAGTAATGGAAAGCCTGTCTTAACTCTTTCTTTGATGAAAAAAGTTAGAAGAAATAAACAGTATGTAACCACGTCAACTATTTCTTCACCAAGTCAGACACAACAAGGAGATCGTACCACTGTCCAGTTTTGTGTAAGTGACAGCAAAATTTGAAGGCAAAGAAGTCACTAAGCATAAACAGGAGTTAGAACTATCAAGACTTAGTTATCAATGGTGTTGGCTAATCTGTCTTCTATTCTGTAATTCAAAGCATGATATCTCAACCCCCATCAGATCCATCTCTAAAATCTGCTGTAATTGTTTATCTCTGCAATCTGTTTCACTTTAGGAGCAAACTTTATGCTAGGGGTAATGTTGGCAAAGTCCTCAAGGCAAGTCAGGGTAAAGTAGAGCCATGCCACTCACCAAGTCACAAGAACGTCAGTGCTCAGCACTGAGCAGCCACCCTAGATTTTGCAGGTATATGAGATTGTACTAGTCAAATCTGAAAGACACAATAAGACTTTCAGGGTAGAATGGAATTTAGGAAGCTGAGCTTCTATTTTAGACATAACTTCATTGGGTTAAACAATTGCATGGATTTACAACGCATGCACATAACAGTAGCATCAGCACTTGTTAAAAGCAGAAGGAATTTGTCATGGTAGGTTTCATAACACTGGTGTTCTTAATAATTTCAAAAACTTAGGAGGGGCTTTCAGGAATGAAATCACTTAAAGTGATGTATTTGGAAAGGGGGAAAAACTACTTTATTTCCTTTCTTTTTTTTTTTTTTTTTTTTTTGAGACAGAGTCTCGCTTTGTTGCCCGGGCTAGAGTGAGTGCCGTGGCGTCAGCCTAGCTCACAGCAACCTCAAACTCCTGGGCTCGAGTGATCCTTCTGCCTCAGCCTCCCGGGTAGCTGGGACTACAGGCATGCGCCACCATGCCCAGCTAATTTTATATATATATATCAGTTGGCCAATTAATTTGTTTCTATTTATAGTAGAGACGGGGTCTCGCTCAGGCTGGTTTTGAACTCCTGACCTTGAGCAATCCGCCCGCCTCGGCCTCCCAAGAGCTAGGATTACAGGCGTGAGCCACAGCGCCCGGCCTTTATTTCCTTTCTGAAAGGAAATGAAATAATTTTTATTAGACCAGTTCTAGGAGTCATGGAGATAATTCTATGCATAATGGGCTGATTCTTGACATGTGTTATCTTTTTGGGGGGCTGTTACTATAGACAAATCAAAATTTTACTCTTCCTTAGTATTTACTCATGGCAATACTTTGGGTGGGCCTGACAATCATTAAAAGCTAATATTTTCTAATTGTTTTTTAGTTGCAAGAAATAAATGATAAATTTGGGCAGCCAGATGTTAATGCCCAAGGCAGGGAGACAGTCATTTCTTAAATCTTTTCTAATAAATGGGTTGCATAGAATTTCACTCTTGTTCCCATTTCATGTGGAAAGTAACTGAAACTAAAATCTCAAATAAAAGATTTAAAGAAACTTTTCTAAGATTCCCTAATAATATGGATTCTTGGTGCTGAAACATTTTAAAGATAAATGAGATGTTTCTTTGAAAATTTTTTTCTGTTTACGTAAGGATTAACAACTAGGCAATTCTGTTTAGGTAAGTGTCTGAGTCAGTTTGAGCTGCCATAACATAATGCCATCAATTGGATTGCTTAAACAAAAAAAAAGGACACTTAATTCATTGTTCTTAAGGCTGGGAAATCCAAGATTAAGGTGCTGGCAGATTCCATGTCTGGTGCAGGCTCCCCTCCTAGTTTGCAGATGAGCATCTTTTTGCTGTGCCCTCAAATTCGGGGAGACAGAGAGAGAGAGAGGGAGGGCTGGAGGGAGGGAGGGAGGGAGGACTCTGATCTTTTTTTATAGAGGCACTTATTAATGCTATCGCGGGGCCTTACCTTCATGACTTCATCTAAACCTAACTACCTCCCAAAGGCTCCGCCTCCTGATTTCACATAGGAAGCTAGGGCCTCAGTAGAGAAATTTGAGGGGGACACATTCGGTCCATGACAGTAAAATTGTAAATCACTACTTCTATTTTGTTTATTTTACAAATATTTGTATGACACTTAATATGTGCCGATGTTTTACAAATGTGTACACATTTTATACTTGTAATAACCCTGTGAGACGGGCACTATTGTAAGCTCTTTGACAGAGGAAAAACATGAATAGAGGTTAGGCAAATTGCCAATGGTCTCGGGGCAAGTACATGGTGCAGGGTTCAGCCCTGACAGCCTTGCCAAGCTGCTTCTACAGCTCTGCGTCCAGCTAGTGCCCTATTCCAGAGGCAGGCCAGCTGTGGCTTCCCAGCCCTCCTCGCAGCAGTGGTAGAATCGCTCACATATCCCAGAGGTCTGTATCCACCCTGGAGAATCAACTTAGAACATGCACTTTAATTTAAAAGGGGTGGGGGCAGGGGTGAGGGAAGAATCATTGAAATTGATGGTACAAAGTCAGTTACCTAGTGAGCAGGCATCAGCTAAACAGACTTGGAATGCTTTATTGGCATTCTTATGGACTAAAGGATGTAGACAGTTATTTCTCGAGATAGAATCAAGCCCACGATGCAGGTAAATACAGATGACATGAAATGGCATGAAATTAGAAATCTAGTATTTACATGTCAAAGACATATCTGTTGGCACTTAGGTAAACAGGCAAAACCACACTAGGTACTCCCCTTCTGGTGCCTTTCTTGGTCCAGGGACGGCGGCACTAGGACAGCTGGACTTCATGAGCCCAACAGGTCCCTCTATAGCCCCCAGTCACTTTCACCCATCAGAACACAGCTCTCCGCCCCACGAAAAGGTGACGCTCCCGGAATTCCTAAAGTGTGAGGAATTCCAAGTTTTCAAAAAGAGGAAGGATGGGAGATGACAGCACCGTATCCTAAAATTAACATTGAGGTAAACTGTGACAGTGGTCTGCAGAAGAACACAGAGCCTGGGACTTACTCGAGAGAACAGAACATCAGGAACGAGACAAACGCTCTTACAGATAACCTGAGACGACAGGTGTATTTTTAAGGAGTGAGTTTATTTCAAAGATGGATGAAGTTGGCGAAACACCTGTTGGAGAGGAGCCAGACCAGCGAGGCTGCCGTTGCCACCTTAACTCTTTTTTTTTTTTGTTTTGTTTGTTTGTTTGATTTTTTTTTTAATTATTTTTTTTATTTTGGTATATTATGGGGGTACAGATTTTAAGGTTTCAATAAATGCCCATTTCCCCCCCTCCCCCCAAAAGTCTGAGTCTCCATCATGACCATCCCCCAGATGGTGCACATCTCACTCACTATGTATGTATATACCCACCCCCCTCCCCCCTCCCACTTGCCCAATACCCTATTACTGTAGCACCTATGTGTCCACTTAGGTGCTACTCAGTTAATACCAGTTTGCTGGAGAATATATCTGGTGCTTGTTTTTCCATTCTTGGGATACTTCACTTAGTAGTATGGGTTCCAGCTCTAACCAGGAAAATATAAGGTGTGCTATATCACCATTGTTTCTTAGAGCTGAATAATACTCCATGGTGTACATATACCACATTTTATTAATCCATTCTTTGATTGATGGGCACTTGGGCTGTTTCCACAGCCTTGCAATTATGAATTGTGCTGCTATAAACATTCGAGTGGAGGTGTCTTTTTTGTAGAGTGTCACTGGATCATTTGGGTAGATGCCCAGCAATGGGATTGCTGGATCAAACGGTAGATTCACTTGTATCGCTTTAAGGTATCTCCATATTGCTTTCCACAGAGGTTGAACTAGTTTGCAGTCCCACCAGCAGTGTAGGAGTGTTCCTCTCTCTCCGCAACCACGCCAGCATTTATTGTTTGGAGATTTTTTGATAAAGGCCATTCTCACTGGGGTTAAGTGATATCTCATTGTGGTTTTGATTTGCATTTCCCTGATGATTAGAGATGTTGAGCATTTCTTCATATGTTTGTTGGCCATTCTTCTGTCTTCTTTAGAAAAATTTCTGTTCAAGTCCTTTGCCCACTTTTTAATGGGGTTATTTGATTTTTTCTTCCTAATTTTCGTGAGTTCTAAGTATATTCTAGTTATCAGTCCCTTATCGGATGCATAGGATGCAAAAATTTTCTCCCATTCTGTAGGTTGTCTGTTTACTTTCATGACTATTTCTTTGGCTGTGCAGAAGCTTTGTAGTTTGATCATGTCCCATTTATTTATTTTTGTTGCTGCTGTGATTGCCTTTGGGGACTTCTTCATAAACTCTTTGCCCAGGCCGATGTCTAGGAGAGTGTTTCCAACTTTTTCCTCTAGAGTTCTAATAGTTTCATATCTTAGGTTTAAGTCTGTTATCCAGCGTGAGTTGGTTTTTGTGAGAGGTGAAAGGTGTGGGTCCTGTTTTAGCCTTCTACAGGTGGCTATCCAGTTTTCCCAGCACCATTTATTGAAGAGGGATTCTTTTCCCCAGCGTATGTTTTTGTCTGCTTTGTCAAAGATGAGATGGCTATATGAGGATGGTTTTATATCAGGATTCTCACATCTGTTCCACTGGTCAAAAAATCTCTAATAAGCTCCATCAGGAATAAAAAAGGAGATATCACAACTGATCCCAAAGAGATACAAGATACAATTTATGAATACTACAAAAATCTTTATGCACACAAACTGGAAAATGTGGAGGAAATGGACAAATTTCTAGAAACACACAGCCTCCCTAGGCTCAACCAGGAAGAAATAGATTCCCTGAACAGACCAATCTCAACAGCTGAAATAGAAACAGCAATTAAAAATCTCCCTAAAAAGAAAAGTCCTGGTCCAGATGGCTTCACACCTGAATTTTACCATACTTACAAAGAAGAACTAGTACCTATCTTGCAGAAACTATTCCACAACATCGAGAAGAACGGAAACCTCCCCGACACCTTTTATGAAGCGAATATTACTCTGATACCAAAACCAGGAAAGGATGCAACAAAAAAAGAAAACTACAGACCAATATCCCTAATGAATATAGATGCAAAAATTTTCAACAAAATCTTAGCTAACCGAATCCAGACACTTATCAAAAAAATAATCCACCATGACCAAGTGGGCTTCATCCCAGGGATGCAGGGATGGTTCAACATACGTAAATCTATAAATGCAATTCACCACATCAACAGAAGCAAAAACAAAGACCACATGATTCTTTCAATAGATGCAGAAAAAGCTTTTGACAAAATTCAACACCCTTTCATGGCACCTTAACTCTTCAATGCCATCCCTGCAATGACCTCCAGGGAAGAAACTCTGTCCTGAAAAGAGGAGCCAGTCCCTGCACGGCCCAGCGCCCACCGTTGTGGTCACCCAGCGGCTGCGGTCCCCTCCTCCCAGGCGGGGACTCCCGGCCTATCTGGGAATCTGGAACAGAAAACAAATATCCCGGAGTCCCGGAGTGCACATCAGGGGTTAAGCGGGAGGACGAGGCAGGGGCAGCGGCCGGTCCCCTGCTCTGCACCCCCGGGGCGGGGCGGCGCCGTCCTTCCCGACTCAGAGTGACGCGGGGCTCCGGGAATTTCCCTGGCCCGGGCTCCGGGCTTTCCCGCCCCAGCCCGGCATAAAAGGGGTTCGCGGGGCTCCAGAGCTGCAGACCCGCATGCAGGCCCCTCGCGCCAGCTCCACTTGCTCCATCGCAGCCTCCCGAGCCGCAGACCCGCACCCCGGAGCCGCGGACCCGCACCCCGGAGCCGCGGACCCGCACCCCGGAGCCGCAGACCCGCACCGCAGGCCCCTCCCGCCGCCCCCGCCGAGCCATGGCCCGCGCCGCCCATGTCCCCCGCACCCCCCGGCTGCTGCGCGCGGCGCTGCTGCTCCTGCTCCTGGTCGCCACGGGCCGGCGCGCTGCAGGTGGGACCCGCGCCGGGGACGGGGGCGGACGGGCTGGGGCGCCCACCCGACAGCCCCGCTAACGCGTGTCTCCGCCCCGCAGGGGCGCCCGTGGTCGCCGAGCTGCGCTGCCAGTGCCTGCAGACCCTGCGGGGCATCCACCTCAAGAACATCCAGAGCGTGAAGGTGACGGCCCCGGGCCCCCACTGCGCGCAGACCGAAGTCGTGTGAGTGTCGCCCGCACCCACCCCCCGCCCCCGCCCGGCCTCCCGCTCACCGGCCTCCCGCTCACCGGCCTCCCGCTCACCCGCCTCCCGCTCACCGGCCTCCCGCTCACCCGCCTCCCGCTCACCGGCCTCCCTTCTCCCGCAGAGCCCAGCTCAAGGGCGGGCAGGAGGCCTGTCTGCAGCCGGAGGCCCCCATGGTGAAGAAGATCATCGCCAAGATGCTGGGCAGGTGAGTTGCGGTTTCCTGTCGGGTGGCGGCGGTCGGGGGCGGGAAGAACCGGCTCGGCCCCGGTTCTGTCGCGGGACGCGGCGGCGGGCGGGAGGCCGGGCCTGGGTGCCGAGCGCGGCTGGCCTGCTCCTCCCGCGCCGGGGCTTGGGCCGAGCGCCTGCGGACCTCGCGCTCCCTCCCTGAGCCCGGCAGGCGCGCCCGGGGAGGCGCGGCGGGAGCTGCGGGCGACCCCTGCGCGGCCGGCGCGGGCAGAGCAGCCTCCCGAGCCGCTGACGGCCTCTCGCCCTAGGGGCGGCCGCTGACCCGCCGACGGACGCGAGCTGGCGACGCGCTGAAATGGACTGCCAGCTGCCAGTCTCCGGCCGCCGCACGGCGCTGCACGTGTTCGAGTAATTCCCGGGAGAGTTCTATTTATTTATGTATTTATTTATTCCTCAAAGCTTGTATTTGAATATTTTTACATGATTTTATTTAAAACTGTGGCTGTGTTTCATCAACGTAGCTCAGTCCTGATCATTACTAACTGTGAAGAAGACGGGTTTGCAGAGTCTCCTGCAACCGGTATTAGTGGGAGGCCATGCGGGTCAGCCCTGGCCAGGTGGGCCGGAGTGCAGGATCCAAGCAAGCAGCTACACCAGTGTTGGGGTGAGGGAATGTGTGTGCATGCCTATTCCTGTACTTTTAAAAGAATGTCAGTTGTTATTTATTGAAATTATCTCATGTTATATACTCAACATTTTTATGTTGAAGCTTCCCTTGGACATTTTATGTCTTCTTTGTAGGGCATACTGCCCTGTCTAATGTTCATTACGCAATGTTTCTCTTTGCCTTGTAACTGAGAAATTACAATTGCTGTTATGTTTTTATAAACAATGTGAAAATAAAATTTTTTTAAAAAAGAACATGCGTGGGTTTGTTTGTTTGGTTTTTTTTTTTTTTTAACCTTTCCTTCCTCCTAGGTGCCCAAGTAGTGGTACAATTAGACTGTGGCTTATATCTTATTCTGCGCCTGCTTCTGGAAAAGGCACTTTTCCTTATATTTTTCTTACTAAAAAGATTAGTTAATGCTCTAAGAAAGTACACAAACACACTTCCCCCAAACACCTTGGTAATTCTACTTTTATATAAAATATTAGTTTTTCACACAGATCATTTTGCCATTCAAATTAGTTTTTTATAAACTTAAGAATTTTATGAACATTTTAACAAGAGCACCTACTAATACTTCAGTAAGTGGTTTTTCAAAGAATTATGCAGTTCTTTACCTTTTAACGAGGGTCAGGAGCAAATGGCGGAAAAGTGGATTCTTCTTCAGAACTCAAAAATCTATGCTTTTTAAAATAATAGTAATAATTACCTACAGTGATAAATATATATTGTACAGGAAAATATATGACAACAGCACAAATGACAGGGAGATAAATGAATATATAACATTTCTTCAATTGTTAGAGAAAGTGTTGAGGAAAATTATAATGTATGAAGAACATACGTTGGAACTTGCAGGGCAACTACTAATAAGGAAAATGCAAGATTTCTGTGTTCACAATCTGAAAACGATATAAAATGGAATAAAAGAAAATACCTGAATAATATGAAAGAAAACAGGAATTAAGGAATGAAGATACAACACAGAAAATGGGACAGGGAGAAGTGAAAAATCTTGAACTCCTGGCCTTTTCAAAGGCTTCTCCTGCCTCAGCCTCCCAAAGTGCTGGGATTATAAGCATGAGCCACGACACCCAACCAAGAAATGAAAAATCTTTATAAAAGAATTCGTAATAGTATGAGTACCGTCTCTCCCTTCCTGAAGGTGAAGCTTAATTCCTCTTCCCACTAAGTCTAATATGGACTAGACTGTGACTGTTTTAAATAACCATCAAAAATGAAAAATAAAAGCCATATATTGGAGAAATTTGGCAGACACAGCTTTAACTAAGTGATCAAAATTATTATGACCAGTCACAGAATGTGAATATTATGCACCCCTGATAGAACGTGGCGGGAAAGGCGCCTCAGCTCCATCTGTGTTCTTTGACAAAATCCCACACTCCAGAACAATCATGAGAAGGACATCACACACGTCCAAACTGAGGGACATTCTACAAAATGCCTAACAAGTAATCTTCGGGAAACATTCAGTAATAATATAGAAAAGTAAAATAATGTAATCAACCAGCTTGGCCTGATGCACATGTGTAGACACTTCACCCAGCAATTGCATAAATCTCATTTGTTTTTCCAGTGTGCAGAGAACATTTTCTAATACAGATCTTATATGGGCCATAAAGAATGTATCAACACATTGCAAAATTTTGAAAAGTTACAGAGGACATATTCTGGTCAACTATTTAATGAAGATTTCTAACTTTCATAGTTGAACTATACATCTATACACTCTGCGTGACGTGTTTGCTGTGGTTTATAACTGATCTCCCAACTTTCTAAATTTTATTTCCATAATACTAGAGTTGTCATGCTGTCTTCATGTCCAATATAGCCATCTAGTGTGACAAATATATTTCCATGGCGATGTTTCATCATTTCCTACATTTTTTTTCCTGATGTATTCATTAGTGATTTTGGCATTGTTGTATTTTTTGACTTACATGATATGGCCACAGTGTAATTTAATTATTCAATACTACTTCCACAAAAATTTTAAAAACAATCTTGAGAAAATGTAAAGTTTATATTAAAATCAATTTTTTCCAAAAGCCTTGGAATGATGACGAAATCTAATATATTAGATGGTGCTCAGTTTTAATTAAAATAAATATAGATAATTAGAGATTGTAGAAATCATTAAGATGTCCTTATTACAGAAAGAGAGGAAAAGACTAGCTATGTTGTAGAAGGAAGTATGCAAGTTTAGTATCAGAGAAATATTTCATGTTTAAAGTTTTGGCTTTATCTATTATTCATCTTTACGAAACTGATCACAGTCCTTGTATGTTGTATGTGCTTAATAAACATCTATTGAATTTAACATCCACTATCCCTCATTTTCTGTACATACCTTGAACCTGTAAATTACTATGGCCTTCCCACCCTCCTTATGGTAAATAGTAATGAAAACCTTTCACAAATTCACTTTATAAGACTTGTATAAGGTGTCCCCATTGCTCCTAATAGCTTAGACATAGTTTATTGTGGTATTTACCCGGCTCTTCTAAATTCAATTTGTACATTTCTCTCTCCTATTGCATTGAGAGTGAGAGTGTAGCAGAGCATGTCTTAATCCACTGCCCATAATTTCGTCTCTACATTACAAATGCTGAGAAAATGATCAATAAAAATGCTGAAACAAATGGAGAAAGAAAGGAATTTACTAAAATTCAAGTGGAAAAGCCCTTCCAGTTACAGAGATAACCCAAGCAATATTTGGGGTCAGTAAGAAAAACTAACTCAAATTGTCACAATGAAAATGGAAATTATTTCATTTCTCCTGAAACGGAAAGACTGATGAGTAGACGAGATAGGGCTGGGCCCTGGAGATCAACCATTCTCCTTGGTAATCAGCCCCACTCTAGGTCTGGCTGTTCTTGCACTGCCTTTATTTCAGGAAGGCTCTTCTCAAGCACTGGCAAAGCCCTGGGCTTCTGTTTTAGCAGCTGTAACCAAATAAGAAACAAGGGCCTGCTTCTGCTGCCATATCCTGCCAACATGGGCTTCAGAGAATTTTTCTAACTTGGCCAGGCTTAGGTCACTTGCCCACTCCTGAGCCTACTAGGGTGGATGGCGGTTGAACCCACCCATGCAGGATTGGACAGCACTGCTTTGGGTAGTCAGCTCACTCAGGAGGCTTGGGGCTAGGGTCACCCTACCTGAATTACCCATAGTGGGAGGACAGAGAAGGTTTCCAAAGGAAAACTAAGCTTCTATTATCAGAAGGGAGAAGGACCTCAAACCAAGCCGAAATGACAAATATACAGGAGACCAGACCAGGTGGATGATTTTAGTATTAATAGGAGTCTGTTCAGAACTTTATTCTCCTTAGAACTGAAGAAAACAGAAAATACTTGGCTGTAATGTTGTCCAGATCTAACTCAAAATATTGGCATAAGCAAATCCTCAGGGCAAATGGAACATCAAAAAATTTACACTAGTAGCCAAAGGAATAAAGCATTATAAGTAGCAGTGTCATATTTGTAGAATGATCCATAACTTCATGCCTAAAACTTGTGTAACAAATAAACCTCAGTTGCTTACAAAGTAAAGAACGGAAGGGGATTGACCATTGAATTATTGTGAAAGCTTTGATAGAAGCCAAAGTTAGCACCTTAGGGGACAAACCACATTAACATCACAATTACAATTAATTATGTTGCTATTGTAATTGTTCTTAGGCTCCAGGAACTATACCCATACAAGATGGTGAACTTAATAAACGCTCTGTGTGCTCTGACTGCTTCACCAACTGTTCCCATCTCTTCTTCTCTTGGGACCCCCTATTGCCTGATACACAATATCGACATTAGGCCAATTAGTAACTCTACAATGGTCTATAATTGATCAAATAAAAGAAAGAGTCACATGTCTTTCACTTTAAATCAAAAGCTAGGAATGGGCCGGGCGCGGTGGCTCCCGCCTGTAATCCTAGCTCTCTGGGAGTCCGAGTTCAGGAGTTCCAGACCAGCCTGAGCAAGAGCGAGACCCCGTCTTTACTATAAATGGAAAGAAATTAATTGGCCAACTAAAAATATATACAAAAAATTAGCCGGGCATGGTGGCACATGCCTGTAGTCCCAGCTACTCGGGAGGCTGAGGCAGGAGGATCGCTTGAGCCCAGGAGTTTGAGGTTGCTGTGAGCTAGGCTGACGCCACGGCACTCACACTAGCCTGGACAACAAAGCAAGACTCTGTCTCAAAAAAAAAAAAAAAAAAAAAGCTAGGAATGATTAAGCTTAGTGAGAAAGGCTTATGGAAAGCCAAGGTTGGCAGAAAGCTGAGCCTCTTGCATCAAAGAGTTAGCCAAGACGTGAGTGCAAAGGAGAGCATTCAAGGTGCTGCTCCAGTGGACACACGGAGGATAAGAAAGCAAAACAATCTTACTGCTGATATGGAAAAAGTTTTAGTGGTCTGGATGGAAGATCAAAGCAGAGTCATTTGAATTTTAAATTTTATTATTTAAGAAATACATTTTATAAGGCTGTATCTACCACAGATAGTGATTTCTCTGATGGATCTGGGCAAAGTCAATTAAAAACCTTGAAAGGATTCACCATTCTAGATGCCATTAAGGACATTCTTAATGCATGGGAGGAGGTCAAAATGTAAACATTTTTTTTTTTTTTGAGACAGAGTCTCACTTTTGTTGCCCAGGCTAGAGTGCGATGGAGTCAGCTTAGTTCACAGCAACCTCAAACTCCTGGGCTCAAGCAATCCTCCTGCCTCAGCCTCCCAAGTAGCTGGGACTACAGGCATGGACCACCATGCCTGGCCAATTTTTTCTGTATATATTAGTTGGCCAATTAATTTCTTTCTATTTTTAGTAGAGACGGGTCTCACTCTTGCTCAGGCTGGTTTTGAACTCCTGACCTTGAGCATTCCACCCACCTTGGCCTCCCAGAGTGCTAGGATTACAGGCGTGAGCCGCCACGTGCGGCCCAAAATGTAAACATTAAACAGGAGTTGGGAAGAAGTTGATTCGAACCCTATGGATGACTTTGAAGGGTTTAAGACCTGAGTAAAGGAAGTGACTTTAGGTGTAGTGGAAGTAGCAAGAGAACTAGACTTAGAAGATGGGACTGAATTGCTGGAATCTCATGAAATAACTTGAATGGATGAGGAGTTACTTCTACGGATGAGCAAAGAAAATGATTTCTTGAAATGGAATCTACTCCAAGTGAAGATGCTGTGAACATTGTTGAAATGATAAAAGTTACAAAAAGTTAGTTGGTAAAGCAGCAGCAGGGTTTGAGAGAATTGACTTCAATTTTAAAATAAATTCTAAGTGTAAAATGCTACCAAACAGGATTGCATGCTACAGAGAAGTCATTTATGAAAACAAGAGTCAATCGATGGGCCAAACTTCATTGTTATTTTAAGAAATTGCCACAGCCACCCCAAACTTCAATACCCCCCACCCTGATCAGTCAGTAGCCTTTGACAATTGAGGCAAGACCTTCCACCAGCAAAAGGATTCACTGAAGGCTCACATGATCATTAACAATTTTTTTTGGCAATAAAGTATTTTTAATTAAGATATGTGCCTTGTTTTTTCATACATAATTCTATTATACACTTAAGAAACTACAGATGGTATAAACATAAGTCTTATATACACTTATATAAAAAATTCATGTGACTGGCTTTACTGTGATATTTACTTTATTGGTCTGGAATTGAACCTGTAAACTCTGAGGGCAGCCTGTACTGCTCTGTGCCTCTCCAGCGCCCCTGGAGTGTCCCATCCCTCCACTTGCTGGCCCTCTGCATACCTTCCTGCAGAACATCCCCACATCTCTCACAGATTTGCGTTCAGCACCACTGCACCACACCTAAACCATCTGACACCTACCTGTAACTGAAAAAGGACATTAAAACTCAGGGTGAAAAACAAGCTTCTGAATGACAAAGACCAGGGTTAATGATTGAAGTGTCTTATAAGAAATCAGTAAATGCAAAATATACCCACAATTGTTGGTCTAGAGGAGAAATCAGATCACTGGAGGCATGAAAATCTATGTAACATGGAAGTGAAATGAGATTTGTGTCCATAAAACAAGGAAGTTGGAAGAGATTTGTGATCTAGCACTTAACAAATCTCAGAAGAACACATCTTTTTGCTGCTTAGATGAGCAAAGGGTGCTAGGCGTCACCTCTTGATGTTTATGACCCTTTTGGTGCTTGGACAGACTAGAAACTGTGGACCCTGCGAGCCCAGTGCAGCCCTCGCCCCTCCCGCACTCCCAGCAACTCGGGAGGGACCACTTACTTCCTGGATGAATCAGCAATTTCATACACCAAAAATGTGGTGCTAATGGATTTACTCAAGCTTTGGAAGTTCCAGAATTTCACAGAGGAAGGAAGTTAACTAGGATTACACACTTTGTCCTAAATTAAACATTGAATTAAACTTTCAACACTGGTCATTCCTGACCCTTGTGGAAAGATACGATAAAAACTGTGATTTATTTGTGCTGGCTAAATACACAAGGGCAAGGCAAATGTTCTTATATGTAATCTTGGATAACAAATAATTTGACAGAGTGTATTTGTGCAGAAGTAAATAAAATGTTTTGTCAGAAGGCATTTATGTATATATAAAAAACAGATATAGGCTGTCACGATGGGAAAAAAACTGGAAAAGTGAGTAGCCTGGCACTGCCTTAATTCCTCCAACCCTGATAACTTATGTTCCTCAAGATGTCTAAATCTCCACTAATAACACGTTTAATTTTTTAATTTTCAGTTATTAGTGTTATAGTTACATAATTGTATGTATTTATGGGGTACATGTATTTTGATACACGCATGCAATGCATAATGATCAGATCAGGGCAACTGAGGTCCATCATCCCAGGCATTTATCATTTCTTTGTGTTAGGAACATTCCAATTCCACTCTTTTATTTATTTTGAAATATAAAAGAAATTGTTGTTAACTACAGTTGCCCTATTTTGCTACTGAACACAAGATCTTATTTCTGCTATCTAAAGATATTTTTGTACCCATTAAACATCCCCTCTTATCCCCCTCCCCACCACCCTTTTCAGCCTCTGATAACCATCATTCTGTTCTCTGAGTTCTTTTTGTTTTTTTAACCTCCCACATAATAGTGAGAACATGTGATATTTGTCTTTCTGTGATTGGCTTATTTCACTTAACATGTCTTTCAGTTTGATTCATGTTGTTGCCTATGACAGGATTTCATTCTTTTTTTATGGCTGAATAATTTTCCATTGTGTATGTATACCACATTTTCTTTATTCATTCATTCATTGATGGGCACTTAGGTTGATTCCAGTTTGGCCCTTGTGAATAGTGCTACAGTAAATATAAGAGTACAGAAATATCTTTGATATATCGATTTCCCTTTTTTTCACATATACCCAGTAGTGAAATTGCTGGATCATGTGGTAGATCTAATTTTAGTTTTTTCAGGAACCTCCATACTGTTCTCTATAGTGACTGCACTAGTTAACATTCCCACCAACTGTGCCTGAGGGTTTGCCTTTCTTCATTCACACCAGCATTTGTTATTGCCTGTCTTTTGGATACAAGACATTTTAACTCGGGTGAGATGATACTGCATTGTGGTTTTGATTGGGATTTCTGTCGTGATTAGTAGTATTGAGCATTTTTTCATATACCTGTTGGCCATTTGTATATCTTCTCTTGAAAAACACTTTTTCAAATATTTTGCCTATTTTTAAAATCAGATTATTTGTATTTTTGCTGCTGGACTGTTTGAGCTACTTATATATTCTAGTTATTAATTCCTTGTCAGATGAATAATTTGCAAATATTTTCTCCTATTCTGTGGATGTCTCTTAATTTTATTGATTGTTTCCTTTGTTGTCCAAAAGCTTTTTTAGCTTGATGTCATCTCATTTGTCCATTTTTGCTTTTGCTGCCTGCACTTTTGAGGTCTTTCTCAAAAAATATTTGCCTAAGAAATTTTTGCCCAAGAAGTCTTTGCCCAGACCAATGTTCTGAAATGTTTCCCCAATGTTTTCTTCTAGTAGTTTCATAGTTTCATGTATTAGATTTAAGTTTTTAATCCATTTTGATTTGATTTTTATTTATGGTGAGAGATAGGAGTATAGTTTTATTCTTCTGCATATGAGCATCCAGTTTTCCCAGCACCATTTATTGAAGAGATTGTTGTTTCCCCAATGAATGTTCTTAGCACCTTTGTCAAAAATGACTTGACTGTAAATGTGTGGATTTATTTCTGGGTTCTCTATTCTTTTCTACTTGTCTATGTGTCTGTGCCAATCCCATGCTGTTTTAGTTACTATAGCTTTATGGTATAAAAGGAAGGCAGATAATGTAATGCCTCCAGCTTTGTTCTTTTTGCTCAGGATTGCTTTAGATATTCAGAATCTTTTGTGAGTCCACATTAATTTTAAGATTATTTTTTCTATGTCTGTGAAGAATATCATTGACGTTTTGATAGGAATGACATTAAATCTGTAGGTTTCTTTGTATAGCATGGACATTTTAACACTATTGATTTTTCCAATCTATGAATATGAAATAGCTTTCAATTTTTTTGTGTGCTCTTCAATTTCAGTGATCAGTGTTTCATAGTTTTCATTGTAGAGACCTTTCACTTCTTTATTCCTAGTTAATTAATTTTATTTGTTGTTATTATAAATGGATTAGTTTCTTGATTTCTTTTTCCGTTTGTTCACTGTTGGCTACTGATTTTTGCATGTTGATTTTATATCTTATAAGTCTTTTAAATTTGTTTATCTGTTCCAATAGTGGAGTCTTTAGACTTAGTGGAGTCTTTAGATTTTTTCAAATATAAGATCACATCACCTTAAAACAAGGATCAGGGGACGATTAAGCCAGGGCACTTGAGAGCAGCTGCCCCACCTCTGATAGAGCGCCCATCTCAGGCAGGCTTCCACTGAGCTTGGGGTTCCCTCCTTTCCCTCTGAAGAGATGCAGTGAGTGCTTTTATGTGCTCCAAGGACAAAAGTTACTGCCTCCTCTGAGGGAGGGCAGAGCTAACAGTCTCTCTCTGAGCTGCAAGCTGCCTGTCTCTTCTGTGAGGAACCTACCCACCCAGGAGGCAAGTCCCCTCCCTGACACAACCACAGCTCCTCTGCTGGAGCATGTCAGCCACGTTCCACAGCCAGTCCGGTAGCCCTGCTCTGCTGCTGCTGGGCCAGGCTGGGAGCTGGGAATCCGGGTCCTTTTGTGCCCCTGAAGATCAGAGACTGCTGTCATTGCCGAGAGAGGGAGGGGTGAGCAGCTCGTATGTCCCACGGCTGTCCATCTCTGCTAATCCTGTCCAGAAGGACCTGCCCCTCCTGTCGCAGGCTCATGTGCTTCTGCCTTTCTCCTCCCAAGCATTCTTCCGAAGCAGGAGAGCACCCAGCCCTCACCATCACAGCTAACACCTGAATCCAGGGAGGTTTGAGGGCAAGTTTGCCAGCTCAGTCTCAGTCTGGTCACCCCAGGACTCAAGCACACCATCCAGGGAATCCCGACCTAGTCCACTATCACTGGCAGCTGGACACACTCCCAGGGGTCTCAAGTCCAACAGACACAAATCACCAGCAACACCACAGTGAGTACTTGCAGGCACGAGCCAAAAGGCAGCACAGCACACCTCTCCCTCCCGGCATGGAGGGGCAGAGCTCCTAGCAGAGGAGAACAGATGAACCACAGAGCTGTTTTGAGCTGAGGAAGGAAGCTCCAGATGAGAAGGAACTGGCATAAGAGCTCTGGCAGTGTGAAAAAGCAGGCTCCTTCAACGCCCACAAAGGATCGCAGTAACTCTCCAGCAATGGACTCCAAACAAAAAGAAATTGTGGAAATGTCAGATATAGAAATCAAAATATGGATCACAAATAAACTCAATGGGATTGATGAGAAAGTTGAAAACCAATACAAAGAAACAAACAAAAAATAACTCAGGACGGGAATGAAAAATCACTGAAGAGATAGATTCTTTAAAAGAAAACATAGTTATATGAAGTTCAAGAATAGAAAATACAGGCCAGGCGCGGTGGCTCACACCTGTAATCCTAGCACTCTGGGAGGCCGAGTCAGAAGGATCGCTCAAGGTCAGGAGTTTGAAACCAGCCTGAGCAAGAGCAAGACCCCATCTCTACTAAAAATAGAAAAAAATTAATATATATATATAAATATATATCTATATATATATATTAGCCGGGCATGGTGGCACATGCCTGTAGTTCCAGCTACTTGGGAGGCTGAGGCAGGAGGATGGCTTGAGCCCAGGAGTTTGAGGCTGCTGTGAGCTAGGCTGATGCCACGGCACTCTAGCACAGGCAACAGAGTGAGATTCTGTCTCAAAAAAAAAAAAAAAAAAAGAAGAATAGTCAATACAAAAATTCATAATACTGGTTTCCTCTAGAGAAAGGAGAAGGAATGGAAAGCAGCATGGATTTCCTGGAAACATGAAAATGTCCTATGTCTTGGTTAATTGCTTGTATTTTTCGAATACATGTTGAACTATACATAAAATGTGTGCATTTCATTACATAAATGTTACCTCAATTTAAAATGTAAAAACTACATTTTTAAAAGTTTTCATAGCCATCCAGTTTGTTCCTCTCAATAGTTTTATGAGGAAGAAAGCTGGTATTGGTGCTTTCATTTAAAGAAGTGATAAATCGTTCAAGATCATATCATGCAGAAGTAAATATCCTGCTAAAAATAAAAGTTACAAAGTGTGAAGTTTATTTGAGAAATATAAGAGATCACTACTGATTTAAAAGTTGACTTGAGGGAGACAAAGAAAAATTAAGGAATAATTGAACGGTGCCTCATAAGGTAGTATTATAAGTACATTAGATGTTCAAAGGCCACAGGTGGAAAGAAAATGTTTTAAGTGGCTTTGCCAGAATAAGCCCTCTCAGAAAAGACAGGACTTTGAATCTGTCTTGAGAAAGTGAGAGATTTAGAAAGCAGAAGACAGTTTCAGATTGGGTAACCTAGAGATCTCTTGAACATTTTTATATTATTGTAGCCTCAAAGCCAGGAGTGGATACACTGAGGATTTCAACAGCTTAAAATATGGTTGTCGGGCAATACTATAACGTGGTTTGCCAGATTTTAGAGAGCCACTGGGTGGGTTTATCAGTGACTGTGAAGAAAGTTGTTTTTAATCTGGAAATCAGTAAAAATTTCTTGGGATAGATTCTCCTGTCCTAGAATTTCAATCCTGGAATTTCTACTACTGAACTCTATCTCTGGCCTTAACTTTCGCTAGCAGAAAAATGAGGGAGAGAATTTCTCTTATCTGTCTCAAATAATCAATATGAACCTCAAGAAACAATGAGTGTGAAAGTATTTTGGAAGCTGCAAACCATCCACTAGCTTTTTATTCATATTACATTACTCTGTCCTATGACTAAAAAAAGGAGTCACTTTTACAGTTCTCTATTTCTTAGTTTTGTCATTTTCAACCGCAGGGTATCTTTGGACCATCCACGTGCCTACCTGTCTTTGTACAAGGCCAACATCAGAGATGTCTAGACAGGAGCCAGACAGGAGCAGTGGGCCAGAATGATTTCAGTGTGAAGCCAGGTAAAGGGACACACTGCTTCCTGATTAGCTGGGGCAACACAACAGCCCACTCTAGTGGGGACTTTCTATTATGTGCTTGCCAGCTGGGAAAAATATATGTTTTCCCTTTATACTCTGTAAATAATCTAGGGTTAGTTGAATCGAAGAGCATATGAGGTGAGGTGTGTACATCTCTAAGACTGTCAGAGGGGCTGGGCAATCTTGTCTCATGATGCTTCTCTGATCTTATCAATTGGTGTCAAAATTAATTCATATGTTCACTTATATTAAAACAGCTTATTTGGGACCAACGTAAACACATACACATACACACACATTTCGTAAGTCATTAACCTATGTCATTAAACATTACATTTGTTTTTTCTCATCAAGTCCTATTGGTACTGTGGTTTATTTCTTGTGGTTAAGTTGAACTTAACTGCCCATGATGTTCAGTCACACTTTTGAAGTTTTCTTAGCCACTTCAGAGAAACGTACCTTTTGTCTATACATACATTCTAATCTCTGACAAGTGAGTAGAAAAGACATACAGGCTGTTTTCTACAGATTATCACTCCCCAGAAGGATGAAGGATGACATTTGCTGAGTCAGCCATGATGACGCTGGCATAAAGAAGTCACAAGAACATTCCATTGAGCTTCCCACAAAGTGAGGGCCATATTCCCAGCTTTCCTAGCCCAAGAATTTCTTACATTTCCCTCCAGAATAAAAATTCTAAAGGTCTCTGACACCTCTTTCTTGCTCACCAATGCAGGTGATGCATGGGAAGTTAATTAAATTCCCCAGTGTCTCAGGATGGATCCTGTTTCAATCTTCTACCTGTGGCTATCCAGTTTTCCCAGTACCATTTGTTCAATAGGATTCTTTTCCCCAGTGAATGTTTTTTTCTGCTTTGTCAAAGATTAGATGGCTATATGAGGATGGTTTTATATCTGAGTTCTCAATTCTGTTCCATTAGTCTATGTCTCTGCTCTTTATGCCAATACCATGCTATTTTAGTCACTGTAGCCTTGTAGTATAGCTTGAAGTGTGGTAAATTGATGCCTTCCAATTTATTCTTTTTGCTTAAGATTGCTATTGCTATACAGGGTCTTTTCAGGTTCCATATGAAGCATAAAATTATTTTTTCTAGATCTGTGAAAAATGATGTTGGTATTTTAATAAGGATTGCATTGAATCTATAGATCACTTTGAGTAGTATAGACATTTTAACAATGTTGATTCTGCTAAGTCATGAATATGGTATGCTTTTCCAGCTGTTTACATCCTCTGCTATTTCCTTTCTCAGTGTTTCATAGTTCTCCCTGTAGAGGTCTTTTACCTCTTTAGTTAAATATATTCCTAGGTATTTTACTTTCTTTGTTGCTATTATGAAGGGTCTTTGATTTGGTTCTCAGTTTGACTATTGTTTGTGTATAGGAATCCTGCTGATTTGTGTACATTGATTTTGTAACCTGAGACTTTGCTGAGTCTGTTATCAATTCCAGTAGTCTCGTGGCAGGATCTTTGGGGTTTTCTAGATATAAGATCATATCATCAGCAAAGAGCAATAATTTGACCTCTTCTGCCCCCATTTGGATGCCCTTGATTTCTTTCTCCTGTCTGATTGCTCTGGCTAGGACTTCCAGAATTATGTTAAATAGAAGCAGTAATAAAGGGCAACCTTGTCTGGTTCCAGCTCTAAGTGGGACTGCTTTCAATTTTTCTCCATTCATTGTGATGTTGGCTGTGAGTTTGTCATATATGGCTTGTATCATTTTTAGGTAAGTCCTGTCTCTGCCTATTTTGTTAAGTGTTCTTATTATAAAAGGGTGTTGAATTTTGTGGAATGCTTTTTCTATGTCTATTGAGAGGATCATATGGTCTTTGTTTTTGCTTCTATTTATGTGGTGAATTACATTTATAGATTTGCATATGTTGAACCATCCCTTCATCTCTGGGATGAAGCACACTGGGTTGTGATGGATTATTTTTTGATCAGCACCTGAATTTGGTTTGCTAAGACTTTGTTGAGAAGTTTTGCATCTATATTCATAAGGGATATTGGTCTGTAGTTTTCTTTTTATCATCTAAAATCAGTATAATAATATCTCTCTCACAGGCACTATCCTACAACAATGTAGATTCTTTATAATTATTAGTTTCATCCCAAGTCTCCTAAATCAAATTATCCTTAGAAGTGAGAAAACTAAGACTTCATTGAGTTAAGCACCCTGCTTTTGCTTCAAATTTATCCATATTCTTTCCACATATGTATGAATGATTAATTTTTAGTTCTCTTAAAATTTGTTTCTATGAATCATTTTTTAAAAGCTTCTGGAATTAATATATTTGCTATATATTTTCTGTCAATTCCATGGTAACTATCAAAATGTACAATGTATTTTCTTTCCTAAAAACATTAATCAATAAAATATCAATGTATTGACATGTGTTGATAAATTTAATACATACCTGGCCCTGTGCAGGATCCTTATGGTTTGGAAATTATGAAGATGAGAAGCTTTCAGTGTAAGTTAAGCTCTTTCTGCAGCTAATATACTCAGTTTTCTCACAGAACAAAGATTTTCTTAAAGAGGAAGAGGAAGGGAAGGGAGGAGAGGTGAAGGAAGGGTCTAAGAGAGGAGGCAATAGGAGAGGAGCGAAGGAAAAGAGCAGGAGGAGATTGTGGAGGAGCTTGTGTCTTGTCTAGGTTTTTTTTTCCTTTCTTTTTTTTCCCTTTTCTCTCTTTTCCTCTTCTCTCTCCCCTCCCTTCTCTTTCTTCCTTTCTCTCCCCTCCCTTCATACTTTATGTTTATTCCTGAAAAGTAATTTTATGTTACTTAAAATAGGAGGAGCAGGCCCCAGGCAGAAACCTCAGCCAGCACCCAGCAGCCAGCACCAAACCACCTCCCAGGGGAATGAGGCCATTCTTGAGTTATTAGCCATCTCAGTTGCTGACTGCACCCACTTAAGTGAGCTCATCAGAAAATCCTCTCATTAACATGCAGAGTGGCCAGAAATAAGACATTGTTTTAAGCCACTAAGTTTGAGGTTACCCGTTATATACCAAAAGATGATTGATGGTACTTGATAGCAATTTCATGTGTTTCTAGGCTCTAGAACATGTCAGCGGAAAAGGACCCAAACTCTGTAAAATAATTTAAAGAGGTTTATTCATTCTGAGCTGCATGTGTGCGATCATGGCCTGGAGAGCCACATCCAAGGAGCACTGGTCTCACCACGACTGGGTTACAGTTTGGTTTTATACATTTCAGGGAGACAGAAATTACATGTAAAGTCATAAATCAACACATGGAAGACATATATTAGTTTGGCCCAAAAAGGCAGGACATCTGGAAGCGAGGTACTACAGTTTACAGGTGGGTTTAAAGATTCTTTGATTTATAATTGGTTAAGACATGAAGCTTTTGTTAAAGGTTTAGAATGTTTTAAGATAAGGAAATCTGTTAATCAGAGACAAGGCACCGGACATGTACCAGACATATACCCAGACTCAAGTCATGTGTTACATAGGATGACCTGCAGGTGTGGTTTGGGGGGGGCATGAGGAGGCATGCCTGACCTCCCTTCTCATGGCCAACAACTCAGCTTTAGGGTATTTCTGGGGTCCCATTGGCCAAGACAACTTTACAGAACTTCAATGTAATCGCACCCAGGAGTATATCCCTGCCCCCACCTTCACCCTCCCCTGTCCACCCCACCCCCCTCCCACACATTTCACCTTTGGACAGTAGTCAGCAAAACCTCAATTAGTTTTGAGTTTCAGAGTAATCAAGGTCTGGCCAACTCTTGTCAACTCAGAGTTATTCAGAAAGCACATGTGGTTTCAGTACTTACAGAAAATATTTTGTTGGCTGGTAGTTCCATTTGTTGATTAAAATACTTTAAAAAACTGACCCAAAATTTTATTGTCACTAGAATCTTTTGTCCCAATTGCATTCCTGAATGATTTGCAAGTGATAGCTTATTTCCTTTATACATGGAAGAAGAGATTGGAAAATGTCAGTTCAAAATGTTCTATGTAAGGCAGAGATAATCTTTGTCTTAATTTTAATGGATAATGGTCCTTCAATGTCTCTAGCTATTTTCTTTTAAAATAGCTAAGAGATAAGCTCTGGTTTGGGTTTTAGAAAACTTGTTTGTTTCCTGAATGACTCTGTTATTTATAATACGATTTAAAGAACAAAGAAATAAAATAACTTTCCCCCAGCAAGGAAGACCCAGAGTGACAATATAAAATTCATAAAACATGCTTTCAAGTTATTTTAAAACATGAAATCCTCTAACCCTTGTTTCTACCTCTATCATTCATTTAAATCATAATTTTGTATAAGTAAGCTATCTGCTTTTAACTGAATAACTGACTTAAAAATATCTTTTAAGCATTTTTATACAGCTAGTTTATTACATCTGTATTATGTTTCTCATCATGGAATTCAAAGGAAATGACATAAAGGATAGTAATAGCAGTTTACAGTAGAAGTTGTGGTAGTAGTAGTAATGGCATTCTATTGCTTTGCACAAATACTTTAAGTCTTACTTTTAAAGAAAAATAGTTTAAAAGAAAAGTAGTTCAATGACTAAGTCACACAAGGAAGAGGATTTCAGGCTGGGCCCAGTGGCTCCTGCCTCTAATCCCAGCACTGTGGGAGGCCCAGGCAAGGGCATTCTTGAGCTAAGGAATTCAAAGTCATGGTGAACTATGATCATGCCACTGTACTCCAGCCTGGGTGATAAAATGAGACCCTGTCTCTTTAAGAAAAAAAAGAAAGAGAAGAAGAAGAAGAAGAAGGCCTCACATATAATAGATTCTTAATCAATATTTTTTGACTAAATGAAAACTAGCAAAAAATTGTCTTATATCAAATGGTAATAGGTTGGTGAAATTTTAATGACTCAAGAAATCTGTAAATACTCCATCGTACACCTCGCTGACTACAGATGTACCTTTTGTGACAAGACACGTGTGCTGATTAGGACAATGACGTCAGGGTACTGTGCTGCCTGTCTGCCTCTCTCTGGGTATTAACAGACTCAAAAAATATCATTACTGCAAAAGACCTTTCACACAGGTTCCTGAAAAGAATTAGGAACTTGGCGTGCTCTTACTGAGTGAAACGGGAGAGAAATGCGAATGGCGTGTATGGAAAGAAAAAAATGTGGAGCCAAGAAATATTGTCCACGATGTGTTTTCAGGAGGGTGTAGTGGGCAGAAAAAGAAAGATACAATGAATAATGATAATAAAAAAACCTTTATATTTTGCTCTGACATGAGCTTTGAGCTTATGTTTTAGTAAAAAAATAAAATCTGACAGGAGAAATAACCACATTTCAATCACAAAAATGAGGAAATGCCATAAAGTCATCACTCAGGAAGAACTAAAAAGAAGTCCATTCTCCTTATTCTGTTTCTTGCTGAGCTGCTGTCTGTAATTGGCTTCATGCCTCAACTTTCAGAAGGGTGCTAACTTTCAGCTGAAGCCCTATCTTGAGCTTGCTTCTCAGACTTTGATTCTTTTCTGTTGGGACAGTTGGAAAATCATTTTAGTTTAATATGTTTTTCTGCTAAGCTCTAATTTATAAGTAATCAAATGTTCTGGAGAAACATAAATATTACTCTCGTCTGCAGAAATTAAGGCTGTTGATGCAGAAATAATTTTATAAAGGTTTACTGAAAGCCAAATATGAGGATCCACCCAAGAAAGACGCATCAACAAACTTGGAAGTGTTCTGGAGTCTGTTAAGCAGGTGCAAAGGCTGCAAGGAAAGTTAAAAGAAGGAGCTGAACTCCTCATAACAGAGTTGTCCTCTTTTTCCTTGGAGGGTACATTACAGCAGTTACAACCATTAGCTACACATTACAACCTACAGGCCAGATGTCTATGTGCAATACAGTCAGGAAAACTTCATGCTTC
Organism: Microcebus murinus; assembly: GCF_040939455.1. Classification (NCBI taxonomy): domain Eukaryota; kingdom Metazoa; phylum Chordata; class Mammalia; order Primates; family Cheirogaleidae; genus Microcebus; species Microcebus murinus. Next base: position 2,598,358 of record NC_134129.1, read on the forward strand.
CGCTAATCTTCGAAATAATCAGCACCCTATTCAGAGTCAGTACATAAACCAGTACGTTGACAATTTGAGAAACGCAGGATAAGAATCTTTGCTCACAGACAGAATGGCGCCACTGAGTCACAAAACCTCCCCAAGGCAAGTCAATTTGAAGGCCGCTTACTTCTAAAGTAAACTGCCAGATGAGACCTATAGATTATCATTTTTCCCATTTAATCAAAATCTTCCCGCGGAAGCTTTGCTGATCAATTTCTGCTGAGGTTGAGTGATAAACCTCCATCCCTTGGCACTGGAAAGGCTCATTCCCAGTAAGTCACGTCCCTTGGTGGCCGCAGGGAGAGGAACCTTGTTACTGCAGGTGACCGATTGCTCGCAGCGCGGACCAATTCATGATGCGAGGCTGCATGGTCTTCTCCTGAATAATGAACCCTCTCCAGTCTCTAGGTGACCGTTATTTTGGCCTTAGTCATTCGTCCAAACCAGACAGAAATGCAAATCATAAGTAACTTAATGGCCAGGAAAACAACAATTGTGCTTGTGATTATAATAAACAACAACTTGAAGACCAGGACAAAATAAAGAATTTAGTCCTGTGAGCAACGAACTAAACAAATCACCTAGAGGATCAGTTTCTCCTACATTTTGTAATCATTTAGCCCTTTGAGTTAGTCCTTTCTTCTTGAGTTTCCACTTCACGAGAGGTATTGTTAATTTAGATACAATAAATAGTATGAGCTACTGCACAGACATCTGTTGAGCCAATAAATGAACAACTTATTGTCTGTTTAGTGATTCTGTTAGCTAGCACTATGTAGGCTAAGGAGGTGAAAGATTATTGTTTTTTCATCTGCAAGGCCTTTTGCAGTTTCTTCAACTATCTGAGCAATGGGAGATGATAGGTTTCAAATCATGTCTCTACAGATGTACACTGTAGCACTTGGTTTTAGTCTTCTGAAAATGTTTTGACCTCTATTATCATCCTACTCTGCTAATATGGTGTTTTTAGTTATGTAATGGAGAGAAAAATTGAGTGAATAGCTCAGTTACAAAGGATCCTACTAAACCAGTCTCCTATTTCTGGGAATAGGCCAGTATAATTAAACAGCTGTGTCTCATTTCAGGAGATGGCTTGGCACGTGGGCTTTCGTGGCTAGCCCTCTACACATTATGTAGGCAAACCAGATTTTTAGTAAGAGGCACCTCTATGGAAACAGAACAAAAACAAATGCTAATATTTTGAACATTCCATAAATCAGTTTCTTTATGTCTGGAGGGCAATCAGTTGAGGTGTCCGGGTGTTAAACTAGAATCATCTTCAGGGAAAGTGGAAGCAGACAGTGGCAACCTGACAGGTATGTCTGTGCTGTAGTTTGTGTGTCACATGGCGGTTTGTACATGGGCTTCAGGTTTAGGAGAAAAGGTAGTTGTAGTTTCAGTGAGTCCAAGTCAGAAAAACAGAAGAAAAATATAGAAACATTAGTTTGGAGACATATAGCCATGAAAGAAAGCAGGATTCAGACCAAATTGCATGCAAATAATGAAAACTAAAAAAAGCAATGGCTAGGGCTAAATCTATTAACATAATAGTAACAGGTGTGTGATAGTTTTCTTCTGAAAAAAAATTTTTTTCCCTCCAGTACTCCATTTCTACCAAAGATACATCATAGTAGGACCAATTTATTCCCACAATAAGTAAGTTGTGCTTTTATTATACTTGGCCTGATTAGTTGCACAAAGTGTAGCAAGACCCGTGATAGCCATATAGACTCCTTTTAAGTTGGCTTTCCTGGAACTTTTTTTATAAGCAATCTCAGATAAAATATTTAAAGTCCTCTTGAGGCTAGGAAGCTGAGCCAAGCATTTGCCCTCAGACCTGTGGCTGTAATACCTGTGGGAACTGGGTGAGCTCCTCTCTTACTGATGTCCCCACAGCGTCCTGAGCTTCCTGGGCCTGTCAGAAAGTGACATTCTTTCCTTCACCACACGGTCAGGAGCCTTCCAAGGGAACTGTGTAAACAAAGTATCGGTCAGGAGCCTTCCAAGGGAACTGTGTAAACAAAGTATCGGGCCAGTCTTTCTCCAGTCTATGTGCTTTATTAAGTCAACCTCAATGCAGTCTGAAAATACGAAATATTGAAAATATGACATTCCAGTCAAAGCTTTGGTAAAATAACCAGTGTCTCCAATGTGTCTCGTTACGAAAGAAAACAGGTTTTTGTTGAACTTATGTGAATAACTACATTGTCATAAAATAAGAGTACTCATGAATAGTTTCCAAATTCTGGAGAAATCAGGCAGAGAGAAAGGTAAATGTTTCAATTTTGCTCACAAATGTATAGTATACTCTACCCAATGGCAGTAAGCTGTATATAGTTCAAAAGAAAAAAATAGTTCCTGATTCTGGAAAACAAAACATAAAAAGAAATCAAATGGTTTAAACAAAAAGTCATAAAAAAATCATCTCAATCGGCTATCACTTCCATCCTGTGTAATTAGTCCTTCTGCTTGATGTTGGGTTAGCAATGTTTACGAACTCATCAGTTTTTTCTTAGAGTTTTGGAAGTTTTTACCTAGTCTAATGGTATGATCTGCAAAGTTATCAGAAATCTGTACTCCAGAGTACTACTAGCAAGGTACTTTACATGAGTGGACTTGACGATTCAATACTTTAGCATTTGCAAAGAACTTTTAGAAAAAAAAATACCAGAATAAATCAATTTAGTGTGGTCAGGACTTAAAATGGCCATGGTGAAAAACATAATTGAGAAGAAAGTTTGGTTACATTCTGTATCCTATAATAATTTAACGTAATAATTATGAGTGGTAACATATATCAAGACATATCAAAATTTGAAGAATCACATACAATTTTTGGAATACATATTAATAACATATGCAAACAAGTATAACTCAAAGAGAGTTAAATACCTTTTATTATTTGACAATGTTTCTTGCATGATTTTAACATACCGAATAAGCCTAATGTCTCTCTGGGACTTCTATTTTCCAATCAAATATTGGAAAATATTTGATTTTAGAAAATAAAATTCAATTTTGGGAATTTTGTCAAATATCAAAAGTCTAAAATACTGGATCAAAATAGAATCACAGGTCATTGTAAAGTAATGGTCATTCATTTAACCAAAGTGATAATTCAAAGATTTCAAAAAGCAAAAACCTTTATACTTTGACGAAGAGGACACTCGGTTTCTTGAACAATCAAAAGACCTAATAAAGACAGCAAGAGACCAACAGAATCTCTTTCCCTTTCTCCTCCTTTTTCTTTCTTTCTTTTTTTTTACAGTTTACTCAAAAGTTGAACAAAAATCATTTACTATCTCTTATTAATATTGCATGAATATCTTGCTTAAATGAGAATATAAAATTCTATCTTTGTGTCAGTATATTACAGTTATTAAACCTAAATTTAATAAAACCCTATAAACAGATCCATGTAATCTCAATCAGCTTTGATCATACATGATAAGATTTCCATAGACCTTCTATAACCTCTTACAATTTTTCCAATATCTTTCTTTGCCCGACTCTCCATATCCATTCAGTTCTATCTATGATTCTTTTGCTTCCCTGCAACTGAAACAACCTTTAAACAATCTTTAAATTATTTTTCCTTAAAAAAGAAGACACATCTTCATGTCTTTCTTATAAACTTCTCCATCAAAAATATTATTCTTATACATTCTCTATCCAGAATAGTTTTTCTTCTTTTCTATAGTTTTTGTTAGCACATGTTAGTCAGAATTTTAACTTTGAGTAACATTAATTCACAATGAAAATCTAAGAAACAATCTACTTTTAAATGTCAGTGGGGAACCAACAGTTTATGAATATACATCTCCTAATATTTAGAAACATAACCTTTCAATGAAACAATTTTTCAATGTGGAACAAGACATTCTTACTAACAGATCTAAATATCTCTTGTTTCTCTGACATAAAAAGCCCAAATTCCATGTCCTTAAACTCATGGTCGTTAATGTCGTAGCATTATATCTTAGCTGGAGGTGATCTAGATATTCAATAAACATCTGTCGCTGAACTTAGCTTAGCAGAACTCTAACAATATAGTTACCAGAAGGATTTGAAAAATCTTTTTAAGTAAATGCATCATAAAACATGATTATTTAAGGTTCTTTCATAAATTTCTACCCCAATGACATCTCTTTAACTTACTCATTTTTTAACAATTATGTTTGAAAAATTTCATGAGACATTGTACAAGTCTAGCCATCATCCAAAGTTAAATTTTCAATTAACCATTTTTATATTATTGTATGTTAGGCAAGTATCAAAAAAACCAGAATCTTAAGGTTAAATATGTCCATATTTGGTCGATAACTCAGAAGACATAATTGTTTTATTTAACTATCAATATTAAACTGGTCTTATTTACTAATAGATTTACTCAAGTCATGTGACCTTGGAAATATTTTGGCTTACTCATTTATGAGTGCTCATTTCTCTGTGTGAACTCAGAATCCTAAGGCCTCTGCTAACTGAATGGACCCCTCTTGGCCAATGGGACCCCAGAAATACCTTAAAACTGAGCTCCCCAGTCATGATGGGATGGGAGAGATAAAGCCCCGTTACAAACGCATATGATTTCTCTTTTCATAAATATTCATCACTCCTCCTCTAGCTTGTTGAATATGCATATTTAACCACCCTTCTCAGTAGAAAATCTTGTTCCTTTTTGTCTGTCCTTTGAAACAAGTATGCCTGGCTCCTGGTTGGGGCTGTGCTGTCCAGCCTGTTGAGATGGCCACCCATTATGGGAAAAAAGCTCTCCTTTTTCCAAAGTGTAGATTTCACTATTTTTAGTTAGCATAAGTCAATTTAGTATCTTACAGATAATACACAAATACACATAAAAATACAGACAGACACAGTGATCTTATAGCTTTGAACTTAAACTTTAGCCATAAGACAGGTAAAAAGCGCTAGTTTAAAAGGACAGTTGGATTTAAAAATTGTAAATGGGACAAGTTTAAATTTGCCTATCACTTGGCCAAAGCCCCGACCCATGCTTAGAGAAAACAGTGTAGCAAATTTGTATCTCAAAGTACACAGAAAAATTTAAGCTTTACAAAAGATCAATGAAGTTTTACATCATTTTATCATCAAAAAAAGAGCAGCAGAGGGACCAAACACTTTAAAAGGGGGTTTTAATCCACTGAAATAACCTCCCACAAACAGGATCCCAAAGAAAAAAAGGCAGAAAGATCCTTTGAAAAAAATTATAGCCTGAATATCATCATCTTCTGATTAAGCTATTTCTGACCATAAAGCTCTTTAAAGAAAATCTTTTCAAATCTCTTATCACATTGCAGCCGGGACAAACGGCCAATATTTCTGGCTTATCTCTTATCGAATTTTAGGCAGGACAAAGAGCCTATATTCCTGGCTTTAACTTTTGTTTTTTCTTTTTAAACCAAAGTTACCTTTCCAAGTGACTCACCAAAACCAATGAGCCTTAAGCAAGGTTATGACTTAACCAAAGACGGACTAGGCATCTCTAAAGCATTGCAAAGCAGTTCTCCCAAGGTCCAGAACCAACCCAAAGACAGCTCAAAGGAAGGAAAGTTCCCTACCTGCAAATGAGTGAGACACATGTGTTTGGCCATATCTCTAAGGTCTCAGCTTCTCTACATACAAATGCCCAACAACCAACCCTGCATGCCCCATAGACAGAAGAAGACAGGAAACCAAAAGCTGTCCATAGAAAGGAAAAGGATCAATAACAAACAGGTACCCTAAAAAGTTAAGAGTCATACAAAATCACACCAATTTTCATAAATGTTTCCTGGGTTAAAAAAACTTAGATTTCCAAGAGACCAGTTTCCTGGCCTAGAATCAAACCTGGGCTTCAGGACTAAGTGTGGAATTGTAACCACCAAACAGGGTGGAGCACCTTTCTGTGTAAATCCCATAGGCAGGTGAATATACCAAGAATATACCAAATATACCAAGAATTTAACTTTGCTGACAAGATAAATTGTTTGGTGGTTAAATGACTTCCTGTTCTGCTTCCCACAAAAATAAGAAGCCAGCTAGAAACAGCGTGGTTTCAGGAGTTAGAACTGGGTTAGAATTCATCTTTGTCACTTACTAGCTGCATGGCCATACCATACCTAGCATTTCTGAACCTGGCTGCTTTCTTATGACACCTGTCTCGCAGGTTGTTAAAATCCTTCACACACAGTAGGCTCTCAACAAATTAGCCTCTTTCCTTTGCCTCCCTTCTCACTTCCTTCATATTTAATCTCTGCTTCTCAAATAGAAACGCACGCTTTCAAGCACTCTCACTAAGGCAATCCGAACAAGAAAAAAAACTGGTATAGTCTTACAATTAGCTACTGTTTATTTTTAATATACATATTGAGTGTCTCCTATTTCCTAGCCCTTTCGTCAATTTTGGAGCTACTTTCGCCTTCATCTTAAAGGGGACCCTCGTCTAAACATAGAGATTAACTTGTTATAAAACAGTCTGGTATGTGTTAAAATTGAGAAATCAACAATCTTTTTTTTTTTTTTTTTGCATTCTAAGAAAAAAAAAGAATTTAACTTTGCCTGAGGCCAGATTTTTGCTCTTTAATTTTGTCGGAAGGAGAGGTTCTTTGATTTGGGAGAAACTCCTCAGTGCGTCCCGCACCCACACTGGAGTGGGCCCCTCCCTGCCTGCGCCTACAGGAAGGGCGGAGCGACTTCCAGATCCTGCCAGATAAGCCAACAGGAACCGAAATTAAGACACTTGAAGCAAAATAATTTCATGAAGGTTTATTGGGAGTGAAATGTAAAGACTGGCCTGGGAAGACACAGCAGCAAACCTGGGGTGTTCCACAGTCGCCACAGACTGGAACAGTTTACGGAAAGTGTAAAGGAAGGGAGGGGACTGCTCATACCAGAGCTGTACTCTTTGTCACTGGGGTACGAGGCAGAAGTTAACAATCATTGGCTACAAATGACAACATATAAGCTAACTATGTGCAAGACAACAAGGAAAATTTTATGCTTCAGCTAATCTTAGAAGTAAATCAGTATCCTATTCAGTGCCAGTGGGTTCTATATGAATCAGCACATCAGAAATTTGAGGAACTCATGATAAGGTTCCACAATCAAAGACAGAATGACGCCATCGAGTCACAAAACCTCCCCAAATCCAGTTAATTTGGAGGGTCGCTTACTTCTAAAACAAACGGCCAAATGTGACCTCCAGGTCATTACCTGAAAAAAATGGGACCTAGAAATTTTAAGCATAGTCAGCAGCTCTCAAACAATAAGGAAAATTGGCTTGAAACCTTAATGTTAAAAAAATTGAAAAATTATATTCTATACTTAGTTTTCTGACAGAAAGTAATTTTGCACATTTAATATTTTGATAATTTCTTCTAAAATGTTAAAGGTACAAAAAGTAAAAAAAAAAATAATACGAGAAACTTCAAGAATGTTCTGTAAGATTTCTTTATAATTTTAGTGGAAAGACAGCTTGCAGCCAGGGCCACTTGTGTCTGCCTTGTTTTTTGTCAGTAGTCTTCCAGGTCACCTTTTGATCTGACAGGTTCTTCGGTCCATGTGGAGCTGGGTTTGGGATCGGAGCTGATTGGAAAGGAAAAAGAAACTTTCCTTGATGGAGTACATACTCGCTGATTTACTCACTAACACTGTTTGGGACCTACTGTGTACTGCATTATCCTACATGCTGTAGGATGTATGAGGCATTCAAAGAAATGTAGGGCATGACTCCGCCTTAGAAAGTGCACAGTTCAGTTGAGGAAGCAAGTCACAGAGACGGTGCCGAGATCTAGGTAAGAGCGTGGAGGCCAGCGTGGGGTGTGCAGGGCCGTCTCTGTATCTCTGTGGGCCTTCGCTTCCATCATGTAGTTTATCAGACCAAGACTTTTAATTAAGGTCTGAGAACTCTGAAACAAAGAGTTTTATTTTTTATTGCATATTTTAATACTGCAAAATTGAAAAATCCCTTATGGTCCCAAAGAAAAAAGAGTTTGAACAGCTATTGTTCCTACCATAGAGTGTCATGCAGCAATTGAATAAAATGGGGCAGAGCTACAGTGAGTGGCAGGAAAGGATGCTGAGCACATATTGTTAAAGGAGAAAGCTAAGCTGTTTAATGACCCATATAGAATCATCCCACTTTATTCTAGAGACCTATCTATACCTCTATCTGTATGTGTGTCTCTATGTAGTACCGTGTTGCCCCGAAAATAAGACCTACCCATAAAATAAGCCCTCGCAGGATTTCTAAGCATTTGCACAATAGAAGCACTACACTGAAAATAAGCCCTAGTGCCGGGCGTGGCTGCGCAGCGCATCTGCACAACCCATGCATTTCGTCGAGGAGCAGCCCTTCTCATCTGCCCCGTGAGAGCTCTAGTGCTCCACAGGAGAGACTGGGGCCAGTGGTCCTAAAGGAAATAGAGTCGCAAGAAATTCAGGATGGAATTCAGGGTTTGGAGAGTTATGATGATGTTCCAGAAGAAGACGACTTAACTATATTTGAATAAATGTAGATTGTTGTACCGTACTTAAAAAAAATAACACATCCCCTGAAAATAAGCCCTAGGGTGTCTTCTTGAGGAAAACTAAATATGAGACCCTGTCTTATTTCCGGGAAACACAGCATGTGTATCTCTCCATATTTGTATACATGTGTGCATACAAATGCAGACAGAATAGAAAACTAACGCCAAATTGTTGCCGATGGTTACTATTCTAGGGATGCGGAGTAATGAAGAGGAACTTGCCTGTTTTATTTCCCATATATCTATATAATAGGAATTTGTACAGCAAATCAAATCTATTTTCAGTCACATTAAAGATAAAAAGAAAAAATGATTATGCTGAGTCTTTCTTTTTAGTGTATACCAAAATGGCAGAACAAAAGTAGTGTATCTTATAATACAAAGGCGGATGAGTCTTGCTTGCAGTTTCTGGATGAAATTAGAAAAAGATAATACATTTGGAAGACAGACTGAGGACGATAAGCTAACCATCCAAAGACAGCTAGCTTGGCAACTGGGTTGTATTTTACCCACCTACTCGAAACCAACAACTGGGACAGGAACCTTGCTTTCTTTGACAACTGGAAAGAGAACATAACTCTCTTTTTCGAGGCCCACGTGTTTGTGCTTCCATGTGCCCAGAGTGTCTATTGAGCTTATAACCCTCCCGTCAGATGAGGCAGGGCGTATTTCACATAGTCGTGCACAGAACAGCCCTATAGGACTTCAGGCCAGTTCTTCCCTCCCTGAGCAGAGTGCTTATCTGCGTGCAAGGGGCGCGAGTACTGAGACCGGAGGAGCAGGAGTGTGGAACGGTGCGTAGACGGCAGCTGGGCAGGAAGTCTGACCTGTCTATTCTCTGCCGGTCGGCACAGCCTGATAAGCTTCCCTGTGAACCTCAGCGACGCCCTCCCCCCCCTTCCCTGCCTCTTCCTGCTTACTGGCCTCAAGGGACTGTATATAAAAGGTACCTGGAGGGCATGAGAAGCCACTTAGCTGCAGACGTCCGGCAGCAACTCACCCTGCGCCCAGGTCTCCTGGCTCTGGAAACAGCTCCGGCTCGGCCTCCACCATGGGCCTCCGCCCCAGCGCCCGCGCCTCCTGTGCCAGGGCCAGGCCCGCGCGCGTCCTGCAGCTGCTGCTGCTGCTGTCACTGCTCCTGACCACCGTGGTTCCCACCTACGTCAGGGAAGGTAAGAGGACCCCGGGACGCTGGAGGGGGAGCCCTGCCCCTGCGCTGCGGCTGCGTCCGTCCGCGGCGGCCTGTCTGGGGGCGGCGTGGCGCCCGGCTGGGCCGCCCCGTGCCCGGCACGCCCCGCCCGCGTGCGGCCCGGGCTCCACAGAGCCTCGCACACACCGTACTCGCAGTGGCCTCCCGGGGTCCGTCACCTCCCCTTGCAAATAAGGGAAGCGCGGAAATAACCTGAGAGTAATGCAGTCACGTTTTCTACTCAGGTAAGCATTCCGACAATGTCCTGTGTGTTGGGCTGCAATGCAGGTGTGAGAGGACGCTCTCTTGGATTCATCCCAGCTTTATTCGTCATGTGGAAATAGCCAACCCGGGAGAACATTGCAGCAACGTCGAAGTGATGTGAGTGCCCGCTTCCGTGGCGTCGCCCCGCAGGCCGCCCGCCCCATGCCCGCCCTGTCCCCACTCGGGTCCGTCCTGGGGCTCGGCCGGGCGCAGCTATTCGGTTCTCCCTTGCAGAGCCACGCTGAAAAGTGGAAGGAAAGTCTGCCTGAACCCTGACTCCCCGGTGATCAAGAAAACAGTCTATGAAATGATGGATGGTGATGACGATGATGAGTGATCTGCCAGTCTCTGCCAAACCTTTTTACCTACCAGGAGGAGCAGGATTTTTAAGTCTTGACTTTATAGGGTTCTTATTTATCCAGGATACCCATGCTGCTGTATTAAAATTTGGATATGTTTTTCATTCTGTATCAAAAATCACATTTTACTCCGAGAAGAGTTGTTAAAAGATAATAGAAAGATGAAATAAGCAAACCTAGTTTCAACAGCAAATATATATGGTTTACTGCCTAATTCTTAGATTAACATTGTACCCTCCTCTGCATTTCTTTATTTGAAAATTCCTTTCCCAATGTATTTGTGGTAATTTTTCTTGCATTTGTTTACTTTTAGACTAGACATGCCCAGAATGATTAATAGATTCCATAATGGTCCATGATACTAGGATTCACACAGAGCCCAACATAGAATAATTGCTCAATAAATGTTTGTTAATATATTGAGGAACTTGGAGTTTTTCAGTGTCTTAATCCTAGTATGTCTTATTTCAAAGCATTCTCTAAAAGGTTTTTTTCTGCTGTTTACTTTAGGCTTCAAACTTTAAAAATAAAAAAAAATGTGGAATGCAAGTCTTGGAAGCAGTCATTCTTTTCTCTTAAGTGAATATATTTAACAGTAGCTGAACACAAACATACAATAGCATAAAAAAGCATTACTTTACACTATTAAAAAGTCTAGTATTTTTTGCAACAACAAAAAAATAGATTTTACTTAATGTTGAATGTTTCACTCTGGCATGTTTATATATATTTGCATTTACTTAATATCTCCATGGTTACAATTTAGGTATTAGAATTGCCCTTGCAAATAAGTATAATAGAAAACTTTACTAGATTATTATTTTTTATCAATGGAATTTTATTACTTTCTTAACCCATACAATTTATACCCACAGTATTCTTACAGAAGTATTAACATGAAAGCAAAATTTGCTATTAATTTGTTGTCATATATTATTTATTTTAACATAATTGTTATGGGAAAAAAAGCATTAATTCCTTTGTGTTTCTTTTCCCCCCACATTGGTATTTGGAAATCACTAAGTTGATGATCTGTGTCATACTTAGTGTAGTATAATATTAATAATAGTTCAAATTCATTAATCACTTTATGCCTTGCATAGTGAGTGTTTGACATGCATGAATCAAGCAGTTTTTAAAAGTTAGGTATGATCTGGTTAAAAGGGCATCCTCTGCCAACAGAATAACTAGGTAACCTGGCTTCACCACTGGCTAGCCGTATGACTGTGTTCAGGTTGCTTAATATCTCTGGTCCTTAGTTTCTTCATCCCTAAAATGGGGATAACAGTGTCTACCTCATAGAGCTGATGGTAAGGATTAAAAGAGCTAATTCATTCAAGGTGCTTAAAATCATGCATGTCACCCTATAACCCATATAAAAATGTGCGCAATTATTTGTTATTCTTGCTATTAGCATCCCCAGGATTATAGACAAGAAAAGTGAAGTCAAAGAGAATAAAAAATTTGCCCCAAGATGTAGGTGAGAGCAGGAATAGAAACTGCATCTCACCCACCACACCAGACCACTGCCCATAGTTCTCCTTTCTCTAACGAAGAGATCACATAGCGTCGTGGATGCACAAAACAGGACTTGACACACAAACAGCGTACTGTGTAGACCATACTGGCTATAGGAGAGGAAGTGAGTTCACCCCTCCCACCTGTGCATGGACCTTGGGCAGCACCTGTGTACTGAGCACGCAGCTCGCACATTCTGCATTATTTTTTTTTTCTTTTTTTTTTTTGAGACAGAGTCTCACTTTGTTGTCCAGGCTAGAGTGAGTGCCATGGCGTCAGCCTAGCTCACAGCAACCTCAAACTCCTGGGCTTGAGTGATCCTTCTGCCTCAGCCTCCCGAGTAGCTGGGACTACAGGCATGCGCCACCATGCCCGGCTAATTTTATATATATATATCAGTTGGCCAATTAATTTCTTTCTATTTATAGTAGAGACGGGGTCTCGCTCTTGCTCAGGCTGGTTTTGAACTCCTGACCTCGAGCAATCCGCCCGCCTCGGCCTCCCAAGAGCTAGGATTACAGGCGTGAGCCACAGCGCCCGGCCCATTCTGCATTATTAAGCCTCTTTTTATTATCTCCTCACCTCCACAGGCTCAATGACTTAGAGTGCTTTGTCTATAAAACACATGCATTGATTAACAGTTAACCAAAACACACATAAACATATAACAAAACAGTAAATGAGGATTGTGATCATTTTCATTATTGTAGGGAAATAAAAGTTCCCTCCATGGCCACCGATGGAGCCACCACTCCCTCCCACACTCCTGTCTGCCCACCTCCCCACCGCTCTCAGCCGACCCTGGGTTCGCTATGTCCACCGAGAGGTTTTATTCGGATACTGAGTGGTCAAGACAGACAAAAGAAAGCAAGGAATTGCTATAATCTGTCAAGGGTGGTTTCCTGATGTCCTGACCTCAGGACACTTTGATTATGAAACCGTGGCCTGAAAGCATTTTTTTCATGCATTCTTGCAAACAAACATGTGCTGAGTGCTTAGTGTGAACCACACCCTTATTGGAGACTGGTAAATGCCAGAGAAAAGACACACGAGGGCTTTCCTTGTAGAGCACAAAATCCTGCACGAGAGTCGCAAACCCATGGCCCCCGTGATACATATGATCTCTATCCAAGAGGCAAGATCATCCTTGGGAGGAATTATAGCCTTTGATGGAGGTGACATTGGAAATGGTCCCTGAACATCAAGCTGAGCACCAGTGACAGGGCCATACCGCTCCTCCTGCTCAGTCTCTCTGCACTCTCTGCATCCATGTTGAATTCCAGGTTAAAAAAGTAAATTTCTTATTTTTTCTCAGAAAATGTTTCCAGCTTCCGTGCTGCTGCTCACTTGGCCCCCTCATGCTCGCCTGAGGCAGCTCCCTCATGCACACAGCTTTGCCTTTCAGCTCCTGTCCTTCCAGGAAAGAGGCCCGGGTCCCTGGAGATCTGTACGTTGCTAAGTGGCTTGGGGCTCCAGGCAGTGGCACATCATTCTGTCCTACGTTATGGACTATGAGTTCAGTGGTGGCACACTCTGTCTTTTCCCTCTTTGTAAACTAATTTAAAGATAATTCAGCTCCTGGCTCATAAGTGGCAGACGGATGGGAAATGAAAGAATAGACACTTGCATCACCAATGAGGCAAACAGAGCAACTTGTGTTGAAAATGATCTCTGCTTTCATTCTCTGGGAGGTAGTTTCTCTCCAAGACTGGCAAAATTCTAGGCCCCCCATTTTACCACTTTAACAAGCCCAGGGAGAATTAAGAATGTCTGTTTTAGTTGTTCCAGCAAAATACTCGAGGGACTGTTTCTGATTTGTCTGGGCTTTGGTCAGTTGCCCACCTCTAGACTTAGTCATCAGAGAGAGTGTGGGGGCTGTTCTGGATCCCACGCGCTGAGAGGCTGAGAGCAGGTAATCAGGGTTTGTGACCAGACGAAAGAGAAAGGGGAGCCAGACAAGCGTCGCTGGGGAGACTGCACAGAGAGGCGACCCGACTCCAGCACACACCGTGCCCTGGGACTGTGGGGTGGGGGGCGGGGACTCTTCTCCCCTCAGAGCCAGAGTCGCTGCTCCACAAGGGATGACCTTAGGGAAGCAGGAACGGTAGCTGGGAGGGACACGCTTCTAAAGCAAGCCGGGCTAGAGCAGAGCTACGCTGCCCATTCGTGCCCGATAGTCAGCACGGTCACTTCTCGGCGTGGACGAGTCAGTGCCGCAGTCGAGGCTCCCCAGAAAAGCAGAGCCTGAGTCATGGGCCTGCCATGCGGGTCATTTATTAGGGGAGTGTTCCCGGTGCATAGGACTGAAGAAGTAAGAAGAGTGAAATAGGAAACTATGGTCTGGGCAAGTGGAGTTCAACCCTAGTGGGGACCCTCAGCGAAACAGTGTAGAATGCCTGCCTAAAATACACAAAAGGGAGAAACATTGATCCATTGGCCTCCGATCCCCATGGGAAAGGGAGGTTGCACGGAATCAACAGAGAAACACTGGGCCAGAGGTGACAGACACCTGCTGCAGCTGAGGCAAGTGGCTGCCAGGTCACACCTGTAGGCAGCTGGCTGCTGTGGCAGTGACTGGGTTGAAACAGTGGCCTCGACAATATGAGCACCCTGGGTTCCACTGTCTGTTCTGAGAGTTTCCATGATGATTACAGGGCAAGTGGATTTCAACCACCAAAGCTTCCATTTTTGAAGCTTCCTCTGTTTCTTTAAGGATCGTTGGTCACGTAGATTTAAAGCATGCATAGACACCTGGCCTTCAACCCTTGGTAAGTAATTGCCTGGGAGAAACACTTGTTCACACAAGAGAATGAATGTGTTTATCACTCCAAGCTAAAGCATTCCTTTGCTCACACATTTCAGATTGTAGCTTAGGGTGACCTCATGGATTCAAGTGGCATATTAAGGAAAAAACAACAACAACGAAAACAACAAAAAATTTTCCTTTTTGCTTCACTTACAAAAAACAAGTGATTTTGATGAAGTCATTTCCAGGAGTCAAGTTGTGCATCATCTGCAAGTGTCAGCTGCCTGTAGACATGCTTGATTTGCCTGATGCGCTTGGCAGCTCCTCTAGCTACTTGGAGCTATACTCTCTTTGTTTCCTCGTTACATGAGAGTTGGGTTGGCTCTGGAGACCATTACAGCAAACTATCTGTCTTTTCTCAGTTACGAGAACTAGATGAGAGACGTGCACAGCATGATTAATGCTGAAGACAAACTATTGAATCCTGTGAATTAGGATGAAGCATCAAAACTAGGGCAGTAGATATTTTGGATTTTCATATTTGTGTAAATATGTATCTAGCAAAAATTCAATTTCCTTTCTAGAAAGCTAGCAGGTAAAGCACACTTATCCACTAATTTCCTTTTGGCATTATTCTAAACTGATTTAGAAAGAGAAACTTTTTTATAAATAAACATTATATTTAGAAAGAATTTTGAATTTACAAAAAGTGCAAAGATAATAAAGTGTCTGTGCCCCTTCCACCCAGTTCCCCTATAGTGAACATGTCACATCACCATGTCCATGCTAAGAAACCGACACTGGCACATTCCTTTTAACTAAACTCCAGACTAAATCACGTTTCACCAGCTTCTCCATTGATGCTCTCTTTCTGTTCCAAATGCAGTCCAAGCGCTCATGTCTCCACACTTGCCTCTGGCCTGTGATTGGTTTTTAGTCTTTCCTTATTTTTCATGATCTTGACAATTTTTTATTTCAGCATATTACAAGGTACAAATGACAAAAATGTTTAGGTTACATATATTGTCTTTGCCCCACCCGAGTCAGAGCTTCAAGCGTGTCCATCCCCCAGACAGTTCACAGTGCACCCATTAGGTGTCAATATACCCCTCCCCTCTGCCCCCCTCCCATCTGCCCAACAACAGATAAATGCTACCACTATATGTGCATGTAAGTGTTGATCAGCTAATACCAATTTGATGGTGAGTACATGTGGTGCTTGCTTTTCCATTCTTGGGATACTTCACTTAGTAGAATGGGCTCCAGCTCTATCCAAGAATATACAAGACGTGCTAGATCACCATTGCTTTTTGTAACTGAGTAGAACTCAATGGTATACACATACCATATTTTATTAATCCACTCATGTATTGATAGGCACTTGGGTTGTTTCCACACCTTTGCAATTGTGAATTGTGCTGCTATAAACATTCTAGTGCAGATGTCTTTTTTATAGAATGCCTTTTTTTCCTTTGGGTAGATGGTCAGTAATGAGTTTGCTGGGTCAAATGGTAGTTCTACTTTTAGGTCTTTGAGGTATCTCCTTATTATTTTCCATAGAGGTTGTAATAGTTTGCAGTCCCACCAGCATTGTAGGAGTGTTCCTATCTCTCTGCATCCATGCCAACATTTATTCTTTTGGTACTTTTCGATAAAAGTCATTCTCACTGGAGTTAAATGATATCTCATTGTAGTTTTGAGTTGCATTTCCCTGATGATTAGAGATGTTGAGTACTTTTTCATATATTTGTTGGTCATTAGTCTATCTTCTTTTGAAAGGTTTCTGTTCACATCCTTTGTTTACTTTTTAATGGGGTTGTTTGATTTTTATATTGCTGATTTTCCTGAGTTCTATATAGATTCCAGTTATCAGGCCTTTTTCAGATGTGTAGCATGTGAACATTTTCTCCCATTCTGTAGATGGTCTGTTTGCTCTTGTGATAGTTTCCTTGGCTGTGCAGAAGCTTTTTAATTTGCTAAGGTTCCATTTATTTATTTTTGTTGTTGCTGTGATTGCCTTTGGGGTTTTCTTCATAAATTCTTTCCCCAGGCCAATGTCTATAAGTGCTTTTCCAACATTTTCTTTTAGAATTCTTATAGTTTCATGTCTTAGGTTTAAGTCTGTTATCCACTGTGAGTTGATTTTTGTGAGAGGTGAGAGGTAAGAAGTGTGGATCCTGTTCCAGTCTTTTGCATGTGGTGATCCAATTTTCCTGGCACCGTTTATCGAAAAAGGATTCTTTTCCCCAGTGTATGTTTTTGTATGCTTTGACAAAGATCAGATGGCAATATGAGGATGGCTTTATATCTGGGTTCTCAGTTCTGTTCTATTGGTCTATATCTCTGTTCTTGTGCCAATGACATGCCGTTTGAGTTGGTATAACCTTGTAGTATAGCTTGAAGTCTGGTAAATTAATGCCTGACAATTTGCTTTTTTTGCTTAAGATTGCTTTTGCTATACAGGGTTTTCTCTGGTTTCATATGAAGCGTAGAATTATTTTTTCTATATCTGTGAAAAATGATGTTGGTATTTTAATAGGAATTGCATTGAATCTGTAGATCACTTTGGGTAGTATAGACATTTTAACAATGTTGATTCTGCTGACCCATGAGCATAGTATGGTTTTCCACCTGTTTACATTCTCTGCTAATTCCTTTCTCAGTGTTTTGTAATTTTCCCTGTAGAGGTCTTTCACCTCCTTAGTTAAATATATTCCTAGGTATTTTATTTTCTTTGTTGCTATTATAAAGGCTACTGAGTCTTTGATTTGATTTTCAGTTTGACTGTTGTTGGTGTATATGAATGCTACTGATTTGTGTACATTGATTTTGTAACCTGAGACTTTGCTAAGTCTGTTTATCAATTCCAGTAGTCTCATGGCAGAATCTTTCCAGGGCTCAGTTTCCAGGGTTTTTCTAAGTCTGTCACAAGGGGGCTCCAAATCCACATCCTTCATGGCTCTGTGTTTGTGAAAATGAATCAAAGGTTAAGAATGTGTTAGAGCAAAAACTCCATGGTAATAATAATGATCCAACATGTCAGTGGCCCACTTAATAATCAGTTATCCATTCAACTAGGAGAAAAGAGAAAAGAAATCCCCTTTTGTTTGAAAGGAATACGGAAGCTGTTAAACGCATCCAGACAAGTTTCTTCAAGGTTATCTCAATAAAAGTGGTAAATAAATCATCCTATTGACATTTGATACTTCAATTAGTACAGGCTTGGATAAGAAAAATCTGTAATCTTTAACTTTTTCCTATTTAATATCAACAATTATTTAATTTTTGACTTTGCCTGAGTACTTGTAAAACAGTTTCAGAACCCTGTCCTCTATAAAGTTTTACAAGGATAACCTCTTCTAACTGAAATATAAAGAAAAACTGTAGATTATAGATCATGCCGTATCCTGTCACTTAAAGCCTCGGATTTAAGATCTTTTGTAAGATCATGATTAATTAATTCATTACCTAGTCTTCTTGTCACAGAATTCTTAAAGTCTTGAGATGGAACCTCAAAATTTTTTTCCAGAAAGTGAGAAATTCTTTCAGGGCTATATTATGTGTTTTTATAATAGGTAATATAATTATAATGCTAGAGGAAATGCCTGACAATTGATTGCAACTAATAGATAATAATTGAATAAACAGTTAAAGAAGTACTACAGAAGACTGGTATTCCAGTTTAACAGTGGTATAGTTTGGACAAATCACTTCAAGATAATCATACTTGTTTGATGGGGTTTTTTTGTTGTTGTTTTTTTGTTTTTGTTTGTTTTTTAAGAATTAAGTCAGATAGTATATAAAGTTCTGAACACTGTGCCTGGCACATGGTGGGAATTTAATGCTACTTTTTATTATTGTCACTTGTTTCACTCAGAAGACAATGGAATAATGGAAACAATTAATTTAATCTTCAATGGAAAGATCCAGAGATATCCCTGTTGATATTTCTCAACTGATTCTGAATTGGGAGCTTCAAATACCAGCTCTAAATGGTGCAATGTCTTCCAAATCTGTCTGTGTGGAGGAAAGGGTCATCAAAAGTGATAGATGGGCCCACCATGCTTGGACTGGCACAGCCTGATATTTCGTAAGATGATCTGAGTATGTATTTTAGCAAAAACTACAGAAAATTATGTTTTTTGAATGAGTTCAAAGACTTAAAAGGAAATGAGAGAGGCTTGATTTTAAAAGGAAATGAGAGAGGCTTGATTTGCTTGTACACATCTACTATATATTTGACTTTTATCCCAGAGAAAAGAAGCATAAATAAGAATTATTGAACTTAGCAATCTTCAGAAGTCTTTTTGCTTCTGTCTGATTAATAAGATGGTAAAATTAGACAATCTAATTGTAGTGTAGATAAATCAGTTCATAATCAACTCTGACACACCTTACACTCAGAATTTCTAGTTTATTGTTTAACACAAATTGTTAACATTCTAATGCCTATTCATTTATGACAAGGGTTTTTACAGCTAGCCATCAAGACCAAAGCCTTAGACAGCATTTGTAACAGTAGATGGAGAGCACATGTTTGGTATTTTCCCTGAATTTTAAAGAAAGCTATTCAGTGCTTATTTTCCAAGATAAATGTGTAATTAAGACATAGGGACTTTCATCAAGAATGTAGTTACATGCCTGAAGCATTTCAAGGTGGATTCAGGAATAATATTCATGCTTAACCTTTTGAACCTTTCCAAAAGCTAAATTATACTTTTAAAGGCTACAAATTGGAACAAAGGCTAGCATAAGTGATTAATTAATACATGTATACATATATATGTACCATACGTACATAATTAATAATAGACACATGCACCAGGCACTGTGATACATATATTTATATATCACTGCATTTGATTTTAACATCAATTTTATAATACAAGTATTAAGATTATTGTCCCTATATAACAGATGAGGACACCAAGAGCTTGATATGCTAAATCAGTAGTTTCCAAAATATTTGACAGTGTACTATTTTAATATGCAATGATTGATATTTATAAAAGAAACCCTTACCAATGATGTAAAGAATAAAGCTTAATAAAAAGCATAATTTTAAAAATACCCATTAATGCACATCATGAACATTGGAACTAGACGTTTACCGATATTATTGAATCTTATGGTCTTTTTCACTATTTTTTCCCTATTGCTTCCACTCAAGAATTAATTATACTCCTAAATTCTGATTCATTCTTTGAGTCAGAAGTATAGCTACTTTCTAAAGCCAGCTTAGCAATTAATTTATTTATGGTATTGTTTTAGTTTTTGTAAAACTATGTTAATATTTTGGTAGTATTAGATTTAACATAAATACTATTAAGATAATTCCTGGATTTTATACTTTCTGCTAAGTATTCAGCAACTGGTGTTGTGGTTAATCATAATTTCATAACAATCACTTACTTTGTGATGAATCAGAAAAACTCAATGTTGTAAAAAGGGTTTTCTCAAAACTGGCCAAAACTTGAGATTGAACAAGAATACCATTAAATTTGCTTTCCTATAGTTTTTTCTTTTACCACTTTATTATGTTGTCAATGGGCATGCTGAAAACTGTAGTACACCAAAAACAGATTTTCTGCTGTTTGTGTCTCAGAATGAGCAGATTGCAGACATCTCTTCCGATTTCACTTTGGTTACTCTTGCACTACACCTGTTATTTACCAGACATTGGCATGTTATATCATTCACTATTTTCTATCTGAATTGTCGATAGATTAATAAGATGGCCCTTATTAATCCCTGATCAAATATTTATTAAACATCTATTAAGTGCTGGAAACTTAATAGATGCTTAATAAAAATGTTTAATAAATGTTTAATAAACATGTTTACTAAATGTTTAAACATATTTAATAAAACTCAAAGCTGGGCCTTCAAATAGGAAAGATATAATCCAGGGTGTCAGGAGACCACACAATATGAAGAGGACACATGTGAATGTGCTCATTTTTAAAATGTGTTCAATAAGACATTTACACAAGCAAATGGAATCCAGGATATAGGGGAGTCCTAGAGGACTTTGTGAAGACACTGTGGGTGTCTGGGACTCTGGATTTTGACCCTTCCTATCAGGAAGTTGCTGCGCAGAGCAGGCGTCAGTGGAGGCTGAATGTCAGGCACTTCATGTGCCGGGCACTTTCCCATGCCAGCCCTTGTGGCCAGTGATGTCCTCGTGCTGAATACACAGACACACAGCCCTTTGATGAAGGCTTGAGAGCAACTGAAGGGGAAGTACAAGGTGAGCCTGGAATAGCTTCTTATGCTAGACAGTAAGGAACTGCCCCCAAACTGACAGGGACAGGTCAAAAGGACACAAAAGCCAGCCCAAAGGAGTAGTTCTCATGGGGAAGGGGATTTGTGAGTGAAGATCTCAAGGAACTGAGAAAGTTAGCTCAGTGGATAGCTGGTGAAGAGAATTCCAGGTGGAACAAACAGTCCTAAAACGAAAGCACAGCTGCCATGAGTTTAAGGATCAGTAAGGAGCCCCGGGTGGCTGCAGGGAGCAAGCAACAGCAAAGCACTGGAAAATGCTGCCCAGGAAGGAGCTGGGAGCCACAGTGGGTAAGGCCTGGTGGCTCACTTCTAAGAATTTGGACATTAACTCTGAAAGAGAGGAAAGGCAATGGTGGATCTTGAACAGAGGAGAGTCCTAGTTTGACTTGTGTTTTGAAAGGGTCCCACTGGCAGGTGTGTCCAAAATAGACCTAGGTGAGCTTAAGGACACCAGGTAAGAAACTATTGTGATGTTTCAGGTGGTGGAAGATGGTGGCTCCTAGATAGCAAGTGGCGATATTTGGGAGGTGGGGCCAACAAGATTTCCTGTTGGGTTGGATGTGCATTGTGGGAGAAGGACAAGAGTCAGGATGACTTCAAGTTGGCCTCTAATAATATTCCAGACAACAGATACATGGAGAGAGACAATAGATCTGGTGTGGTAGGGGTGGATTCAAAAGATATTGAGGGCCTGACAGGGAAAATGTCGGGTGCTGGGACTCGGCCGCTTGCGGCCTCCCCGACGCTCCGCATCTCTGCCAGGCTGGGCATGGCCAGCGCTGCACATGGCCAGCTGGAGGGCTGGCGGCTGGGGCCCCGAGGCAGAGCTGCGGCAGCCTGCTTCCAGCCGCACTGCTTGCGTGATCCTGATTGGGTAATTTTTGAATCCCACTGTTTTTGATTGGATGTTAAAGCTTGTTGTTGTTTGGATGTTAAAGCTTGTAGTTGATTGGATGCTTTTTGAGCCCTGCCAAGGGTATAAAAGCAGGAGGATCACAAGGAAGGGGGGCAGAAGGGCTAGACGTTCAGAAGAGAGGGAGAGAGCTGTAACACTAGGTGTGCTGAGCCTGCCGGAGGAATAAAGACTGCTCTCTGACTCTTTGTGTGGATTCTTCGTGTACTGCTCGGTTCTTTCCCCAGTCAAGAGCTGTAACGCTAGCTGTACACGTTGCCGGCGCGGTGGCTCACACCTGTCATCCCAACACTCTGGGAGGCTGATGTGGGCAGATTGTGGGGGCGCCTCGATGGCACCTTAGCGGCGTCTCAGTGGCACCACAAGAAAGAAATTTCTCCTCCCCTTTGTGTGAAGTAGGGCGAGGCAACTAGCAAGCAGCACACTTCTGCCTCCGCTTATCTCTTGGGTTGTGAGGAATGGCGGAAGGGAGGTGGGATGCGCAGGGGTCTACAGGATACTAAGGAAATTAATCACTTCAAAGGTCAGCTCATGACCAGCGCGTGATCAGTCTGTGCGTTGCTAGGGCCCTTTGGGGATAAAAGGCGCGCCGCAATTCAGGTCGGGGTCCTTGCCTAAAAAGAGCGACCACTGCGTTGGGGCTCGAGGGCTTGGGCCCTGGCTAGCCAGACAATAAACTCCTCTTGTGATTTCACATCCTCAGTGTCTCTTTCCTTCTGCTCGGTGGGGTTGAGTAAGGCCGATCCCTAACATTTGGGGGCTCGTCCGGGATCGCCTTTCTCACAACCTGCCGGGCAGAACACGGAGTGGAGGGAGGAGTACGACTCTGCTCCCGGACTAGCCGAGAGCGGAGTCAGAGGCAAGAAACCCCGGATTGGAATACCGGCACAGGACCTAGGCGGACACGCTGGTGGGTCGCCGGTTGGGACCAGCTGGAGACGTCCCCTGGTTTCGCTGGAACTCTGGTACTGACCTTGTAGCCAAGGGCTCGGTCGGAGGAAGCCGGAGCTGACCTCGCAGCCAAGGGCTTGGTCAGAAGGAAATCGGGGAGGAGGTCCGGACTAGGGTAAGTTTATTGTTAATTTGTTTTCCGTACGTTATCTGTCGTCTGTCTCGTTTGTCGCCGGCTTTCGTGTTCTGTCGGAATGAATGGGTTTTGTGAGTGAGGTTGTTGATTCCGCAGGCCCACGCTAAGACCCTTGAGGAGACATCGGAGTGCCGAGGACTGGAACTGGCTAGATCAAAACCGGAGCCGGCACTTCCTTATAGTTGCTTGTCTTATGCCACCATGGGACAAGCCATGACAACGCCCCTTTCCCTTGTACTGGGCCACTTTAGAAACGTAAAGGACAGGGCCCGTAATCTGTCCTTAGAGATTAAGAAGGGTAAACTAGTCACCTTATGCGAAGCCGAATGGCCCGTGTTCAATGTCGGGTGGCCTAAGGAAGGGTCCTTTGACGGGACCGTGGTTGAGAAGGTAAAAGAGAAAATCTTTGGGCATCCGGGGCACCCCGATCAGATCCCATATATCGTAGTCTGGCAGGACCTGGTCAGAGACCCCCGCCTTGGATGCGAGCTTTCGTGCCCCCCCTTAGGGGACGTACAGAGATCCTCACAGTACAAGAGGCTGGGAAGAAGGGGAAGCCAGGTTCGTCACCCGCCAAGGTTCTCCCAGACTCTAACCTCTACCCTGACCTGACCGGGCTTGAATGGAATGCCCCCACATTTAATGCCCCTCCCCCTTATAATCCCAGAGCGGTGCTCGCGGCCCCAGCAGCCCCTGAGGTGCCTGCGCCCCACCGGGACGCCACTGGAGGGGAGGGAGGACCGGCCTATGGCACTAGGCAACGCACAGGTCGGACCCCAGACCCGGAGCCCGTGAAGGCATTTCCCCTACGGGCAGGAGGGCCCCGGGGAGACGATGGGACGCAGACTTATCAATATTGGCCTTTCTCCACCAGTGACCTGTACAACTGGAAATCTCAAAACTCAAACTTTTCCGATAACCCCAGGGACCTCATTAACCTTTTAGACTCTGTTCTTTTTACACACCAGCCTACCTGGGATGCTGCCAGCAGCTGCTCCAGGTGCTTTTCACCACAGAGGAAAGGGAAAGGATTCAGGGGGAAGCAAGGAAACTGGTTCCGGGAGAAGACGGCAGGCCTACTACAAACCCGAGAACCATTGATCGAACCTTCCCCCTCGAACGGCCACTGTGGGACTACAGTGAGGTGAAGGCAGGGAGCGTCCCCGGGTCTACCGCCAGACTCTGATGGCCGGTCTCCGCATGGCGGCGCGAAAGCCGACCAATTTGGCTAAGGTAGGAGACATCCGTCAGGGGCCCCAAGAGAGCCCGGCAGCATATTTAGAAAGGATTATGGAGGCTTTTCGACAGTACACCCCCATAGATCCCACATTAGAAGAGAATAAGGCTGCAGTTATGATGGCGTTCGTCAATCGGGCGGCCCCTGACATTAGACGTAAGGTACAGAAGATTGATAGATTAGGGGAAAAGACGTCGCAGGACCTTTTAGAGGTGGCAGAGAAGGTATACAATAATAGGGAGACACCGGAAGAAAGGGTGGAGAGGATGAGAAGGGAGGATAGGAAGTTCCAGGCCGGGGAGGCGCGGAAGGCAAATAAAGAAATGGCGAAAATTTTGCTAGCTGCAGCTGGCGGAGGGCGACAAGTGAGACCAGGAAACAGGGACAAGCTTCGGCGAGAAAGGCTCGACAGGAACCAGTGTGCCAACTGCAAGGAGCATGGGCACTGGGCATGGGAATGTCCCCGGAAGAAAGGGGGACGAGAGTTGGGAGGGTCCGAAAGGATCCTGATGGCGGGCCAAGCAGATGAGTAGGGGGGACGGGGTTCGGCTCCCCTCCTCGAACCCAGGGTAACCTTGCGAGTGGAGGGGAATCCAGTTAATTTCCTCATAGACACAGGGGCAGAACATTCCGTGCTAACCCAGGACAGGGGAAAACTTTCTAATAAAACCAGCTGGGTACAGGGGGCGACAGGAACCAAACCATATCGATGGACCACACGACGAAAGCTAGACTTGGGCTCAGGTCAGGTGAGCCATGCCTTTATGGTTATTCCTGAGTGTCCCACTCCGCTGCTAGGCAGAGATATCCTTACCAAGCTCAAGGCCCGAGTCCATTTTGAGGAAGAAGGGGTGACAATAACTGATAGTGAAGGTAACCTCCTCTCCTGCCCCCGGGTCACCCAGGTCCTGACACTAGCTCAGGCAGACAAATACAGACTATACCAGCTCACTGAACATGGAGGAGAAGCGATGGATCAATGGCTGCGCGAGTTTCCCATGGCCTGGGCCGAGACAGGGGGAACGGGGTGGGCCAAGCACAGGCCGCCTCTTTACATTGAATTAAAGCCCGGAGCCGAGCCGGCCAGAGTCAAGCAATATCCCATGTCCCAGGAGGCCAGAATGGGGATAACGCCCCACATTCGGAGACTTCTGGACAGTGGGGTTCTCCGGAAATGCCAGTCGGCGTGGAATACACCCCTATTGCCGGTAAAGAAACCGGGGGGAAAGGACTATAGGCCCGTGCAGGATCTTAGGGAGGTCAATGTGAGGACCTTGGACATCCACCCTGCTGTTCCAAACCCCTACACCCTGTTGAGCTCTCTCTCCCCTACTTTGTCGTGGTGCACTGTCCTAGACTTGAAAGATGCCTTCTTCAGTCTGTCGATAGTGACACGCTGCCAGGAGATCTTCGCCTTTGAGTGGCAGGATGAAGAGAGAGGGATCCACGGACAGTTGACATGGACGAGACTGCCCCAGGGATTCAAAAACTCGGCTACTCTGTTCAACGAGGCCCTCCAAGATGACCTGAGTGAGTACCGAGCCGACCATCCGAAGGTAACTCTGCTACAATACGTGGATGACTTGTTGTTAGCCGCCCCCATCCCCGGACTTGCCTGGAAAGCACCAAGGACTTGCTTAGGGTACTAGGCGAACTGGGGTACCGGGCCAGTGCAAAGAAGGCCCAGATTTGTAAGGATGAAGTCACCTATTTGGGCTATAAGTTCAAAGGGGGCCAAAGGTGGCTAACTGAGGCAATGAAGCAAACCGTGTTAAGAATACCTACCCCAACTTCTAGCCGGGAGCTAAGAGAATTCCTGGGGTCGGTAGGCTACTGCTGCCTCTGGATTCCGGGATTCGCAGAGAAGGCCTGACCTTTGTATGAAGGGTGTAAGGCGGGGCTGACATGGAAATGGACTGAGCAGATGGCGGATGCTTTTCAGGCCCTGAAGGCAGCCATGCTAGAGGCCCCTGCCTTAACGCTCCCAGATCCTACCAAAGAATTCCACCTTTATATAGATGAAAAATTGGGGATAGCTAAGGGGGTGCTTATGCAAACCCTAGGGCCCTGGAAAACGCCTGTGGCGTACCTATCAAAGAAACTGGATCCAGTGGCGGCAGGGTGGCCAGCATGCTTGCGAATGATCGCAGCCACAGCTCTGATAGTCAAAGACGCTGATAAGCTTACTTTAGGGCAGCGGCTGCTCATCACTACCCCGCACGCTATAGAAGGGGTTTTAAAGCAGCCTCCGGGACGATGGATTACGAATGCGAGGCTGACCCACTACCAAGGACTCCTGCTGGACGCTCCCCGCATCGAGTTCCGGGCCCCCACCGCCTTGAATCCAGCCACGCTCCTGCCCATCCCCGACTCGGCTGCACCTGAGCACGACTGCCTTGAGATCCTGGCCGAAACCCAGATGGCCCGAAAAGACTTAAAAGACCGCCCCCTTCCAAGCAGCGACCTGATCTGGTTCACGGACGGGAGCAGTTTCGTCCGGGACGGACACAGGTATGCAGGGGCGGCCATAGTCGATGACCAGGGCAAACTAGTCTGGGCGGCATGCCTCCCACAGGGGACATCTGCTCAAAAGGCAGAGTTGATAGCGCTGACAGAGGCCCTTTGCCGGGCCCAAGGGCAGAGACTGACGGTATACACTGACAGCCGTTATGCTTTCGGGACTGTGCACACACACGGAGCTCTCTACAGGGAGAGGGGGTTCATCACAGCAGAAGGGAAGGAGATCAAGCATAAGCCGAAATCCTCCGCTTGCTAGAGGCTGTCCTGCTGCCAAAGGCAGTAGCGGTAGTCCACACCCCGGGACACCAGGGTGGAGACTCAGTGGAGGCTAGGGGCAACGGACGGGCAGACGCCAAGGCTAAGAAAGCGGTGGGGGGTGCTACGCCGCCAAATATCCTACACATCGGCCTCCCGCCCCTGGGCATGGGACAGATACCTCCTCTGCCAGACTACTCCAGTGCAGACGAAGCCTGGGCTGCAAAACGACTAACTGCGCAAAAAGGTGAAGATGGCTGGCTGCGAGACGAAGAACGCCGCCTGGTAGTGCCAGAGACTCTGGGACGCCACCTGTTGACGCACCTACACCAGACCACACATTTAGGAAAGAGAAAAATGTTACAACTGTTAAACACCGCCCAGCTCAGGTTCATGTCACAGGGACGAGTGGCAGACGACATCGTCCAGGACTGCCGAGCCTGCCAAGTCATGCAGCCGGGGAGAGTCAAAGGGACCCATGCAGGTACAAGGGAAAGAGGGAGGCAGCCAGGACTGTTCTGGGAAAAAGATTTTACAGAAGTCAAACCTAGAAAGTATGGGTACCGATATCTGCTAGTTATGGTGGATACGTTCTCCGGGTGGGTAGAGGCTTTCCCCACTAAGAAAGAGACTGCTCTGACGGTAGCCAAGAAAATATTGGAGGAAATAGTCCTTAGGTATGGACTGCCAGAGGGAATAGGATCAGACAACGGACCTGCTTTTGTCAGCCAAGTCAGTCAGGGACTGGCCCAGGCTCTGGGGACCAATTGGAAGCTACATTGTGCCTATAACCCCCAGAGTTCAGGGCAGGTGGAGAGAATGAACAGAACAATAAAGGAGACCCTGACTAAATTGGCCCTGGAGACTGGCGGGGACTGGGTGACCCTCCTTCCCTTCGCCCTGTTCCGAGCCCGGAACACCCCCTATCATTTAGGCTTAACCCCCTTTGAAATCATGTATGGCACTCCTCCACCCGTAGTCCCCAGGGTAAGCCCTGAGGCCCTCCCAAGACACCCCAAGGGCGTGTTGCAAGCTGTACGAGCTCTGCAGCGCGTTCACAGCCAGGTATGGCCTGCCCTTCAGGCCATACACCGCGCCGCGGAGAAGAGTGCCGGACATTCACATCATCCTCACCAACCAGGGGACTGGGTGTGGGTGAAGAGGCATAACAGTAAAACCCTAGAGCCTAGGTGGAAGGGGCCCTTTCAAATTATTCTTGTTGCCCCTACTGCCCTTAAGGTCGATGGAATAGCAACCTGGATACATCCCTCTCACGCGAGGCCTGCTGACGAGGACGCCCAGGAGCCGTGCCGAGATCAGTGGAAGGCGACAATAGACCCGGAAAACCCCTTAAAGACCAGACTGACTCGAGTAACCCCGACATAAATGAACTCGTGGACCCCAGTTCTCCTAGGGATACTCGCCGTGGTGCTCGGAGTTGGACTTGGGATTGTAGCACCTAGAGGCTGGACTCCATTGCAAAGATGTATACTGGGTGTGTTTTATGTCTCCTATGTGGGAATGTTGGGGGCCCTCTGTTTGTGGGCGGGGTATGGCAGCCATAGTGAATAATGACAACCCACATCAGCCCCACAATCTCACCTGGGAAATCACCAACCTAGAGACCCACGAGGTGTATAACACGACCTCGGGGACGGCTCCGCTCAATACTTGGTGGCCAGACTTATACTTCAATCTGGAAAGGGTCAGTCCCTTAGAAGAAATGGAGGGAGGTAAATGGCGGCAAAACCAGAGGCGGGTGTCCATGAGCCGAAACGGGTTCTATGCATGCCCAGGGTTCAGAACCGGAGCCACGAGGCGGCCATGTGGGGGAGTAGAAGCCCTCTACTGTGCCGCGTGGACATGCGTAACTGCAGTGATGGGGAATGGAAATGGCCAGTAAAACCCCTGCTCGTTGAAATGTCCTGTGTCCGGCCCTGTACACGAACCAGATATGCTGCTGATTGTAACCTTATACGTGTGAGGTTCACGGCTAAGGGAAAGACAGATAGACGGTGGATCTCAGGACTCTCATGGGGAATTTATCTTCATCAAAACCCTTTATATGGTACCATAATAGCTATCAAGGTGAAGGCTTCCCCACTCCCAGTAGCAGTAGGACCTAACCAAGTGCTATACCCACGGGTGGCCACCGCCCGTCCCACACCAGCATCATCAACACCAAGGGACTTTCCCTACACCGGGGGCGCAGAAAGCTCTCCAGTCCCCGGAGAGTCTGAGAGCAGAGAGTCCCAAGCAGGCAGAGGAGACCCTCTGTGGAAAATGTTGACAGCCGCATATGAAGCCCTAAATCGTTCCAACCCAAATGCTACCGAAGCATGCTGGTTATGCTATGACATAAGACCACCCTTTTTCGAGGCTGTGGGACTGGCTACTGACTTCAATCTGTCCGCTGAAGCCTCCCCTGAGACATGCCAGTGGGGCCGGAGAGGGCCTGGCCTTACTCTCCAGTCAGTTCTTGGCAAAGGTACCTGCTTGGGGGCAGTACCGCCCAGCCACGCACATCTCTGTGTGAGAGGTGACCGCACTATAAACCGGGCTGGGGCCCAGTGGGTCATCCCCGGTCCGAGTGGCTGGTGGATTTGCTCCAAGACGGGCTTAACTCCTTGCCTAAGTCTGGCGCTCTTCAACGAGTCAGAAGAATATTGTATAATGGTTTTGGTGTTTCCTAAAATAATATACCACACCGAAGAAGCTATGTATACCACCAAAGTAGGCCAAGGCGTCAGCAGTCTAATTTTCCACAGAAAAAGAGAGCCCATTACTGCCATCACTCCGGCTACCCTATTTGGTCTAGGGGCAATAGGGGCGGGAACTGGCATCTCCTCCCTAGCCACGCAGCAAAGGGGATTTAACTCCCTCAGGGCGGCTATCGATGAGGATGTTGCCAGGATTGAAGAGTCCATCTCCCACTTAAAAAAGTCTTTAACCTCCCTCTCGGAAGTAGTTTTGCAAAACCGGAGAGGGTTAGACTTGGTGTTCCTGCAACAGGGAGGGCTGTGTGCGGCCCTCCGGGAGGAATGCTGTTTCTATGCCGACCACACGGGTGGTAAGAGAGTCCATGGCCAAAGTAAGAGAAGGGCTTGCTCGTCGCAAGCGAGAATATGAAGAACAAACAGGTTGGTTTGAGTCCTGGTTCAGTAATTCCCCCTGGCTGACTACCCTGATTTCCACGCTTGTAGGACCACTGGTGATCTTACTCTTAGCCCTGACATTTGGGCCCTGCATAGTAAACAAACTCATAAGATTTGTAAAAGACAGGGTCAGTGCTGTTCAGCTTCTGGTGCTGCAACAGCAATATCAAAGACTTGGGACAAATAATGCAGACCTGGAACTTATAAATTACCCAGAAGACGAGCAAGAGTGCTCGTCAGCGAGGTAAAGGAAAGGGGGAACTGTGGGGGCGCCTCGATGGCGCCTCAGCGGCGTCTCAGTGGCGCAACAAGAAAGGAATTTCTCCTCCCCTTTGTGTGAAGTAGGGCGAGGCAACTAGCAAGCAGCACACTTCTGCCTCCGCTTATCTCTTGGGTTGTGAGGAATGGCGGAAGGGAGGTGGGATGCGCAGGGGTCTACAGGATACTAAGGAAATTAATCACTTCAAAGGTCAGCTCATGACCAGCGCGTGATCAGTCTGTGCGTTGCTAGGGCCCTTTGGGGATAAAAGGCGCGCCGCAATTCAGGTCGGGGTCCTTGCCTAAAAAGAGCGACCACTGCGTTGGGGCTCGAGGGCTCGGACCCTGGCTAGCCAGACAATAAACTCCTCTTGTGATTTCACATCCTCAGTGTCTCTTTCCTTCTGTTCGGTGGGGTTGAGTAAGGCCGATCCCTAACAAGATCATTTTAGCTCAGGAGTTCGAGACCAGCCTGAGCAAGAGCAAGACCCAGTCTCTACTAAAAATATATAGAAAAAATTAGCCAGGCATGGTGGTGCATGCCTGTAGTTCCAGCTACTTGGGAGGCTGAGGCAGGAGGATCACTTGAGCCCAGGAGTTTGAGGTTGCTGTGAGCTAGGCTGACGCCACGGCACTCTAGCCTGGGCAACAGAGTGAGACTCTGTCTCAAAAATAAATAAATAAATAAAAAGATATTGAGGCATAAAATGAATAAGAGTTAGTGATTAGATTTTTATTTTAACCATAAATGCATGTATTTACTAGATTAAGAAATGTTTCATACAGTATTCTACTTTTATTTTGAGACCCTCCCCAAGATGAATCCCTTCCTACAGGTAACCTTGAACTAGCTATCTCATTTCCCTTGTTCTGAATCATCAATTTCTTCTGTGTATTTTTAATGTATTACATAGTAATTATAAAAGATAAATATTGGGAGGTATAAATCTTAATGTTTTAAAAATACTGGTAATTAGGAACAAAAGAGCAGGAACAAACTCATGTGTGTGTGCACATGTGACGTGTGTGTAGTCACATGTAATTTTTTCTTTTCTGGCTCCTTTTAATGAACTCATTTTTCTCTTTTTGCAGTTAAGAACCAGACTTAACTGGGATGAATTGATAGGGAAGAGTTCCAGCATCTTCACACTAACCTGGACATATTTTTGTAAGAGTTCACCAGGCAAAATTGCAAAGTCAACGATTATCTGTTGCTGCAGTGTGTACAGTTAAGCGTTACAGCTCTTATTCATTTGACCGGGAAAAGAACCGAGCCGCACACGAAGAGTCGAGCCGCACACGAAGAGTCGGAGAACAGCCTTTATTCTTCTACAGCAGCCTCAGCACACCTAGTGCTACAGCTCTCCTCCTGTCTTCCGATGTTCTCCCCTTCCTGCCCTTCTGCCTCTGCTTTTATACCCTTGGTAGGGCTCAAGAAGCGTCCAATCAACTACAAGCTTTAACATCCAATCAGCAACAAGCTTTAACATCCAACCAAAAACAGTGGCATTCAAAAATTACCCAATCAGGATCACGCAAGCAGCGTGGCTGGAAAACAGGCCGTGGCACGTGGGCCTGGGGCATTCCGGCAGGCAGGGTCCCCGCCAGGCTGTGTGCCTCTAACCGGCCACGAGATTCGGAACTACGGGGAGGTGGCAATCGGCCACATCCCCATCGTCGACATTTTCCGCATCAATCAAACAGGTTTTCTTTCTGTGACCTTCCACCCTTTTTCCCTTTTTGCCTCCTCCTCGTCCCTTCATCTCTGGCAACTAGAGCTTCGTCACTGCTTTCTGGAAGACCAGAGCCTACCATCCAGAGCCTTCATCTTGCCTTCCAGATATTTCTCTTATTTCCCCATGCCCCATTTCCCCCATCTCAGTGCTGCAGACAAAATACGTTATAGCACTTGATACTAAGATACAAATGAATGAGTAAAAGCTTTAGTAAGAGCCTGAAATAGAAACTGGAGAACAAAATGCTATCTCCAATAGGAAAATTAGTGGGGTTATGTTCTCATTTCGGACCATCTCTTAACAACACACATACACACACCCCATAAAGTAAAAGGTCAAGAAATGAGCTCTGTGGCCACCTGTGATCTTTTATCCTTTCCCTCTCAGCCTATATTTTCACTCACACATTTAGTGCACGAGAGGCTTAAGCTTGGGTTCTAAGTGTACCAAAAATGCTGTTCTTCACTTCCTGTCAGTATAGTGTGGATTCACATTGTTTTCTTGGGAGGAATGCAACCTTGTAAAATTAGAAGGCAACATAGTATTGACTTGGCCAGGATGAAATTCAGAAGGAGATGCAAAGAACTAGTATACCATTAAATATTTTGAGAAATTATTTTGTTTTCCTCACTTAGAAATAGTTTAATTTCCCTGTATCAGCACTCAATTATTAGATAAAAGTACAAAAGATCATTCTCTCTCTTCTTTTGTAGTTAAAGCATATTTTCAATGACAACAAAATACAACAAATAGAAGTCCTTTAGATTGCAAACATAAAGTGTAAGAGCATTAGGCTCACTCCTGATTAAGTATCTAAGACTCTCCCAGTGCAATTACGTCTGTTTCTCTAATCTAGGATACAGAAAAGTGCCGGGCGGCTCCATGGCAGATGGAGAAACTGCCGAGGGAGGGTAGGAGGTTTCTCAACATAATGAGGAGAATCATAAAAAAGGAATCAAGGGTCTCTGACTCACTGTCTGGTTTTATACAAAGCCAGACCACAACTGGATGTTTAAATTTGTACCCAAATACCTCCAAACACAACTAACCACAGGGACTATGGGGAAATCA
This sequence comes from Microcebus murinus, assembly GCF_040939455.1. Taxonomy (NCBI): domain Eukaryota; kingdom Metazoa; phylum Chordata; class Mammalia; order Primates; family Cheirogaleidae; genus Microcebus; species Microcebus murinus. The sequence continues at coordinate 2,631,509 of NC_134129.1, forward strand.
AGCCACTTGGGAAAAAATATATAAGAACCGTAACCTCTTGAGCAAGTGTTAAGCGTATCCCAGAATTATGGCTGTGTCTTAACTTGGTTTACTACAAAACTATTATTTACATTATTATATTATCATAATTTAAGTAATATATTTATGTTAAACATAAAACTATTAATAAGAAAAGTTAGAGGCAGAACATTGGGGACTATGCTATCACTATCCTGAGACTAAACTAAAATCAGTGTTTGGGGGTAACTACTTTCAAAAAGAGAAGGCAACATAGGACTAAAGAAATGCAAACCAAAGAGCTTTAAAGTTGGCAGTTGCAAAATGGAAAAGTAGACGTTTTTGTAATCTATGGAACCGTGAGTTGCAGAGAGAGCCACTGGACCTAAGAAATTGAGGCATATAGGAAATATGCACATACATGCCTGTGGGTGCCAAGTAGACAAATGACAGTGATTTCCAGAGGGATACCTAGCAGTCTCAGTTCTGTATGAATTAAAAACAATCCTTAGAAAAAGAAAGAGCCAAATCTTTGTGAGATCATGTGTCTACAGCCCTGGTAAAATAGAATTTAAAATAGGAATTGATCCGGGCTACAGAAAAATAAAGAGAGCTATTTTGTGCATTTCACCATAAATTGTGTTACTGAATTGATATTTTAATTGCAAATTAAACCAGTGCTAATAAATGATGTGCATTCTATCAAACATTATCTTTTAGCTGCTCCACACACTCCAGTTCTTGCTGCTCTCTGCTTGGGTATAGGGGCATTCACGTGGCAGGTAACCAGTGGAAGGCATGCGGTCCCACAGCTGCCAGCAGTATGTTTTCATGCGGAGTCCTTCTGTGGGGACTTCTATTGTCCTTGACTCTTATGTTTCCTGCTTTCAACCAACCATAATGCCAGTGAATTCTGTATTTACAAAATTCGTGCCAATCTGCCAGAAGTTCAGACTAAGGTTGAGAACATGTTCTGAAAATCCCAGGAGGCCATAGATCAGCCCTGATTTTTTTTTTTTTTTTTTTTTTGAGACAGAGTCTCACTTTATTGCCCAGGCTAGAGTGAGTGCCATGGCATCAGCCTCACTCACAGCAACCTCAAACTCCTGGGCTCAAGCGATCCTCCTGCCTCAGCCTCCTGAGTAGCTGGGACTACAGGCATGCGCCACCATGCCCGGCTAATTTTTTCTATATATATTAGTTGGCCAATTAATTTCTTTCTATTTATAGTAGAGACAGGGTCTCGCTCTTGCTCAGGCTGGTCTCGAACTCTGAGCTCAAACGATCCGCCCGCCTCGGCCTCCCAGAGAGCTAGGATTACAAGCGTGAGCCACCGCGCCGGGCCATCCCTGATTTTAAGAAGCTCAAATTTTCCCCTCAAGTTCCTGATGAATATTCTTCCAAAAGAAGTCTTTGCAGAATATATCACCTTTTTTTAAACTTCGGTCTGGCTAAGACCCTACATTGCCATTAATCTGTCTTTGTCTTACCTTTCGGTAGTAGAGTATTTATTTTTCCTTCTTACTTACTAGTAGATGTGTCTTTAGACTTTCAGGAAACTGGCATTCATATTCAAGCAGATATTGTCTTTTATTACATAACTATGTCCTTACCAGTCAATTTGAATTGCCTCCAGCCATCTCCTATACATCATAATCATTGCACGTACACACACACACACACACACACACGAATGCAGAGTGTAGAAAATCTTGATTACACACTTTGTGGTATTTTATTGTCTTCATCAAAAGTGATTATCCAAATCCATTATCTCTGACCACTCGATTTTGAATGTGAAGTTGATGCTCTTCAATGAATAATATTCCTACCTAAATAGCATCTTCTTTTGGTATTCCCAGGAGGGTGATGCCTTGTGAAACATTCTAACGTAAAATGTGTAACATATTTTATAGAATCTCACTCTCTCTCTCCTCAATCTTTCTATCATAGTATAGAAATCAATATTTGGCTAACATTTATTTCAAAGTTATGTAAGACCCTTAAGACAGTCGTGCAAAAAGAGATATATAAACATTGATAATTCTTGCAAATAGCAATCAAAATCACTGCCTAGAAAAGGTTACATACTTATCCCAAATGAGATCCTTATTGGCAAATAGTAGCATAGGTAGTTGCCTCTTTAAATGAAGGTCATCTTGTATTACTGTAGAATAAAAGTCTAAATTATGAACTTTTTCTAATTACTCCATGTTTCTGTTACAATATCAAAACACATTCCTGAAGAACCATAAACTATTTCCATAAACCAAAAATGTGACTCAAAGGTCAAATAGCCTTGGCCACAAACTATTTACATATGAATGTTTAAAGTTATATCAAAGTGTCATTTTAAAAAATGTTTATATAATTAGAAAATAAACATTGTGCAAAAGATATGTAATCTCTGACTCTTCCCTGAAGTGTGTCTAAGCAACTCACTGAGTTCAAGAAATGCTGTTTTAAAGGAGATTTTAGAGTGGTTCAAACAGATTTATTATGACTTTAAACATCCTTTGGCATGTTCTAATTAATGTTAGAATTTTTACTCAATGCATTTTATTCCATCACTAATAGTTATTAAGAATTTAAGTTGTTCTTATTTTTTACCACAAAATACTACATTGACATCTTTGTGTTTAAAGCCTTTTATGTAATTATTTAAGGTGATCTTTTAGCATATATTCCTATAAGTATATTCCTATGACAAGGACATAATTTTTATTTTAAAGTTTCAGCTTTTTAAAAATAAAAATTTATTTAGAACATCCTGTGAAACTTGCTGCCCTATCATTTCTGCCTATTGACCCTTATTCACTCTGCTGTAATGACTTTGACTCCCAGAAGAATCCCAAATTTATTTTAGAGGACAAGTTAATTTCCAAATAAAGGCCAACTGAAAACAGTTCAACCAGCTAATGTAGTGTTTACAATTTTCCACTGTGTTTTCCCCCAAATCAATCATTTCACTCAAGTGCAGCCTTTGAATTCTTTAATACTTTCTGGAGCCAGATTGTTTTTGTTTTTCCTTGTGGTCTGTGCTGTCACTTAGCCCAGCCAAGACGTCTGGCTTTTCTTGGATTCTCCTCCAGGCTCTTGCATTCTTTCTGCCGCATAATGTTGTTCAAATATGGTTTCTGCCTCCTCGTTCAAGCTGGATCTTCTACTTTTTTAGCTTCTCTGGTCACAGAAACGCGTTTTTCTCTGGACCAAACAGACCCTGTTTTCCAGTTCAGCTGTGTCTTCTCCCATGTCCCCTGACTGCCCTGCCCCTTGGCTCTTACTTGGAATCCTCTCGTGCCTAGGCACATGGGAGAGGAAACCTCTTCCAAACCACAATAGTCTCAAAGGTGTGGCCTGAGAAGAACCCAAGATCCTGGAGATAAACGCAACTGAGATTCTTCTCAACCATACTGCGATTCAACACTTGATAAATGCACTGTGAAAACATAAACTCTAGCTTTCAATGGTCTTCTCAGTGCTAAATCCGTATTGCAAATGAAAGATAGGTTAATATGAGTTAGTTAGCTGGCAAATGAATTTAATTTTTTGATAAAGACCAGGAAGAGCTGAGTGAGTTGCAAAGGAGATGGTTGTGGGAGGCTTCAGGAACCCATGAAACATACCGACTGCATTATTCACAGCAGATTTCTGTCTAGGTGAGACATGGGTTTAGCCAGATGCAGATGAAAAGACTAAATAGTTACTATGGCATTGGAGCATTATGGAAATAGAGGTCAATGGGAGTAGAATCCTGTGTATTGAGCTCAGGACTAAGAGATAAGAATCAGAAAACCTGGGGTCTAATCCCAACCTTGACAAGGACTTTACATATTTGGACAAGTTATTTTAACTCATGTTTCTCAATAACAAGTTCACTATGAGAAAAGTATGTAAGTTACAAAGCAATCTATCCAGGTCAAGTTTTTCATCTGGAAAAGAGGAGGAAGTAGAAATAAGTCACTGTTCAGCCTGCAATCCACGTCATCTTTTAAAAGTGTGTGTGATTTAATAGTTTCAAGTTTTTGCGGGGGCAAAAATGCAAAAAGTTGCTATATTCTAGCATATAACAGCTGGAATCATTCTAAAAGTTTGGCCAACTGAGACAATTGAGACAATTGAGATAAAAGCTTTGAGAAAATATAAATTGATGACCTTGCATCTCTCAGATTATTCACTTCCCATAAAAAGAAAAGTGCAAACTCAATCTGTCAACCACATGTTGACAGACTTGGGAACCATTCCAAAGGGAAGACAAGAGTCTTTTGCAAAACACTTTTTCAAACTCATCTCTAATCATCAGTGAAATTTCTTAGCAAAGAAAGTACTGTGACTGGGGCATAAGTGGTTGGGGAACAAAGCAGAGAGGTGACAGAATCTGTGGCCATACCACCCTGAATGGGCCTAAACTCATCTGATCTTGGAAGCTAAGCAGGGTCGGGACTGGTTAGAACTCAGATGAGAGAGGTGATGGAGTATTCTAAAGAGAAACAGCCAAAAGCTTTGGAAGACTTAAGAATTCACTAAAATAAATGTGGCTTGATTGTCCATAACCAAAAACTTGACCTTCAGTAAGAAAAACTGAAATGTAAAATGGAGTAAAGTATGCAATATATTTGTCTTTAAAGATAAATTTAATACAGTAAAATATATTACATATGCAATTTTATAATAAAATATTGTAGCAGAAAGTTTTTTTTTATAAATTATACAGTTTGCCAAAGAAGCATGTTGTTATCAATAGAGAAATATTTTCACTTCTAGAATAATTGCTATTCTAATGTGAAAGAGAAAAGCAAATCTATCTTAAGAGGTCTTTGAGGGCCTACTAAGTCAGTGCATGGTAAATATACCAAAAAGGCAATCCATACATTTTTGCTCTCCAGAGAAATAAGGTAATAAAATATTAGCCTGCAGGTCCAGGTTTTACATTTTATGTCATCAGTTTCCAACTTATATTCTACAATTTTACTTACAAGTTAGTAGTTGGAATGTTCTTCCCATAAAAATAATGTTCTGAATTATGAGATTACTTCATAGAATAACCCCTGTCCTGACACACACATATGTACACATATACATATCCAAAAAAGCCTCATACTCTTTCTAATCACAAATGTGACATGACATAGTACAGCATAGGCTTTGGCAATAGAGTATGGAAATAACCCACAAGCAATGGTTAGGGGCTAAATGAGTGGCCTTAGGAAATTTGCTTAATTTCCATTAACTTCATTTTACTCATTTGAAAATGGAAATACTAACAATTTCACCATAGTGTGGTTGTGAGCATTAAGTAAGACAATGTAAGCAAAAGTTCTTTTTATCCTGTGACATGCTACAAAAATGTTGGTCATTAATGTACTCTAGCACTCTGTGTGTCAGCTAGTCTTTGGACAAAGTCACCCTTTGTAAACTATGTGGGAAACCAAGTGTTATTTGTCACATCTCTGTAGGGGGAAATGCACTGTGTAGCAGGAAGGGCCTGCAGGAGATCAAGAAGTACAACGGCCCTAGCGGTGACACTGCCTGCGGCCATCTGACCAGAAATGTTTCTCCACTGCCCCCCTCCCATTCCCAGCTGTAGTGATTGCTGCTTCCCCCACAAAATGAATATGTCTATTCTCACTCCCATATACTGTGTTGGCCATATTTTCTTCCTTTTTTTCATAATTTCCTAGACTCTATTGTCTAGTTGTTTCATGCATATTGTTAAGTTAAAAGGATTATGCCATGCTACTTGTTAAAGCACTTACGGGCACACATTCTTCAGAACGTTTGTCGGGGGTCAGAGAGATTGGGCTTAACTTCAAGTACAGCCTGAGCCAGTGGAATCTGTAGCCAAGGAGCAGGGCAGTGGTCAGTGGATGGAAAATGACAGAAGAGGAAACTTCAGGGGGACTCTGGCTGAACTGACCTAATAGGGTTCTTGCTGAAGACTGACCGGAGCAATAGGATGTTACCTGGGGCACAGGGGAGCATGAGGAACCTGATCAGATACCGATCTCGTGATCAGATAGGGTGGGGGTGGAGGGCTCTTGCTAAGCTGAGTTAGCAGGGTTCTTGGGAAAAACTGGATTTTACAAGGATATGTACAGATGGGCCTAGGAGAAGGTTCAGGAGCCTGACTCAAATTGGGTCAAGTAGAGAATTTTTGTCAACGTGACATTTGTTTCTTTCATTAATTCTACACTGGTTGGAGGTGAAATCCATTATTTTGCATCTGCAGACTCAGAGTACCCAGTACCACTCTAGGCGCAAAATAAGTACCTGACAAATGCTAATTGTAGGGGACAGGAAGGCACCTTCCAGGTAAAGAGAAAGCTCTCACAAAGCCAGAAGGTGAGACTGGGCTTGTTTCCTCCCAGGGTTATTATTTAGATTAGCGTAAGAAGGAAAGGCAGTAAGATCCAAACCACATTAAGGAGTGTTAATGACTACATAAAAGATCTATGAGCAATAGCCAAGCCTGAGTATTTGGGGCATAAGTCACTTGATAAAGATCAAGTTTCTCAAGGAACTGAGGAGTGTCATACATCAGAAGTCGCAGAAAAGAAAATTTTTAAAAAATTGGGGAAAGATAAAGGAATCTAGTAGGAAAGTAATTTTAAGAAAAGTAATTTCAGATTAATTCTATATTAAATAAATAAAAGGGAACTCAGAAATTTTAAATCACTTACCCAAGACTATAGCAGCTCACAACCATGGTAGAGCCACGGCTTGAACTCTATCATTGCTATCCCTAAACCAGGTTTCTCAGCCACTGTGTCATTGAGACTCCCAAATATGAAGAAAGCCTATTCACTTAGGTATTCTGATTCTATGTGGTTGGATGTGAAAAGAAAAAAAAAAAACCTAACCCTCTCTCCAAATTAATGCACATAGTGTTGCCTGCCGGACCCATTATAATTATGCCTTGTATTTTCAATCCATCCTCTCCACTCCTGCCTCTCTGTTGACTTCTGTTGTTCCCTTTACTGTCCTTGTTTTACCCAGCTGGAAACATGTCACTGTGGTTTACCCCCTCCCTAGCAGTGTGCGGCTAATTTCTTTGGTCAGGGTCAGAGGGGATGAGACGGCAAGAGGTCTGGCAAGTAAAGGGCTTGGTTGGGTCAATTTGGTTCCACTTTTGAACTTCTCTGCCGAACCCACAGCTCGTGATGCAAAACAATGATTAACCTTCTGCTTGCAACTAAAATGGGCTTCCCACCAAGCCTGGTGGTGCTGGACACACCCGGGCTGAGGTTCTCTCTCAGAGCAGATGTGAGCCGGGGTTGGAGAAGCAAATGGGCAATTCTACTTCCACCGCGTGTGCCGTGTGCCAGTCTGCCTGCTTCCTGCAAAGTGTTCCCTGTGCTCGTCATGGCAACTTTTTGAGGTGGAAGCATTATGATCGTCTCAGGTGGAAATATGGCCGTCCTCATTTTAACAAAATGCCCACACTTACACTGCTTTAAGTGACAGAACAAGAACTTATTTGTTTCAGTTGATCACAAACTCTGTGCGCTTTGCACCATGCCAGTTGCAGGGCAAGGGCCAAGACTAATCCAGATGTAAAAAATTATGGGATTGTAAACTTTCAGAATGAATCATTTTTTATAACAAAAGCTTTCCTTTTATGGGTGATCACTAGGCGCTGGGCACTTTGCATGAATTATATAATTTAATCCCTCACAACCTTATGAAATGGGTACTATTATTATTGCTAATTTACAGAGAAGGAAAAAGAGAAGCAAGATCACTATGCAGCACAAATAAGTTGTTTCAAATGTATTAAGGTCCTGAATTTGACCTAAATACCACCAAAATCATTTCAGAATGTTGGGTTTGGGACTTAGTAGTCACAGGTCCTTTCTTCTTGGTCCTAAATTTATATAACGCTCCACAATACTATACCACATGTTGAAGTTTCATGATAAATGCTTTCTCTCCTGATGTAGTATTCCTAAAAAAAGAAATAGCAATAACTGAGTAAAATTGAGTGGCTGAAAAAGCACATTGTAATAGTTTAGCCATAATATACTTTGAAAAGACACCTTTAGTAAAAATTGTCCTCTTTCTGGGGATTTTTTTTTTTTTTTGAGACAGAGTCTCACTCTGTTACCCAGGCTAGAGTGCCATGGTGTCAGCCTAGCTCACAGCAACCTCAAACTCCTGGGCTCAAGCAATCCTACTGCCTCAGCCTCCCCCGAGTAGCTGGGACTACAGGCATGTGCCACCATGCATGGCTAATTTTTCCATATATTTTTAGTTGGCCAATTAATTTCTTTCTATTTTTAGTAGAGATGGGGTCTTGCTCTTGCTCAGGCTGGTTTCGAACTCCTGACCTTGAGCAATCAGCCCGCCTCGGCCTCCCAGAGTGCTAGGATTACAGGCGTGAGCCACCGCGCCCGGCCTTTTCTGGAGATTCTTAACTCGTAATGATCTGAATTTGGTGGATGCATTTAATGGTAAATCAAGAAAGATTCCACAGATTTTATTAACAATGTGATTCACAGTGCCCTTAGCTAAGATGCCTTTTTAGGTAAGTACATGAAGTTTGAGACAAATGAGTAAACAAGCTAGGAAAGGCAGAATTTCTGCTACAGCAGCAAAGGGAGACCCCACCTGGTAAAACATACCACCAAGGGAGTTCTTGCCTCTCCTCTTCTGAAGATTCTCTGCTATCTATTAGTAAAAGAAACTCTCAAAGATCTCTTCACACGGTGAGTGACCAAGCTCTGTTTCCTCATTTTCTTTCTAGGTGAATTCACCCTTCAAACCCTTCAGAGGTATTTTTCTTCCTTGGTAGGCCAAGTGTGTATCCTGCAAAAGGGTGATCTTCAAGGCCACCAGGCGTTTCCTGAGTGGTGATGCGTGGCTGGGGCTGGAGTGATCTGAATTCATTTTCAAGTGCATCTCTCTCAGCGCTTGAGAAGGACCTTCTTCATAAGCAACCTTGGGGAAAAAGGAGTTACCTCTAAGGGGACATATCAGTCCAGCCGCAAAAACAGGGCAAGCAATAGCCATCATGATCCCATTAGTGATCTGGACCTCGTCCAGTTACTTCTGCAGCTTTTCTTTGGAAATATATCACTCCTAAAACCTCGCATATGTGCAATCTGTTATTATTCTGGGAACACACTGTGCTTGGCATCATCTGGTAGTCTGACCATCTTCACTTGCAAAGAAAGAGGAGAGGCTTGGGAAAATAAGTTACCTGTATTGAACAATTGTATTCCTGCAGATTATCTTTTCTATCTAGCTTGTTGTAACAGAATAAACTCCAAAAGTATTGTAAGTCTTCTAAATAATTCTGAAATAATCTTTTTAAAATCATTGCAAGCAGAGTCAGCTTTAGGCTAAAGTTTTCATAGGTGTGATTTATACTCGGTGAGCACTGGGCGTTGCCTTTGTTTCTTAACTGCATTCTCTCTTTCTAATTGGTGATTACAACATCGCTTTCTGTTACAGTTAGGTAAATATTCTTCCTTTAGGGCCAGTGAATTTTTTTCTTACAAAGATGTCAGCAAGGTGTAGTACACATTTGTTTGACCATCTCCCTCAGCCTTGTTTCAAATGCAATGCCTCTAAAGGTTACTCTGTGTCCTCGGGGAAGTTCCTGCGTCATCACGCTTCTGATCTTCAGACACGGAACCTTGACGAGGTCTTCCCAGTGCAGAGACGGTGATAATACTGTGTAGACGTGCATCAGAGTTATGTGTCCCAGGGATAGAAGGGGGGAGTTTATCCGTCAGTCTCATCCCATAATACCCACTGTGGCACCACCTGGGTCAGCTGTTGTCACTCCTGGGTACTCCCCTGTCTCAAAAGCTCCAGGCATGAAACAAGAGACAGCGTGTGCAGCTAAGGCCACGCATGTGCTGTCATGTTATAGCCACACGGAGCTGCTGCCGAGTAGCAGGAGGGCCAAGAGGAGTAAAATCAAATATCAGTTATCATAAGTAACATAAAAATCAATGGACTGAATAGGCATGTTTTCCCTTGGGAAAGAATATAAAAGTAGAATTCTGGATGGCTGAATTTTCCTGAAGAAAATGCAGTGCAGTTGTTTTGATGCAAAATGCACACAAGGAAGCAGAAGGAACATAGAGCTGGGCAGAATTCTTCAGTCCCATGCCTGCTCTTGCTGTCCCCACAGCTCACCTCTTGACATCTCTGCACAGTTGCTTTTGACCCCTGTCTGAGAATGCGGCCAAGCAAAGTGGGCTGTGGTTTCATTGATAAAATTCCTTCTTCTCCTAATGTTATGGCTGTCAGTGAGTCAGTATGTGGTCCTTCTGGGGTCTTCAGGCAATGCCACTGCCTTTCCAATGGAAGCCGCTGCCTGAGCTTTGGCTGGTTTGGGTCAGTGCCTGGGCTGCCTCCCGGTGGCTAATGGTAAAGGGAAGATAGCCAGGGTTATAGAAAAAGCTTCAGGCAGCATTTCTGGTGGGACGAAGTGAAAGAAGCCAGAGAAGAAGGAGAAAAAAGGCAGATAAGAAAGGTTCAGAGTCACTGCATGTCTCAGCATTTCAGAAGAGGGCCGGGGTTGTAAGCACGGCTGTGGCAGGCAGCGGCGGGGAAGGGAGGGATGATTATGCCACGAACGGAACATCGCAAATGCCATCTCGCATAGGTCACCTTGACCGTGCGTTAGTGTTCCCGGACAGAGGCCCGCCTGCCCGCCAGAGCCAAGGGCAGGTACGCTGGTGGGTCCTCGAGAGAGCCTACAAACGGTGTGCTGGACCACTCCCTGAGCTGTGAGTTTTGATCCTATTGAGATAAGAAGGAGGTTAGATAAGAGACCAAACATCCCCCTTGCTAATAATGAAGCTGATATTACAGGTTGTGGTTTGTGTCTGTGGCCTGGTGAACTTCCTAACACTGAATCTCAGAGTTAGGCAGACCTATCTATCTAGTCACAGCCGGGTTGGTAAAACTCCGCTATTCCCTGTGGGGTAATCTACTACTCTTTGCAGAGAGCAGAGCAGACCATTAGCTCTAGGTGGACAGGTGGTTCCATTAGAAAGGTGAGTGGGGCTAGGGGCAGTGGCTCAAGTCTGTCATCCTAGCACTCTGGGAGGCCGAGTCAGGAGGATCACTCAAGGTCAGGAGTTCGAGACCACCCTGAGCAAGAGCGAGATCCCACCTCTACTAAAAACAGAAAGAAATTATCTGAACAACCAAAAAATATATAGAAAAAATTAGCCGGGCATGGTGGCGCATGCCTATAGTCCCAGTACTCAGGAGGCTGAGGCAGGAGGATCGCTTGAGCACAGGAGTTTGAGGTTGCTGTGAGCCAGGCTGATGCCATGGCACTCACTCTAGCCTGGGCAACTGAGTAAGACTCTGTCTCAAAAAAAAAGAAAAAAAGATAAGTGGGAAATGTTATGTTATGCAAATCAAGTTGGTTATGTCAAACTCACCAGCCTAAATAATACAATCTTCTCCTTGGAAGCAGAGAGACCAGATGAGTTACCTTTACAATATACTTCCTTCCCCATAGACAGATGCATCACGAGGTGACAGATGCAAGTTTACAGGCAAAAGACCTGCTTTTCCTGAGTAGCACAATTCGCAGTTTGACCCGGACAGCTGCCCTGTGACCTGTTTTACTGGGCAGGTTTGGTGACAGAACCGTGACCCTCCCACTCATTGTGTTGCAGTAGGTTCGAGTCCTTGATTAGTATCGAGAATCATAAAGAAAGCGTGAGCAGGAAATTAACATTTATCAGGAAAATATACCTATTGGTTTACTGAATATAAAATGCTACATTTCAACGACTCTGAGAAGCATATTTTATCACATTTTAACGTCTTTAAAAATCACGATATACCTTACCACTGATGGGGAACATAGATTATTTGGCTAACTTTTCTTTCTTAGTGGTACATAAAGTAATGTGTCTTACAGTCTGGGTATCTTAGGTTAGATCAGTAGCAAATAATGAGGCTAGAATTTGTCACTTCAATGTATGATTCCAAACTTCAGATTATTTTCTAGCCAACAAATATAGTTTTACCTAACTATAAAAGCAATTAAGGCAACAGGTGTTTCATGTTCTATGCAAATTATTTCCTTCCTTCCCTGAATCATTTCACGTATGCCGTTTGGGATTTTGTGTCTCGCTTGGCCACATCTGTATAGAATTATGCTCCTTGGGAGTCAAATTCCTTCTTTCCCTATGAAGTGAGGCCACTTAATGAGTTCTGTGAAGTGGAGTGATGAAACATGTTTATCATCACAAGCTGAACTCGCGGCGACTGAATGCTCCAGCAGCTGGGCCTTGTTAGAAGAAGGACAAAGCAGGACTATTCACATTATGTTTTGTCAACTCTACTGAAGTGGAATGTGAGGGGAAGAAGCTTGGGAACTTTTTTATTGCTCAAGACTATTTCTTGCTGCAATTGAGAAATATGGGAAATAACTGAAGTGATATTTTGTTTAATAGTTGGTTTCTCAAGCAATAGTTTTCTGAAATCTTTTTAAATTCAATAAATATTGAGTGTCTGTTTTATGCACAGCATGAACTAGTTGCTTCAGGGAATAATGTGTTACCTGCCACTAAGAGCCTAATATGATACAAAAAGAGAACCCGCGAGTGCAATTATGGCTAATATACGGGAGAGTAAGAGAGGGCCAGAGAGACCCTATGGGGGTTTGAAGCAGGGTGAAATCGCATATGTATAAGGCAATCAGGAAAAGCTTAGTGGCAAAGCTTTGCAAGCTTGGGTAAAATTTTCTCAGGTAGAGATGGGATTGAGACTTCTGGTTTCCAATCATGGCTGGTTGTGTTTTTGGGGTCACAGTCCCACAGACAAATACAACTCTAAATGGCAGACAAAATATTTTCTGAAAATCTTTTATGGGTTGAAGAGATAAAATAACAAAGAATTATTAGACCAAAATTTGAAAAAACTCAAGAACTCAGATAAATAAATGACATATGAAAGACCCCCTTTTTTTCCCTAAGGATATTTGCTAATTGCCCAAAATTTGAACTTTAATTTTGATCACCCACATGTAATGGCTAGTTTAATAGAAGACTGCCTGCAATAAGTTCTTAATCCAGGAAGCTGCATAAATGGGTTAACAAAGAACCAGGCGTAAACCAGTTCTCAACCATATTTCGTATTAGATGGAAAGTCTGGGTATTCTACACTTTGGAAGCTATAACTTTATCATGTTTTCTATACAAAGAACTATGTGTTTGTTGCATTTATATGATATTCTCTAATATTATACTTAGTGGAAATGGAAAATATTTTCAAAAGCTAAAACCTGAATAGGAGCTACATTCTCACGGATGTTCCTGATTGGTAGTTTTAATTGATATGGTTTAAAAAGCACTAACTTGTAAAAATCATATCTGAAAACATGGTAATTAGAAGAGTAAACACTACCATTGTTTTTATTGTAGTACAATTCATTCATAAATGTTGGGAAAATATGATTCAGGAATTAATGAAATGTGGCTCATAAGATCATTATTTTATTGTATAACCCAATATTACCACATTAAAGACAGAAACAGGAGTTTGCAGGGTTTTGCCCTGAAGGAATGTGTGGACTCAATGGTTCACTTATTAGAGGCTGCTATCATGGGAGAGCTCTCTGATCTCCGGTAGGGATGTTTTCCAGGAAGACTTCCCAGTGTCTCAAAGTCTGTGAGCTTCCCTGTGTCTTGAAAGACAAGACAAGGCAAATATGGCCCACAGGATGGGAACTGGAGACAATGAGTTCACTTTGCCAGAGATGCGCCCCGGTGGTTATAAACAACCTGCTTTATAGAGATGGGCTTCCTGTTCTCTCCTGTCTGTCTACCTTTAAGTCCACCATAACTAATCAAAGATCTATACCTCTTTTGTTTTACCTTTGTTAATTGACAACTACTACCCCTTAGAATTTAGAAGTTAGCCCCTGAAAGACTTTGTACCTGTTTGTTCACCTAGATAGATTGGAAGCCCTTTGAGAGAGAGGACTTTTGACCCTAACCCACTACCTGTATCCCCTAGCAATTGCATTCCCTGATATGCAAATATGTTACCCTGACAACTGGTAATTGATGTCTGTGATTATAAAAACCTGTATGAATCTAACCATATTGCTGGTGTTTATGGAGATACACAGGTCTCCTAGGTACTCCCTGTTGTGTTATATCTGATCTTTTTATATATATAAAACTATAAACTATACCTTAGTCTCTGTGTATTCTTTTATTTCTCTCTGTTGCCTATCAATTTCCTTATCCTCTGTGGCGACCCCTATATTAGGGATTTGGCTCCATGGGGAGAAGTAGCTAATCTCCTCACTGGCCTGCCTCAAATTCTCTTCCCAGCACATAAACATTTAAATATTTTATTATAATTTAATGCAATAATGACTTACTAAGCACTGACTTGGTGTCTATTAGTTAAAAGAATAACAAAACAAAAAGAGAGAATTAAATTATCTCTGGTCAGTGATGAAAAGGTATTTGATAAGATCCAACTTTCATTAGAAATTTCACAACTCCTAATAAGAGTATGATTGGACACTTACTGTTGGAGCTTTTGAGAGCGTCTAGTAAATCATCCTGAAAAATTAAGAAAAAAAGGTGAAGGAATGGCATTTAGATAGCAATATGTTTATTACATTTAAGGAACACTACAGAAGATAGGGCTTGGTGAGAAAGCCAAATGGACCCATAAATTTAATACTGGAACTAGACGGTCATCTCCACCAAACCTTCAGTAATGCTACACCTGAAGGGTCTGGTCCACGTTAAGTGGGACAGCTGGAAGAGATGGCCAGCTAAGAGCTTTGGCATAGAGGAGAATTCCTTTTCTCTGTGAGCACCTTGTTCTGAAAAGGCAAAATAAATAAATAAATAAATAAGCTGTCTTGATCACGCTTGGTTTATACTCACTAATAAAATAAGTCCTCTGAGCAAAATAGAGGAAAGGATTTACCTCTACTTAGAAGTAGAGATATATTTTCTCCTACACATAAATTTTAATCTTATTTTGGAAGTGTTAACTTCAGCCAAAGCCAGCATCATGCTTACTACCAAAACACTCAGGGGTCCATTAAATGGATGGATAAGTTTAAGAATGCTTACAGTCACTAACATCATGACATTGTTTACAAATAATATCAATTTAATCTGAGAGGGAAAGAAACAAGATATAAAAACATAAGAGTGGAACAAAAATTCTTATGAGTTGCAGATGTCATGATTATGCAACTAGATAACTCAAATAATTAATCAAGTTGAACTTAATTTGATACAGTTGGAAAGTTCAGCCACTTGATGGTTGTGAAGTTAATCGGTAAGTGTCAAGAGCTTTACTGTAAAAAAGCAACAGCATATTAGAAATATAATGACATAAAAAATCCCATTTTCAGTCATAGTCATTACAACTAAAACAAAAATTGGAAATAAACTAAACAATAAATAGACAAGATTTAATGAGGAAAACTGCAAACTGCCATTAAGGGTGCTTGTGTGCCTACCACACACACAGATTACACATACACATGCTTGAATTAAGCGGAAGATATATTTTATTCTTAAATAGACTTAATATGATAAAGATGTTAATTTTACCCAGATTAATCTATAAGCATTAATACATAATTCCAATAATATACAAATAGGTTAATTTTCTTTGCAATTAAGCAACTTAATTCTAAAGTTGAAGTGGCAAAACAAACATTTGATAAGAGTCGTGAAATCTTTGAAAATGAAGAATTACAAAGGAGGATTACGGTAGCAACACCGGAAATGAAATCATAAAAAGTCGCAGTAATTTTAAAATTCTGATGGTGGCTGATGAAGAAACAGAGGTTTTAGTATAATAGAATAGAAGGTTGGGAATCAAATTCACATAGAAATTAAATACACACCAAAGGAAGTATTTAAATCTAAGTGGAAGAAGGGATGAACAAACAACTGAAGTTGGAACAAATGGTTAAACATCTGAAAAAAGATGAAAGTAAATCTCATCTGTATCCTTATACCAAAATAAATTCCAGAGGGATCAAGTATATACATTTAAAAACAAAAAGTGATTTTTGGAATGGGGAAGTGCGGTGGAAGCCAAACACAAACTCCAGATGCCACAAAGAAAAAATTGAATAAATTACCTATGCTGAAAATAATATTTTTCATGAGGAAAAACAGAAAAATACAAATGGAAAAATATCAAATAAATATTTTGTAATTTATTTAGCAGAAAAATATTTAGTTTCTTAGTATATAAATATTTCTTATAAATACATGACAAAAAGATCAATAATCAATAAAAACAATTTTGAGAAAGTAAAACAGAAATGGCTGTCAATGCATGAAAGGAAGTCCATCATCACTCATAATTAGAGATACAGACTCAAGCAATGACATAGTAGCTGTTGATCTGTCAAAGATCAAAAAGTTTGATAGACAGTGATAGACTGGAGCATTGGGAAATAGGCATTTTCATAGAATAATGGAGTTTAAACCAGTGTAAAATCTTTGGAAATGTTTAGGTAATGTTTATCAAAATGTAAAATGCATACAGTCTTTGACTCAGAAATTTTTGTTCTATAAATCTTGTTCTATCTATATTCTACAGGTATACGTGTACACATGTGCTCAAACTGGTGAATATATCAATGTTCACACAAACATTAATTTTTGTAAAAAAAAAAGTCTGAAAACATCTAAATTTCCACCAAAATGGACTAGCTAAACAATGGCACATACTTTTAGTATGTATCATTCTGCTCCCATTTTCCATCCTGGGGATGGATGGATAGATAGATATGCTGAAATGGAACAATGCTCCCATTTGTGTCACCAAATGCGTGTGTGCATGTAGATATCATTTCTGAAAATATATACCAATCAAAATTGGTAAAAGGCATTATATCTAGAGAAAGAAACCAGACAACGGAGGGTCTGGAGTGGGAGGAAAAGTTATTATTTTTGTGTTTTTTCAATTGTATAATTTCTTACACTGTTTAAATTTTTACTATGAACATGTTTTCTCTCAATAAATATAATGGATGTACTTGATTTTGCTGGTGCAAGTTTGGGTCAATGGGTAAGAAATAGCAAATTAAGTAAAATGATGTCACAGTGAGGACTATATTTTATGGCCCCAGAGTGTTATAATTTGAAAGACTCCAAGAGGACTGGGTCAGAGCTGGCTTTGCCCAGTGTGTTTTGAGGCAAACCTTAGGAACAACAGATAGTTTTCATGAAGGATCCGATTAATGGTCTTTCTGAATTATTGACCTGTGGCTTAGTCCATTCAGGCTGCTAGAATAAAAATACCATAAACTGGGTGGCTTATAAACAACAGAAATTTATGTCCTACAGCTCTGGAGGCTGGAGAGTTCGAGATCAAGGCCCCAGCAGAGTCAGTGTCTGGTGAGGTCCTACTTCCTGGACCTACATCCATAGATGGCGCCTTCTCCTGTGTCCTCACATGGTGGAAGAGGCGAGCCAGCTTTCTGGGGGCCTCTTTAGTAAGGACCCTAATCCCATTCATGAGGGAGTGTAACCCAATCACCTCCCAAAGACCCCCACTCCTAATGCCACCAAATTGGTGACTCGGTTTTAACTCATGAATTTTGGAAGATTCAGGCATTCAGACCAAGCAACCTAGCACATAAGTGAGGGAGCCATTGAATACCCCAAGCAGGAGACCAACCTCGTGAGATGCCATTTTACAACAGCCACTTTGAGATGAAGAAGACAGACTGGAATAGAGACAGAATGAAGTCAGAGATGCTAGTTAGGAGGCTATTTCAGCGGTACAGGTGAAAATTTGAGGGCCAGAACTAAGGCAGTGGCAGAGGAAGGCTACCTGAGGATTAATAAGGATGGAGAGATTGCAGGACCTAGAATCAGCCAGGGGTGCAGAGTCAGTCTGTGAGGACTCCTCGGTCCCTGGCTTGAGCAGCTGGGTGAATTGCTGTGTAATCAAATGGAAAGACAGAGGAGCGGTGGGTCCGGGAAGATAATGAATGCACTTCCTCTTCCTTAGGCTCCCCTGGGACACAGGGCTGGGCAGGGCTGTGAGTAAATGTGTTTCAGCAGAGGGTGAGTACAGGGTACTGCTGATGATCATGGTGGTGGGGAGCAGTGGGGACACTTCTTTTCAGGAGTGGCAGACAACCAATGAGCTCAATGGAAGAGAAAAATTCCCATGAAGATGATGGATTCTAGAAGGAGATTTGGCTAAATTGAAACTATAACTTATTTATGTTGGCACTAAGAAGAAAACACAGGAGACACACAAGTGTTCTGACATGATTATTATGTTCCTGTGAGGGAGGGAGGCAGGCAGCCCTGGCAAGGAGCAGCCGTCAGCATGTCGTAAATGGTCTGATGAGTTAATTATTGTGTCATGGGGAAGAAATACACCTCACCCAGCAATACACAGAGGGTCTCTTTCCGGAGACTTTATGTCTCAGCATCCCAGAAAGGCTGAGTAGAAGCCAGGGTGGGGCTGGCTCTCCCAACTGAAGCGGAAGTGTATAGG